>NC_083317.1:106880809-107506583 GCF_963455315.2 Globicephala melas | reverse complement strand
GTTAATTCAAGGATCAGTTATTGAGTGTATATTTATTGTGACAGGTACAGGTACCATAAAGATGAATAAGACAAAATCTCTACTTCTGAGAGGTTAACAACACAGTGGTGGGACACTCATATAAGAAAGTCATTATAACACACTGTGATAAGCTCTTCAAAGGAGCCATCTAAAAGGTACTTGGGGGCTTCCCTGGTGGCGCAGTGGTTGAGAGTCCGCCTGCCGATGCAGGGGACGGGTTCGTGCCCCAGTCCGGGAATGTCGGAGCGGCTAGGCCCGTGAGCCATGGCCGCTGGGCCTGCGCGTCTGGAGCCTGTGCTCCGCAACAGGAGAGGCCACAACAGTGACAGGCCTGCGTACCGCAAAAAAAAAAAAAAAAAGGTACTTGGGAAGCACAAAAACAAACACTTTGATGGGGAGGGAATGCATAAATGGTCCAGGTAGTCCTACGTAGGGAAGGAAAATCTTTTCCCTTTACTCATCTTAGGTTTATTGGCTGGGGCTCTGCAAATAAGACTGATAAAAGACAGATTAACAAGAGAAAAACAAACAAAAGTCTATTAGTGCATGCACTGCACACATACATGGGAGCAGTCAGTGATGAGTAACTCAAAGAGGTGGTTAGAACTTGTGCTTCATAGCATGTTAACAAAAATATAACAGATATTTTAGAGAAATGACAAGACAAAGGAAAAAGACTTTGAATTTCCAGGGCAGCAAATAGTGGGAAGGTAAATATATGGGGGAATTAATGGAAGATAAGGACTAGTTAGTAAAGTCTGTTATGTAGCTATCTCTGGGGTAACTAACTTCTGTTCTTCCTGGTAGAGAAGGGAGGGGAGAATACCTTTACAAATTTATGTCTTACATTTAGGCAAATAGGGGAGGGCAGAGAGCTTTTCTTGTATCTGTTTCTTCTCAATTGCCTTCAGCTCTAAATAATCCTTACGTCAAAATGGCATATTTTGGGGTGACATATTCTGCTACCTTTCACTTAACAGAGGACAAGTATCAGTCAGGAAAACAAAAGCACATTAAGCATTTCAACAGAGAAAATTTAACATAAGAAATTAGTTAGTCAGGTCTTGGAGAATTGAAAACGCAAAAAGGGAACCCTGAGATTTCACAGAGACAGCAACTTCAGGAAGCAACTACCACCTCTAGGTCTGAGCAAACCAAGGGAAGAGATTGGGGTTATCAGAATTTAGAAGCTGAATGAAGTACTGTGCAGAGATGGGACCCAGACCTTGGAGGAGATAGGGCTGGCTGGTGCTGGTGTTTCTGAGGAAGGTAAGATGAAGCTGGTTCTTCTAGGGATGGAAACAACTGCTGTTGTCAGGATGAAGTGTCGCTGCTGGGTGACTTTACAGGAACTGCAAGCAAATAGGAAGGAACAAGTCCCTTCAACTTCCTCAGGCCTTCTGGTCTCCCAGTCTTCCTTTAGTGCCCCCTATTGACAGAAACCAAAAGGAATTCTGCTGTCTAAAAAGAAAGCTGGTTTGCATAGCCCCAGCCCCAGAGAAATGTGGGTTTGGCACTGACGGAAAATAGCTTAATCTCCAGTTTAGGAGTTTACCTTATAAAATGAGGAGGCAGACTTAAAAGGAGGGTATTTCAGGCAAAAGGAAACTGCACGTGCAAAGGCATGATGCCATCAAAGTGCTCTGTGCTCTTGAGAGGTACAAGTATGAAATCCGTTGTAGCTGGAATGCAAAATGCATTGGGAAAGTATCCGGCAGAGCAATTGGAATGACAGAAAGGGACCCTTTGGTCTGAAGGGCAGGGAATCCCATGCTAAGGAGCAGAGGAAAATATTATTTTTTAATATCTCTTGCATTTTTCAGTAGTTCAGTTTTTTTTTACCCTCATTGCCATTAAGAGTATACCTTGAATCTAAGGCCTAAGAAAGGAGGAGTATTTGATACAGCATAGAACAAAGAGGTCATTGCCTAGATTTTTGAATTTCAAAATAGTTTTTTAATTACCTAGGGAAACAAAATATCCTGAGAGTAAGCCCTTTTGATTTGCAAAAATTTGGCTTTTTGAAATAGAAAAAGATTGACTCAAAAGTACAAAAGCCTTATGAAGATCCAATAAACCATAGTTTATTCTAGGGAGCCGCAGACAAGGAATACACAGGATAGGATATAAGGCAAGTTCCTGTTCCACAGAATGAAAAAGCCTTCTGCAGCTGAGAGGAAGAACCAACCACAAATTCAGATTCAGATTCCAGGGTTCTGTGTTCCCCCCTTACCCCACACCTCTGGGTCAGACCTGCGCAGGGCAGGGAGTGGATGGGCGTGTGTGTGTGTGTGTGTGTGTGTGTGTGTGTGTGTGTGTGTGTGTGTGTGTGTGAACTTTCTCGAGACATTCAGTGAGAAATCACAGAACAAAAAGTTTATTCCTCAATTCCTCAGCTGCAACCTGTTCCTCAGAGAAGCCCTGTGTTGATATGGGGCTGCAATGATACCTTAGGATGGGTCTTTGATAGTGTATCACCAAACAATATGATGTATGTTTTTTTGTTTTTGTTTTTGAGTGTTGCAAAAATGGTATCATACTCTATGTATGGAACTTGATTTTTCCATATTGTTTCATGTAGGTGCAGTTCATTCTTAAATGTAAAGCATTTACGCTTAAATGTAATGCATTATGAGAATGTTCTATAATTTATTAATCCATTTTCTGGTCAATGGATGTTTGTGTTGTTTCTCATTTGTACTGTTATGAACAGTGAGGCAATGAACAAGGCATCCATTTCATTAGGGTATTATCAGGGATGGAATTGTTGGGCTATGTGATTATTCAATTTTATAAAATAATGCTAATAGTTTTTCAAGTTGGTTTTAACCCATTTGAATTCTCAGCAGTATTCCCTTTTTTTTTCAGCAGTATTTTTAAGAGTTTCTGTTGATTGTATCCTTTCCAATACCTGGTATTACTTGACTTCTTAATTTTGTCAATCTATCAGATGTAAAATGTTATCTCATTATCATCTTAATTTCCATCTTTTTTAATTATTAAAAAGGCTGGACTTCTTCCCATATGTCTATTTGCCATTAAGGATTTCCCTACTATGAAATTTCTTTGTATGTTCTTTGCTTTTTCTGTAAAGTCACTTGTCTTTTGATATTGATTGGTAGGAGATCTTGAGATATCCTGGCTTCTAATCCTTTGTTGGTTGTAGTTGTTGCAAACATCTCGTATTCTACTATAGTTTGTGATTTGAGTTTTCACTTTCTAAATGGTGTCTTTTGAGGAGCAAATGTTCTTAATTTTAATGTAGTCAGATATGTCATTCTTTTTTTTAATGGTTAGAACTTTGTGTATCTTAATTTAAGAAATTCTTCTCTACCCTGAGGTTATAAAATTTTAAAAAAATTTCTCCTAAAAGTTAAAAAAAATGTTGACCTTCACTTTACATTCCCAATCCACCTGTAATTGATATATCAGGATGATGTGAGGTAGGGATTCAATTTTACTCTTTCCATATGGATAACCAGTCATTCCATTTACTGAATAATCTGCCATGCATTGCCATGCATGTCCATATATCAATGTTCCGTAACTATTTTAGATTTTTAACAAGTCTTGATATCTAATATGAAAAATTCCCCATTGTTAAGAGTAATTTGGCTATTCTAGGCCCTTTGCTTTTCTATATGCATTTTAGAATTAATTTGTCAATTTTTAAGAAATATTCTATTTGGATTTTTACTGGAATTGCATTAAATCCATTCAATCTCAACCCACTCCATTCTAGCATCAATCCCTAGGACTTCACTAAAATTGATCTTGTCAAAAATCACCAAAAATCTCCATATTGCCAAATCAAATGGATTTTTCTTCATTCTCACTTTACTTGACCTGTTAACAGCATTCATAAGAACTCTCCTTTTTCACACAATTTATGCTCTGGACTTCAAGAAACATCACATTGTCCTGATTTTCTTCCTAAACCACTGAACTAGTCTCAATTTTTATAGCTGGCTCTTTCTCCTCTGCCTGAAATCTGAAAGTTGGACTGTTGAAGGGCCTAGTTTTCAATTCTCTCTCCTTAATTTTCTTCTGGTCCTATGGCTTTAAAGGTTACTATGTGCTCATGTCTCCCAGCTATGTAACTGACCTAAGCTTCAGACTCATGTATCTAATTGCACAACTAACATTTCCAGTTGAATTCCAAATAGGTGTTACAAACTTAATGTACAAAAAAAAGAACTCTTCAATTCTGCCCTAAATATGTTTCTCTCTCAGTCTAAGTAAATACCCCCATCATATACCCAGTTGCTTAACCCCAAAAAACTGAGATCTCAGTCATTCTAGATTCTTCCCTTTTCCTCATTCTCTGTATCTAATCCATTGACAAGTTTGTAGGTGCTACTTCCAAAATATATCTTGAATCCCTCTACTTTACTCCATTTCCACTGCCATCATCTGAGTCTAAGCCATCATCCTCTCTTGCTTTGACTACTGCAATAATCTGCTAATGGGTCTGTCTCCTGTTCTTGCCTCCCCATAATTCACTCTCCACTAAGCAAGCAGAATAACCTAAGAGCAAGGACAGAACATGTGCTGCCTCTGGTTAAAACCTTCCAAAGCCTTCTTGTTGCACTTAGAATAAAATCTTAAACTCCCCACCACGACCTACAGGCCCTACGAAGCTGACTCCTGCCTACCTCTTGGGTTTCTGCTCACTAATTCCATTCCCATTGGCCTCCTTCCGCTTCCTCAAATATGCTAAGCTGTTTCCCGTGTCAGGGCTTTTGCATGTGTTCCTCCAGATGCCTTCAGCTCACTGGATGGCTTATAACTCCTTATCATTCTTCTATCAGTTCATATATCCTCAGAGGGGACTTCGCTGACCCCAAAAGGTCTGGAATTATTTTATTTATTTATTGGTTTACATATTTATTCCCAACTAGAATTAAGTTCTTGGAGGACTGGGGCCTTAGGCTGTCTTGTTCATCATTATATCCCAGCACCTGGAACAGTGCTTGGCACACAGGAAGTGTTCAATAAATATTTACTGAGTGGATAAAAACTTCTCCCAGAGGGATAAGAAAAGAGGATAAGTAAAGAGGACAGATGACTGAGGCTTATTAAGCATCTTAATTTTTTTTTCAACCACTATGCAAATAGACTTGATATAGAAATAAACAAAGAAAAATTAAAACAACTGATGTGTTAGGGTATGAGTGCTAATGGTATTTCCTTCCTTCTAATATTGTTGTTATGCTATTTGGGTAATAAATTCAAATTAGTAGAGCAAATTAACTTCTTTGAATTTATATATTCTCATAATGAAATGGGCCACCGTCAGCTTAGGAAAACAATTTACACTTTTGACTTTGGAAGAAGAAGTGAAACCTATAAGAGGGTGTTCACCTAGGTGTTCTTTTCACTTTGTCTGACAATCCAATTTAGGTCTAAAATACTGAACTTACACATTTGTTTTAAAATCTTAAGTAGTACTTTATCACTAAGAGTGTGGTTCTTTAACCCATATTTTTTGTGTCTAATCTATTTTAGAGAAGGAGAGGTTTAAACAACTCTCAATATGTTATTTTTCTTTAATTATTGTCTTAGTAAAATATTAGTTGGATGTGTAACTGAAAGTATACTGTGGCTAATACAACATTCTGTTTAAGAGATAAAATATGCTGGAATAGTCAGTAAATGATAACAAATAGGTACTTGTATGTTTTACTTATTTAACACATCCATACAAAATGCTTAGTATGTGTTAGGCACTGTTCTAAGTACTTTAAAATATGAACATGTTTAATTCAATTCTTATAAAAACCCTACGATATAGGTACTATTATCATCCATATTTTATATATGTGGAAAATGATATGCAGAGAGGTTAAGTAGCATTCCCAAAGCTCACATAACTAGTAGGAGATGCCAAAGCTGAGATTAAAATCCAGGCTATACTTGGTACTGGATATTCACTACAACTGAATGTGATAGCGACTGAAAAGTTGGTTAAGTAAATGAAAATATGTTTCTTTGTCAAATTGAAATAATTTTGTGACGTGCTTGTTATTTTGAATAGTTGCTTGTTCTGAAATACAAGAAGAGCTAGTAAGACAAGCAGACTGCTGAAGTATCATTTATCACACATGGTATTCCGAAAGATATCACTAATATTTCTATGGGCACGGTCACTATGGACTATTTTGTGACTTGTGCAGTGTACAACTCCAGAAGGCACCACCCACATAGGTTCTATGTGAATGGCACCCCTTAGACTTGTTTAGGGTATAACCATCTGTAGTGGCCCTGCCAATGGCCTAAAGATTTATTGGCAGTCTCAGTGTATGACTTCCAAGCAGGAGACCCTCCTCTCTACATAATCCATTTTTAGTTTTACACCCATCAAAATTTATTACTATGAGAATATATTAAATGCCACTTTGTGTACTGGATAATTGTCAAGGCTCTTCCATGTTAAGCTTACTAGAAAGAAAAAAATGCTTAAAGGTCTCCATAAATGGTGCACTATAGAAACCCTTTTTCTTTTTCTCTATGAAACGTTATGATTTTAAATGCCTTTCTTGGTACTTTTAGAGATGGCAACAAATCTAAGCCAAGATTTCATGAAAGGCCAAATCCATTTCATAGTCCACTTGCCTTTAGATAGTTCTGAGAACATCTTATTAAATTCTCCATTTAACTAGCAGGCAGTCAGCTGGTTTGGTACTCCTGGTCCACTGAACTTAACTCCAAAAGGTGGGTGTTGTCACTGCCAGAATGGGCAGAGCTAGAGAAGTCATGGTTACATGGGGCCTGAGTTGTCATCTGGCCTAATTTTTCCTTAGACAGGTGAAGAACCTGAGGCCTGGGAAGTTGATAGCAGTCCAACTGTACACAGCTGGTTGGTGGCAGGAGTGAGACTTGAATCTGAGATCCTAAACTCTTACTTTTTGGCCTTTATCTGTTACACCTCACTATATTCCGTTCCCCTGTGGAAAACACAACCGTTATCTTGTGTAAATACTTCAAACCACTATGTCCCAACTTTGTTATTTGCCCTTGTCCACATTCACTGGTACAATCAGTACAGTCCTTTGAGCATTAAATGTGATCCACCCCATTTTTAAGGAAGGAAAAATCCATTACTAGCTCAGAAATATAGACTTGTGGTATATTGGTCATCATTCAGGAGTCAGGGCTCCACCCGCCATTGTGTGAATTTAATTAAGTGGTCAGTTAACTTCTATGGGCTTTCCCCAATTATGAAATGAGAGGGCTGGACAAGTGGCCTGCCATGTACTCTCCAGCTCTTGTATTTCATGTTTCTGTGAACTACCATTGTGATTCTCAATTATCTTGTCCTTAAGGTACATTTGGAACATATAACATTCTTTTTAGGTCTTATTTAAATTAGATCATGATTTTTAGTAGCCTAGTACTTTGCTGCCTTATTTTTCACATGTTGCTTTCGATACTTAGTACCCTAACCCCCTAATAGTCTGTTCTTTTCTTCCAAATTGCCGCTATATATATGGTGACCTGTCATTCTGCTCTGGCTAGTCTAGTCTTACTTTTTTGTTTTGTTTTGTTTGGGAAAGGATTGTTGCTAAAACGAGCAGAGAAGGAAATCTTCCAGGTGGATTCTTCAGAGTCCCACTGACCTGCCAAGGATTGCCATGCTTAGGAGCACATGACTGGTTAAACCAGGGGTTGTTGCCTGGTCCACAGGGAACTCATGGGGGGCCTGGATTGAGAACTTAGTCCAAAATAGATGCTCAGAACTAGACAGTAACCAATGGACCCAAACAGATCCTCTCTTGGAGACTTTGAATGGAGGCAAAAAGTGGGCTATAAGCAGGAGAGAACAACAAAGACCTAGAGACATGCCGTTCAAAGTCTCAAAACAGAAGCATTGAGGTAGTAGAATCCATGAGGCGGGGGAAAGTTAGTCAGAAAGAAAGGAAAATAAATGAAGATAGAGACTAGCTGAGTCACAGTAATAGAGTCTAGTGGACTCACTAGAGCAAGGATAAATAAGCCTGAGGCAATGACCAGATGACCAGAGCTCTTGTTTCATGAGGGTGTCAGGAGCTCTTGCTGCATACTGTACTATGTTCTAGTTCTCTGTGAGCCAGCTAAAAGCTGCTTTTTATAGCTCCATAGTTCCCCATCTATCTTTCTAGTAATTTCCATCCCCTGAAGTATCCCAAATAGGCCTCTGTACCTTGCCACTTGAAAAAGCCTAAATAACATGGTGTCTTAGTTGAATCCACACACCAGGCTCTTAGAGTGCCTGCATGCTGCATCTTGCCATCATATAAGAAGCTCTCAGTAGTGTTTGTCGAATGAAGCTTTGAGATGTACAGAACTACTTTGGGAGAAATCGAGTCCAAGTTAGGCTGGTGAAAGAGTAGTTCTGTACAAGGATCAAAGTGTATCCAAAGTTATCTGATAAGTCATGGGCTGGAGCAGAGTGGAGCCTTGTGAGTAGGTGAAGAAAAAAGTGATTTATGTAGCAAGACTACCAGCAAGGGCACCTACCCCAAATATTCTGCCTCCAATTTGCCACACTGCCTGAAATTCATACTGAGAGATTGACTTCTTCAATGGAAGTCAAAATCTCCCCAAATGTCCACTTATAAAGTACTTATGTTCAGAGATAGGAGTAACACTTAAACTTGTTACCAGTATTTCACACCAAAGTGTGCATTCATTCAGCAAGAGCATTCCTTGCAGTTTGTTCTCTTAAGGGACTGAGGAAATAAGAGTTTTGATGGTGTCGGGTCATGGGAGGTAGAGAGGGGATACTTTCAGAGTGCGAAGCACTACTGAAGGAAATTATGGTGACCAAGTGGACAAAATAAACTCTGGCTAATGTCAGTGATGGCAAGAGCAAAGGAAACAGTAGGGATGAAGCCAGATGTGAAATACCTCCAGGCATCATTCTAGATGATCCAATTACCAAATATAATACAAAAAGGACAACCTTCAAGGATGATGTATGTTTAAGAAGATCTGAGCTCTATGTCCACTCTCTACTGCTTGTTTATTATACATATAACTTGGAGTCTCTGGACCTCAGTTTCTCCATCTATAAAATGGGACATAATAATAATATATAATTCTTCAGAGGGAGGTGGTAGGGACCAACTAAGAGGATGGAGGTCAAATGACGTTGAAATTGCAAACTGCATATGTTGCTAAGTAGTTTGATCCAGGAGCTGATGGAGAGGGCCTTACCCCCAGGGTAGAGCCTTTTTGCTGCTAAACCCTCACCACCCGCCCCCCACGCCTGGGCCCAGGGAGGGATACATGGATTGACTTGTGTCCCACCCAACATTGCTATGGTGGCTACTCATCGTTGTGAGACATTTTTTCCTCAACCTGTTCTCAGTAGCAATCACTCTTCTTTTCCTTATTGGTCTTGCTCTTTTATACTTAGTTATGAAATTAACCTTAAAAGTAGCCCATTAGATTCTCTCTTTATCCTTTTCCCTTTCTTTTATAAATATTTTCAAACAGATAAAAGCTTTGGTTGCAAATTACAGAAAAATTGAATCAAGCTAGTATAAACAACATGGGGGTTTAATGGTTTATATTGTTAAATGGTCTAGAGATAGATCTTCAGGTCAAGCTTACTCCAGCAGTAAAATGATGACATCTGGGACCCAGTTTAATTCAGTTTCTCTGTTCTGCCCTCCATCATATTTGCTTTATTTCAAGGCTAGTCCCCATTATGACCCTAAGATGACTGCCAATTGCTTCAGTGTTCTTGTCTACCAGGAAAAAGAGAATGACTCTTTCCCAGAAAATGCCTCAAGATTCACTTTGATTGGATGAGCTTAGGTCACATGCCTCCTTTGAACAAATCTCTGTGGCTGGGGGACAGAATGCATTGAATAGTTTAACCTGAGTCACATCCTCTATTCCTGGGGCTGGAAGAAGATGAAGTTTTTCCAGAGCCTCATGAATCCCCACACATTTTCTGGGCTGATAAGGAACTGAATAGGGAGCAATGGATGCTGAAGAGGCCACTAACCAAGGACCACTGCAAAAGGTTAGAAAGAGATACTATCCCTACATGAAAAGCTGCAGTGAGTGGCCAAATGCTTAAAGATTTTCCATTTGAAAACTAGAGCACATGCTGTTTAAACCAAATCTGATGTGTCTAACGTGATACAAATTGACTTTCATCAGCAGGCATGAAGAACAATCATTAACCTTTCAATTTGGTGATTTTATAAGGCATTGAATTCTATACTTCAGTGCTCTCATGAGGGAAGCTTTTTTGTTTATGCATTTTAGCCATCTTCAACATGCCCTAAATTGAAACAGAGAATGTGTGGGGTTTTTTCCTTCTAGTGTAAAATTGAATAAGCAACAGCACACTGCAGGAAGTCAGTCTAGCCACAGCAAATCTGTACTTGTTTTTGTGAGAGAGGATGGGAGAATGAATATTTGCCCTGTGGCATCAATTTCCTGTTTAATGTTCTCCAAGAGGCATTTGGAAAATGCCCAGCAACACAGATGTACATAAATACCTCACATAACTTGTTTTCGTGAGTGGAAAGAGGAGTCTGTAAAATTATGACAAGACTGATTTAGCCTCATCGCCTGGTAGTTGGTGAGTCACTCTACCTTTCACTTAATAATTTGGAGGATGGATCATTCCAGAGTGTGGCATTGGAAGGACAAGAAGTATAGGAATATCATGGCATTTGCCTTCTTAGCCCAAGTTCTTATTCATTTAGGGCCACTTACATTCCAAAGTTTGCTTGTGCCTGCTGGAAGCTGCCTTCAGACTGCCTGTAAGAGATATATATCTATATCTGTATACATATATATATAAAATGACAGTTTTCTAAAAAAAACAAACAAAGAAAATAACACGCCCCAAACAGAAACCCATCTGTAAGATTTGCAGACACAAATTTGTTTGTTTTCAAACCACAGAAAAACATATGCACATACCACATAGTATCTCTCAAGGTGTGGGAAGATGTATTCTCAGTTCTGTACAGTCATATTACCCCAGAACACTCACACACCATTTTCGGACAATTTGTTTGAAAGGTCATGGCTTGGTTGCAGAACCAAACTCTTATTTTCGTTTCAGAAACTAACCTCTAGGGCTACTATATAACTTAAGAACTTGACATAGAAAGGAAGATACAGACTTAAAGAATCCATCCTCTAACTTACTCTTTTGAGCCACTTCCTCACATAAGGAAAGATGAGAAATAATAGTTATGATATGTTAAATATCTACTCGGGTGCTTAAGAAGGACTATGCAAGGAAGGCCTTTATATATCTCAATCTCAATGTTAATCCTTCTCATACCCCACTATTTGTTTCAAGTCTCCCCATCTTATAGATGAGGAAACTAGGACTTACAGAAGATAAATTACAGCCCAAGGTCACCTCAATAACTAGTGGAACCAGTAGTCAAGCCCAGATCTGTCTGGCCCTGAAGCCCATGCTCTGTTCTCAAACTTAGAAATTATTAATTTAGGATTCATGGATGGGCTTCAGAAGATTCACAAGAGCCTAAAATTAAATGTGTGTGTATATATATATATATATATGCTTTTTTTTCTGGGGAGAGTGTCTAGAATTTTCCTCAGACTTTTCAGCTGTAATTCCAGAGCCTGACATAATCTTGAATACAGTAGGCACATGATAAATACTTGCTCAATTAACAATATGGGTCCAAGACACAAAAAAGGATTAGTACCACTGCTTGTCCCATTATCTGTCCTACAGCTTAATAGATTTGAATTTCCAGTACAACTGGCTTTGTTTTGGATACATAAATTCATTCCTTTAAAGAGTTAAAAATGCTGAATTTAGTTGATATTCCATTTGAAACTATTTGATATTTATATAAAAAGATTAAACATTTTTAGAGGCTATTGTCTAAGGACATTTTTTTTTCTTAAATAGAGCTTGCCAAAGCAAAGGAATGGAAACTATTTAGACCACTATAGAATAGAAATATAATGTGAGCCAAAAAGGCAAGCCCCATTTGTAATTTTTAACTTTCTAGTAGCCACATTCAAAAATAGGAGAAAGAAACAGCTAAAGCTAATTTTAATCATGTTTTATTTAAGTCAATACGTCCAAATTATTCTCATTTCAACCTGAAAGCACTATGAAAAATTATTAATGAGATATTTTACTTTTTTTCATACTAAGTCTTGGAAATCCAGTGTGTATTTTACACCTACTTCAGACTGGCTTCATTACTTATGCTCAGTGGCCACACTGGCTCGTGGCTGCTGTATTGCAGCTAAAGCTAATTTTAATCATGTTTTATTTAAGTCAATACGTCCAAATTATTCTCATTTCAACCTGAAAGCACTATGAAAAATTATTAATGAGATATTTTACTTTTTTTCATACTAAGTCTTGGAAATCCAGTGTGTATTTTACACCTACTTCAGACTGGCTTCATTACTTATGCTCAGTGGCCACGCTGGCTCGTGGCTGCTGTATTGGGCTGTGCACATGGAGACCCGGGTGGTTGAAAGAAGTGGGCAGTGTTGATGAAGCACAGAGGAAAGCAGGAAGACAATGAGGCAGGTTTGGGCACGTGGGGACATGCTCTGACAATCCAAGATACAGTGACGTTAGGTTAGGTTGCCAGCTCGTTTTGCCGAAATTGTAGCTCTGCAGGTGATTATTAAGACAGGTTCTAGAAAACAGTGTAAAATCCAGCATCTAAGCAGAAGTCTTTTCCTATTCCTGCAGTCACCTTCTTTTCTAACAGACGTGCAGATCCGGGGTGCACATTTAAGGGAAGATTTTATGTAGAGTGACTAAAGTTACACCTAGTAATTATAATAATTTTGTTCTTTTAACCACCCCTAGAGCAAAGGATCTGAGTTTTATAGTGCATAGCTCAGGCTGTCTCCACGTCCTGGAGTTGCATTCCTCCATTTGACAGACCCAGGAAGGAGGCTGCAGAACCCTGAGGTCATAGACTACAAGAACAGACAGGGCCATAAAAGAGCCCAGGAAATTTTGTTCTGCACCCTGCCCAAGCTTCACTCGTGTTCTTTTATGTGCTTTTTGAGGCTGTCCTAAGGCTTTTTCACAGGGTGTGGCCCTAGTCTACGCTTCTGTCTGCCTCTTCTAAGGCTGAGATTGAACTCATTAGAACACATTTTGCTCCTAGGTGCGCAGCTTGTGATCTAGAAACACATCTAGAAATACTTTGTTGATATAAAGTATCTTTTGGAGTTTCTTCTAAATAGTTCAGTTACTCAGCATGACAAGCATAATACTGTATTTCTCCATAAAATACTTAGAATCCATTTGGGGGTTGACGGTCTGGTTAGCACAGGTACCATACCTAGAATTCCCAGGAATTGAGAAGTTACCTGAATCCATACGACGTGGTTTCATTTTACCCCTGGCTTTATGTTAAATGCATTTACTTTAGGCAAGTGGTAAAAAGATATTTTAAAGGAAAAGCATATAACCAAACATATGAAGACCTATGCCACTTGAGGAAAATAGAGATACTGTATATTTGGGAACTTTCCATTTTAACGTCATACGCTCCTGATAAACTATGAAACATTGAAAAGATAAGTTCAAATTTATCAAAGTAAAATGAATTCCTACATCCATACAAATATTTGCTGGGTGAGGTGCCGATGTAGTTGAACAGATTCTTTCCACCATCACCACAGTGGTTACCACCACAGTGGTAACCACCACTGTTACCACCACCACAAACATGCCTCTCCTTCCATTAACCTACTTCAGGTAGTCGGGAAAAAGAATCTAGGGAAACAATACTTCATGGAGAGTCACCTCTGTACTCAGGGCCATGTCCTCCAGTAGGTTACTGGGTCATGGAGTGGTATGAATTGGAAAATGCAGCTTTTCTAAACCAATCTGCAATCCAGACACTATCTTGTTCCTCTATAATGATGCAAAGTTATTTGCTGAGGTAGACATCAACTAGCGTAATAGAAGAGTCTAAGAAAGCAATTAACTAGGAGGGTGAAAATACAAGTCAGAGATGACTGTGGCTGAAAACCTTTGGGGAGTAATGAGATAGGAATTTCTTAGGACTCAATTCATAATGGAGAGCGTCAGAGTGTGGAGGAGTGGATGGGTAGGTGATGATTCATATCGCCTGCACAGGGTACGACCTCAAAATATTGAGGTTGCTCCTACAAAGCATATATGAAAACCAGTCTCAGAACTGCAGCCACTACTCACCATTGACCATTGACTCTGTGCTGGTTAATTTCTAAGATTGCTTTTATAGCAAAATAGTGCTTTGTTCACAGCTAGTTTACAAGCAGAAGCCGTTAGGAGGATGTTCTTCAACATGTGTGATCTGTTTCTTAATTCTCTGAGTCTCAGTGGCTTTATCTGTAGAATGGGAATAATGCAGTATAAATTAGAAGATGCAAATAAAATAAAATTCAAAAAAAAGAAGATGCATAATTTATTACACAGGATCTTCAACATATATTAGGAATGATCATGATACCATGGACCTTATTTACTAAGAGAATGCTTGCCTTATCTCTATTAACCTCTTAATATCTCTAGGAAATAGATACTATTATCACCCCCATTTTATAAGCAAGGAAACTAAGGCTCAGCAAGGTTAAAATCACACAGTTTGCAGAAAGATTTCTTCTACTCTACTTTTCACTGTTGGTGCAACTAGATTTCTTTAATTTGCAATGTTTTAGACATCAATGGAAGATGAAAATTATCCAAATCCAAATATAAATACATATAGAAAAACTCACTAATCTGGATCAACTGGGCCATTTTGAAGGAAATGCAGCTTTATTACTTTCAAGTACATACAGTAACCAGAAAAATGACTAACAAGTGCTGGCAGTTCAGACCTAGATTTAGTTAATAGATAAAAATGATTATTGTATCCAAGAAGTTCTGGTCTTGCCTACACTTTGAATAGAATGTTTTATAAGTAAAAGAAATCTCAAGTGTTAGAAGACAAATTCTTTTCTTTGATAAGTAAATGCTTTCTTTCAGATATTATTTATACTGTCATTATTTACTAAGCCATTTTTTCATAGATAGTATAAAAGAACAGACCAGCTCAGTCCCTGCACACATGATAAAAAAGTTAGAAGTTAAAACTGTCCAAATTAAGTGCTGACATTTTTAACTAGCTTAACTTATTTGTCTTTTAATTCTTTAGAATATAATGTTCCAAATAAATGTAAATTTCTAAAGTGTTTTTCAAATATTACGGTTATTCAAACTTTATAGAAAATATTTATTCTGGTATTAATATGAAAGGCATAGTATCAACTATGTCCTTTGTTACCATAGACAGTTTTTGAGGAATGTAGTCTTTTCTCAAATGAAATATTTATGTTATCTATGAGTACTCTTTATAGTAGAAAATGGAAAAATGGAGAAGGAAGTGTTCAGACTATAGTCTTTGACAACCCTGGTGCTAAATCTGCTCTCAGTTACAGACCTGAGACTTCCATTCACCTCAGTGTACCAAGTATGGCCCAACTTCGGTGCGGAATCTTTTAGCTGTTGCTGTTAATCCATGGAAAATGTTTTAGTGTGATGTGTTCCCATCAAAAGTTAACGAATTGTTGCAGAAAGAATAAAGGGATTTATTAAATATGGTGGTCTTGTACCATGCCAAATATTTTGTGGTTTTGTGGGAATACACAAAGGTAATAATTGGCATTATAATAAATGAGGGTCTCAGCAAGTCCCAGCTGTTGAACACATGATTGTTACTTGGGAGGGCAAATAGCAATATTTTTCCATCTCTTAAGTATAGTCTGCTCTTGATACGTCCGCATAACTACAATGAACCATTAGTGGGAGTTACATACAGAGAAAGGAGACTGAGGGACTACATTTCTTTTCTCCTGCCTAAATGAAACTTCATCTGGTTGGTATCTGTCCAGAGTTAAGTTTTCCATATCACACAAACTCTGTGTCAGTATTATAATTGCATTTGATAGGATGTCTTTCTTTATAAAAGCCAAACAAACATTTGTAGTAAATTTTTCATTAGGTAGTATCTGTTTTTTTTATTGCATATTTGTGTATATAACTAAATTTAATGTTCAACAAACAACTTTTTTTTTTTTTTTTTTTGCCCACACCGCACAGCATGTGGGATCTTAGTTCCCCAGCCATGGATTGAACCCACGGCCCCTGCATTGGGAGCATGGAGTCTTAACCACTGGACTGCCAGGGAAGTCCCTCAACAAAAAACTTTTAGGCATCTGCTTTATGCCCAGCACTATAACCTGCATAAGCAAAGAAAAAGAACCAGGCACTGTCCTTCAAGAACTTTAAGTCTGGGTAGAGAGATAAGACATATTTATCCAGCATCATAGAGTTAGAAGGGACCCCAGAGGTGATACAGTCTTTGGGTTATATATTCAAACTCTAATGGAGAGTTAGCATAAACAAGTGAAGTGCCCAGGTCACTAGGGTACCATGTCACATCAGAGAGTTCCTGCCCTGTGTTAAGGGACAGTTACTTTGCTTCTCAATGGATTTGCTGCCATGCAGAAATATAGGCTTCTTGTTGCCCGATCTGTTGATTTTTTTTTCAGAGAGGGTAGAATTCCAAGCTTTCCAAAAACTTCCCAATTTTTAAGCATTGCCAACTATTTTGAATTTTCCTAAGCCCAGATGAAACACATTTGTGGGCCTTATTCAACCTGTGGGCTGCCATTTTGCAACCTCTGGTCTAGATTAACTCTTCCATTTTACAGATGTGGGAAATGGCCTGTTCAAAGTCTGGAATTGTTCTCCAGGATTCCCAGTCCAAAACTTCCATCACTTAACCACACCTTCTCTCAGTAAGCAAACAATTTTAGATGACTTCAAAAAGAAAAAAAAATTATAGTTATAAAGCAACACTGATTTTTTTTTTAAAGCACAAGATAATATCATGAAAACGATGTGGTGAATCTGTGGGGAAGAAGTAATAGAATGCTCATGGCAGGAAGAATTTGAGAAGGGTTTTGCAAGTGTTTTGCATTTGTGCTAAATCTTGAAAGAAGTGATTAATACAAATTCATAAGGAGGAACAGTAAGGCGAATTCAGTAGAGTGGAATAGAATAAAGAAAACACATGATTAATAATTTGTTAATGTACATGCAATACAGCACAGAGTATGGCTTGACTTAATCAGGGAATAAAAATCATGTCACTATCATTCACTCAAAAAATATTCCTTGAGCTCTAACTGTGTGCTAGGCACTTGTCTAGGCCCTGTAGATACAGCAGCAAACAAGAGAGCCAAGGTTTGGTTTCTTGTGGACTGTTTTGTCCAGTGGCACAGACAGGTTATAAACAAGTAAAAAATAATATAAAGTACTATGAATAAAATAAAACTAAGAGATGTGACAGTAGCAGCTATGAATGCACATGAGAGAGGATGGTCAGGGAAGACTTCTCTGAGGAGATAGCAGCTGCACTGAGTCCCAAATGATGAGAAGAAGCCAGTCATGCAATGACCTGGGAAGAGAGCTTTCAAGTCAGAGGGGAAAGCTAGTGCAAAGGGCTTTGGGCAGGAAGGAGCGAGTGAACTAAAGCAGAGTGAGCTGTGGCAAGTGCGGTAGGAAACAAGGTCAGAAAGATAGGCAGACACTTATTAGGCCTTGATAAGGAGTCTGGAGTGAAATGAGGTTTCCCACAGGGAAGCAACATAATTTGATTATAAATTCTCAGTTCTTAACAAGAAAGTAGCATAATTTGATAAGAAAAGGAGGTAAATAATGGAAGTTCTTAAATGGAAGCTGATAAAATACAGTTAATTTTAGGGAATTGCTATAGATTCCAATGGGCAGAACAAAGATGAAAAGGGTGGCTGAGAGTCTACTCTGCCTGCCGAATGCAGAATGGATTGGGGTCAGGAGCTCTGGGTGGAGGCTGTGGACAATCCAGGGATAAAGGGGATTAGGATTCAGTCAGCAGTGGTGGAAATGAAGGAAAGTAAGCATCACAAAGAGAACAGAATGGATTGATGCAAATTAGAACAACCAGAGGAGAAAAACTGTCGTGAGGAACTCTCAAGTTTCAGAGTTGGAGGCCATTTTGGGAGTGGCCTTGGTGACTAAGATGGGAGAAAATTCTATCAAGATACTAACTCTTAGGGGATCATGAGACATATAAACAACTAGATATAAAATTAAAGAGGCTTTGGGGGTAACAGGGTAGGACAGGAGAGAGGTTTGGAACTACTCTTTGTAACAATAGAAACTGAGGCTAATAGAGAAGCAGAACTCCCAGGAGGTAATGTATTTGTTTTGTTGTTTGTTTGTTTGTTTGTTATTTGGCCACAGCAGTGAAAGCCCAGAATCCTAATCATTAGGCCACCAGGGAATTCCCCAGGAGGTAATGTAAAGAAGAGAAACAGGTCAAAAAACTCAACCCTGATTATATCCATAGCAAGGCTGAGAGTACAGTGTAACTAGGTGTTTGTTCTTTTTTTCTTTTTTTAATTGATCTGTTCAATCAAGGAAAAAAGCACAAAGCCCATTTGTCAACTAGGGTTTGGGCAAAAATAGCTTGTTAGAAGCATGCAGCTATTCTACATCAGTGTAATAAACACTAATATGTTTTACTATAAGAAAGTGTTATTTGAAGCAAAATTTAAAGGAATACAAAACTTAGACTTGGATGGCTTCTCTCTCATTTTCACTTACTATTGATGATTACTTAATATTTGAATGTAAACCTGAGTGTTTTCCTAGAATCTGCAGCCTCTCTGTATAGTCTAGGAAGGCTGATAGTCCTGAACTTGAAAGCTCTGAGTTTGAAAACAAAACAAACCAAAATTTCAGGCAGACTTTTAAACTAGCTCTTTACTCTTAACATAGCAAAGCATTAATTTTATATTTTAAGAAAAAAATTAAAAAAATTTTATACCCACAAATGTTTATTCAGTGCCTATGTGCAAGAATGAAGAAGATATGGTTGTAAGTGCCCATGGAGCTTACAATTTCATCAACAACAACAAAATTGTTCTTCAAAGTAGAGGAATTACTTTTAGCAGAGCAGAGAGTGAGGGTTAATTTAAAGAATAAGGAGTTGATTGTTTTATAGGAAGACCCATGGCTATTGTCAGTTCCTTTTAAGAATAATCAAGCTCATAAAATGAGTGGAGAGGAAAAGATCAAGGACCTATTTTCCCACTCAAAATGCCAAATTGTGCCTTCCTCAGAAAAATTCTGAGGAAATTTGCTTGGTCAATTAGGAAAATTCTAAAAGATTTCCTTCAATTATTTTATTTATTTATTTAGTTAGTTTTTTAATTTATTTAGTTTTTTTTATTTAGTTAGTTTTTGGCCACACCCTGCAGCATGTGGGACCTTAGCTCCTCGACCAGGGTTCAAACCTGCACCTCCTACATTGGAAGGAGGGGGAAGTCCCTCCTTCAATTATTTTTAAAATGCTTTCAAATTTTATTGTTTTGATTTTGAGGAAAATCACTGCTGCTTTCACAAACATTAACATGTTCATCAATCCTTGTCATGAAGAATTCAAACAATGAACACAGTACAAATATGAACATGAAAAGAATCATCTCACTTCCCACTACTTCATAATGAGATCATCATTATTATGAGCAGAAAAACATCATCTGGGTGCTTATACTCAGATAGAAGGATAGATTAGAAGGGTAAAAAAGGAGACAGGAGATAGAGACATATTTTTATACAAATTAGGTTCTGTGTTGCTATTGTTAATAAAATATATTACATTTAATTGTAGCTGAGCTTCACCGGAAGAAAAGAAAAACAAAAAGGCAAAAATAGAAGGGAAAGAAAGATGGAATAGAGTGTGAGAAACACCAGAAGCCACTGAACTCTGGCCTCTAGTGCCATACTGCTCCGTACTAGGTGTACTAATCTGTGATTTAGTAGAGGTTTTTATTAGCTTTATTTATGTTATGTTAAGGTACATGTTTAACACTTCACTTTGATGTATTGCCCTTATTATCCTTCCATGTTTAATCCAGTTCAGTTATAACATATGAGATAGCTTTCTATCATGAGCACATATTTTTCCATTAATATATGCTAAAAACTAACAATGGTGATGTAGAATAGGCAGTCCTCTACATGGTTCTGACATGCGTGAGTTTCAGTACCACACTTTAATTACATAACACCAGGGCCCCAATAACACAGTTCATTTTAGTTAGCATGCTACATGGTATATTAACTGTGAGTAACTGCATAAAGTACAAACTTCGCTCCTAGCACTTCAGCACACAAATCACTATGTAAATAACAGATGCACATCATGATCCATGACTAATCACATCACTTCCTCCAAAGTCTGTATGGTCACCTCACATCTGTTATTCAGTTCACCCAGATCTGTTTGCTATCACACAGATAGCAAAGTGTGCAGTTGCACTGCTTCCTTGTCTCCCAGAGATAAACCTCTGTGACATTGTACAGAAATGGTCAATCAAAAGAATGAATTGACCAACAACGATGAAAGCACAGCAAAGTACAAAAAGAGATAAAGCTGGAATTGAAATCCAAATGGGGATTGGGGCTATAGAAGAAATAGCTGACTGTGGCAATGTTGTCACTGCTCCAGTGTGAGTCCCTCTACGTATGCAGCAAGCAGCACTTAGTGAAGGCAAACTAATGACATTAAAGAGGAAAGTGGTTGTGATGAAAAGGATGACGATGTCCCAGAGGAAGTGAATCCAGTAAAATACTTCATATTAAGGAGGCTCTTGGAGACATGTCACAATATTGAACATGCAAAGGATAAAATGTTGGACGCTGATCCAGACTTAGAAAGAAATATGACAATTTTGCCAAAGCAAGGAAAAGATGTATTGTAAGTTGTACGATAAGACAGTAAGTACTGCTGAAACTACTCTCGGTATGTTTTTTACAAGGAAGTAAAATACTTTAATCCTCAATGTTTCTAATGCTTTAAATTATAGTTTACTGAATATCTGTGTTTACTACTTTTTTCTTCTCCCTATACATTTATAACTGGCCTTAAGAGGAGTTTTAATGTTTTCACAAACAATTTTAAAGGTCTTGGAATAATCATAATATTTCCTATTGATTATGAAGAACACTTGGCACGCTTCAGCTCGCATAGTCATTTTTACGTCCTATACTCCCAAGCAAAGTGAGATCTGCCTTACTTAATTACACCATGCAAATTAGCACTTAAATATATTTTGTCCCCATTTTGTGTATCTTGACTCCTCAGCTGGAGTTGAAACTGCTTAATTGAGAAATAAGGCAAACCCTATTACTTCTACATTGCCTACTCCACCTAGCATAGCATTGAATATTTGGTAACGGCTTAAATAGCACTTATTGGCTTACTAAATAGCTACTCTTATGGTGAACAATAGGGATTTTATAAAATGTGAAGCCATAATAATAAATGTTATTCCTTTTATGAGAGTGTAAGATTTACCCATTTTATTTTCCACTGTTAGGGCAACAAAGTATGGCTCCCAAGGTTGTATATTCCTAGCTCACAGGTACACTGTTCCTTTGGTTGATGAGGTAAATGGTGGCCTGTGGATTTGCTTTGTACACAATTTGTATAATCCCACAGGCAGCCCCGACTCCTACCCCTAGCACCTAGAACAATGCCTACCATACCGAAGGCACATGATAAATATTTATCAAATGAATGTAATTAGTAATAATTACTAGGACTGTGCACTGCACATTGTGCCAGATTTTTTATATATATTATCCTATACTATCCTTACCACAATCCTATGGTCCCCATTTTATAGATGAAAAAAGCTTGCCTCGGAGAGATTATGTGACTCACCCAGCAAGGGCCTACTAGAACTGGAATTTGAATATAGGGCTGTTTGATACTAATTCCACCACACTGCTAATAAACTGACATTAGTGACATCAAATGATGTGCAAATGGATTAGAGAGAAAGAGATGATGCAATTAAAAATCTCTTCAAATTCATTTCCTCTTATCCCAGGCCTATCCTGACAAGGGGAGAACTTCTTATCAGATTTATTTTTTTGCATAATTTTCCAGTTATAATTTCCCTTGTGACATTCCTTTTTTAAAAAACAATTTTTAGAAAGAATCACAAAAACTTATTTCCTATACTAGCTTAAAGCAGAAATGATTGTTTATTATTATTTTTTTTTGCGGTACGCGGGCCTCTCACTGCCGTGGCCTCTCCCGTTGCAGAGCACAGGCTCCGAACGCGCAGGCTCAGCGGCCATGGCTCACGGGCCCAGCCGCTTGGCGGCATGTGGGATCTTCCCAGCCCGGGGCACGAACCCGTGTCCCCTGCATTGGCAGGCGGACTCTCAACCACTGTGCCACCAGGGAAGCCCCAGAAATGATTATTTAGAACAGTCTCTATATTTACATCATTTTATGACGCTTTCAGTGTATAAAAGAAGGTGTGTGTGTGTGTGTGTGTATGTAACATCCTTTATATTTTAAGAAGTTCATGTTTTAAAAAAATCAGTTCCTTTTCTGCTTTGGTATTTCCCTACACAAACACTTTATAGGTACTTCTTGGCTAATAAACTAGTGATCGCAGGAGGAGACATACCACTGTAGCATAATACACTACATAAATTTCTATTGATTTCTTATTCTAGTAGCAACACATCAGATCAGCCACAGCAGGCTCTTCATGCGAAGGGTCAGGAGGCACATGAAACCTGAAGAGGCCATCATGGGCCATCAGAGACTGTGATGTACCTGGGCAAACCCACTGTTTTTTTGGAGGGCTGCTATAACTGTCAACTCAGCAAATGCCCCTGCTTCAAACTTGAGTTAGTTTGAAACCACTGTTGAACAGAACACGGTTTACTGTCTCATTTCTCTCTGTCTCCTCTTTGTGTCTGTCTCTCCCTGACTCTCTTTCCTGCTGTCTCTCCCTGACCACATCCCCCCTGCTGCCCCATCCCTTTTCTCTTCCCAGGATTCTATGCTAAAATTGCTTTTTAAAATCAGGCTTTTGTTCTTTGATATTTGTTCTACTTTTAGATTCTTACTGTATGCCTTACAATGCTCTTTCCTGGCTGTTCACTTTGCCTCCCTTCAAATCTTCACATTTATCTTCCTTTCTCTCTCTCTCTTTTTTTTTTTTTTTGTGTGTGTGTGTGTGTGTTTTCAAGTTCTAGACAGACGGGAGAGAAAAATATAAAAAACAAAACAGAGGTGGAAGCCCATCTAGGCCAAACTTAGTACATATTACAATTTTTATGATATTGGAGCTGGCAACATTTTGATTAAAGATCCACGACTTCTTCATTCAAAAGCAAACGCTAGCTTAGTATAATATGAAATAATGTAGTATGAAATAATATAGAATAGAATAGAATAGAATAGAATAGAATAGAATAGAATAGAAATGCCATGATTCAAGGTGGAACTGTGAAAACCATACTTCCAAAAAATACTGTCTACTTTCCTCTCCATACAAGGTAGAATTTGCCGGGCAGGTGCTCCATGGTGAATGGCAGAATGAAGAGGCATAAGACAGCAGTGTAGTTGTCAGGATTAACTCCTCTCTGGGAAAGAAGCCACAAGAGAAAACACTGAAACTCTTTAAAAGCAGTAGATCTTTTCCAGTCTCTTGAGACATCTATCAGCCTGCATGGCTCAAAAGAAAATTTTACTTGCACTTTTGTTTCCCTTTTCTGTTCTGTGCAGTGAGTGGTCTTTGATCCTAACTTCAAATCATGTACTACTTCTTATTTTAATTAAATTTGTCCTCAAAGTCAGGCATTTCAAAAGGATGCAACTTGGCCGTTCTTCTTGTCTGCCTAGAACTTCCTGGTGTAACCTCTCTCCTCTGTATTAAACTGGGTGATATTTTCCCATGGGTCACTGAGAGGGTGCTAACTTTATTATTTTTTTAATTTTGGTTTTCTCTATTCTCCTATTCAATATTCTGTCAAGTCCATGAGTGAAATTTTTATTTCACACATTATGCTTTCCTTTCTCTTTAAACTAAAGGATCTGTTGCCTGAGCATTTAGTCAATGCTCCATTAAGGTGGTAACTTGGCTTGTGCTCAGGACCTGAAACAAAGAGTTCTACCAATTGTGGTCAGTTAGTGGGGTTTTTCCATCAATATTCTCTCTCAAATACGTCACTCTCCTTGGGGCTTAAACTATATCCCCTCTGTACAAATTCAGTTGTTCAACAAATATTTATTGAGCAACGACTATGTGCTAGGCCTATAGATATGGTGGTAAACAGAACAAATAATTTCTTCCCTTCATTGAGCTTACATTTTAGGGGGGATGACATTAAACAGAATAGTAAATAAAAGGAAAAGCAATATAAATTTTGATAGGTAAGTGCTATCACAGGGGAGGAAAAACTTTTCCTCTGCTTTCTTACAATCTGTCGCTAGGACCTGCAAATTGAGCTGACAAATGACAGATTAAACGGCAGAAATTATTAACATATACATTTTATCTGATGTTAATAATTTCAGATGGCACAGAGGCTTCATAGGAAAGAGGTGAAAACCCTAAAGAAGCAGTTAGACTTGGGGGCCTATATACCGTTTTAACAAAGGGTGATAAATTGTGGAGAAGTAACTAGAGAAAGGAAAGGGGTTTGGGCTTCTAGGCGTGGTAAATTGTGGGAAAGTGACTAGGAAATATATGGGGGTACCTAATGGAAGGGACGGGTTATTTTAATAAGATTTGTTTGTGAAGATTCATCTTGGTATCAACTCCTCATCTCCAGATAAGAATGTTTTATTCTTTCTGGTACCAGGATGGCATTTTTTCACTGGAAATTTATGCCCTGCTTTTAGGTAGAAATGGGGAAGGGCAGAGAGCCCTTCTTGCATCTGCTGTTTTTCAATTGCCTTCAGCTCAATATAATAAATATGGCCTAAGCAGTGTATTTAGAGGTGCATATTCTGATTCCCTCACTGTGAAAGCAGTAAATGGGTACTATGATGGGGTAGAGATGCACTGCTTTAAATAGGGTCATTAGGGAAGGTTTTTATTAGGAAATGACATTTGCTCTGAGAGCTAAAAGCTGATATCCTGGATGGTCAATTCAAGGTCCCAAGAAAGAAGTCTGCAGGTAGAGGGAACAGCATTGCTACCCTGTGGCAGCAATGAGCCCCAGAGGCTGTCTTGCTGAAGAAAAGAAAGGC
This sequence comes from Globicephala melas, assembly GCF_963455315.2. Classification (NCBI taxonomy): domain Eukaryota; kingdom Metazoa; phylum Chordata; class Mammalia; order Artiodactyla; family Delphinidae; genus Globicephala; species Globicephala melas. The sequence goes on along the minus strand of NC_083317.1, from coordinate 107,481,441 downwards.
AGCCAGAGGGGCAGAGGAGAGGTGAGCAAGGGTGAGTGTGGAGGAGGTAAGGTCAGGGAATCATCAGGGGCTGGATCCTGTGGGGCCTTTGTGGGCCATGGGAAGGAATTTGGATTTTATTTTAAATGCCATGGGAGACCTCTGGAGGGCTTACACTTAAGGGTGACAAGAGCCAGTATACTTTCAAAAGCTTACTCAGAATATGTGTGGAAAACAGATTTTAGGAGGTGGGATGGTAAATACAGGAAGTCTAATTGGGAGGTGAATCAGTAGTCCAGGTGGCTTGGACTAGGTGGTAGCAGTAGTGATGGAAAAGTGTATAGATTTAAAATACATTTTGGAAGTAGAACTACCAGGATGTGCTGATGAGGTAGATAGATACAGGAGAAAGGGGAAAGGGAGGAGTAGAAAATGGCTCTTAAAATTTCGGCTTGACCACTATGGTGTGTTTCCTGAGACAGGGAGGACCAGTGGAGGAAGAGTTTGGGGAAGAGGAATGAAGAGTTCTGTTTGTGCGTGTTCAGCGTGAGGTGCCTATTAGACATCCCAGGGGAGCTATGTAGAGCTTGGAGTTCAGGGGAGGTCAGCATCTCTTGCCCTTAAGTTTGGAGGAAATTTTACAGAGCAAATAGTGTAAGAGAAATAACAATACATCTATCTTGAAGTTAGAATTATATCCTCATTTATTAATGTTTGAGTCAACTGCTTCATTTTGGAAAGCAAATGACTGGTGATGGCAGGTTAATACAAGAGGAGGACACTTTTGACATTGGCTGTTAAATCAATGTAGATAGTATTTTTCAGAGCAGGATTCTAAGTGTTCATCTGGGAATGTTCCAAACGATTTCCCAGTTTATTCTGATGTTTGACTGGATTTAAATCCCAACTCTATCACTTACTAACCTTATGATTGTGGCAAGTTATTTAAGTTTCCACAGCACTGTTTTCTTGTGAGGAAATGGAGATAATATTGACCTCACAGGGTGGATTTCATCAGCGGCCTCTTTAGTCTTACGTGGACATTATGTGAAGGGAGACAAGAGATTAGTGAAAGTTATATTTGCCTATGGCTCCCAAAGATGACCTAGATTCAAGCTGGATCGGCCCAAGAGGGCCAGCTAAGGTGCTCAACACAGCACTGCAAGGAGGCCTCAACCCTATCCATCACCTCCTCCACTTTGAGATGCATTATGAAGATAGTGAGCCCTGCTGGCAACCTGGAGTGGACGATCATTTAATAAGCTCAGAGGAGGGTGTGGAGTTGATCCCTGACTCTAAGCCTGGGGCCACTAAGACTTGCCTTGAGAAAGAGACACATGTTTGTTATTCAGACTGATGCCCCTAATGCAGTGGTTCTCAAATTTAAGTGTGCATCAGAATCCCCTGGAGGGTTTGTTAAAGCACAAATTGCTGGGCCCCACTCCCAGAGTCTTAAATTCAGTAGGTGTTGGATGAGGCCCAAGAATTTGCATTCCAACAAGTTTCCAGGTAACGCTGATGCTCTGAGAACCATACTTCGAGAGAACCATTGCCCTCCTGCAACCCAGAGACCTAGGCTGTATGTGTGACTGTGACCTCATACTCTGTACCTGGTACAGGCAAGAGTTATCCATCTTGGCAACAATGTTACAATGCATACAATAATGATGATCTCATACAACAATCCTCAACCTATGGGGAAAAACTCATCTCTAAACACAACTTCTCTCAGCTCCAGAGAGAAAATTAGAATCCTGGCTTTCAAGATCAATTGGATCCAAAACCCATATGAAATGAAGAATATAGAAAAGTAGAAAACTGCCTTAAAAAGCTATATACCAATCCAGGGCCTGGGACCCCTGCCGCCTCCACAGTTTGCGTCTAACCATAGGATTTGGGCCCAGGCAGTAGGCTGGACCTGAGCTACTACAGCTCCCATGTCCTCTCTGAAATGGTACCCTGCCTCATGGAGATTGTGTGGGATACATTAAAAATTCCACCTGGGGCTTTCAATCATACCACAGGCAGTCAAACTTGGCCCAGAGGAAAGAAAGGGCTTGAAGTTTCTCTTAGTCCTATCCCCAAAAGACTATTTCATTTCTACTCTACAGACAACTAAGGGACTTTTGCTCTTTTGTGCATTCTGAATTTTGTGTCCTTTTTCTCCCCTCCTATCTCCTGAAGGAAAGTCATCGTGTAGGTTTGCTCCATTTGGCGCCTCTGATCCTGGATTTTCCTGTCAGAGCCTATATTGTTCCCGTTGGAGGTTTTCTTGATATCTGACTGGCACCTAAATTTCCTGTCTCGTTGTGCCACAATCTACTTGACTTGTATTTCCCCTCCCACACATCCCTACTACTGCTCTCTCTGGCTTCTGGAATGAATGTCTTATCAGTCAGGTCAAGCTACGTTATGGTGCAATAACACATGATCTTGATATTTGAGTGGTTTACAACAACGAACGTTGTTTTCTGATTTAATTTCTCATTCATGTTCTGTTCCACGTCATCTTTATTTCGGGGCTTGGACTGAAGGAGTAATCCCTACCTGTGACACACTGGTCATTTTACAGCAGAGAGAAAAGCAGTGGCAGAACCATGCAATAGCTTTGAAAGCTCTGCTAGAAGTGTCACATGTCCCTTCTACTCACATTAGTCAAAGCAAGTCAGAAAGCCAACCCTAATATTGGTGTGTGGAAAATATAATCTTCTCTCAGTATAATCCCTCCTGTAATATAATCCTCCCCTGCTGGGAGGGGCTGGCAGGGTGGAGCTGGACTTGTGTTTGTTTTTACAAACTGATACAAATTAAATTCTAACTTTATGGACATCTAGGAGATTCAGGTTAGCAGTGATCTGCTCCACCCTTCTTCCCTTTTTACTTTTGCAGCCTCCCTGTTTTCACTGGCCATTCTACCCATTTTCCTTCTGTCATTCAAGCCATAATCAGCTTCTTTGGACTCTACAAATTGATCTTAAACTTTCTTTGGTTGAGAGGTTGAGAAAGGGAAGAAAAGAAGTGAAACAGGGAGAAAGAGGAAAGGAAACTACTTTATTTAAGAATCTTAAACCAATGTACTTTCATAGATTTAAACAAAACTATGCTCCACAGGAAAATTTCATCTGTCCAGCGTGGTACAGACTAATGACATTACCAGTTGTCAGTGGCCATCTTTTAGTCACTGCCATGTTTGCTGTGATCGTGCCTATATACGGGGATACTTTATGAACCCTTTTGACTCTGTTTTGTCCAGAAAGTACAAAGGCCATGGGACTGTTGGAAGGGCTGGTAAGAAGACACATATGGCTGTGATGGAAACCAAAATGGAGAGAATAAACATTTTAAATGAGAAAATGATGAGAGTTGCATGTGTACAAGGGCTGAGTTGCTTCCCAGAAGGAATAGTTCTGAAGGACAAAGAGAATCAGGCAGCAATTGAAGAGCTGGGCTTTTGCAATCAAGAGTAATCAGCAAGAGATGAGGCACAGTGATTAACAAAATGGAAAGCCTTGCCCACGGAGATAGATGATCAGAATCAACACAGATGTCCTTTAGCCTGTGTTAATTCAGGAGAAGGCCAAGAGTTTGTTTGAGAACTTAAAGGCTAAATATGTTTGTGGTAGACCAAGGCCGGGCCTGCCTACAAAATAAGTGGAAAACTCCTACACCCTGCCGCCCAGGTGTAGATAAGGAGCGATTGCCCCAGGCTGGGCACAGCAAGCATTTCAAGGTCTGGAATCTGGACATTAGCCTGAATGAAACAGCTTAGTGAGTAACTACATTTTTGCCTTATATGGTAGTATAAATTTTTTCTGGTTGCTAATGTGTGTGGAGGTATGAAAGATAGTGAGTCCACACTTCTGGGCTCCCCTGACCTCCCAGACATCTCACTCTCTTCAGGCTGCCAAGACCACAAAATTTATGATGTCTCTGTGAAAAACAAAGGAGGCAATGGACAGCTGCATCTGCCTTACCTCATGTCTATGCTTTGCACTGCCTACACAATGCTTTGGAAATAAATCAAAGTGCAGCATCTTTGAACTGAACTCAAGATGTCATTCTTGCCCATTCTCTCACCTAGACCAGACTCCATGTTCTGACTCTGCATGGGGTGAAAGTTCTGCTGAGGAAGCCCCTGTTAAAAGCCACAAGTGATCCATTAGTTTAAGGCTGGGCCCCATCTGCACTGTCAAATGACTAGGTAAGTGCAGATATTATATCTGTGAAGGTCAAGGGATTACTGCCTCAAGAGGTTTTCAATGATCTATTCTGGTGGAGAAAATGCCCAATAGTACACATGTGTCAGTAGAAGGGGGACGAATGATTTAAAAGTTCTGAGAACCATCTAACTCAGGTAGAATGTGCTTAGTTATTATAAGCTTAAACTCTTAGTCACATTAGACAGTGGCAATGCGTCCCAACTCCCACCTGCTTGGTGTCTCCTTTTCCCTCTGAAAGTCTCTCCCCAGGCACCTTTACAAACCCCAGGGCTCCTTACACCACAATATTAATAGCCCTGCCCTACCTTATGCAATATTAGTAAGTTATAGTCCAAATTGGGACATTTTTGAGCATGAAAGGGAGCACGGCTGGTAATGATGCCAGACCACAGACCTAACTTGGGACCATCCTGGGAAAACTGGGATTACAGTCACCCTAGAGATGTCCCAATCCCAGTATCTGCCTGCTGAGGCTCCTTCTGAAGGAATCCTGCTCCGTCCATAACCCCTGCTGGAGAGGCAGCCCCGGGCTCATCAGGCTGACCCTGAGCCGCAAGACTGAATTCTAGTTGAGCATGCGACCCAAGGCTGGTAAATAACCCTGGGCTAGTGACTCCGGGAGACCTTGAGGCTTGGCTGGACACAACAAGCCTGGTCAAGCGGATTCTCTCTTTCATAAATCAGAAATACTGACCAAAGTAGCTGGGCGGTATGATGATTCTATCTTTTCTGCTTCCACACTGTTAACATGGGGAACAAGCACTGCCATTGTCAGTAAGTAACATCTGTCATTATACTGCAACAATTCTCAACTGCTAGGGAGTGGAGCGGGGAAGCGGCAATGTAAAAATTTCCAGCAATGTCTGCTAAACCCACAAATGTACACATCTTGACCAAGTAATTCCAAGCCTAGAAATTTATCTGACAGATATCCTTGCACATTTGCAAAATGATGTAGGTAGATGCTGTTCATTGCAGTCATGTTTTACTAGCAAAAGACTGGCCCCCCAAAACGCTTAAATGTTGATCAATAGGGAATTTATTAATATATTATATAGGACCATGAAATGTAAAAACTGAATGTACTAAATGGAATGACTTTCAAGATATATTAAGTGAAAAAAGCAAGTGTGAATAATATGCTACAGTTTGTGTACAAGGTAGGACAGAGGAAATGTTTGTGTGAGCGTGTGTTTTTGCTTGTATATGCAAAAAATAATAAGGATAATAAAGGTTGCCACCAGGGAGGGAAATTGGATGGCTGGGGAGTGAGTTGGAGAATTCTTCCTGGACACTTTTATACTTGTTGAATTTTGAACCATGTGAATTTATAACCTATTTTGAAAATGAGTAAATAAAATTAGAGACCTGGGATGTATGACAGCTCTTAGGTAGGAAGTATTTAAAAGAATTTGTCTTAGAAATATTAACTCTATCCTTGCCAACAGGACTACCTAGGATTTCTTTGGGCACAATGGACTCAGGAACAATGAGATTTGGGGATTGGCAGTGTGGGGATTGGGTGACAAAGTCCTGACATCCAGCAAATACGTGCTAGGCTCTATGGGGATTACAGATATTAATAAGATAATTTACAGGTGCACAACAAAGTAAGTAATAGTTAACACTACTGAACTGTACCTTTTAAAATGGTTAAGATGGTAAATTTTATGTTATGTGTTTTTAACCACAATTCAAAAAACAAGGTAATAATAATACGAAACCAAAACAAAACAAAAATTTAGTCTTCTTAGAGCCTGGATATAATCCAGTATTTTACCCATAGATGATGCTCAACAAATGTTTGATAAATGGAATAGAACTGGCAGAAGAGAGAATTAAAATAAATTAAAACACAAAATGGAGTGAAATAATTGCAATGATAAAAGGATAAGCCAAGTGCTGAAAGAGGGGAGGAAGGGCCCATTAATTCTGATGCAGAGGATCAGGGGTATGCACATTGTGATGGAAAGGAACAAAATGAAGGGTTTTGGATCTTACAGTCCTGGGATCCATTCCTGGCTTGACTCTTTTTCTGGCTAGGTGACAATTTCTCATTGCTGCCTTGTATAAAGCAGTGATACTACCCACCTTTCAAGTCTACTGTCCCTTGTAAATGAGGTAACTCAAATAAAGCACCTAGTAAGATGTGTACTTCACATATGTTGGACCCCCAGTGAGATTCAGTAAGAACCTTAAAGGATGAATAGAAATAGACAGTCTGGAAAAAATCTAGGAAAAAAGTATTTCAATTCAAAGGACTATTATGATTGGGTGAGTCAAGCAAGAGAAGCCTTGGGATTTTCATGAAAACCATTCAGAGGACTTAAGTAACCTTTGAATATGGCTAAATGCCAGCGCAAGATCTGGGTCTCCTGTTTCCTTTTCATTTTTGCTTCTGCTAATTTTCTTCTTTTGATTTCTTACAGTTGTTTTTTTTTTAAATCCTTCTCCTCCTTTCCTTCCTCCTCCTTTTTTCCCCTTCTTTTTCCTTTTTTTTTTTTTAATGTCAGAAGGTAGATTCTATTCTGAAGACCATTATTATTTTCCCAGGTACTTTCAAGGAAACTACAAAACTTTTCTGAAACAGCGTAGTTTCATAGGAGTTAAGACCTGGGAGGAACTTGCTTTCAAATTTAAAACAGGGAGGACAGAGTTATTTGCTCTACTGAGACATAATTTACAAAGGAACAATGGTAACATCTCCTGTGTACTGAGTACCTGTTAGGTGCTTCGCATGTGGTATTATTATTTCTCACAACTGCAAGGCAGATATTAGCCCCATTTTACAGAAGAGAAAAATCAAACCTGGAGAAGTTAAGTGCTTAGACTTAGTGGAACCAGGGTTTGAGCCCAAGTCTCAGTTCAAGACCAAGGTCTTTCTTGTGTACTATCTTCCCTCCCCAGACTCCTTAATTTTCTCTGGTCTCCTGTCTCTAGCCTTCTAGTAATGCTTGCTGTCCTTAGTTCAGGAAGACATAGTCAGGTTTAACAGAAAAGAGTGCTTGAGATAGGTCATCTATATAAACTAGAAAAATGACAATAGTATTGCTATCTTTTTGTTGGTTCTGAGAGTAGAATTGTATTTAATAGAAGTCTAAGTTATTAATAGTTTATTAAAGTACATGAAAGACACAGGAATGCCTTTGATTCCACCAGATTCTCATAATGATTGATACTGAATCAGTGAATCCCCCTTCCTAAACCATTTTGTTTTTAATGCCTGAGGTCATATAGCTGTCCTCTTTCTGTAATTCCTTTTGCTTAAACCTACTATGCAGTGAACAGAATTATCACCATGCAGAAAAACATGGAGAGTGTGTCCTCTATACTCAGGAGAAAAATGTATTGTTTTGAGAATTTAACAACTATTGTACATATTTTATTCATTTGTTCTCTTAGTGACGATGTTTGTACACTGGTGGCCTGCTTTAAATGCTGGTGTGTTTTCTTTAATATTCCAAGTATTGTTTGTAAGGCTCAACAGTTTTTTAACTGGACTGTGCTCATGTCTGAATACAACTATAATTGGAACAACTTCTTGGGAAGTTCCTTTGCTTATAAGAGAAATGGTTGAAGTATGATAGTGTACAATTGCTTAATTACTCTTTGTTTTTATTTTTTATGAAATGCTTCTCTCTGGCTTATGATGTTCTGATGTAACTTTACCATTGGTGTCTACACACACACACACACACACATATCCCTACTTCTTATCACATTTCTAAGATAATTTTTCCCCTGGAGGAAGATAAGACTTAAATGTTGAAAGAGGAGGGAACTTACGGGCTTTTTGCTAGAATTATAGAATATTTGTTGTAGAAATGGCTTTAAAGAAAATTTGTCTAAAACTTTCATTTTACAGATAATGACAATGAGACCCCAGCAGGCAAAGTTACATACCCAACGTTACCCAGCTAGAGGGTCACTGAGGCAGGATTGGAATCTATTTCTTCTGACTTCCAGGTTGAGATATGGTAGATTGATCAGAGGGAGCAAGCCTTAAAACAATTTGTGTTAAAGGTGCCACTTTGAAACCATGTTCCCTTTGCTCCTGGTGACCTTCTGCTCCCTCGTGTTTCCTTATCAGTACTTTTGGTTGAAATTTATAGCCCAGACTCTTCTGTGCCTTTCACCTGCCTGCAGCCTTTCTTTTATCCTTCCCAACTCTACTCCAATTCTTATGTGTACTGCTGCTTCTTCTTACTGGGCAAGTATTTTACAAACCTGCTCAAAATTCAAAGGGAATTACTGAGAGGGGCATTATGTAATGCAAAAGACTAATGGTAAAAATTTAGACAGCAATGGAAGAGAGGTTTTTATTTGTTAATTACATTAATTAAGTACATAATGTTGGTTGGAAGAGGGGAGAGCTTAGTTGGAGAGTGGTTCTCAGCCTTTAAATAATAACCCTCTAGTCCACTGTGAACCACCAAACCATACAAACACCTTTGTATAAATTAAGCTTAAAATCCATAGCAAAAATGAGAACTAGGATTTAAAAGATTGCTCTTTAAGCCTGCAAAACAACTAACATTTTTTATAGTTCTTTACAGTTTACAAAGCACTTACACATTCATTTTCCTCTTTGGGCCTCAACCAACCAAGTGAGCTCAGTAAGGCAATCTGTGTTGTCATCTAGAGGAAAAACAGAGGTTCAAAGTTAGAGAGACTTACCCAGGGTAGACTCAAATCTAAGTCTTCTAATTCTATAAATCCCAAGTTCCTATCATCTGGCCACTCTGTCTCCCAAAAAGCCCAACTGCAAACTCACAGTTTTAGAAATTGAGGAAATTGGACCAAATCTGTTTAGAAGGTATGATGGTTAATTTTATGTAGCACCTGCAACAGGTCCAGGCTGCTGTGCAAGCTGCTCTGCTGTTTGGGCCACACGATCCCAGAAGGTTATATTGATATTATAAGACACTATTTCCTGTGGCAGGTGAGGTCAGAACATGAGGCACAGATATGCACAATGGAGAGAACTTGGCTGGTTTGGGATGGTTCAAATACAACAGTAAACACTTGCTTACTTACTCTTATTTTTATGAAATGCTTCTCTCTTGCATACATACAGACAGAGATTTTATTGATGAGAAAGCTGATATCTGACAGTTACCTTCCTCATTTAAAACCCCAGTATGAGACTTCTCTCCCCACTCACAAGACCTAAAAAGGCCTCCTTCTGCCCTGTTCATCATTGGGCCTGGAAGAGCAAAGAAGAACAAACATTCCCTTCAGGACAGCTCAGTCCTAAAGAAGAGAAGATGCTGGGCTACTCATGGGCTGTTACTCTTTCCAAACTCAGATGTCGAGAGAGAAGCCAGGATGTTTACATTTATGGAGCTCCCTCCACACAGGAGGGGACGACAGGGGTGGGAAGACACATTCCACCCTACTATAAGCTAGTGAAGATTTCAAGAGTTAATGTAGGTGAAACACTTAGGGCCTGGTCCAGAGTCAGTACTTGATCAATGCAAGCTCTTTTAATTAGACATCCACAGACTTATTTCTGGTTCCAGCTCCTCCATTAACTGTATGATTCAAGGCAAGAAACCACATCTGTTTGGTTCACTGCTGAATGCCCAGAAGCAAGACTGGTGCCTTGAATAGCACCTGTAATAATAATAATAATTATTATTATTATTTTTTAAAATAAATTATCCTCTCTAAATTTGTTTCCTCACCCATAAAATGAGGAATTTGGTGTCTTGATGCCATTTAGATTTCTTCTTTGCTCTATTGATCTACTTCTATAATAGGGAGTTGAAGCAAATCTCATACACAGTTTTTTTGTTTTTTTTTTTTTAAAGATGAAAGGGTTTTCTGCCAGCATTGGCATCTAGCCTTTGCATATTGAATTCCAATATTCTGAAAGGGCAATTCACTTAGAATAGCAACATATGTATAATTCTCTAATAATATTAGGGTTAATTAATTTTGCTCTACCCCCCAAATATCCCAGTCAATAGTGCCAGCACTTTCTTTTATTCTTTATAATTTTTCAAAAAACTTTCATTTGGGGGTGATAAAAAGCTTAACTCTATTAGTAAAGTGTCTACAGCTATGCTACTATAAGTTCTTCTCACTTTAAAAGTTTAGGATTTTATAGAACAAATCCAATGTTGCCAAGCGTATAGAAAATTGTTTTAGAAAATAGTCTCCTCCTTGCCCTCTGAGCCAAAACCAAAACCATCCTCCAATTGTTACCGTATTAGAGATGAGAAAATAGTCTCGGGTAGTAATATGACTAGGGCACAAAGCCAATAAATGGCTGTACCTTGTTCTGAGCTTTATAAGGTGTCTGTATCTTATTACTATCTTATCAAGCAGTTGATACTTATAATCATGTGCCCCATCTTCCACTACACAGCTAGAGAGTTAACATGCTCCAGAAGAGAACATGCACAGAACATAGTAGAATTTCGAAATTTTCCATTAGAAAATATAAAACTCCTTATTTACATTTGCAAAGATTTGCCAACAAAGACAAATATAATCCATCTAAAGCGGACAGCCTCAAAGGGCACAGTGAAAAATACCACAGTAGGTGAATGAATTCAGCAATTCCAAACACAAATGTTCTTTAAGACTCAGATCTCCTTTATGCCCTGCTGTTTCAGTTTGGAGTCTAAAAGACTATCTATCTACTTTGTGTCTGACTTATTTTCCTGTCAGACAGGAACTGGAATTTGAACTTTGCTCTCCAAAAGCCAAAGGCCAACTAATTTAGAAGGAGACTCTCAAAATCAGTGATGGTTTCTTCTAGTTTCATTAGTTCTGTCTAAAGTGATTAAAGGATTTGATTCCCAGATAACCATGATCCTTACTGATATTTTTACAAATCACATTAATTTCTATACTTAATTCTGATCACTTGTGGCATTCCTGAGGCAAGTCTGGATTCATGCAGCATTCCAACCTTGAGTGCCTTTTCAAGTTTCCAACAGAATCCTGTGCTGGTGAGTGATGATACCTTTATTGTACTAGCCCCAAGGTGTGGAAGTTGTTTCCTGTGGCCTAGACTCAGCCCAACCCCTCCACTTGTTGAAACATCTGCAAATATTTTGTTCATTTCAGAGGCATCTGACCACAGCTAGCCTCCCATCCGCATTGCTTCCTTTTTCCTGATTGCTCATGTAAGGCATCAATAATCTGGGAAGGCACTCAGCAAGAGAGAAACTGGGAGGGCCTAGGGATTAGACTGAAGTGCTTGGAGGATAGTTCTTATGGGTTTTCTCTCATACTCATTCATTAATTGATTCATTCAATCATCACCATTTATTGGGTGGTACTAGGGCGATGCAAATATCAACAACAAGCAGTCTCTGTCATCAAACAGGAGACAATCTATTGTGTGCTACATTTATTGTCTCAAGTAGGGAATTATATTAATCAGCTTATAATAATAAACTATATTTACCAGGTGTCTTCTATCTGTAAAGTTCCACAATTGCTTTAATTCTTATCTTTAGTAGGTATAAGGTTTATAGAATCTTTCATCTGTTTCTCCACTTTGAAACTACATAAAACTGAAAGCAATACTCTCTAAAGGATTTTGTAGATAATGATCATTAATTAATTTAAGAAATACCATAGGAATCTTTACTTGATAAGTGAAATGATAAATTGTGTAGTGCTGAGTAAACACATTCCTTCATATGTTGCATTTGCTTTAGTCCTATATGTTAAGCTACAAAACTATCTGCTTAACTATTATTAGAAAGGGACTATATTTTAAAAGATGCTAATGCAGTTGGATCATTTTTATGCTCTTATATGATATTAATTCCATGTTTTAAAAATATATCTATCTTATGCACACATTTGCACATTTTATTAAGTTTATTATAATCAAATCATACAAAAATCTAATTAACCCATCCCCTGAGTTGTTGAGCAATAATTATACCTTCAGAGAACCAGGAGATTTAAGGTGTATACAGGGTGGGGCCCATCCACCCAGGATTTCAAAACCACATGGTTCTTCAGGTCCTGTTGGGGCTTATCTATTTGCACGTCTCCCCTGCAGGAGTTTGGACTAATCAGGTCACTACATCTTGACTGCAGTCTCTACCACTCATTGTTTGCAACATGAATTAACATTAACAGACCACAGAGAAGTTAGCAATGGGAAAAGGAAAAGGCTTTAATACCAAGGTTGTCCCCAGGGTTCAGCAGGACATATATCCTCTATCAAGTCATCTGACATCAAATCCTACAAATAAGGACAACCAAAAGGTTGAGCCATGTTGTCTGATGGTATCGTGTTCTCCGGTTGCAATGCAGTACTGAGCAACCTGTTGTGAGTTGACAGGTCTTCCAGTTTGCTAAAACGGAAAAGGCAGGTTGTTGCTCCAGCGTTGTTTCACTTTTGCTGCAGAACATTCACACAGCATCATGCCTTGGCTAGTCTTCATTGATCTAGATTTTTTTTTAAATAAATTTATTTTTGGCTGCGTTGGGTCTTCGTTGCTGCGCATGGGCTTTCTCTAGTTGTGGTGAGTGGCGGCTACTCTTCGTTGCGGTGCATGGGTTTCTCATTGTGGTGGCTTCTCTTCTTGTGCAGCACGGACTCTAGATGCGCGGGTTTCAGTAGTTGTGGCTCTTGGGCTTAGTTGCTCTGCGGCATGTGGGATCCCGGACCAGGGCTCGAACCTGTGTCCCCTGCATTGGCAGGCGGATTCTTAACCACTGCGCCACCAGGGAAGTCCCCATTGATCTAGATATTAATTGGACATCCTGGAAGCTGACGGGCTGGTTCATTTCTCCTTCAGCCTTGGCTTCTCCCCATCCCCCAGTGCTCCCTGTCTTGCGACTCATAACAGAGCAGTGCTATTAAATACAGTATGAAAATACACGTCAAGGGGCAGATGGGAGCTAGGTGCCTGAGAACTCTGAAGAACAAAGAGAGCCCCTGTGCCCTATGGTGCTTCGTTCAAATTTTTAAGAAGGCACCCCTTCCTCAGGTGGATGGTATATATCTTAGGAGGTGAAGCTAGGGGCTGGAGTTCAAAGCCTCTCCACCTCCTCTGCCAGGCACCATTACGCAGTCAACAAACCGCACAAGTGTATGGCGGCTGGGCAGAAAAGGTATGCAGAGCCTTACAATGATAGCAGAGGGCATTAAGAAAGATGTGGTCAACTTTGAAATGAAGAATAATGGAAAACAGGCAGTACTGAGTGATTTCGTCTTACGATTTTCTAAATAGAAGAGGCTGATTAAGCATGGTATCTGCCTTCTGATTCAAGTTAAAACCACTTACCACTCTGTAGTGACTTCCTTTCCCTCTCAGGAGATCTCTTCTAAAAGCTGAGATGACGAACTAATTTTACATTTACCCAAGGATGTACGTACTGTATTACTATTCCTAAGGTGGTTTGCATTTAAATAGAGGCAAAAACATTTAAACATTAAGTAATCAATCAGTTTTGTCTGTTTCCTGCTCTATCCCCAACATCTATAACAATGCCTGGCACACAGTAGGTCCCTTAATATGTTGATTAAGTAAATCTAATCCTAGACTTTCAGTCACTGAGCATCAGGAAAATACACCAAGATGGTCTCTTGCTTTCAAGATTCCACAGATCAAATTAGAAAGTCATCAAATATAAGTTTTCTTCTAGGCACTTCATAGGCCAGAGGTCTCAGCTCTCTTATAAAATACCATCACCACAAATACTACTCAAATATCAATTATTTAAAACTTCCATTGCAGGGAATTCCCTGGTGGTCCAGTGATTAGGACTCTGTGCTTTCACTGCTGAGGGCCCGGGTTCTATCCCTGGTCTGGGAACTAGGATCCCGCAAGCTACTCGGTGCGGCCAAAAATAAATAAATAAACATCAAACTTCCATTGCACATCATGAGCTTTTTGTCAACTGACAATAAAACGTCTATAAACCAAATAGATTATGTAAGGATGCAGCCTCCCACACTGTAGTTCAGTACTTGATAGACAAAGTACAAACAAACAAAAATTGGTGGCACAGTTGTATTTAAATATTATTTTATACTTTTCTAATTTTATATATGGGCCGTCATAATTGCAGTGTATTATTTATAATATTTGAATGTATCACCTTCCTCCAAAGATCTCAAAGCACCTTTGGTGAGTAAGGAATAGTCCTCCCCACACCTCTGGTGAAGCAGGTATGCTGTAAGCATTATTTCCTTCATACCAGGATCCCACATGAGTCAGTGGCAGGGCTGCATTACTCAAGACATTTTAGTTCACAGCTCTAACCATCAGAGGACTGCCTACACATTCATTCATTCACTCATTCTTTACTTCATTCAAAACATGCATTTGATGCAGTTTGCTAGGCACTTAGGTTCAAGTCCCTAGTTCCTTACTGAACTTGCATCATACGAACACTGCAATCTCTTAAAAAATTTTTTCTCATAACAAATATTTAAAATTCAGAGCAGAGATTTTTCTGCATTTTGTGATTAATTCTATTTGTTTCATAGTGGCATACCTACCAGGGAGTCACATGTATACTAAGGAAATGACTGAAATACAAAAAAATTTAAAGATATACCTCTCTTATGTTATGGATGTCAAGCATGTGTCTATAACATAAAGCTTTTTTATTTTTTATGTTTGCCTGGTGAGCTAAATACTTGCACTTTCTGTGTCTAATTATAAGTTTCTGCTGTGTGTTATAGCTGAGTTGGTACAAGATGTTCAAGACCATGAAAGGATGAATGTAATGGCTTCCTCGTGTCATGGTCAATTTTTTTTTTTTTCAGTTTATTTGTCCTTTTAAGTAATCATACTGTTTGTACCCTGACTCTCGTACTGAATTCACAATTATTCCTCTTGCCAAACCATGCCTCCTGACTTGACTGTGTAGATTGAATTTCATGCAAGCATATGCAAACACTGTGCACCGCCTGTCGAACGAAGTAATATAAGCAAATTAAAGGCACATTTTAACGACTTTTGAGTTCCGTGTTAGAGTGGTTTTTAGACAGTTACCTACTGGGCAAAGTATAAGACACCGATTCACAGAGGTCATCATCAGTGGGCGCCTCCCAAACGGGTTTGCTCATGGAATCCACCCCGTAACTGTGCACGTCGCATTTTCTGGCCCCTGGAAGGGGCTGATTCACCTCCAGCTCCCTCTGCCAGAGCCGGCGCGTCCAAGCCGCCGGGTCAGGGCCGGCGCGCCGCAGAGGCCGGGGTGCGTGACAGGCTGCACTTCCCAGCCCTGACGCTGTGGTAACTGACTAAGCTCATCGCCGCTCGTCACGACACGCGCAGCCTCGGCGGCACGCGGCATAGCGTGAGAGGCGCCGGGGCCGCCGGCGCGCCCACCCCGAAGCCTTCGTGCAGACGCGCCTCGCCGCTCCTTGGAGACCCAGACTGCTTGTCACCACGCCGCCGTTCTCAGGCTGCAGAAAGAAGGCCTCCGGACGTCAACAAATAACCTGACCTCCCAGGCGGTGGCCTTCGTTCTTTTCAGCCTCGACCCTGTCCCTCACCGCCCCCTGACGCACAGCTGCCAACCCCCTCGTTGTGGAAAAGCGCCGGGTCAACGTGGTCAGTCGCCCGGCAACGCCACTCGCCTCACGTGCGCCCCGGGTTCCCGGCAGGCGGGGCTGCGGTGGCGCGCTAGGGGGGGCGCGCGACTCCCTTCCCGGGTGTCCCTATCCCGGGGCGCAACATCGGTGGGGCGCGAAGCTGCTGTGGCTCGCGACCGAGCTCCCGGGCAAGGCAGGCAGCGAACAAGCGCCGGGGCAGCTCAGGAAGCCGACAGGTGTCCGCGGGGCGAGACCGATTCCTCGCCTGCGTTCCCCTTCGCCCTCGTCCCGCCGCCCGTGCTGTTTGCTTTACAGCAGCGGAGCTGGGCACTTTTCGGCCTTAAAATGAGCGCATCAGCCGCTTGGGCTCAAGTCGGCGGCGGGGGCCGGGCGGAACCGGATTCTTCGCGGGCTTAGGCGGCCGGGTCGGCACGCGAGGCGGACACTGGGCTGGCCAGGAAGCCCGGGTGAGCGCGGAAGCGGCGAGCGCAAACCGCCGGGGGCGGGGCCGCGGGGTTGCGTGACCCTCCGCCCGGCAGCTGCACGAACTTCGTGCCCCGGTCCGCCCTCCTAGCCTCGCCGGCAGCCTCGCCATCGCGGGGCAGGAGCACAGGTGCAGGAGGGCGGCGCCCAGTTTCCATTTTTATAACCGCAGCCGGGAGAGGAGTCACGCTATACTTCTGGGACGGGGAGTGAGTTCACCGGAGAGGACACGGCGTCTCCTTGTTATCGGAACCTGGGTAACATTTGGTAATAAAACCCGCTCAGACAGGATGTATTAAACGAACTGGGAACCAGAGCTGCTCTATCAGTAAGCAGTCGTCCCGGGGAAACTTTCCAACGAAAGCTTTACATTAAGAGTCAGGGCACACAGGTGCGGTTCGTGTGACATGCTATCACAGGAAGGAATCAGAGCAAGGACGGTGGCTTTGGGACGCAAATTTTGTGCACTCTGCGCAAGAATTAGTAACAGAGTTGTGATGCTGTGTAAACTGTCATTCCTCCTAGAAGCGTTCTTGCCAGTGTTTTATTTTAAAAGAAGAGGAGCCTGATTTTAATGACGTAGTAACTGGAGAGCCCTCTATTACATGTTGACTCGAGAGTCCCAAGGACATTTAAAAGAAAAAAAAGTGACTTCACAGGACGCCATAATCCAAGTTCCTTCTCAAGATCATGTGCGGGAAAAATGTTTTTTTCACTCAGATATCTGTTTATATAATTCAAATATTTGTTGATTTGTAGCTAAATCAAGTTTGGAGAGAAAAACAAAAATATTAACACAAAGACAGTTTAACACACAAGACCACTCCAGTCGTCTAAGCTCTCAAAATTCCACATTAACTTATTTATTTAAAGTTTGTTTGGTGGATCTATGCATTTATTTATTTCCCTATTATTACCCTTGGGCCTGTGGTGCCTAGTTACACACACACTTGTTACACAAGTAACACACCATTATATAAGAGGGGCTTCTCCGGGGTTAGGATACCTATCATAAACTCCCAGAAAGCTCTTTCAGAAGACACATGTTCACCTCTCAATTTACCACATGTGGAAAGATAGCAAGATTCGCTGTTTAATTTTAAAATGTTCTCCCAGCTAACTCAGATTCTCACTTGTGTATGTAGGAACGTTTATTTTATCTGCCTAGCACTCTTCCTGTCTTCTGGGACAGAACTGCCCCTTCTCGGATTCTGCTTCTGCCTTACTCTTCTAGACATGTAATTAGAAAGGGAGGTGTCATCATGTGTGGCCTTGCCTCCCTGGTCACTACAATTGGTCAGGAGGCAGGTACCTGTCTCCTCCTGGCTTCAGTGATTTGGTCAAGGAATCGGTGTGTTACTCAAGGTGTGCTAAACAGTCATTTCCTGGCATTTTTCTAACTGGAGGTTGGGAATAGAAGCCCCTTTTCCTCTTGGTGTCAAAACTGGACTGTCAGCCACCACTGCCCTGCCACATGCAGACACTGTAAAAGAGAAAGGAACCAACTTTCAGTAAGTGGTAGATTCAAAGGGCTGAGACTTCCCATGACTTCTCAGAGTTCCAGAGTTCTCAAAGCAGTCCTGTTTCCTGCTTTCTTGAAGCTTGGTTATTTAGCTCTTCTGTTGATTCTGTGAGGTACCTTGATATTCTAACAGAATATACATTGATAGTAATAATTAACAAAATGTATATTTAGAATGCTGTGTGGAATACGTTTTAAAAATTTATAACACTATTTGTAACTTGCTTTTTTTTCATAGAAAAGAAGAATAGAATTCACTGGGACATTCATCACCAATAAACTACATCATCATTTTAAACTGCTGCACAATCTTCTTGTTTGATAAGTCAATTTATTTCATTTTTGTATTTCAGATTTTTAAACATTATAAACAAGACTGTGATGAACACTAAATATATGTGCTAATAACAAAGAACTCTCCCAGAAGCTTCCAGCAGCCTTCTCTTGGAGAATTGGGTCATAGGCCCATTCCTGATTTAAATAACTGGTAAAGGGGAAGTGGCCAGTAGAATTGACCTAATCTGAGCTCATTCCTGGAGTTGGGCTGATTCACGTGTGCTTAGGGGTGGAGGGAGGGGAGGGGAGGGTGATGAGGTCTGGATTCCTGAACAAAAGGAAGAAGGGGGAATCAGGTGTCCACTATAATAGTTTTGATCATTTCAAGGTGTTTAAAACATAATGTATTAAAATACATTAATT
Source organism: Globicephala melas (assembly GCF_963455315.2). NCBI lineage: Eukaryota > Metazoa > Chordata > Mammalia > Artiodactyla > Delphinidae > Globicephala > Globicephala melas. The sequence goes on along the minus strand of NC_083317.1, from coordinate 107,463,008 downwards.
TTTTCACCCTAAAAGCAGTGTTTAAGAGTGCTAGTTGCTCTACACCATTGCAAACCAAGGCTACTATCATTACTTTAATCTTTTTTCACCTGTTTGATAGGGAATTCCCTGATGGTCCAGTGGTTAGGACTCTGCGCTTCCACTGCACGAGGCACAGGTTCCGGGAACTAAGATCCTGTATGGTGCAGCCAAAAAAAAAAAAAAAAAAAATTCAAATGTTTGATAGGTCTGATAATAATGTTTGATTTTAGTTCATAAGAAAATCTCTTTAAGATGATTCACAACTCCTTATTTAACGGTATTAAAATATTCTATTAATAGAGATATAACAAAATGACAGGAAAATTGCCCTAATTCGATTCTTATAAATTCCATAGCTACCTAAAATTATAGGTGCAGAATCATGAACTTCATCTCTATAAAAGCAGAATGAAATCACTTCTGCCAGTCACGTATCAAACATGTTAGGCTCTTAGGTGCTTCATTAGAATCTTATGAAAATCTCAGAAACAAGTAATAATTTCATTAAACAAGCAAGTTCTTTAAAAAGTTGTTTTTTAAATGCATAAGGCAGTTGTCTATGTTCGGTCTTTGAATTCATTAACATTTGTTATAGGCTAGATATTGGATGCTAAGGTTTAAAGAACTATCAGTGCCATATTTTTGAGCATCAAATGCATTATGAGAGTTTTAAGTCACTACCTTAGAGGTTTATTCTTTTTGTGTTTTTAAATATATTCATGAAAGTAAGTCCTAGGGATGTAATGTTCAGCATCGTGACTGTATTGTATATTTGAAAGATGCTAAGAGAATAGATCTTAAAAGCTCTCATCACATCTATGTGTGGTGATGGATGTTAACTAGACTTGTGATTATTTCACAATATAAACAAACATTGAATCATTCTTTTGGATACCTGGAACTAATATAATGTTATATGTCAGTTATATCTCAATTAAAAATAAACATATTCGTTTGACAACTATTAAACTATATTTGGCACACAGTACATTTTTGGGTAAAGCTCTTACCAACAGTGAACAGGCCACAAAAGAATACATTTATGATCATCAAAAGTTTCACTGTTGAGCTTGACTTTTAATATTTGAAAGTAGATGTTTTATTGCTTTAAGGCCTAACTTGTCTCATTGGAAATTTTGTTCAATAATCATATTCTTAGGGCTAAAAAGAGTTCAGTACACAATTTATTTCTGCACAGATGACAAAATGAACTCCTAGAGAGAAGCTCTATTTAAACATTGTGACCTTCATTTTATTAGGTACTCTAGTTTACACTGCACATGTGATGGATTCAAAAATATACAGAGTCTAAACCCACAAATAGTATTTTGTGTTCAAGCCACCTCTAGACCAGAGTTATTTGGGGTTCAAAATAGACAAAGCAGTTTTACAAAGGAGTCTAACTATTGATTAGCAGTTAAAAAAAAACAGAAAAGAAAATCCTATCCACATTTTGGTGGGAATAAAATGTGGTAAGTACAAAAAGCAGGAGGTCACTTGTAGTTTTTTTTTTTTTTAATGAAGCTGTATGGGAAAAGTTATGAAAAAAGTAAGTATAACACAAAGTTACATTTCCAGAATTAAATACTTCTTGGGTATTTACATGTGACATCCATAGCAGGCTGAGGTCCCGTGGATACTGGCTGGCTGGCAGAGTCAGCTAACCCAATACAGGAGTCCCAGGTGCTTCTGCTTACACTCATATTCGGTCCAAGTATACTTTAGTGCTCAAGTGTTGGGTCATGCCCTTGGCCACTTCTATCATTTGAGTGAGAGTAAACAATAAATAGGATCTGACTGAGTTATGTTTGGAAAGATTCTCCATAAATGAGACATTGTGTATGAAATGCCAGGAAAGAGCCCAGTAAATGTTAGCTTTTAAAAAATTCTGCACTTGCATTGGATGGAACCCAGAAATAGCAGTGAAAGCCATTGTTGCTTCCAATCTGGGAAGCCCGTCTGCAACGATTTATTTCAAACTCTTGAGGATCTCAGTGTTGTGTTGTACTGTGTTCTGATTCACAGGATAAAAATAAAGTTGGGCTAACTGTAATTTTGTCATGCTCCCTTTGTACAGTTTTGAGCTCACTTTAAAATAAGCAATCTTGGGTAGACTTCCTGGTCTTTGTATCAGACTTGCAGACAAAGTACCTATTCTCCCAAATGCTTTTCATGTGGGCACAGGGAGAGGAGAGGAGGGGGCATAATATTACTTACCAGAATGAATGGGATGAATGACAATGCCTTGCTGGATAAATATCTTAGGTAAATTCAAATTCATAACAGAAGCATAGACACTGTGTTCTCACAAATGTTAATGCTACAACACAAAGGTGTGCGGACCATGTGGAAAGCCCTAGTTTATCACTTTACAGAGACTCTACTTCCAAAACTAGGGAGTATTTTTTTTTCCCCCCCGCTCTCAGGGGTCATTGACCCACAGGAGAAAAATAATAATAAAGGGTCACAGAAGGGGTTAAAAGGAACTCAATTTGGTTCTCACTGATTATTTTTAAAATATTTTTAGAAGTCACAATAAAAAGTGAAACTTACCTAGTTTAAAATTTAAGAAGAGGATAAAACAAAACTTTATTCAGTATGTCCAATGATGGAAATGCTTTAAATTCTGCTTCAGTTCCAGTATGGCCAGTAATGGGGTGGGGAAAAGGACTGGAAAAACAAAAGGGACAAGGAAAAAAAACCTGGAGAGGTAAAGGGAGAGACTGAGACCAAGCAAGAGTCAAGAAAAAACACACCAACAATGGGAAGAGGCTTTTTGGATTACTTTTTTTTTTTTTTTTAACTTTTTTAAAAACCTGTTTTGTAAAACCCTGTTACAACTCTTCTTTATCTTTTTTTTTTTCCTTCCAGGCAAGGCTTTGCGGGGAATCCTGCTGCAGCACTAGGGAGCGAAAACAACAGGTTCTCTTGCTTGCTCCCTGCAGGGGTGGGGTGGAGGGGGTGTGGGGGGCGAGCTGGTTCCTTATATGGAGTGAGGGCAGGGGTGGGTCTGTGGTGTTCAGGAATACAACTTTTCGCTGCTACTCTTTTAACAAGGTCTGTTCTTCACAATTTATCAACTCTGTTTATCCTGTAAATTCTTACTGGGTCTACCAGTGTTCAGCAGAACTTTTTTTGATGATGAAAATGTTCTATATATGTGCTGTCTCATGTGGTAGTAACATGTGCCTACTGAGGACTTGAAATGTGGCCAGTGCAATAAAGGAATGGAATTTGAAATTTTATTTCATTTTAACCAAATTAAGTAGTCACATGTGCCTATCTTATTGGACAGTGTGAAGGTCTAAGGGACATTTACAGTGGAAGGAAAATCGGTCTCAATGTCACTGTAGAGATGAATAAGCACAGGTGAAATGAGACCACACAATGAATTACAGCCTTGCAGCTGGATCTTCTCCCATCCTTAAAGTGTTTCCTTATCATATATACAAAGTACTCAATAAATATTATTAATGCTAATAATCATACAATAGCCAAACTAGCCTCAGAAGAGTGATCTTGCTTTAGGTGTGCAATTCCTGTTCTAGATAAAGCACTCCATGGATCTGGATGCTAAACCCCCTAACCTAAACCCCCATTGTTACAAAATGAGAACAATCCTACTTCATTGTCCCTCAAAGAAACATGCTGAGGATGAACAGCTCTGAAAGTTCTTTGCATTTCTCATAAACATGCTGTACTTGACCACTTCATTGGCTGTCCTCTGCTTCCCTTAACCCTCTCTTCCATCCTCTAATTATTGCTTATCTTTTCCAAATGAAGAAAGATGCTCTCTTTTAGGGAGTGGAAACAGAAAGTCACTGGTAGACGTTGGGGCAAAAATATCAATCAGGTTAAGTGTATTTTGTGTTTTCTTTGTATTTACTCAACCTTATTTCATTCAATAGTAGTAAGTCTCTTACCCGGCTAGCAAGCTGCGAATGTTCTATTTCTTGGAAGAGCTACATTTTGGACCTCATAAAATCCTCAAAGGAGAGACCTGGACTATGAACGAGTTCCCTGCATGGATTCAGTCACTGAGCATCACCCCAGCCTGGTATGCAGTTGCTTATTACGTAGTAGGTCATCCATAAACACTTTCTTTTGAACGAAGAAAGGAAAGTAAGTCACGTGTAAGGGTGGGCAGCCTTCTATAAATTGTGGACTAGCGGGTCTCAAGATATCTTTTGAACTAAGCCTTTCATCTTGACTACTTTTGGACTAGTATGAAAATTTTACTAACACCTTCCCAATTAACTTGCCCTCCCTGCAATGACTGAGACCAGAGCTTCCCTTTACACCCATAAATTCTACAGGCATCTCTCTTCTTTCCGCTCAAGAACAGTAATTGCCCACTGCTGCGTCAGCCACAAGGACTCTGGGGCCTGACGTGAGAGGTAGGCGGACTTTGGCCTCCACCTCAGCCAGCGTCTCTCCAACCCGCCGCACGGCTGGGAACGCCTCCCTCCCCCACTCCAGCCCGCGCTCCCCTGCCTCGCCCTTCTCACCCATTGCTTCCCTCTCACAGCCCCCAGCGTAAACCCAGCCCTTTCTCCGAGCCCCGCCACGAGATTTCCCGCCTCCGCGCAGCACTTGGGACCCCGGGCGGCGCTCGGGAGTCCCGCTTCTGCGTTGGGGAGCGGCGTGGGCGTGACGTCATCGCGCCCTGACGTCAGGCCGACGTACAGCACTGTGTCCTGGGAGACCGGGAAAGCCGTTTCGCACCCGGCAGAATTGAAGTCTAGGTGAGAGACAATGGAAGGTTTCCTTGAGCCCTGGGATGACCCCGGGCGCAGTTCCGGAGCGGAGGCGTGCTGGCTCCCGGGGAAAGGGCCGGAAAGCCGAGCCGTGTTCTCGCGCCTAGTGGATGGGCCCGGCGCCTAGCCTCTGACCCCAGCTGCAGCCCCTGTAGTGTCTCCGCAAGCCCGCCGGGCCCGACGCCCTCTTCTCCCCGCGAGTGCGCGGCTCGGCCTCACCCCGCACCCTCCTCCTCCTCCTCCTCTTCCTGCCACCGCAGGTCCCGATGGAACGGGGTTAGAAAGGGACAGATTTCAAAACCCTTGCAGCCGTTTTGGCTGGACTTGCAGTTAGTTTCTGTTTGGAAAATCCCGCCCCTTTAGAAAAGTCTTAGGACGTGAACTTCCGCTTCACCTGACCCTGACCTACTCATCTGTGGGTGATTCACACCAAGGGAATAGTTCTTTAGGGAAGGGCATGAGAGCTGAACGTGAGTTAATGGCCCAACGTGACACTGGTGTCAGGAAGGGAATCGGAAGTGAGCAGTCGGGGACGTGTCTGTATTTTTGACGTCTGCCTCGTGATCCTGTCAGAGAGGTGGTTCACAAATACCTACGCGGCTGCTGCCGGTTATCACCTCACCCCCTGTCTAAGGGCAGTCTACAAAGTGTGTAATGTGAGAGAATAAAAGGGTCTCTTTTGATAAAAAATGTAAAACAATGCAAGAGCAAATTAAAAATTAAAAAATTTCCCTCTTGCCTAAAGGGAAAGAGACCTCTCGCCTCCCTTTCTTGGGAAACCTCTTATTTGTGAGGGCTTCCTCTATTCCTTTAATATGTATGCACATATTTTAAAGACCCAGAATGTTCTTCTGGAGCACCTGGGAGCCATTTCTTTAAAATGTAAACATCAAGGAAGATAAGGCCCCTATCTCCATATTACCTTGAGAGTTTCGTACTTCTAGTAACCACCTGCTTTGTCATAGAGATATGTATTCCTTAGAACAAACGCTCTTAGCTAGCACAGGTGGCTACTTCAATTACCAGTTGAATTGAAAACAAACTATGAAAGAGAGTACAGCAAGCTGTGTTGAGGACAAGTTATCATTTATCTTGAGAACATTGTATGTAATGGAGTGTATCTGTTTGGCTGTATTAAAAAGAGTGGGATTTTCTTCTGTCTTTGTAATCTCATTAGCAGATTAGCTGTGCTGTGCATCACAGTCTAGTTAAATGCTTATTCAGTAATAAAATTGTTTTCTCTCTGCATCATGGAGAGATTTTCTGGATTGGCAGGATATTTTGTTTTTAATTTTTCCTCAATAATCAGACCTACCAATTTTTCCCACTTGGTATAATAAGGCCACAAAATTGGAATAGATTTAGAATAATGATACTGTTCAACTATACCTTGTTTATAGTGTCTCTAGATCCATGCTCTCAAATGAATTTATGCGTGAAATTTAAAAATGAGATTTAGTTGGTAATTTTAGGAAAAATTCTGCTCCCAGTAGAGTTTAATTAAGATGATGCCATCTTATTTTACTGATGGTGAGCCCATTGTAAAATGGCAGAAATGAGAATAATGAGCTTTCTGTGAGGAATGAGCTCTTGCCACATCACCATGACAGTCTGCCACACATCAGATGATTATGTACTTGGCCATGTGGGCCTATGTTAACTACATCAGTTAACTTTACCCCGCATCCCCGCACGCAGAAACACATTATGTTGATGTCAGAAGACAGCCCATTAGCTATTTGTTTTAAACAGCAGCTCGTTAAAATGTGGAGCTCTGTGCTACCACAGGGGATGGGAAATCCTCTCTTCCACCAATACTCGCACAATTAAAAAAAATACTGCCTCTACAGGAATTTTTGTCAACTACGATTTTCCTAGCACCTTGCTATGTTGCTGGGGTTACTGTCTCTGATAGAGTACTATGCCTCTTCAGTCTCTCTGTCAAAATCTTGTCCTGATCAAAAGTAAACCACCTCAGGTAGCCTTCACTAATTCCCTACTCCCATGAGAAAGATAAGACTTTTTTTTCCCTGAACTTCTAGATTTGTTCCTTGTCTACGACTCCTGGCCCTCAGGCCTTCTTTCCTGCTATGGAATTGTGCCTGTATCATCTTACTCTGCTGTCCCCCTTCACTACTCCTCTGTCTCTCTCTCTCTCTCTCTCTCTCTTTCTATATATACATATCTCTCACTCCTGAAACTGGACTGTCTATTCTTTCTCCACATTTGGGAAGGATTTAAAAAAAAGAACCCAAAGTGCCCCTTCATTCATCTTGCGTGGTTTTATGAAAGTAGTGATAGAGTTTTCTATTGAATTGTTTCATTAGAAAATGAAAATCTACTAAATGTAAAACATCTGCATAAAAATTATTTAAATGTCCATCTGTGGTAAAATTGGCACTTGGCTTCTCATGCTTTGATGACTCTTCTGTTCAGTGCCTGCATATCATACTTAACCTGATAACCCTAAATATCTTTTTCTGCACTTCATCATTTAAACCAGCATTCATGTCACAATTGCTTTTTTAATCTGCTGAACTAAAATTATTTAGATATTTTTTCTAGCAGCTTTTCAGAAAAAACCACTTTCTTTTAAATGAAATAAATCGATCCGTTTAAAATTTTGTTATCCTTATTCTGTATTTGCAAAGCAAATAACTAGTAGTAAACCACCACAGAAGTTACAATTAGACTATAAAGTTCCAAAGAGAGAAAGTATTATTTCTAATTCAGTAGTCTCTCTCGAGGTCTTTCCTGTTCTATTGGCCTCATAACTAACTGAAAAGAAACCCATTTGTACCTTTTAACTTTGAGTTGATGAAACAAACATCTGTTGAAACAGTTATCACCATTGATCCCCAAATACTCCTAGGAATTTATTTCTTTTAATTTGAATTTTCTTCACATTGTTTTAATTCTGACTATCACCATCAATGTTTTTAGATTATTTTACTTCAGAGCTCCCTCAGTATATCTTGAGAAATTATGGATCGTCACATTCCCATGCATGCATTACCTGAAGAAATCCAAAAGGTATGATATTATGTTATTACAGCACAACATTAGGAGCATTTTAACAGATAATTCTAAAACATGGGAGAATGAATTCAGAGGTTTTATATTTATTTTAGTCAGAGGATCTGCAGTGAATTGGTGGGGTAAGGAAGGGAATAATTGTAATGGTCAAAACTGTAGAATTCAATTCAGTGCAAAGAATGTTCAGCCTGTGAAAGAAGACAGATATATAATTCTGGCATGGTATTTGACCAGGTGTTTGTGAACCTCTTGTGAAAAGAGGGCTCCAGCAATGGCCAAATAAAATATTTAGATATTTTTCTAGCAGCTTTTCAGAAAACAAACAAACAAACAAAAACTAATTAAAAAAAAATCAACTGACATTAATGGGTCTGTTTAAAATTTAAGTGATATTTATTCTATATTTGCAAAACAAATAATTAGTAGTAAACCACTACAGAAATTATAATTAGTTTGTAACTTTTTATGATGCAAAAATTTTAAGTGTGTCTCTCTATAAGGGTCTATTTCAGTTTCACCTTAATTCTTATTTTACCGTGTTTTAAGGCCTTACATAGATATCAACTCATTTAATCTGGTTAACAATCAATTCTTTTTCACTGTTGCTATGCTACTTTCCTCCCCGTTAATTTATAGCTGTCCTCAGGCAAAAGCATTTCTCCCATGTTTAGTTTGGCAATGCATACATTGCTAACAGCATAATTAAAAATATATCTCTTTGAAACTGATTGACAAATTATGAATTAAAACCTCAAACCTTAACTGTCATTAATCATTCAGTTTTTAAAGTAAATCTATAGTCAGCTCTTAATTAATCACCAGTCGTTAGTTTTTAATTAAAAATTGCAGTCAGCTCTCAGATATGCTTTTATCCTTTGTGCATGTTGTTTTGGGCTGCCTGTTAACATTAATCATGCCATTGATTTAACTTGATGCTTACTTCTACTGCATGTTCTTTAGATTTATGTAAATGGCAATCTAGCAGGAACTGGAAGGGAAGTCCAGTTACTAGAAAAGACCTTTTAAACCATTGCATTTAATTTGCTTCACCTTTTAAGTATGAGAGAGTAAGCACAGAGGGAACTCAGCTCTGCTATGCTTACCTGAGAAATAGTGCCTAGATGTGTTTGAAGACATGGAGTGTCCTATCTCTCCCTCAACTCAGTTACTTCCGTGTACTAGCCTGTGTGGTAGAGATTAAAAGAAACAAAACAAAACAATCTGCAAGAAACAATACCCATACTCAGATACCAGTCATCTGTCAGGAAGCAGATATATAATGACATGAAAAAAAAAAAACCTCTAAAAGATAGTGTTTGATTTAAATGTCACATAAGATAGTATCTTCTCTGAAAATGGAGAAGGTGGGGAGAGGAATCCCTGAGTATTAGGATGGTCAAGGGAGGATCTTTATGCAGGAGATAGAACTGGAATTGGCCCCTGAAAGCTAAATATTTCTAGAGACAGACAGGGAATAGGGCATTCTGGGCCTAGAGAACAAAAGCTTACTGGTGAGAAGAAACTGGCCAGGTTACAGAATGTTTAACAACATAAGTGTTTTAAATGCATGAAAGAGTATGTATTTATTTTAACAGAGTTTTTATGACTTGAAGAATGCGTTTGCTTTTTTTTTAATGTTTAAGTAAATTGTTTAAAAACGCTAAAACCAAGCATTTTATAAATATGGTTATATTCTTAAAGCTTGAATGGCAGGCAGCTGTCTATATAGTGCAGAGAGGTGAGGAGGCCAGGAGCAGCTCAGCTGTCTAAGGTCCTGGACAAGTGAGCTGATAGTAGCCCTTGGCCTGCTAAATGTTTAGAGTATAAAGTGCAGCTTTGCACTTTTTCAGACCTAAGTTAGATACATTTGTACAACAAATATTGATCAAGTGCCTATAATGTGCCAGACACTGTTTTGGGTACTTGATGATAAAGCAACCAAAAATATGTACATGCATCCCACAGCCTATTAAAGCTAAGTCTGAGCATGTCAGTTACTTGTTTTCCATAACTTCTTACCTATATTTGATTCCTCTAGATTGTCCGTAATATAACTGGTTAAATTGTCTAGTGATCAGCCAGTATATCTATTTAGTCAGCTTGCGTACATCATTCTATACACAATCATGTTAGATAGATATATAGCTTATAATAGTAATAGGAGTACTTCAGATTACAACCATTTCATTATTCAGATAAAACAAATCTTTGTGTTTCATAATGGCTTGGAAATTGTGCTACAGTTCTTTATTGGATAGAAAAAGACATGAGGTGGGTGGATCAGTGTACAGTGACAGAGAGGTCTTTCAAAGGCTTTTTTTTTCTTGTTCTTTTGTTAACTTTTTATGTTAGTTTTTATGCTGGCTATTCTTTCTAGAGAAGGCCCTGCTGTGTTTCCTTTTTTTCTGTGTGTAGTCAAGGAAGGTTAGTGTAGAAATCAAGGAAGGTTAGTGTAGAAATCAAGGAAGGGAAGGGAAGGGGAGTCTTTCCTCTTTATTTCTTTCTGTACTTTTGCTGTATGATATGGAAATGGGATGGTTGATGAAATACATGAAAGATATGTGATAAAGGAAATGAAAATGGCTGTACTACACTGTACTACTAATAGTAAAATAGGTAGCAGTAGAAAGAGTTGCAAGAAAAAGTAAATGTGTGTGTGGGGGGCAGGAGGAGATGGCCACCAAAGGAAAAGTGTGGAGAAGAATGCTGATGATAATAAGCTCTAGTGAGAGAGTCCATTGTCTGATTAGAAAGCGAAGATTGTTAAATCATGCCCCCCACTCCCTGCCCAGTCTCATCTTAGGGAAGAAAGAATAAGATAATCTTTTGACTATCACTCCCTAATCTTTTTGCTTTTTATCACAATTTCTGATTGAGCATAAAACATGTTTCAGGTTCCCATTTCCCCAACTGGCAGAAAATGTAAAACAGGCCCATGGGCTGGACGGCAAGACCATACTTATCCCCTTTGCTGCTAGACTCCACAGCTTACTTCTATATGTACTTAGATCATATCTGTAAATCTACTCTCTAGACTGAGCTGACTCCTACCTGTCTCTGACCTCCGATAAGCAGTAGCTTTGCTAGAATTTTCATCTAGCATTCTGAAAGCAGAATGTACCTGTAATGATAGTATAGTTCTGTGTTTGGGATTTTATTGCCACAGTTTAAAACTAAAACAACATTTATAGATCAGCAAAGTAATAATTCTATATCTCTTCCGCCCTTGAATGTCCACCTATCTCAGAGACATATGGACTCCTCTTTTTAGAAAAAAAGCAATGAATAACTTTCTTTTTTGCTGTTTTTGCTAGAAGACATACACAGAAGTCAGAACAACCTCAACAAATCAGTGGAAAAATCACTTATTTTGCAAAAGTAGAACTGACCTCTTTTTTTTTTAAATGGTGACAAAATGAGCACTTGTAATAGGATTTTAGCTTCAGGAGATATTTATTACCACAGGACACAAAGTAAAATAAAGAGACCAGAGTTATTTATTTTACAAAACAGAAGTGACAGAGCAAGGTCTGGAGAGCACACTGTTCTTTCTGGGATAACAATCCCTTTCCCTACCAGTAACAGCTCATTTTGTCCTGTTTCAGTAAAGTAATCTTAGTACTTTGGAACTTTGAAATTTATTCAGAATAACAGTTTTATATTTCCAAGCACAGATTGTCATTGCCAGAAAAAATAAACTTAATTTTCCAGGTCATTTTGGGCCACTGTGGCTAGGGTCAGATTTTGTGTTCAGTTAAAGTAGAGAAAAAAAGAGAAAACTGTCTTAGAAACATTAGTGCTAGCATCCTGGAAAAGTAGTGATGTGTGTTTGTGTGTGCAGGTATATGTGTTGTCTTTTTAAGCAATTGTGCTTTTGAAACTAATGACAAAAGAAACGTAGGGGTGTCATGTATAATTTGTGTATGAAAACAACGTTTCTTAAAATTGCTCAATAAAATTTCTTTATGGATTAATCTCTGGTATTTTAGTCCCAGATTTGCATATATATATATATATATATATATATATATATATGTAGCCTTAAACCATTATCATTATTGTCAACATTATTTTTTTTTCAGTGATACATATACATGTATCTATTCTTTTTCAAATTCTTTTCCCATTTAGGTTGTTACATAATACTGAGCAGAGTTCCCTGTGTTATACAGTAAGTCCTTGTTGTTATCCATTTAAAATATAGCAGTGTGTACATGTCAATCCCACACTCCCTAACTATCCCTTCCCCCTAACCTTCCCAACTGGTAACCAGAAGTTCTTCTCTAAGTCTGTGAGTCTGTGTTGTAAATAAGATAAGTTTGTATCAGTTCTTTTTAGATTCTGCATATAACCGATATAAGATATCTCGCTTTCTCTGCCTGACTTACTTTACTCAGTATGACAATCCCTAGGTCCATCCATGTTGCTGCAAAGGGAATTATTTCATTGTTTTTAATGGCTGAATAATATTTCATTGTATATATGTACCGTATCTTCTTTATCCATTCCTCTGTCAATGGACATTTAGGTTGCTTCCATGTCTTGGCTATTGTAAACAGTGCTTCAATGAACATTGGGGTGCGTGTATCCTTTAGAACCATGTTTTTCTCCATATATTTGCCCAGGAGTGGGATTGCAGGATCATATGGTAGCTCTATTTTTAGTTTTTTAAGGAACCTCCTTACTGTTCTCCATAGTGGTTGTACCAATTTACATTCCCACCAACAGTATAGGAGGGTTCCCTTTTCTCCACATCCTCTCCAGCATTTGTTGTTTGTGAATTTTTTGAAGATAGCCGTTTTGACTGATGTGAGGGAATATCTCGGAGTTTTGATTTGCATTCCTCTAATAATTGGTGATGTTGAACATCTTTTCATGTGCTTCTTGGCCATCTGTATGTCTTCTTCAGAGAAATGTCTATTTAGGTCTTCTGCCCATTTTTTGATTGGGTTGTTTGTTTTGATGATATTAAGCTGCACGACCTGTTTGTAAATTTTGAAGACTAATCCCTTGTCAGTCACATCATTTGCAAATATTTTCTCCCGTTATGTGGGTTTTCTTTTTGTTTTGTTTATGATTTCCTTTGCTGTACAAAAGCTTTTGAGTTTAATTAGGTCCCACTTGTTTATTTTTATTTCCATTATTCTGGGAGATGGATCGAAAAAGATATTGCTGCGATTTATGTCAGAGAGTGTTCTGCCTATGTTCTCCTCTAAGAGTTTTATAATCTCCAGTCTCACATTTAGGTCTTTAAGCCATTTAGAGTTTATTTATGTGTATGGTGTTAAAGAATGTTCTAATTTCATTTTTTTACATGTGGCTGTCCAGTTTTCCTAGCACCATTTATTGAAGAGACTGTCTTTCCTCCATTGTACAGTCTTGCCTCCTTTGTTGTAGATTAATTGACCGTAGGTGCAGGGGTTTGTTTCTTGGGGTTCTGTCCTGTTCCACTGATCTATATTTCTATTTTTCTGCCAGTACCGTACTGTTTTGATGACTATAGCTTTGTAGTATAGTCTGAAGTTAAGGAGCCTGATTCCTCCAGCTCCATTTTTCTTTCTCAAGATTGCTTTGGCTATTTGGGGTCTTTCATTTCTCCATACAAATTTTAAGATTTTTTGTTTTAGTTCTGTGAAAAATGCCATTGGTAATTTGGTAGGGATTGCATTGAATCTGTAGATTGCCTTGGGTAGTATAGTCATTTTGAAAGTATTGATTCTTCCAATCCAAGAACATGGTATATCTTTCCATCTGTTTGTGTCATCTTCGATTTCTTTCATCAGCATCTTATATTGTTCTAGTTTTCTGAATACAGGTCTTTTGTCTCCCTTAGGTAGCTTTATTCCTTGGTATTTTATTCTTTTTGATATGATGGCAAATGGGATTGTTTCTTGAGTTTCTTTTTCTGATCTTTCGTTGTTAGTGTATAGGAATGCAACATTTCTGTGTTTAATTTTTTATTTTACATCTGTATTGGAGTATAATTGCTTTACAATGGTGTGTTAGTTTCTGCTTTATAACAAAGTGAATCAGTTATACATATACATATGTTCCCATATCTCTTCCCTCTTGCATCTATCTCCCTCCCTCCCACCCTCCCTATCCCCCGCCCCAGGCGGTCACAAAGCACCGAGCTGACCTCCCTGTGCTATGTGGCTGCTTCCCACTAGCTGTCTACCTTACGTTTGGTAGTGTATATATGTCCATGCCTCTCTCTCGCTTTGTCACAGCTTGCCCTTCCCCCTCCCCATATCCTCAAGTCCATTCTCTAGTAGGTCTGTGTCTTTATTTCTGTCTTACCCCTAGGTTCTTCATGACATTTTTTTTCTTAAATTCCATATATATGTGTTAGCATATGGTATTTGTCTTTCTCTTTCTGACTTACTTCACTCTGTATGACAGACTCTAGGTCTATCCACCTCATTACAAATAGCTCAATTTCATTTATTTTTATGGCTGAGTAATATTCCATTGTATATATGCGCCACATCTTCTTTATCCATTCATCTGATGATGGACACTTACGTTGTTTCCATCTCTGGGCTATTGTAAATAGAGCTGCAATGAACATTTTGGTACATGACTCTTTTTGAATTATGGTTTTCTCAGGGTATATGCCCAGTAGTGGGATTGCTGGGTCATATGGTAGTTCTATTTGTAGTTTTTTAAGGAAACTCCATACTGTTCTCCACAGTGGCTGTATCAATTTACATTCCCACCAACAGTGCAAGAGGGTTCCCTTTTCTCCACACCCTCTCCAGCATTTATTGTTTCTAGATTTTTTGATGATGGCCATTCTGACTGGTGTGAGATGATATCTCATTGTAGTTTTGATTTGCATTTCTCTAATGATTAATGATTTGAGCATTCTTTCATGGATTTGTTGGCAGTCTGTATATCTTCTTTGGAGAAATGTCTATTTAGGTCTTCTGCCCATGTTTGGATTGGGTTTTTTGTTTTTTTGTTATTGAGCTGCATGAGCTGCTTCTAAATTTTGGAGATTAATCCTTTGTCAGTTGCTTCATTTGCAAATATTTTCTCCCATTCTGAGGGTTGTCTTTTGGTCTTGTTTATGGTTTCCTTTGCTGTGCAAAAGCTTTGAAGTTTCATTAGGTCCCATTTGTTTATTTTTGTTTTTATTTCCGTTTCTCTGGGAGGTGGGTCAGAAAGGATCTTGCTGTGATTTATGTCATAGAGTGTTCTGCCTATGTTTTCCTCTAAGAGTTTGATAGTTTCTGGCCTTACATTTAGGTCTTTAATCCATTTTGAGCTTATTTTTGTGTATGGTGTTAGGGAGTGATCTAATCTCATACTTTTACATGTACCTGTCCAGTTTTCCCAGCACCACTTATTGAAGAGGCTGTCCTTTCTCCACTGTACATTCCTGCCTCCTTTGTCAAAGATAAGGTGACCATATGTGTGTGGGTTTATCTCTGGGCTTTCTATCCTGTTCCATTGATCTATCTTTCTGTTTTTGTGCCAGTAACATACTGTCTTGATTACTGTAGCTTTGTAGTATAGTCTGAAGTCAGGGCGCCTGATTCCTCCAGCTCCGTTTTTCGTTCTCAAGATTGCTTTGGCTATTCAGGGTCTTTTGTGTTTCCATACAAATTTTGAAATTTTTTTTTTTTTTTTGCGGTACGCGGGCCTCTCACCGTTGTGGCCTCTCGCGTTGTGGAGCACAGGCTCTGGACACGCAGTCTCAGCGGCCATGGCTCACGGGCCTAGCCGCTCCGCGGCATGTGGGATCTTCCTGGACTGGGGTACGAACCCGTGTCCCCTGCATCAGCAGGCGGACTCTCAACCACTGCACCACCAGGGAAGCCCCGAAATTGTGAAATTTTTTGTTCTAGTTCTGTGAAAAATACCAGTGGTAGTTTGATAGGGATTGCATTGAATCTGTAGATTGCTTTGGGTAGTAGAGTCATTTTCACAATGTTGATTCTTCCAATCCAAGAACATGGTATATCTCTCCATCTATTTGTATCATCTTTAATTTCTTTCAGCAGTGTCTTATAATTTTCTGCATACAGGTCTTTTGTCTCCTTAGGTAGGTTTATTCCTAGATATTTTATTCTTTTTGTTGCAATGGTAAATGGGAGTGTTTTCTTGATTTCACTTTCAGATTTTTCATCAATAGTGTATAGGAATGCCAGAGATTGCTGTACATTAATTTTGTATCCTGCTACTTTATGAAATTCATTGATTAGCTCTAGCAGTTCTCTGGTAGCATCTTTAGGATTCTCTATGTATAGTATCATGTCATCTGCAAACAGTGACAGCTTTACTTCTTCTTTTCTGATTTGGATTCCTTTTATTTCCTTTTCTTCTCTGATTGTTGGGGCTAAAACTTCCAAAACTATGTTGAATAAGAGTGGTGAGAGTGGGCAACCTTGTCTTGTTCCTGATCTTTGTGGAAATGCTTTCAGTATTTCACCATTGGGGACAATGTTGGCTGTGGGTTTCTGATATATGGCCTTTATTATGTTGAGGATAGTTCCCTCTATACCTACTTTCTGCAGGGTTTTTATCATAAATGGGTGTTGAATTTTGTCAAAAGCTTTCTCTGCATCTATTGAGATAATCATATGGTTTTTCTCCTTCAACTTGTTAATATGGTTTATCACATTGATTGTTTTGTATATATTGAAGAAACCTTGCATTCCTGGAATAAACCCCACTTGATCATGGTGTATGATCCTTTTAATGTGCTGTTGGATTCTGTTTGCTAGTATTTTGTTGAGGATTTTTGCATCTATGTTCATCAGTGATACTGGCCTGTAGTTTTCTTTCTTTGTGACATCCTTGTCTGGTTTTGATATCAAGATGTTGGTGGCCTCATAGAATGAGTTTGGGAGTGTTCCTCCCTCTGCTATATTCTGTAAGAGTTTGAGAAGGATAGGTGTTAGCTCTTCTCTAAATGTTTGATAGAATTTGCCTGTGAAGCCATCTGGTCCTGGGCTTTTTAATCACAGTTTCAATTTCAGTGCTTGTGACTGGTCTGTTCATATTTTCTATTTCTTCCTGATTCAGTCTTGGCAGGTTGTGCATTTCTAAGAATTTGTCCATTTCTTCCAGGTTGTCCATTTTATTGGCATATAGTTGCTTGTACTAATCTCTCATGATCTTCTGTATTTCTGCAGTTTCAGTTGTTACTTCTCCTTTTTCATTTCTAATTCTATTGATTTGAGTCTTCTCCCTTTTTTCTTGATGAGTCTAGCTAATGGTTTATCAATTTTGTTTATCTTCTCAAAGAACCAGCTTTTAGTTTTATTGATCTTTGCTCTCATTTCCTTCATTTCCTTTTCATTTATTTCTGATCTGATTTTTATGATTTCTTTCCTTCTGCTAACTTTGGGGTTTTCTTGTTCTTCTTTCTCTAATTGCTTTAGGTGCAAGTTTAGGTTGTTATTCGAGATGTTTCCTGTTTCTTAAGTTAGGATTGTATTGCTATAAACTTCCCTCTTAGAACTGCTTTTGCTGCATCCCATAGATTTTGGGTCGTCGTGTCTCCATTGTCATTTATTTCTAAGTATTTTTTAATTTCCTCTTTGATTTCTTCAGTGATCACTTCGTTATTAAGTAGTGTATTGTTTAGCCTCCATGTGTTTGTATTTTTTACAGATCTTCTCCTGTAATTGATATCTAGTCTCATAGCATTGTGGTTGGAAAAGATACTTGATATGATTTCAATTTTCTTAAATTTACCAAGGCTTGACTTGTGACCCAAGATATGATCTATCCTGGAGAATGTTCCATGAGCACTTGAGAAAAATGTGTATTCTGTTGTTTTTGGATGGAATGTCCTATAAATATCAATTAAGTCCATCTCGTTTAATGTATCTTTTAAAGCTTGTGTTTCCTTATTTATTTTCATTTTGGATGATCTGTCCATTGGTGAAAGTGGGGTGTTAAAGTCCCCTACTGTGAATGTGTCACTGTGGATTTCCCCTTTTATGGCTGTTAGTATTTGCCTTATGTATTGAGGTGCTCCTATGTTGGGTGCATAAATATTTACAATTGTTATATCTTCTTCTGGATCGATCCCTTGATCATTATGTAGTGTCCTTCTTTGTCTCTTCTAATAGTCATTATTTTAAAGTCTATTTTGTCTAATATGAGAATTGCTACTCCAGCTTTCTTTTGGTTTCCATTTGCATGAAATATCTTTTTCCATCCCCTTACTTTCAGTCTGTATGTGTCTCTAGGTCTGAAGTGGGTCTCTTGTAGACAGCATATATATGGGTCTTGTTTTTGTATCCATTCAGCCAATCTGTGTCTTTTGGTGGGAGCATTTAGTCCAGTTACATTTAAGGTAATTATCAATATGTGTGTTCCTATTCCCTTTTCTTAATTGTTTTGGGTTCGTTATTGTAGGTCTTTTCCTTCTCTTGTGTTTCTTGCCTAGAGAAGTTCCTTTAGCAGTTGTTGTAAAGCTGGTTTGGTGGTGCTGAACTCTCTCAGCTTTTGCTTGTCTGTAAAGGTTTTAATTTCACCATCAAATCTGAATGAGATCCTTACTGGGTAGAGTAATCTTGGTTGCAGGTTTTTCTCCTTCATCTCTTAAATATGTCCTGCCACTCCCTTCTGGCTTGCAGAGTTTCTGCTGAAAGATCAGCTGTTAACCTTATGGGGATTCCCTTGTGTGTTATTTGTCGTTTTTTCCCTTGCTGCTTTTAATATGTTTTCTTTGTATTTAATTTTTGACAGTTTGATTAATATGTGTCTTGGCATATTTCTCCTTGGATTTATCCTGTATGGGACTCTATGTGCTTCCTGGACTTGGTTAACTATATCCTCTCCCATATTAGGGAAGTTTTCAACTATAATCTCTTCAGATATTTTCTCAGTCCCTTTCTTTTTCTCTTCTTCTTCTGGAACCCCTATAATTCGTATGTTGATGCGATTAATGTAGTCCCAGAGGTGTCTGAGACTGTCTTCAGTTCTTTTCATTCTTTTTTCTTTATTCTGCTCTGCAGTAGTTATTTCCACTATTTTATCTTCCAGGTCACTTATCCGTTCTTCTGCCTCAGTTATTCTGCTATTGATCCCATCTAGAGTATTTTTAATTTCATTTATTGTGTTGTTCATCGTTGTTTGTTTCATCTTTAGTTCTTCTAGGTCCTTGTTAAATGTTTCTTGCATTTTGTCCATTCTATTTCCAAGATTTTGGATCATCTTTACTATCATTACTCTGAATTTTTTTTAGGTAGACTGTCTATTTCCTCTACATTCATTAGGTCTGGTGGGTTTTTATTTGCTCCTTCATCTGCTGTGTGTTTTTCTGTCTTCTCATTTTGCTTATCTTACTGTGTTTGGGGTCTCCTTTTTGCAGGTTGAAGGTTCGTAGTTCCCATTGTTTTTGGTGTCTGTCCAGTGGCTAACGTTGGTTCAGTGGGTTGTGTAGGCTTCCTGGTGGAGCGGACTAGTGCCTGTGTTCTGGTGGATGAGGCTGGATCTTGTCTTTCTGGTAGGTAGGTCCACGTCTGGTGGTGTGTTTTGGGGTGTCTGTGGACTTGTTATGATTTTAGGCAGCCTCTCTGCTAATGTGTGGGGTTGTGTTCCTGTCCTGCTAGTTGTTTGGCATAGGATGTCCAGCACTGTAGCTTGCTGGTCGTTGAGTGAAGCTGGGTGCTGGTGTTGAGATGGAGATCTCTGGGAGATTTTCACCGTTTGATATTATGTGGAGCTGGGAGGTCTCCTGTGGACCAGTGTCCTGAAGTTGGCTCTCCCACCTCAGAGGCACAGCACTGACTCCTGACTCCAGCACCAAGAGACTTTCATCCACACGGCTCAGAATAAAAGGGAGAAAAAGTAGAAAAAAAGAATTAGTAGAAGAAGAAAGAAAGAAAGAAAGAAAGAAAATAGGGAGGGAGGGAGGAAGGAAGGAAGGAGGGAAGGAAGGTAAAAAATAAAGAAAGAAAGAAGATAAAATAAAATAAGATAAAAATACAATAAAGTTATTAAAATAAAAAAATATTAAGAAAACAAAACAAACCAAACAAACAAAAACGGACGGATAGAACCCTAGGACAAATGGTGGAAGCAAAGCTATACAGACAAAAATCTCACACAGAAGCATACACATACACACTCACAAAAAGAGGAAAAGGGGAAAAAATCATAAATCTTGCTCTCAAAGTCCACCTCCTCAATTTGGGATGATTCGTTGTCTATTCATTTATTCCACAGATGCAGGGTACATCAAGTTGATTGTGGAGATTTAATCCGCTGCTCCTGAGGCTGCTGGGAGAGATTTCCCTTTCTCATCTTTGTTCTCACAGCTCCCAGGGGCTCAGCTTTGTATTTGGCCCCGCCTCTGCGTGTAGGTCACCGGAGGGCGTCTGTTCTTCGCTCAGACAGGACGGGGTTAAAGGAGCCGCTGATTCGGGGGCTCTGGCTCACTCAGTCCGGGGGGAGGGAGGGGCACGGAGTGCGGGGCGAGCCTGCGGCGGCAGAGGCTGGCATGTTGTTGTACCAGCCTGAGGCGCGCTGTGCGTTCTCCTGGGGGAGTTGTCCCTGGATCCCGGGACCCTGGCAGTGGCGGGCTGCACAGGCTCCCCAGAGGCGGGTGTGGATAGTGACCTGTGCTCGCACACAGGTTTCTTGGTGGCGGCAGCAACAGCCTTAGTGTCTTATGCCCGTCTCGGGTCTGCGCTTTTTAGCTGCGGCTCGTGCCCGTCTCTGGAGCTCCTTTAAGCGGCGCTCTTAATCCCCTCTCCTCGCGCACCAGGAAACAAAGAGGGAAGAAAAAGTCTCTTGCCTCTTCGGCAGGTCCAGACTTTCCCCCCGACTCCCTCCCTGCTAGCCGTGATGCACCATCCCCCTGTAGGCTGTGTTCACGCCGCCAACCCTAGTCCTCTCCCAGCGCTCCGACCGAAGCCCGAGCCTCAACTCCCTGCCCCGCCCACCCCGGCAGGTGAGCAGACAAGCCTCTTGAGCGGGTGAGTGCCGGTCGGCCCTGATCCTCTGTGCGGGAATCTCTCCGCTTTGCCCTCCGCACCCCTGTTGCTGTGCTCTCCTCCGGGGCTCCGAAGCTTCCCCCCTTCGCTGCGTGCGAAGGGGCTTCTAGTGTGTGGAAACCTTTCCTCCTTCACAGTTCCCCCCCACTGGTGCAGGTCCTGTCCCTATTCTTTTGTCTCTCTTTATTCTTTTTTCTTTTGCCCTACCCAGGTACGTGGGGGGCTTCTTGCCTTTTGGGAGGTCTGAGGTCTTCTGCCAGCATTCAGTAGGTGTTCTGTAGGAGTTGTTCCACGTGTAGATGTATTTCTGGCGTATCTGTGGGGAGGAAGATGATCTCTGCGTCTTACTCTTCCACCATCTTCCCGGGAGCTATGTGTCTTAATTTTGTAACCTGCAACTTTACCAGATTCATTGATGAGCTATAATAGTTTTCTGGGAGCATCTTTAGGATTTTCTATGTATAATATCATGTCATCTGCAAATAGTGACAGTTTAACTTCTCTTCCAATTTGGATTCCTTTTATTTCTTTTTCTTCTCTGTTTGCCATGGCTAGGACTTCCAAAACTGTTGAATAATAGTGACAAGAGTGACATCCTTGTCTTGTTCCTGATCTTAGAGGAAATGTTTTCAGATTTTCACTGTTGACTATGATGTTAGCTGTAGGTTTGTCATATATGGCCTTTATTATGTTAAGGTATGTTCCCTTTATGCCCACTTTCTGGAGAGTTTTTATCATAACTGGGTGTTGAATCTTGTCAGAAGCCTTTTCTGCATCAGTTGAGATGATCATATGGTTTTTATTCTTCAATTTGTTACAGTGGTGTATCACACTGATTGATTTGCAGATATTGAAAAATCCTTCCATCCCTGGGATAAATCCCACTTGATCATGGTGTATGATCTTTTTAATGTATTGTTGGTTTCAGATTGCTAGTATTTTGTTGAGGATTTTTGCATCTATGTTCATCAGTGATATTGGCCTGTAATTTCTTTTTTTGTGGTATCTTTGTCTGGTTTTGTAATTCGGGTGATGGTGGCCTCATAGAATGAGTATGGGAGTGTTCCTTCCTCTACAATTTTTTGGAACAGTTTCAGAAGGCTAGTTGTTAGCCGTTCTCTAAATATTTGATAAAATTTACCTGTGAAGCCATCAGGTCCTGGACTTTTGTTTGTTGGGAGTTTTTTAATCACAGTTTCAATTTCATTACTTGTGATTGGTCTCTTCATATTTTCTGTTTCTTCCTGGTTCAGTCTTGGGAGCTTGTACCTTTCTAAGAATTTGTCCATTTCTTCCAGGTTGTCCATTTTATTTGCATACAGTTGCTTGTAGTTTTTTATGATACTTTTTATTTCTGTGGTGTCGGTTGTAATTTTTCCTTTTTCATTTCTAATTTTACTGATTTGAGTCCTCTCCCTTTTTTTTCTTGATGAGTCTTGCTAAAGGTTTATCATTTTGTTTATCTTTCAAAGAACCATCTTTTAGTTTCATTGATCTTTGTTGTTGTTTTCTTTGTCTCTATTTCATTTATTTCTCCTCTGATCTTTATGATTTCTTTACTTCTATAACTTTAGGTTTTGTTTCTTCTTCTTTCTCTCATTGCTTCAGGTGTAAGGTTAGGTCATTTATTTGAGATTTTTCTTGTTTCCTGAGGTAAGATTTTATTGCTATAAACTTCCCTCTTAGAACTGCTTTTGCTGTATCCCATAGGTTTTGGATCGTTGTGCCTTCATTTTCATTTGTCTCTAGATATTTTTTAATATCCTCTTTGATTTCTTCAGTGATCCATTGGTTGTTTAGTAGCATATTGTTTAGCCTCCACGTGTTTGTGTTTTTTACTTTGTTTTTTTCTTGTAGTTTATTCCTAATCTCATAGTGTTGTGGTTGGAAAAGGTGCTTGATATGATTTCAATTTTCTTAAATTTACCAAGGCCTGCTTTGTGGCCCAGCATGTGGTCAGTCTTGGAGAACGTTCTGTGTGCACTTGAGAAGAATGTGTATTCTGGCTGCTTTTGGATAGAATGCTGTATAAATATCAATTAAGGCCATCTGGTCTAATGTATCATTTAAGGCCTGTGTTTCCTTGTTGATTCTCTGGATGATCTATCCTTTGATGAAAAGTGGGGTGTTAAATCTCCTACAGTATTCTATTATTTTTAAATCAAACTTTTTATTTTGAGATCATTGTAGACTCACAAGCAGTTGTGAGAAATGATACCAAGAGATCTCATGTACCCTTTCCCCAGCTTCCTCCAGTGGTAACACCTGGCAAAACTATACTATAATATCACAACCAGGATATCAACATTTACACAGTTAAGGATTCTGTCACAACAAAGATTCCTCATGTTACCCTTTTATAGCTGCATTCACCTCAGCCTCCCCTTTTACACACCTCCACTCTCCCTCTTCCAATTCATGACCCTTGGGAACCATTGATCTGGTCTCCAATAATTTTGTCATTTCAAGAATGTTATAAAAATGGAATCATGCAATATGTAGTCTTTGAGATTACTTTTTTCTCTCAGCTGTAATTCTCTGGAGTTTTATACATATTTTTGTTGTGTTTATCTGTAGTTTATTCCTTTTTATTGCTGAGTAGCATTCCATGGTATGAATGTAGTACAATTTGTTTAACCTGTTGAAGAACATCTGAATTTTTCCAGTTTTTGGCTATTATGCATAAAGCTGCTATAAATATTCGTGTATAGGTTTTTATGTGAACATATGTTTTTATTTTCCTGTGATAAATGCCCAAGTACAATTACAAAACAGTGCCAAACTTTTCCAGAGGGCTATAACATTTTACATCCTCACCAGCAGTGTATGAGTGATCCAGTTTCTCTACATCTTTAGCATTGATGTTGTCATTAGTTTAAAAAAATTTTTTTATTGAGGTATAGTCAATGTACAAAATCATATAATTTCAGGTGTACAACAGATTCACAATTTTTAGAGGTTATACTCCATTTACAGTTACTGTAAAATATTGGCTATATTCCCTGTGCTGTATAATATATCCTTGTGGCTTATTTATTTTATACATAGTAGTTTGTACCTCTTAATCCCCTACCGCTATCTTGCCTGTCTTCCTTTCCCTCTACCCACTGGTAACCACTGGATTGTTCTCTTTATCTGTGATTATTTTTCCTTTTTGGTACATTCACTAGTTTGTTGTATTTTTTAGATTCCTCATATAAGTGATATCATACAATATTTGTCTTTGTCTGACTTATTTCACTTAGCATAATACCTGCCAAGTCCATCCATGTCCGTTGCAGATGGCAAAATTTCATTCTTTTTAAAAAGGCTGAGTAGTATTCCATTCACATCTTCTTTATCCATTCATCTGTTGATGGACACTTAAGTTGTTTCCATATCTTGTGGCTATTGTAAGTAATGCTGCTATGAACATTGGGGTGCATGTATCTTTTTGAATTAGTGTTTTCATTTTTTTGGGATATGCACCCAGGAGTGGAATTGCTAGATCATATGGTAGTTGTATTTTTAGTTTTTTTTGAGAAACTTCCATACTGTTTGCCACAGTGGCTGCACCAATTTACATTCCCACCAACAGTGTATGAGGGTTTTTTCCTCTCTGCATCCTCGCCCACATTTTTTGAGTTCTTTATGATGACAGCCATTCTGACAGGTGTGAGATGATATCTCCTTGTGGTTTTCATTTGCATTTCTTTAATGGTTAACAATGTTGAGCATCTTTTCATGTGCCTGTTGTCCATGGGAAAAGGTTTATTCATGTCTTATGTCCATTTTTGAATTGAGTTATTTGGGGTTTTTTTGATATTGAGTTGTGTGAGCTGTTTATATTTTGATTATTAACCCCTTATCAGTATTATCATTTGCAAATATTTTTCCCATTCAGTAGATTGTCTTTTTGTTTTTTCAAAGGTTTCCTTTGCTGTGCAAAAGGTTTGATTATGTCCCATTTGCTTATTTTTGCTTTTATTTCCTTTGCTTCAGGAGAAAGGTCAAAAAAATATTGTTGTAATTTATGTCAAAGAGAGTTCCACCTGTTTTCTTCTAGGAGTTTTATGATTTCTGGTCTTACATTTAGGTCTTTAATCCAGTTTGAGTTTATTTTTGTATATGATGTTAGAAAATGTTCTAGTTTCATTCTTTCACATGTAGCTGTCCAGTTTTCCCAGCACAACTTATTGAAGAGACTATCTTTTCTCCATTATATATTGTTGTCTCCTTTGTTGTAGATTAATTGACCATAGGTGTGTTAGTTTATTTCTGGCTCTCTGTTCTGCTCCAATGATCTGTGTGTCTATTTTTTCTGTTTTTATGCCAGCATCATACTGTTTTGATTACTGTAGCTTTGTATTATAGTCTGAAGTCAGGGAACATGATACTTCCAGCTCTGTTCTTTCTCAACATTGTTCTGGCTATTGGGGGTCTTTTGTATTTCCATACAAATTTTAAAATTATTTGTTCTAGTTCTGTGAAAAATGCCATTAGTATTTTAATAGGGATTACATTGAATCTTCAGATTGCCTTTGGTAGTATGGTCATTTTAACAATATTAGTTCTTCCAGTCCATGAACACAGTATATCTTTCCATCTGTTTGTGTCATTGTCAGTTTCTTTTATAAGTGTTGTATAGTTTTCCTTACCTCTTTGGGTAGGTTTATTCTTAGGTATTTTATTCTTTTTGATGTGACTGTTTTCTTAATTTCTCTTTCTGATAGTTTATTGTTAGTGTATAGAAATGCAACAGATTTCTGCACATTCATTTTGTATCCTGCAACTTTACCAGATTCATTGATGACCTCTAGTAATTTTTTGGTGGCATCCTTAGGATTTTCTATCTATAGTATTGTGTCATCTGCAAGCCATGACAGTTTTACTTCCTCCATTCCAGTTAGAATTCTTTTTATTTCTTTTTCTTATCTAATAGCTGTGGCTAAGACTTCCAATACTATGTTGAACAAAAATGGTGAGAGTGAGCATCTTTGTCTTGTTCC
Organism: Globicephala melas; assembly: GCF_963455315.2. Taxonomy (NCBI): domain Eukaryota; kingdom Metazoa; phylum Chordata; class Mammalia; order Artiodactyla; family Delphinidae; genus Globicephala; species Globicephala melas. The sequence continues at coordinate 107,437,244 of NC_083317.1, read as the reverse complement.
TGATCTTAGAGGAAATGCTTTCCGCTTTTCACATTGAGTACGATGTTAGCTGTAGGTTTGTCTTATATGGCCTTTATTATGTTGAGGTATGTTCCCTCTATGCCCACTTTCTGGAGAGTTTTTACCATAAATCGGTGTTGGATTTTGTCAAAAGCTTTTTCTGCATCTATTGAAATGATCATATGGTTCTTATTCTTCAGTTTGTTAATGTGGTGTATTACATTGATTGATTTGCAGATATTGAAAAATCCTTGCAACCCTGGGATAAATCCCACTTGATTATGGTATATGATCCTTTTAATGTATTGTTTGATTCAGTTTGCTAATATTTGGTTGAGCATTTTTGCATCTATGTTCATTAATGATATTAGCCTGTAGTTTCTTTTTTGGTTTGTGATATTTGTCTTGGTTTAGTATCAGGGTTATGCTGGGCTCATAGAATGAATTTGGAAGCATTCGTTCCTCTGCAATTTTTTGGAATAGTTTGAGAAGGATAGGTGTTAACTCTTCTCTAAATATTTGGTAGAATTCACCTGTGAAGCTATCTGGTCCTGGACTTTTTTTTTTTTTTTTTTTTTTTTTTTTTGCGGTACGTGGGCCTCTCACTGTTGTGGCCTCTCCCATTGTGGAGCACAGGCTCCAGACGCTCAGGCTCAGCAGCCATGGCTCACGGGCCCAGCCGCTCCGCAGCATGTGGGATCTTCCCAGATCGGGGCACGAACCCGTGTCCCCTGCATCGGCAGGCAGACTCTCAACCACTGCGCCACCAGGGAAGCCCTGGACTTTTGTTTTTTGAGAGTTTTAAAAAACTGATTCAGTCTCATTACTGGTAGTTGATCTGTTCATATTTTTTATTTTTTCCTGGTTCATTCTTTGGAGATTGTACATTTCTAGGAATTTGTCCATTTCTTCTAGGTTGTCCATTGTATTGGCATACAGTTGTTCTTAGTAGTCTCTGATGATCCTTTGTATTTCTATGGTGTCTGTTGTAACTTCTCCTTTTTCATTTCTGATTTTATTGATTTGGGTCCTTTCTCTTTTTTTCTTGGTGAGTCTGGCTGAAGGTTTATCAATTTTGTTTATCTTGTCAAATAACCAGCTCTTAGTTTTATTGATCTTTTCTATTGTTTTTTAAAGTCTCTATTTAATTTGTTTCTGCTCTGTTCTTTATGATTTCTTTCCTTCCACTAACTTTGGGTTTTGTTTGTTTTTCTTTTTCTAGTTTCCTTAGGTGTAATGTTAGATTGTTTATTTGAGATTTTTCTTGTTTCCTGAGGTAAACTTGTATTGCTATAAACTTCCCTCTTAGAACTGCCTTTTTACTGTATCCTGTAGATTTTGGATTGTTGTGTTTTCATTTTCTTTTGTCTCCATGTATTTTAAAATTTCTTCTTTGATTTCTTCAGTGAACGATTGCTTGTTTAGTAGCATATTGTTTAGCCTCCACATGTTTGTGTTTTTTACAGTTTATTTTTCTTGTAGTTTATTTCTAGTCTCATAGCATTGTGGTTGGAAAAGATGCTTGATATGATTTCAGTTTTCTTAAATTTACCAAGGCTTGTTTTGTGGCCTTGTACATGAACTATCCTGGAGAATTTTCCACATGCATTTGAAAAGAATGTGTATTCTGCTGCTTTTTGATGGAATGTTCTATGTGTATCTATTAAGTTCACCTGGTCTAGTGTGTCATTAAGGCCAGTGTTTCCTTATTAATTTTCTGTTTGGATGATCTGTCCATTGATGTAAATGGGGTGTTAAAGTCCCCTACTATTATTGTATTGCTGTCAACTTCTCCCTTATATCTGTTAGTATTTGCTTTATGTATTTAGATGCTCCTGTGTTAAGTGCTTATATATTTGCGATTGTTGCATCTTCTTGGATTAAGCCCTTGATCATTATGTAATGTCCTTCTTTGCCTCTTGTAACATTCTTTGTTTTAAAGTCTATTTGATGCAAGTATTTCTACCCTGGCTTTCTTTTGATTTCCATTTGCAATGAATACCTTTTTCCATCCCTTCATTTTCTGTCTGTGTGTGTCTTTAGATCTGAAGTGAATCTCTTGTAGGCAGCATATATACGGGTCTTGTTTTTGTTTCCATTCAGCCACTCCATGTCTTTTGATTGGAGCATTTAGTCTATTTACACTTAAAGTAATATTGATATGTATGTTCTTATTGCCATTTTGTTAATTTTTTTAAGGTCTTTTTTGTTCCTTTCTTCTTCTTTTGTTCTTCTTGTGATTTGATGACTGTCTTTAGTGCTATGTTTGGATTCCTTTTTCTTTTTTGTGTGTGTATCTATTATAGATTTTTGGTTTGTGGTTATCATGAGATTTATATATAGCAATATATATATATTTGATTGTTTTAAGTTGTTGATCTCTTAATTTCAAATGTATTTTAACAACCTTGCATTTGTACTCTCCTCCCCTCATGATTATTCTTTTTTTTTTTTTTTGCGGTACACGGGCCTCTCACTGTTGTGGCCTCTCCCGTTGCGGAGCACAGGCTCCGGATGTGCAGGCTCAGTAGCCATGGCTCACAGGCCCAGCCGCTCCGTGGCATGTGGGATTTTCCCGGACCGGGGCACGAACCCATGTCCCCTGCATCGGCAGGCGGACTCTCAACCACTGCGCCACCAGGGAAGCCCGATTATTCTTTTTGACATAGTATTTTACATCTGATTGTTTTGTGTATCCCTTAACTGCTTATTGTGGGTATAGATGATTTTATTACTTTTGTCTTTTAACCTTCCTACTAGCTTTGTGCCTGGTTGATTTTCTATATTTACTGAGTTTACCTGAGTTTTTTTCCTGTTGTAATTTTCATGTTTCTAGTTGTGGCCTTTTTTTTTTTGCTTATGGAAATCCTGTTAACATTTCTTGTAAAGCTGGTTTGGTAGTGCTGAACTCTTTTAGCTTTTGCTTGTCTGTAAAGCTTTTGATCTCTCCATCAAATCTGAATGAGTGTCTTGCTGGGTAGAGTATTCTTCATTGTAGGTTTTTCCCTTTTATAACTTTAAATATATTGTACCACTGTCATTAGTTTTTATTATAACCTTTCTGATAGGTGTGAAGTGATAGCTCATTAAAGTTTTAATTTGCATTTTCCTAATGGCTAATGATATTGAATATCTTTTCATGTGGTTATTTGGCATCTGTGTATCTTTTTGTTTAATTTTAATTTTTTAAATTTTTATTTATTTTTTTATTATTTTTTAAAATTCTTTTTAATTTTATTTTTGGCTGTGTTGGTCTTTGTTACAGTGCGCGGGCTTTTCTCTAGTTGCATTGAGCGGGGGCTACTCTTCGTTGTGGTGCGTGGACTTCTTATTGTGGTGAGCTTCTCTTGTTGCAGAGCACGGGCTCTAGGCACGCGGGCTTCAATAGTTGTGGCACGTGGGCTCTAGAGACCGTTGTGGCACACGGTCTTAGTTGCTCCACGGCATGTGGGGTCTTCCCAGACCAGGGCCTGAACCCGTGTCCCCTGCATTGGCAGGCAGATTCCCAACCACCAGGGAAGTCCTTTTTTTAAATTTTTAATTAAAAAAAATTTTTTTTTTTGGTCTGCATTGGGGTTTCGTTGCTGCGCGCGGGCTTTTCTCTAGTTGCCATGCATGGACTTCTCACTGCAGTATCTTCTTTTGTTGTGGAGTCTGGGCTCTAGGCACACGGGCTTCAGTAGTTGTGGCGCATGAGCTCAGTATTTGTGGCTCGCGGGCTCTAGAGCGCAAGCTCAGTAGTTGTGGTGCATGGGCTTAGTTGCTCCGTAGCATGTGGGATCTTCCCAGACCAGGGATTGAACCCATGTCCCCTGCATTGGCAGGTGGATTCTTAACCACTGTGTCACCAGGGAAGTCCCATCATCTGTGTATATTTTTAGGTGAGATGTCTCTTCATGTCTTTTGACCATTTTCTGATTGGATGTTTTTTAAACTGTTGAGTTTTGAGAATTCTTTATATAATCTAGATACTAGTCCTTTGTCAGATATGTGGCTTGCAAATATTTTTTCCCAGTCTGTAGCTTGTCATTTCATTCTCTTTACAGGGCAAAAGTTTTAAATTTTGGTGGAATTCAGGTTATCAATTTGTCCTTTTATGGTTCATGCTTTTGGTATCAAGTGTAAAAACTATTTCCCTAGTTTAGATCCTGAGGATTTCCTCCTAAGCTTTTTTCTTCTGAAATCAAATTTTTATGTTTTACATTTTAGTCCATGACCCACTGTAAGTTAATTTTTGTATGGGGTGTGAGGTTTAGGTTGAGGTCCTTTTTTAATTTTTTTTTAAACCTATGGATATCTAATTGTTCCAGGACCATTTGCTGAGAAGGCTATTTTTCCTTTACTGAATTGCTCTTTTACACCTCTGCCAAAAATCAGTTTGGCATATTTATGCAGATCTATTTCTGGGTTCTCTATTCTATTCCATTGATCTATGCATCTATCCTTTGACAAATACTACACAGTGTTTATTAGTATATAATAGTATGGCTTGAAATCAGGTAAAATGCTTATCCCATTTTATCCTTTTTCAAGACAGTTGTAGCTTTTTTAGTTCCTTTGCCTTTTCATATAAATTTGAGAAGAATACTGTCTGTATCTAAAAAAACCCATATTGCTGGGAATGTAGGTTTAGGGGTTTTGGGTAGATGGTCTTTACCAAATTGATTTTTAAATTGGTGGTGCAGCCAGTTGACTTATTGAAAGGAAGGGTCTTGATGGCCTTATGAAATGGTCAGGTGGTCTGTGTTGCTAATGACTCAGAAGGTCCACTGTCCTGCCTCAAAATGTTTCTCCCAATCTGAATGAAATACACTAGGTAGACACTCATTGTTTTGAGTAAAGGCATTTTTTTTTAAATGTAAAACTTCTTCGAAAGGTCAACATTTTATACTGCTGTCATTTTTACAGCAGTGGAATAGCTTCTCTGTTTCTTTCCTCCTTACGCAAGCACAAAAAGCATGGGATGGGTGGGGAAAGGAAGGAAGAACAATTTTTGGATCAGAGAATGCTTCGCTTGCACAGCAGGAGGTTACTGAGTGCTTTTTCCAGTTGAAGCACAGACAGGAGTTTTGAAAAGGATCTGAAGCCTAATTTAACCTTTTAAAAATTTTGCATCATTTTTATATTTAAATAACTATAATTTTAAAAGTATAGATACTACATTTGAGAAGTTTATTTTACAATTTATTTTCAAATGGCTCTGCATTTGTTTAAAATACTGCATTTGTTGATGCCTCCTCCAAAGTGCATCTTGTAAAAAGCAAAAGCATCCTGCTAATGATAGCTCTTTTCTCAAGAATGACAGCATGTTCTTATTTTACTTACACAACGAGATGATATACCACCTAGTTATAAGAATGAAGCACACATTATATTTCACAAAAAACATCTAAGTTTTACTTACCTCATCTGGGAACATAATTTTAGTATTTCATATCTTCTCAAGTTTCACAGAAACGTCCTAAGTAATTAGCCTATGTAGATACAAAGAATTTGAAAGCGTTATTATATTTTCCTGTTGCAGTTTTACTTACAGAAAACTATTTACAATTTAATAGCATTGAAAACTTTTGTTCAATATATTTGTTTTACACAGTGATTCAGGTTGTACTAAGTGAAGTATAGAGTCTACTCCTATGGACCTATTACTTTATAATTTGTCTTGTTTCCTAGATCATAATGAGTATCATGTTTTGGCTTCCTTTCCTGAACTTTTAGAAGACCTGTTCTACAAAATGTATATTTCACTTATTTTCAGCTTTCCCCACCATGATTGCTATGGTGTAATAACATTTTGATAGCTTTCACAATTGTGAAGTTTATACTGTTTGTATTTTGTACATCAGCCTGCACATAAGCTCCATCCAGCAAGAGTTTTATTTAAAATAAGGATATGGCACTTTCCCAGGAGCAGGGAAAGAACTGTGATTAATAGGTTAAGGATGAAATTTCCTTAGAGTAAGAATGTAATTTTCAAATTGATGAGAAGGAACCAAAACTCATGATGGGCAAAGGGATTGTAAGAAAATACCCTTATTCTCTGCATTAGTTCAGGTCTCTTGACCTGGATGAATTATATTCCTGGGGACTGATAGTACCTTTCAGTGGGATTGCAAAGCCACTCTTGATGATCTTTGAGAATGCGTAGAGAGTAAGAGGATAGTGTACAAATACCATTCCATGTATAGAATGACCATAAATTACAACCAGTGAACTCCCAGACAGGATTCTAGAATATAATATTAAAGGGTGATTTGTGGGCTTCCCTGGTGGTTCAGTGGTTGAGAAGCCACCTGCCAATGCAGGGGACACAGGTTCGAGCCCTGGTCCAGGAAGATCCCACATGCCATAGAGCAACTAAGCCCATGTGCCACAACTACTGAGCCTGTGCTCTGGAGCCTGCGAGCCACAACTACGGAGCCTGTGTGCTGCAGCTACTGAAGCCTGCGTGCCTAGAGCCCGTGCTCCATAACAAGAGAAGCCACCACAATGAGAAGCCCACGCACCGCAACGAAGAGTAGCCCCCACTCGCCACAATTAGAGAAAGCCTGTGCACAGCAATGAAGACCCAACACAACCAAAAATAAGTAAATAAAATAAATATATTTATAAAAAGAAAAAAAGGTGATTTGTGAGGAGATATTAGAGCAAATACTAACCCTTGAGCCAATTTTATGTTCTTGAAGAGAACCAGCACGTAGACCTTGCCATGCCATTTTGTGTAAAGTCACTAGATCCAGGAACTGTAGTTGACATAGAACATATGGACTTTATGAAGGCATTTGACAAAGTTTGTCTTAATATTCCTAAAGACAGTATGAATAAATACAAACTGGTTACACAAATAATTGTGTAGTTTAATAACCAGCTGAAGCGCTGTATCTGTAATGTGCAGAGTAGTGGATTAGTATCAACCAAGCAGATATGACATGCCATAGCCTCAACTTTGTCATATTTAACATTTTTTATCAATAAATTAGATGAATAAAACAACTTGCAAGGATCAATTTTGCAGAAGATACAAAGCTTAGAATTTTCTGGGTACTGAAGTCACTAAAGTCTGAGTTTAAAACGTACATATGGGGCTTCCTTGGTGGTGCAGTGGTTGAGAGTCTGCCTGCCGATGCAGGGGACATGGGTTCGTGCCCTGGTCTGGGAAGATCCCACATGTCGTGGAGCAGCTAGGCCCGTGAGCCATGGCCGCTGAGGCTGCATGTCCAGAGCCTGTGCTCCACAACGGGAGAGGCCACAACAGTGAGAGGCCTGCGTACCTCAAAAAAACCCCAAAACAAACAAACAAACAAAAAACATACATATGTATGTGTATATATACATAAAAAATATATTTTATTTATTTATATTTGCAGTTATATTTCTTGTTGTGCCCTTGCATCTGAAAAGCCAAATGCTCACATAATAGAATGAGGGTTATTGGTTGTAAGGGATAGGTAGCTTTAGGGGAAAAGGAGAATAGTGGAGGAAGATTGGGCATGGATCCTGAAGGGCAAGTAGGGCAACTAGGTCTCATCAGGGACTGAAGTAAGGAATTGGAAGTTCACTGGGTATGAGACACTGACTGGTTCCATATTTTCCTCTCTTACTCTGGATCCACAATGTCTTTTTCTCATCTTCTCTCTATGTGTCTGCTCATTTTTCTCTCTCATCCCAATAATGTGGCTTACTCTGTACATCGCACGTGACCCTTCTTTATTATGGCCACCCTAAAGGTGTCCAAATTGCCTGGTCTTCAACACTTACAGGCCTAGCTGGCTCATCCCAGCTCAGGGCTTGGTTCTTCTAGGTCTTATGTCCAACCCTCATCCACCACTCAGCCATGGTAGGGTGGATGGGTGGAGGGGGTTTTAGTCATGTAACCACACAGAGCAACCAGGACTGTGGAAGGTGGATTCTCTACAAAAGGGGAAATAAGTGGGAAGGAATGGATTGGTATATTCAGTATAATGAGACATGGTTTTACAGTGCAGTGTGGTTTTTTGTTTTATTTTTTCCTGCGGTAAGCGGGCCTCTCACTGCCGTGTCCACTCCTGTTGCGGAGCACAGGCTACAGACGTGCAGGCTCAGCCACCATGGCTCACGGGCCTATCCGCTCCGCGGCACGTGGGATCTTCCCGGACTGGGGCACGAACCTGTGTCCCCTGCATTGGCAGGCAGACTCTCAACCACTGCGCCACCAGGGAAGCCCAAGTGCAGTGTGTTTTTAAATAGGGGCTTTATTTAACATAAAAGCCAGTTATAGTATATAATAGCAACATATAATTGCCAAAAATACAAAAGACCATTGTGATCTAAGGTTGAGTAAGATGATGTTACTAATGGTATTATTAATGAGAGATTATAATGAGGGAAGTTTGAATCCTCTCTTATTCTGCTTTAGTGAGACCAGCTGAAGTATTCAATTCTGGGCACCATACCTTGAAACAGATAGAGAACACTGGAACAAGTTCAGAGAAAATTATCTAGAATGAGGAAGAAATTCAAAACCATGTCATATGGGAAACAGCTGAAGGAATTGGAAGCGTTGACCTGGAGAATTAGAAGATACAGAGTGTTCCTAATAGCTGTCTTTAAATATTAGAATAAGGCCTGGGTTATTCCTCATGGTTGCCAGGTGGTTTAGGACCTGTGGATGCTGCAGGGAGGAAGATTTGGGGTCAGCAAGAGAAAGAATTTCCTCATAGACAAAACCATCAGAGGATGGAACAGGCTGCTTTACAAAGTAGTTTCCCATCACTTGGGATGCTGAAATAGAGCCTGGATAACAACTTATCTAGCTTGGAATAGTCTCAATGAACCCATCCAGAGCTTGAACCAGGTTATATTTATGATTTCTTTCAAACTTCTTTTATAAATCTGTAAATTTGGTGTCAGTGGCAGTTAGGTGATTGATGTAGTCATTCATCTGTATCCCATAGTATTATATCATGGTTTTTAATTTGAATTTTTTATTATTTAAGTTTAAATGAGAAAAACGTTAATGTATAAAAAATTTTTTTTGAATTTTATTTTATTTTTTTATAGAGAATGTTCTTATTAGTTAACCATTTTATACATATGTCAATCCCAATCTCCCAATTCATCCTACCACCCCCCCTACCACTTTCCCCACTTGGTGTCCATACGTTTGTTCTCTACATCTGTGTCTCTATTTCTGCCCTGCAAACCGGTTCATCTGTACCATTTTTCTAGGTTCCACATTTATGCGTTAATATATTATATTTGTTTTTCTCTTGCTGACTTACTCTGTATGACAGTCTCCAGATCCATCCACGTCTCTACAAATGACCCAATTCCATTCCTTTTTATGGCTGAGTAATATTCCATTGTATATATGTACCACATCTTCTTTATCCATTTGTCTGTCAATGGGCACTTAGATTGTTTCCATGACCTGGCTATTGTAAATAGTGCTGCAATGAACATTGGGGTGCATGTGTCTTTTTGAATTATGGTTTTCTCTGGGTATATGCCCAGTAGTGGGATTGCTGGGTCATATGGTAGTTCTATTTTTAGTTTTTTAAGGAACCTCCATACTGTTCTCCATAGTGGCTGTATCAATTTACATTCCCACCAACAGTGCAAGAGGGTTCCCTTTTCTCCACACCCTCTCCAACATTTGTTGTTTGTAGATTTTCCAATGATCCCCATTCTAACCAGTGTGAGGTGATACCTCATTGTAGTTTTGATTTGCATTTCTCTAATGATTAGTGATGTTGAGCATCCTTTCATGTGTTTCTTGGCAGTCTGTATAACTTCTTTGGAGAAATGTCCATTTAGGTCTTCTGCTCATTTTTGGATTGCATTGTTTGTTTTCTTAATATTGAGCTACGTGAGCAGTTTATATATTTTGGAGGTTAATCCTTTGTCCATTGATTCATTTGCAAATATTTTCTCCCATTCTGAGGGTTATCTTTTCGTCTTGTTTGTAGTTTCCTTTGCTTTGCAAAAGCTTTGAAGTTTCATTAGGTCCCATTTGTTTATTTTTGTTTTTATTTCCATTACTGTAGGAGCTGAATCAAAAAAGATCTTGCTGTGATTTATGTCGAAGAGTGTTCTTCCTATGTTTTCCTCTAAGAGTTTTATAGTGTCCCATCTTACATTTTGGTCTCTAATCCATTTTGAGTTTATTTTTGTGTATGGTGTTAGGGAGTGTTCTAATTTCATTCCTTTACATGTAGCTGTCCAGTTTTCCCAGCACCACTTACTGAAGAGACTGTCTTTTCTCCATTGTATATCTTTGCCTCCTTTGTCATAGATTAGGTGACTGTAGGTGCGTGGGTTTATCTCTGAGCTTTCTATCCTGTTCCATTGATCTATATTTCTGTTTTTGTGCCATTACCATACTGTCTTGATTACTGTAGCTTTGTAGTATAGTTTGAAGTCCGGGAGCATGATTCCTCCAGCTCTGTGTTTTTCCATCAAGGCTGCTTTGGCTATTCAGGGTCTTCTGTGTCTCCATACAAATTTTAAGATTTTTTGTTCTAGTTCTGTAAAAAAATGCCATTGGTAATTTGATAGGGATCGCATTGAATCTGTAGATTGCTTTGGGTAGTATAGTCATTTTGACAATATTCGTTCTTCCAATACAAGAACATGGTATATCTCTCCATCTGTTTGTATCATCTTTAATTTCTTTCATCAGTATCTTATAGTTTTCTGCATACAGGTCTTCTGTCTCCCTAGGTAGGTTTATTCCTAGGTTTTTTATTCTTTTTGTTGCAGTGGTAAATGGGAGTGTTTCCTTAATTTCTCTTTCAGATTTTTCATCATTAGTGTATAGGAATGCAAGAGATTTCTGTGCATTAATTTTGTATCCTGCTACTTTACCAAATTCGTTGATCAGCTCTAGTAGTTTTCTGTGGCATCTTCAGGATTTTCTATGTATAGTATCATGTCATCTGCAAACAGTGACAGTTTTACTTCTTCTTTTCCAATTTTCCAATTTGTATTCCTTTTATTTCTTTTTCTTCTCTGCTGTGGCTAGGACTTCCAAAACTATGTTGAATAATAGTGGCAAGAGTGGACCTCCTTGTCTTGTTCCCGATTTTAGAGGAAATGCTTTCAGTTTTTCCACCATTGAGAGTGATGTTTGCTGTGGGTTTGTCATATATGGCCTTTATTATGTTGAGGTAGGTTCCCTCTATGCCTACTTTCTGGAGAGTTTTTATCATAAATGAGTGTTGAATTTTGTCAAAAGCTTTTTCTGCATCTATTGAGATGATCATATGGTTTTTCTTCTTCTGTTTGTTAATTTGGTATATCACATTGATTGATTTGCGTATATTGAAGAATCCTTGCATCCCTGGGATACATCCCACTTCATCATGGTGTATCATCCTTTTAATGTGTTGTTGGATTCTGTTTGCTAGTATTCTGTTGAGGATGTTTGCATCTGTATTCATCAGTGATGTTGGTCTGTAATTTTCTTTTTTTGTAGTATCTTTTTCTGGTTTTGGTATCAGGGTGATGGTGGCCTCAAAGAATGAGTTTGGGAGTGTTTCTTCCTCTGCAATTTTTAGGAAGAGTTTGAGAAGAATGAGTCTTAGATTTTCTCTAAATGTTTGATAGAATTCACCTGTGAAGCCATCAGGTCCTGGACTTTGTTTGTTGGAAGATTTTTAATCACAGTTTCAATTTCATTACTTATGATTGGTGTGTTCATATTTTATGTTTCTTCCTGGTTCTGTCTTGGAAGGTTATACCTTCCTAAGAATTTGTCCATTTCTTCCAGGTTATACATTTTATTGGCATAGACATGCTTGTAGTAGTCTCTTATGATGCTTTGTATTTCTGCGGTGTCCATTGTAACTTCTTTTTCTTTCCTAGTTTTATTGATTTGAGTCTTCTCCCTCTTTTTCTTGATGAGTCTGGCTAAAGGTTTATCAATTTTGTGTATCTTCTCAAAGAACCAGCTTTTAGTTTTATTGATCTTTGCTCTTGTTTTCTTTGTTTCTATTTCATTTATTTCTGCTCTGATCTTTATGATTTCTTTCCTTCTACTAACTTTGGGTTTTGTTTGTTCTTCTTCCTCTAGTTCCTTTAGGTGTAAGGTTAGATTGTTTTTTTGAGATTTTTCTTGTTCCTTGAGGTAGGCTTGTATTGCTATCAACTTCCCTCTTAAAACTGCTTTTGCTGCATCCCATAGGTTTTGGATCGTTGTGTTTTCATTGTCATTTGTCTCTAGGTATTTTTTGATTTCCTCTTGGATTTCTTCAGTCATCTCTTGGTTATTTAGTAACATATTGTTTAGCCTTCATGTGTCTGTGTTTTTTAATGTTTTTTTTCCCTGTAATTGATTTCTAATCTCATAGCATTGTGGTCACAAAAGATGCTTGGTATGATTTCCATTTTCTTAAATTTACTGAGGCTTGATTTGTGACCAAGGTGTGATCTATCCTGGAGAATGTTCTGTGTGCACTTCAGAAAAAAGTGTAATCTGCTGTTTTTGGATGGAATGTCCTATAAATATCAATAAAATCTATCTGGTCTATTGTGTCATTTAAAGCTTGTGTTTCCTTATTAATTTTCTGTTTGGATGATCTGTCCATTGGTGTAAGTAAGGTGTTAAAGTCCCCCACTATTATTGTGGTACTGTTGATTTCCCCTGTTTTAGCTGTTAGCAGTTGCCTTATGTATTGAGGTGCTCCTGTGTTGGGTGCATATATATTTATAATTGTTATATCTTCTTCTTGGATTGATCCCTTGATCATTATGTAGTGTCCTTCCTTGTCTCTTATAACATTCTTTATTTTAAAGTCTATTTTACCTGATGAGTATTGCTACTCCAGCTTTCTTTTGATTTCCATTTGCATGGAATGTCTTTTTCCATCCCCTCACTTTCAGTCTGTATGTGTCCCTAGGTCTGAAGTGGGTCTCTTGTAGACAGCATTTATATCGATCTTGTTTTTGTATCCATTCAGCAAGCCTGTGTCTTTTGATTGGAGCATTTAATCCATTCACGTTTAAGGTAATTATCAATATGTATGTTCCTATTACCATTTTGTTAATTGGTTTGGGTTTGTTTTTGTAGGTCCTTTTCTTCTCTGTGTTTCCCACTTAGAGAAGATCCTTTATCATTTGTTGTAGAGCTGGTTTGGTAGTGCTGAATTCTCTTAGCTTTTACTTGTCTGTAAAGCTTTTGATTTCTCTGTAGAATCTGAATGAGATCCTTGCTGAGTAGAATAATGTTGGTTATAGGTTCTTCCCTTTCATCCGTTTAAATATATCATGCCACTCCCTTCTGGCTTGGAGAGTTTCTGCTGAGAAATCAGCTGTTAACCTTATGGGAGTTCCCTTGTATATTATTTGTCATTTTTCCCTTGTTGCTTTCAATAATTTTTCTTTGTGTTTAATTTTTGTCAGTTTGATTACTGTGTGTCTCAGCATGTTTCTCCTTGGGTTTATCCTGCCTGGGACTCTCTGCACTTACTGGACTTGGGTGGCTATTTCCTTTCCCATGTTAGGGAAGTTTTAGACTATAATCTCTTCAAATATTTTCTTGGGTCCTTTCTCTCTCTCTTCTCCTTCTGGGACCCCTATAATGCAAATGTTGTTACGTTTAATGTTGTCCCAGAGATCTCTTACGCTGTCTTTATTTCTTTTCATTCTTTTTTCTTTATTCTGTTCCACAGCAGTGAATTCCACCATTCTGTCTTCCAGGTCACTTATCTGTGCTTATGCCTCAGTTATTCTGCTATTGATTCCTTCTCGTGTATTTTTCATTTCAGTTTTGTATTGTTTATCTCTGTTTGTTTGTTCTTTAATTCTTCTAGGTGTTTGTTCTTTAATTCTTCTAGCTCTTTCTTAATCATTTCTTGCATATTCTTGATCTTTGCCTCCACTCTTTTCCTGAGGTTTTTTTTTTAATCATTTTCACTATCATTATTCTGAATTCTTTTTCTGGAAGGTTGCCTATCTCCACTTCATTTAGTTGTTTTTTGGGGTTTTATTTTGTTCCTTCATGTGGTACATATCCCTCTGCCTTTCCATCTTGTGTATCTTTCTGTGAATGTGGTTTTTGTTCCACAGGTTGCAGGATTGTACTTCTTCTTGCTTCTGCTGTCTGCCTTCTCAAAAATGATTATTAGTTTGTTTCAACCGTCTCTTGCATAATGGCATGGATAGGCACAGATGGTGGATGGCATTGATAGGCAGATATGGTGGCATCACTCAGTTATAGGAGCAGTTTCTACAGTCCTAAGGGAGGTTGCATTAAGAGTAAGCATTCCTTGTATAATCTAAGAGTTTTAGTGCCCTGGAGCAAATATTTAACAAAGCTTTGTCCTGTCTTCGGTGAATAGCGAGACAAGTAGAGGCCACTTGAAGAATATTTGTATACTTTAGACAGAAAAAAGAATTACCTTTCTCTTGACTTTTCTAAAATTCCATTTTTCACTGCCCCTATCTGGCCAAAGATATATAAGCATTTTATCTGAAGGAAGTAAGAGGATTTAGCTGACATTCATATGGTAGATAAATATGATACAAATGGTTACAGGCATAAGTGCTGATTTTAAAATAGACTTGGGTTTAATGCTGACTTCTCTACTTAGCAGCTGGTTATCTAACTTCAGTAGTCTCCGTTTCCTTAAGTGTAAAATAGGTATAATCATACCTACCTGAGGGGAAAAGTACTATCTGATTTAGGCAGAAGAGATTAGGTTCAAAGTGTTTCTCCTATATCTGGTTTTATGACAGAATGTTAAATCCTATAAAAATCTTAAAATGTTAAAAAACTGAACAGGAACTTAGAGTTCATTTGGCCCAATGCCATAATTTTATAAATGAGGGAAATGAGATCTGAAGAAGCTAAGAAGCATCTCCAGGATCACAGTGCAGTTGGAAGTGAAAGGCCAGTGATTTATTCCCACATCGTGGAAAAGGCATCTTAAAATAAGAATTGTAAAGATGTTTTCATCATTTTTAGTTTTATTTTATGGAAAATATTTCAAGAGTAAATCTTTCTTAGAGATACCATGGAGAAATTATTACTCTGAACAACCCTATTCTAATTCCAAGATTTTGTGTCAGTCGATATGATGCCAGTTTTTAAAATTTTATCCAGATGTATGCAGTGTTGCAAGTATTACTCCATGGCATAGCACAGTATACATTTACTTCATTTAACCAACATGGTTACAATAACATCTTCAGTTGAACGTTATGTTTTAGAATTAAAAAACTATCATTTCAGTAAATGTCTGTTCTATTTTCTAGATGTCTCCAGAAGAAAAAGTTTGTAAGTACTGTGGAGTCAGCTATCTAATTCTTCATGAGTTTAAGGCTATGGAAGAAAAAGTGAAAGCAATGGAAAAAGAGATGAAATTTTATCAAGGAAGTGTAGAACGTGAAAAGAGCCTTCAAGAAACACTACAGACTCTTAGCCAAGATTTTGAACAGTACAAAATTGACAGTGAATCCAAAATGGAAAGGTTAGAATATGTTATTCTTTTCTGTCATTTATTTAGTTTGGAAGAAAAGTACAGAGTATAGACTTGACTTTGTTTTTCTAGAATTTCTCTGCATCAAGTATAATTTATACCTTAATACATTTGAGTTTGTTTATTATTACTGATTACTAAATATACTTCTTAAATATAATTTGAGCATTCCTTTGAGGTGTATATTTCTATCAATAATTAGAAACCAATTGATTCAGTAACTATAAGTTGTGATGGGTTGATTTAACTTTTCCCCAGATATATATCTTAATTTTTTCATTAGGAAAGTTTATCTATCAAAAATCAGGTGAATTTTGGTAGATTTGATATCTAACATTTGTTTTTAAACATGCATGAATATTTAGATTTATAGAATAAGGCTTTCATGTTATGAAAAGGAGGCCAAAACATTAAAATTGGCACATGATTCTAAATCAGTGAAACTGGAATAAAATTAAAGATTGGTTTCCTAATGTTGAGTCTAATCAGCAAGTTAGTCTGCCTAAAGACACCTCACTGAGCTTATACAAACACTTCTACGAAAGGGTTTTTGCTGTTGTTTCATGGCTTTTCCTTTGAATGAATATGTCTCCATTTAAAATATCGACAG
Source organism: Globicephala melas (assembly GCF_963455315.2). Classification (NCBI taxonomy): domain Eukaryota; kingdom Metazoa; phylum Chordata; class Mammalia; order Artiodactyla; family Delphinidae; genus Globicephala; species Globicephala melas. Next base: position 107,421,176 of record NC_083317.1, on the reverse strand, counting down.
CTGGGGCTTCCCTGGTGGTGCAGTGGTTGAGAGTCTGCCTGCCGATGCAGGGGACACGGGTTCGTGCCCGGGTCCGGGAAGATCCCACATGCCACAGAGTGGCTGGGCCCGTGAGCCATGGCTGCTGAGCCTGCGCGTCCAGAGCCTGTGCTCCGCAATGGGAGAGGCCACAACAGTGAGAGGCCCACGTACCGCAGAAAAAAAAAAAGAAAAAACAAAAGAAAATATCGACAGTTGTGTTAGTAAACTATGAACTAATGAATATAATGAAATCGTGTCCTTATAAAGTAGAAACTTTCTTAAATCTCTTAGGATTAAGTACTCCTATTAAATTTTATTACAAATTTGAATAATTACATTAAATACCAATTCTTAGTCCTTTGCTAAGAAAATTTTGTTATATTTTCTTGAATTTCAAGTCTGAATAGTAAAGTATTTAATAATGTTTGAGTGGAAAAATTAAAAATATTTAGTTTAAAATTTTAAATTTGGAGGGTTTTTGCCTGTCAGATTCTTTTGTTTGGTGTTACTCCCACTTTCTTGAATAATATATTATATTATATAAATAATACATAAACATACGAAATAAAAGAAGTATTGATATATAGAAGAAAAGGCAAGAAAGTCCTTTTTTATCCTTCTGATTGCTTTCTTCTTACTGGAGATAAAAAAATAAAAAAACACTTTTAATGGTTTGGTATATATCTTTCTAGATCCTTCATTTTGCCTTAAACTTTATTATAGATATATCCTTTAAATATATGTAATGTTTATATATACCATGTAGTTTTAAAACTATTTTTTAATAGACTCATTTTTAATATAAGTAATATAATAAATATATTGGTCTGTGACTTTTGCCACTTAATTTTATATACTGGAAATTGTTCCATGTTAATGCATATAGATCTATCTTGTTCTTAACTGCTGCAAAGTCTTCCTTACTAAGAATATGCTATAATTTACTTGACCATTTCTCTTTTCAACATTTAGATTATTCCAGTATTTATGATTACACACAGTAGTTTTATTTATATTCTTGTGTACATATGTTTTCCATAGGATAAATTCCTAGAAGTGGAATTGCTGAAAAGAAAGTAAATACCAATTTAAAATTTTGGTGGACATTATACCAAATTGTCCTTTGAGAAGATAGGGTTAATTTGTATTTGGCCAATAGTTTATAAAGTGGTCATTTCCTTACATCTTGTTAATACTGGAGTCTTCTTAATTTTTCTCAAATTTTCACATTTTTCTTCAGCAGAAAAAATGTTACTTCATTGTTATTTAATTTGTGTTTCTTTATTGCTAGTGAGGTTGAACTTTTTTTCATATGTTTATTAGATATTTATGTTTTGTCAGTGAGTTACTTGTTCATATATATTGTCCAATTTTATACAGTATTATTTGTATTTTTTGTTTATATATAGGAGTTTTTAATATAATATGGACTCATACTTTGATTACATATTGCTAATATTTTCTCATTGCTGCTTATCTTATTGTTTATTGTATTTTTTTCTGTATCAATTTTTAAAAAATATGCCAAATTCTGGTAAGGGTTCTGAATCAAGTCCTTTTGGTTGCAAACAACAGAAAGTTACTCTGGCTTTTGCTAACCTAGATTCAAGCAAGTTGAAAAACAACATAAGTTTAAAACTTTTATAGTGTTGTTGTTCTGGTAAGGCTTTTAATGTATGAGTTAGATTTATAATTTCATGGGTTTTTTTGTTGTTGTTTTATAAATATTTATTTATTTATTGTTGTCCCAATATCATTCTTTAAATTCTTCATCCTTTCTCACTTGATTTGAAATGGCACCTATTATAGTCTTATTCTGGACTCTGTTTTATGCTATTGATCTATAATCTATCACTGGGTGTCTTAGTCCATTTGGGCTGCTATAACAAAGTAGTAGACTGGGTGACTTATAACAATATTATTTATTTCTCACAGTTCTGGAGGCTGGGAAGCCTAGGATCAAAGTGCTAGCATATTTGTTACCTGGTGACAGCCCCTTCCTGGTTCATAGACAGCTGTCTTCTTGCTGTGTCCTCATATGGCATTGAAGGCAAGGGAGCTCTCTGGAGTCTCTTTTATAAGGATACTAATCCCATTCATGAGAGCTTCATCCTTAGGACCTAATCACCTCCCAAAGGCCAAACCTCCAAATATGATCACATTGGACAATAGATTTCAACTTAAGAGTTTTGGGAGGACACAAATATCCAGTGTATAGGAGTGGGCCAGCAACACACTTTTAACTACTTTTGCTTTATATGTTTTGATATTTTGTAGGGCAACTGTTTGTTTTGCTTTTCATATTATCCTGGCTTTTCTAACATTTTCTAGATGAATTAGAATCAGCTTATCAGATTCCATAAAACATTCTATATTATGATTTAGATTGGAGTTGCATTTGCTTTCTAGAGCAATTTGACATCTTAAGAATTTACATCTTTATAATCTTCAGTCTTTTTATCCTGGTACATGGTATTTTACCCCCATTTATTCAGGCTTTGTTTAAATTACTCAATAAAATTTTGGAATTTTCTTGCATATTCCATATTAGTTTAATTCCTGGACATGTAACTTTTGTTGCTGTTGGGGATGGGATCTTTTTGTTCATTAGATTTTTAAATTTTTCTGAATGCTATTGATTTTCATATATTGACTTTGTAACTAGCTCACTTACTGAATTCTTTTATTACTTGTATTTGTTTTTCAGTTGATTTTCTTGAATATATTACATATATTCATTTTATATATACACAGTACACATATATAAGACAATCACATTATATGCAAATAGTAACTGTCTTACCTTTAAATTTCTAATAGTTCCCCACTCCCCGTCCTTTTTGTCTCGTTAACTTGGATTAGACCTTTAGAACAGTATTGAACAGTAAACTTGTAGAGTGCATCTTTGTCTTATTTCTGATTTAATGTGAACCCATCTGGTGTGTTTCTATGTTAAACTGGGTGTTGGCTATAGGTTTCTTTTTCTTTTTTTTTTTTTTGTGGTACGCAGGCCTCTCACTGTTGCAGCCTCTCCCGTTGCGGAGCACAGGCTCCGGACGCTCAGGCTCAGCGGCCATGGCTCATGGGCCCAGCCGCTCCGTGGCATGTGGGATCTTCCCAAACCGGGGCACGAACCCGCGTCCCCTGCATCGGCAGGCAGACTCTCAACCACTGCGCCACCAGGGAAGCCTGGCTATAGGTTTCTTAAAGACGACTTTTGTCAAAGGAATTTCCCTTTTTTTCTAGATCCTTAAGGTTAATATTTTAATCAGGAATTGAATTTTAACAAATGCTTTACTATCTTCTTTGTTGTAAATTAATTGTCCCTATATGCATGGGTTTATTTCTGGGCTCTCAATTCTGTTCCATTGATCTATGTATCTTTTTCTGTCAATACCATGCTATTTTGATTACTATGGCTTTGAAATATTGTTTGAAATCAGGGAGTGTGATACCTCCAGCTTTATTCTTTTTTCCTCAGGATTGCTTTGGTTATTTAGGGTCTTTTGTGGTTCCATATACATTTTAGAATTTTTTGTTTTACTTCTGTGAACAATGTCTTTGGGACTTTGATGGGGATTGCGTTGAATCTGTAGATTGCTTTAGGTAATATGGACATTTTAACAATGTTAATTCTTTCAGTCCATGAGCATGGAATATCTTTCCATTTATTTGTGTCTTCAGTTTCTTTCAACAATGTCTTAGAGTTTTCAGGTCTTTCACCTCCTTGGTTAAATTTATTTCTGGGTGCTTTATTCTTTTTGATGCAGTTGTAAAGAGAATTTTCTTAATTTCTCTTTCTGCTAACTCATTATTAGTGTATAGAAACCCAACCGATTTTTGTATGTTGATTTTGTACCCTGGAACTTTACTCATTTATTATTTCTAATAGTTTTTTTTGTGGATTCTTTAGGGTTTTCTATATTAAAATCATATCATCTGCAAATAGTGACAATTTTACTTCTTCCTTTTCAATTTGGATGCTTTTTACTTATTTTTCTTGCATGATTGCTCTAGTTAAAACTTCCAGTATTATGTTGAATAAGAATGGTGAGAGTGCATATCCTTGTCTTGTTCGTGACTTTAGGGGGATAGCTTTCAGTTTTTCACCATTGGGTATTATGTTAACTGTGGGTTTGTCATATATGGCCTTTATTATGTTGAGGTACATTCCTTCTATACTAACTTTATTGAGAGTTTCTATCATAAATGGGTGTTGAATCTTTTCAAATGCTTTTTCTGCATCTATGAAATGAGATCATGGTTTTTATCCTTAACTTTGTTATAGTGATGTATCACGTTGATTGATTTGTGGAAGTTGAAGCATCCCTGGAATAAATCCCACTTGATCAATGTTATTATACTTTTAATCTATTGTTTTATTAATCTAATATTTTGTTGAGAATTTTTGCATCTATGTTCATCAGAGATATTGGCCTATAATTTTGTGTGTGTGTGTGTGTGTGTGTGTGGTCATTGTCTGGTTTTTGTATCACAGTGATGTTGACCTCATAAAAATGAGTTAGGACGTCTTCCTTCCTCTTCAAGTTTTTTTTTTTTTTTTTTTTTTTTTTTTTGTGGTACGCGGGCCTCTCATTGTGTGGCCTCTCCCATTGCGGAGCACAGGCTCTGGACACGCAGGCTCAGCGGCCATGGCTCACGGGCCCAGCCGCTCCATGGCATGTGGGATCTTCCCAGACCGGGGCACGAACCCGTGTCCCCTGCATCGGCAGACAGACTCTCAACCACTGCACCACCAGGGAAGCCCCTCTTCAAGTTTTTTGGAGTAGTTTGAGAAGGATAGATATTAAATCTTCTTTGAATATTTAGTAGAATTTACCTGTGAGGCCCTCTGGTCTTCTGGTGGACTTTTGTTTCATGGGAACTTTTGGATTACTGTTTCCATCTCTTTACTAGGGATTGGTCTATTCAGATTTTCTATTTCTTCATGACTCAGTCTTGGAAAGTTGTATGATTCTAAGAATTTGTCCATTTCTAGGTTGTCCAATTTTTGGCATATAGCTGTTCATTATATTTTATTATAATCCTTTGTATTTTTGTGGTATCCATTGTTATTTCTTCTATTTTGTTTCTGATTTTATTGATTTTATTAACAGAGCCTCCTGTCTCTCTTTTTTCTTAGTTAGTTTAGCTAAAGGTTTGTCAATTTTGTTTATCTTTGCAAAGAACCAGATCTTAGTTTCATTGATCTTTTCTGTTGTGTTTTTATTCTCTATTTCATTTATTTCCTCTCTGATCTTTATTATTTCCTTCCTTCTACTGACTTAGGACTTTATTTGTTCTTCCTTTTCTAGTTCCTTTACATGTATGGTTAGATTGTTTAATATTGTTCTTGTTTCATTGAGACTTTTCTTGTTTCTTGAGGTAAGCCTGTATTGCTATAAACTTCCCTCTTAGAACTGCTTTTGTTGCATTCCATAGATTTTGGTATTTTATATTCTTATTTTCATTTGTCTTCAGGTAATTTTTTATTTCTTCTTTCATTTCTTCATTGAACCAATAGTTGTTAAGTACCATGTTGTGCAGCCTCACATATTTGTGACTTTTCCAGCTTTCTTCTTGCAGTTTATTTCTGTTTTCATACCATTGTGATTGGGAAGGATGATTCATATGAATTCAGTCTTTAAATTTATTGAGACTTGTTTTATGTCCCAACATATAGTCTATTCTTCAGAAAGTTTCGTGCACACTTGAAAGAAAATGTGTATTCTGCTGCATTGGAATGGAATTTTCTGTACAAATCTATCACATCGATCTGGTCTAATGTTTCACATAAGGCCAGTGTTTCCTTGTTGACTTTCTGTCTAGATGATCTATTTATTGATGTAAGTGGAGTGTTAAATTCCCTACTATTACTGGGTTGCTATCAGTTTCTCCCTCTAGGTCTGCTAATAAGTGTTTTATATATTTTTGTGCTCCTAGATTAAGTGCATATATATTAATAACTGTTATGTCTTCTTGATGAATGATCCCTTTATCATTATATACTGTCCATTATTGTCTCATGTTAACTTTTTTGGCTTGAAGTCTGTTTTGTCTGATGTGAGTATGTCTATACCCACTTTCTTTTGGCTGCCATTTGCTTGGAGTATCATCTTCCATTCTTTCACTCTGAGCCCGTGTTTGTCTTTAGAGCTGAGGTGAGTTTCTTGGAGGCAGCATACAGTTGGGTCTTGCTTTTTAATCAGTCCAGCCACTCTGTGTCTTTTGATTAGTGAATTTAATCCGTTTACATTTAGGGTGATTATTGATAGGTGAAGACTTAGTACTGCCATTTTATCTTGTTTTCTGGTTGCTCTATTTCTCCATTATTTCTTTTTCCTTGTGATTCTGCCTGCCATTTTGGTTTAGAGGTTTTCTATGATGTTTTTCTCAGTTACCTCTTTTTTTATATTTCATGTCTCTGCTCTAGATTTATGTTTTGGGGTTACCATGAAGTTTGTATAAAATGTCTCATAAATAAAATAGTCCTTTTTTAGGTAACATCTTATCTTCACTTACCTATATATTCACTCTACCATGTTGTTGACATCACTTTCTCCTAATATATTTTCTAATATTAAGCTATACTTACATTTTTGGTATAAAGCCATTTGGATTATGGTGTGTATTTCAGAGTTCCCTAAATTTTATGCATTTGCTTACAGCTATGAGTACTCTATACTATTTTTCCATAAATGCTCCATTTAATATATATGTTTAAAGAAAATTTTCTGTAAGAAAAGTAAGTGGGAAAACATTATCACTTGCCATAAATAGAAGGTTAAAAATAAAGATATAATTATTAAAATAAAATGTCTTTGTACCACTAAAATAATTATCCATATTACTAGTTATGTGTGAGAAATTTTACAAAAGTTATTTATATTTAATATGGGGCTGGATTAATTTGCTAATGTTTTACATAGATTTTTGCATCTGTATTCACAGGTGAGGTCTTGTTTTATAGTATAAATACTGGCTTAAACTAGCCTGTTGAAAAACGTTAAGAAGCCTTTCACCTTTTGTGTACACCAGACATGTTGAATAACACATGAGTTGCCTGTTCCTTGCAGCTTTGGCAGATATCCTTCATAAAGAGTGTGCTTGTATCTTTTTTGGGAAGTAGAATTTTGATGACTCATTATGTGTCCTCTGTACTTATTGGTTTATTTGTGGATTTTACCTCTTCCTGAGTCAATTTTAGAAATTGATATTTTCCTAGAAAAACAAGTATTTCACTTACATTTCAAGTTTCTTGTTAGTTAGTAATATGTGGTATCCTTTTATTTAAAACTTTTCCTCTGTATCTGTTACGACCCCCTTTATCTTTTCTTGGGATGATTATTTCTGTTTGATTAAGAGAGAGACAGGATAAAGAGAGGGGAGGGGAAACTTTTTTCCCCTAAGAAAAGAAACAGATCTATTTTATTGACCTTTTCAAAGAACCAGAATTCAGCTTAACTGATCAAATCTGTTTCTTTACTATTTCATTAATTTACACTCTTATTTTTATTTATTTATTATGCTTTAAAAAATTTCTAGTTTTCTTACTAGTTACCTCACCAAAGCCTTGGCTAATTTTTCAGTCTCTTTTCCTAGTAGTTACATTTAAAGTTATTAAGTTTCCTTATGGTAATAAGTTTTCACAACAAAATTTTGATAATAGTGTTTTATTTTTATTTACTTTTAAATAAGATGGGAGTTCAGTTTTATTTCCTTTTTAATCTAAGACTCTTGGAAGAACATTTTTTAAGTTTTCTAAGTGGATACCTTTTATTTTTTGCTATCTTTTTATTTATGTCCATTTTTTATTCCACCATGGACAGAGAATGTGACTTATTTAGAAGAACTTACTGAGAGTTTAAAAAACAGTGAGTTTTTGGAACTACCCCATAACTACTTGAAAATGAGGCATGTTCTCAGCTAGGTCCAAGATGGCAGAAGACTCGACTTCCAGTGAACCTTGAGCCTCATTATATGCTCTTTGTAATACCTTAGCATGCTAAATAACATACCCACCAGTGCCATGACAGTTCTAAGGCTAACCATAAAAGGCCAAAAAGTGGGCAATGGCCCAATTCCTGGAAATTCCCTCCCCTTCCCCAAAATAGTTGGAATAATCCTTACAGTCATTAGGCTATGAAATTACCCAGTCCCCAAAAACTAACCACCCCATGTTTCGGGGCCTCTCACCTTCTGAGATGGTCCACACTGTCTGTGGAGTTTCTATCTCTCTAAATAAATCCACTTCTTACCTATTTTGATAAGGTGAAAAAAAAGAAAATGAGGCATGTTCTTTGTATTAGGGATATAACTTTTTAATAGATCCATTAAAGTACACTGGTTAATTGTGCTATTCAAAATCTGTATGTCTTTGCTTATTCTTGCCTATTTCACTTGGCAAATCATAGGGGAATATTAAATTCTTCCAAAATGAATGTGGGTTTGTCCATTTCTATCTATTGCAAGGTTAGGTTGATGGGATTTTTAATGGGATGGGATTACATATGTTTTAGTATAGAATATTTTTCTTGACCTACTTTAACTTTTCTAACACTTGATTTTTTAAAAAAAAATATTTATTTATTTTTATACAGCAGGTTCTTATTAGTTATCTATTTTATACATATTAGTGTATATATGTCAATCCCAATCTCCCAATTCATCCCACCCACACTCCCCCACCCTGCTTTCCCACCTTGGTGTCCATACGTTTGTTCTCTACATCTGTGTCTCTATTTCTACCTTGCAAACTGGTTCATCTCTACCATTTTTCTAGATTCCACATATATGCATTAATATATGATATTTGTTTTCCTCTTTCTGACATAACTTCACTCTGTATGACAGTCTCTAGGTCGATCCACGTCTCTACAAGTGACCCAATTTCGTTCCTTTTTATGGCTGAGTAATATTCCATTGTGTATATGTACCACATCTTCTTTATCCATTTGTCTGTCGATGGGCATTTAGGTTGCTTCCATGACCTGGCTATTGTAAATAGTGCTGCAGTGAACATTGGGGTGCATGTGTCTTTTTGAATTATGTTTTTCTCTGGGTATTTGCTCAGGAGTGGGATTACTGGGTCATATGGTAGTTCTATTTTTAGTTTTTTAAGGAACCTCCATACTGTTCTCCATAGTGGCTGTATCAATTTACATTCCCACCAACAGTGCAAGAGGGTTCCCTTTTCTCCACACCCTCTCTAGCATTTGCTGTTTGTAGATTTTCTAATGATGCCTGTTTCTAACACTTGATTTTTAAAATTATATTTTGTAACATTACACTTCACAAATGTTTTATGCTGGCTTTTTTATTGAAGTATAGTTGATTTATAATATTATATTAATTTCAGATGTACAGCATAGTGATTCAGTATTTTTACACGTTATACTCCATTCAAAGTTATTACAAGGTAATGGCTATAATTCCCTGTGCTGTATTCTTTGTTGCTTATCTATTTTATACATAGTAGTTTGTATCTCTTAATCCCATAACTGTAATTTGCCCCTCCCCCTCCCCTCTTCCCTTTGGTAACTGACTTTAAAAAATCAATAAACTTTAATTTTTTGAGCAGTTTTAGGTTCGCAGCAAAATCTAGTGGAATGTACAGAGTTCCCATATACCTGCTGCCCCTACACACCTACAACTTCCCCCACTGTATACATCCCACATCACAGTGAAACATTTGTTATAGTCAATGAACCTACCTTGGCACATCATTATCACCTCAAATCCATAGCTTACATTTGGGTTCACTCTTGGCGCTGTACATTCTATGGGTTTTGACAAATGTGTAATGCCATGTCTCTACCATTGTAGTATTATACAGTATAGATACGCTGCCCTAGAAATCCTCTGTGTTCTGTTCTGCATGTTTGTCCCTCCCTCCCCTCTAAGGACGGACAATCAGTGTTCTATTTGTTGTCTCCACAGTTTTGCCTTTTCCAGAATGTCATATGGTTGGAATCATATAGTGTGTAGCTTTTTCAGATTAGCTTCTTTCAGTTAGTAATATGCGTTTAAATTTACTCCACGTCTTTTCATGGCTTGATAGCACGTTTGTTTTTAGCACTGAATAATATCCCATTCAGTGGATGAACCTCAGTTTATTTATCTATTCACCAACTGAAGGACACCTGGGTTGCTTCCAAGTTTTGGCAGTTATGAATAAAGCTGATGTAAATATCCATGTGCAGGTTTTTGTGTGAACACATATTTTCAGCTCCTTTGGGTAAATACCAAAGAGTGTGATTGCTGAATCATATAGTAGAAGTATGTATAATTTGTGAGAATCTACCAAATTATCTTCCAAAGTGGCTCTATCATTTTGTGTTCCCTGCAGCAATGATTGAGAGTTCCTGTTACCAAATTCTCACCACGCTTTGGTGTTGTTGGTGATTTGGATTTTGGCCATTCTAATAGGTGTATAGTAGTATCTCATTGTTGTTTTAATTTACATTTCCTTGATGACATATGAGGTTGAACATGTTTTAATATGCTTGTTATCTGTATATCTTCCTCGCTGAGGTGTTCGTTCAGGTCTTTTGTCCATTTTAAATCAGATAGTTTGTTTTCTTATTGTTGAGTTTTAGAAGTTCTTTGTATATTTTGAATAATAGTCCTTTATCAGATGTCTTTTGCAAACATTTTCTCCCAGTATGTGGCTTGTCTTCCATTTCTCTTGACATTCTCTTTTGTAGAGCAGAAGTTTTAAAATTTAATGAAGTCCTGCTTATTGTTTCTTTCATGAATCTTGCCTTTGGTGTTATATCTAAAAAGTCACTGCTGTACCCAAGGTCATCTAGGTTTTCTCCTATGTTATCTTAAAGGAGTTTTACAGTTTTATATTTTACATTAGGTCTGTGATTCATCTGAGTTAATTTTTGTGAAGTGTGTATGACCTATGTCTAGATTCATTTTTTTTCTTTGCATGTAGATGTTGTCTAGTTGTTTCCGTCTCCACACGTCTTTGCTCCACTGCATTGCCTTTGCTCCTTTGTCAAAGATCAGTTGACCATATTTATTTGGTCTTATTTCTGGACTCTGTTCTGTTCCATTAATCTATATGTCTTCCACCAAAATCACAGTATCTTGAATATTGTAGCCTTATAGTAAGTCTTGAAGCTAGGCAGTATCAGTCCTTCAACTTTGTTCTTTTCCTTCAATATTGAGCTGTCTATTCTGGGTCTTTTGCCTCTCCATATAAACTTCAGAATTTGTTTGTCCATATCCACAAAATAACTTATTGAGATTTTTGTTTGGGATTGAATTAAATCTATAGATCAAGTTGGGAGGAATTGATGTCTTGACAATATTGAATCTTAACTATGCACAAACATGGAATATCTCTTCATTTATTTAGTTTTTTGTTTTTGTCCATATGAATTTTATAGTTTTCATCATATAGTTCTTATACATATTTCATTAGAGTTTGTACATTTATACCTACATTTTTGGGAGGGACTAATGTAAATGGTAATGAGTTTTAATTTCAAATTCCATACGTTCATGGTATATAGGAAAGTTACTGACTTTTGTATAATTAACCTTCTATCTTGCAACCTTGCTATAAGCACTTGTTAGTTCCAAGTTTCTTTGTTGATTCTGTTTCTTTGTTGATTCTTTCAGGTTTTCTGTATAGGTGATCATGTCATCAGTGAACAAAGACAGTTTTATTTCTTCTTTCCCAATCTGTATACCTTTATTTTTTTTCTTGTCTTATTGCATTAGTTAGGACTTCAGATACAATGTTAAATAGCAGTGGTGAGAGGGGACATCCTTGTTTTGTTCTTGATCTTAACAGGAAACCTTCAAGTTTTTCACTGTTAAATATGGTATGAACTGTAGATTTTTTGTAAATTTCTTTTATTTATTTTTTTTCTGCTCTGTGTGGCATGTGGGATGTTAGTTCCCTGACCAGGGATTGAACCCGTACCCCCTGCAGTGGAAGTGCAGAGTCCTAACCACTGGACCTCCAGGGAATTCCCTAAATGTTCTTTATAAAACTAAGGAAGTTTCTTTCTATTCCTAGTTTGCTGACAGGTTTTTTTTTTTTTTTTTTTTTTTTAGTATTTATTTATTTATTTGGCTGCATTGGGTCTTAGCTGCAGCATGTGGGTTCTTTCATTGCAGTGCATGGGCTTCTCTCTAGTTGTGGTGTGCAGGCTCTAGAGCACACGGGCTTAGTTGCCCCACGGCATGTGGGATCTTAGTTCCCCCACCAGGGATCGAACCCACGTTCCCTGAATTGGAAGACGGATTCTTAACCACTGGACTGCCAGGGAAGGCCCTGCTGACAGTTTTTAACATGAATGAATGTTGGATTTTGTCAAAATATTTTTCTTCGTCTATTGATATGATCATGTGACTTTTCTTCTTTAGCCTGTTGATGTGATGGATTACATTAATCGATTTTTGAACGTTGAACCAGGTTTGATACCTGGAATAAATCCCATTTGGTTGTGGTGCATAATTTTTTAAATATATTTTAAAATTTGATTCACTAATATTTTATTGAGAAGTTTTACATCTATGTTCATGAGAGATATTGATCTATAGTTTTCTTTTCTTGAATTTTTGTCTGGTTTGGTATTAGGGTAATGCTGGCTTATTGAATGAGTTGGGAAATATTCTCTTCACTTCAATCTTTTGGAAGAGAGAATTGGTATAACTTTTTCCTTAAAAAATGGTAGAATTTTTTAAGGAAATTAAAAAATTTGGTAGAATTTATCAGTGAATCCATCTGGACCTGGTGATTTCTGTTTTGGAAGTTTATTAATTGTTGATGATATTTCTTTTCTAGATACAGTTATGTTCAGATTGTCTATTTATTCTTGTGTGAGTTTTGGCATTTCTTTTAAGGAGTTGATTCATTTTATCTTGGTGATCAAATTTGTGGGCTTGGAGTTATTCATAGTATTTCTTTAAAACATTTTTTTATACTTTTTTTCTGTTGAAGTATAGTTGATGTATAATATTATATGTCACAGCTGTACAACATAGTGGTTCTAAATTTTTAAAGGTTACACTCCATTTATGGTTATTATAAAATATTGGCTGTATTCCCTGTGTTGTACAGTATATCCTTGTAGTTTATTTTATACATAATAGTTTGTACCTCTGAGTCCCCTACTCTTGTATTGCCCCTTCCTCCTTTTCTCTCCCCACTGGTAACCACTAGTTTATTCTCTATATCTATGAGTCTGTTTTCATTTTGTTGTATTCATTAGTTTGTTTTATTTTTCCACATATAAGTGATATCATACAGTGTTCATCTTTCTGTCTAACTTATGTCATTTAGCATAATGCCCTCCAAGTCCATCCATGTTGTTACAAACGGAAAGATTTCATTCTTTTTTTTATGGCTGAGTAGTATTCCATTGTATATATATACACCACATCTTCTTTATCCATTCATCTCTTGATGGACACTTAGGTTGCTTTCATATTTTGGCTATTGTAAATAATGCTGCTATGAACATTGGGGTGTATATATCTTTTTGAATTAATGTTTTCATTTTCTTCGGATATATACCCAAGAGTGGAATTGCTGGATCATACGGTAATTTTGTTTTTAGTTTTTTGAGGGATCTCTAGTGATGACTCCTCTTAATTTCTTTCTTTTTTTTTTTTTTTTTGCGGTACATGGGCCTCTCACTTTTGTGGCCTCTCCCATTGCGGAGCACAGGCTCCGGACGCGCAGGCTCAGTGGCCATGGCTCACGCGCCCAGCCGCTTCACGGCTTGTGGGATCTTCCCAGACCAGGGCATGAACCCGTGTCCCCTGCATCAGCAGACGGACTCTCAACCACTGCGCCACCAGGGAAGCTCTCCTCTTAATTTCTGATACTAGCAATTTGTATCTTCTCTCTTCTTCTTTGTTCGCCTTACCTGAAGATTATCAATTTTATTGATCTTTTTAAAGAACCAGATTTTGGTTTTATTGATTTTTCTCTATTGATTTCCTATTTCAGTTTCATTTATTTCTGCTCTAATTATTATTATTTCGTTTCTTCTGCTTACTTTGTATTTAATTTGCTCTTCTTTTTCTAGTTTCCTAAGGTGGAAGCTTAAATTATTGATTTTAGATCTTTCCTCTTTTCAAATAAATGTTTCCAATGCCATAAATTTCCCTGTAAGCACTGCTTTGCTGCATCCCACAAATTTCAATACGTTGTATTTTCACTTTCATTTATTTCAAAGTATTTTTAAATTTCTCTATGATTTCTTCTTTGATACACCTGTTAATCAGGAGTGTGTTGTCTAATCTCCAAGTATTTTGGGATTTCCCAGCTCTTTCTGTTTAATTTCTAATTTAATTTTATTGCTGTCTAAGTGCAGACATTGTGTGATTTTTATTCCTTTAAATATGTTAGGATGTGTTTTATGGTCCAGAATGTGGTCTATCTTGGTAAGTGTTTCATGTGAACTTGAGAAGAATGTATTACACTGATGTTGTTGGGTGAAGTCATCCGTAGATGTCAGTTATATCAGTTGATTGATGATGCTGTTGAGTTCAACTATGTCCTCACTGATTTTCTGCCTCCTGGATCTGTCCATTTTTGATAAAAGGGTGTTAAAGTCTCCAACTGTAATAGTGAATTAATCTGTTTCTTCTTGCAGCTCTATCAGCTTTTGCCTTACATATTTTGATGCTCTATTGTTAGGCTGTCTTCTTAAGGATTATTATCTCTTCTTAGAGCATTGACCCCTTTATCATTTTATAATACCCCTCTTTGTTTTGTTTTTTTTAAAGCAATGCATTCTTTTTTAAAAAATTAATTAATTAATTAATTAATTTTTGGCTGTGTTGGGTCTTCCTTTCTGTGCGAGGACTTTCTCTAGTTGAGGTGAACGGGGGCCACTCTTCGTCGTGGTGCACGGGCCTCTCACTGTCGTGGCCTCTCTTGTTGCGGAGCACAAGCTTCAGATGCACAGGCTCAGTAGTTGTGGCTCATGGGCCTAGTTGCTCCGTGGCATGTGGGATCTTCCCAGACCAGGGTTTGAACCCGTGTCCCCTGCATTGGCAGGCAAATTCTCAATCACTGCGCCACCAGGGAAGCTCCCCATCTTTATTTCTGATAACTTTCCTTGCTTTGAAGTCTTCTCTGTCTGAAACTAATATACTCTCATTTTCTTTTGATTAGTGTTAACATGATATATCTTTCTCCACCCCTTTATTTTTAGTCTGTATGTGTCTTTATATTTAAACTGTGTTTCTTGAAGATAGCATTATAGTTGGGTCTTGCTTTTTGATCTACTCTGACAGTCTCTGTTTTTTAATTGGTGTCTGTAGACCGTTGATATTCAAAGTAATGACTGATATAATTGGATCAACATCTACCATTTTTTGGTTATTGTTTTCTATTTGCTGCCCTTTTTCTTTGTTCTTATTTTTGTCTTCCACACTTTTTTCTGCCTTTAGTGGACTTGACAGTATTTAATACAACAATTCCATTTCTCTTTTTTAGAATATCAGTTATACTTCTTTTTCTCACTTTTTTAAGGTGTTGCCTTAGAGTTTGCAATATATTTTTATAACTAATCCAAGTCTACTTTTAAATAGCACTTCACTGCTTCATGGGTAGTGCAAGTGCCTTATAATAACAAAATATTCCTAATTCTTCCCTCCCATCCTTTGCATCACTGCTGCCATGCATTTTACTTACAAGTAAGCACACATAAATATCTATATATAGATAGATATAGATATCTCATAGGTAATCAAATATATTGTTGCTCCTATTAGTTTGAATAAACTGTTACCTATTAGACCAATTAAGAATAAGGAAAAGTTTTTATTTTGCCTTCACTTATTCCTTCTCTTATGCTCTTTTTCTTTATGTTGATCTGAATTTCTGTCCTATATTGTTTTCCTTCTTTCTGAAGAACTTCTTGTAAAATTTCTTGCAAAGCAGATCTACAGGCAGCAAATTTCTTCAATTTTTGTTTGCCTGAGAAAGTCTTAATTCTCCTTTACCTTGGAAGGATAATTTCTCAGGGTACAGAATTCTAGGTTGATGGTTGTTTTCTCTCTCAAACTTTAAATATTTCACTCCACTATTTTTTGCTTTCATGATTTCTGTGGAGAAGTTGGATATGTTTCATCTTTGTTCCTCCATAGGTAAAGTGTTTTTATCCTTTCATTTCTTTTTGGAGTTTATCCTTGATTTTCTGTAGTTTGGAGATGTTAAATCTTAGTTGGCATTTATCCTGCTTGGTATTCTCCGAAGTTCCTGGATCTGTTGTTTGGTGTCTGACATTAATTTGGAGGAAATTGTCAATCATTGTTTCAAATATTTCTTCTTTTCCTTTCTCTATTTCTTCTCCTTCTGGTATTCCTATTATGTATATGTTATACTTTTTATAATTGTCCCAAAGTTCTTGGATATTCTATTATTTTTAAAAATTTTTTCTTTGGGCTTCCCTGGTGGCGCAGTGGTTGAGAGTCCGCCTGCCGATGCAGGGGACACGGGTTCGTGCCCCGGTCCAGGAAGATCCCACATGCCGCGGAGCGGCTGGGCCCGTGAGCCATGGCCACTGAGCCTGCGCGTCCGGAGCCTGTGCTCCGCGATGGGAGAGGCCACAACAGTGAGAGGCCCGCGTACCGCAAAAAAAAAAAAAAAAAAAATTTTTCTTTGCTTTTCAGTTTCAGTAGCTTTTCAGTTCTATTGTCATATCCTCCAGCAGAGAGATTCTTTCCTCAGTGATGTCTAGTCTACTAATCAGCCAATCAAAGGCATTATTCATTTCTGTTATGGTGTTTTTTTATCTCTAGCATTTTTTGATTCTTTCTTTGAAGTTCCATGTCTCTGCTTACATTATCCATCTGTTCTTGCATGTTGTCTGCTTTTTCTATTAAATCCCTTTTCATATTAATAATAATTTTTTAAAAATTCTGGTCTGATAATTCCAACATTCCTGCCATATCTCACTCTGGTTTTGTTGCTTGTTTAGTCTCTTCAAACTGTTTTTTTGCCTTTTAGTATATACTGTTAAGTTTTTGTTGATAGGTGGACATGAAATACTAGTAAAAGGAATTGCAGTATATAGGCCTTTAGTAATGTGGTGGTAGTGTCAAGGGAGGAGAACTGTTGTACAGTCCTATGATTATGTCTCAGTCTTGTAGTGAGCCTTTGCCTGTGGACTGTGAACACAGATATTTCTCAGTTGCCATATCTTCCATCCCCACCCCCCTGACCTTAGGTGGGACAGGATTTCTAGAGCTGGGCTAGGGCTGGGTTTTTCCGTTTGCCAGGTTAGTTAGGCTCTGATAATATCCCAGCAGGTTAAGTTCTGGTAAAATAGTTTCTCCTGAGGGCAGGTCTTGTTAAACATAATAGAAAGCTTTGGCATATTTAAAATATTTGCTTTTCCCCTTCCCCTGACAGAAGCCCAAGTAGATTTTTCTTTGGATATTAGAAAATTTCACTCATAAATTTACTCTCTTCACTGCTTTAGTTATGCTGCACGTATTCTGATATGTTGTATTTTCATTTTCATTCAGTTCTGTGTGTTTGTGTATAATTCTTAACATTTCCTTTGAGAGTTTTCCTTTGATATACAGATTATTTAGAAGTGTGCTGTTTAGTTTCCAAGTGTTTGTAGACTTCCCTGTCATTTTTCTGTTAATGATTTCTAGTTTGATTCCATTATGGTCAGGGAACATATTCTGTATGATTTCAACTTTTAAATTTTTGTTGAAACTTGTTTTATGGACAAAGATAGGCACTTGCTTTGGTGACTGTTCCATGGGTACTTGAAAAAAAATGTGTACACTGCTGTTGTTGGGTGAAGTTTTCTAAATATGGCAGTTAAAACCTGGTGTTTGATGGTTTTGAGTTCTTTCATTTCCTTGCTGATCTTCTGTCCAGTGATTCTGTCAGCTGCTAAGAGTGGAGTATTGGAAGTCTCCAACTCTAATTGTGGATTGTCTGTTTCTCTTTGAGTAATATAATTTTTGCTTCACGTATTTTGTAGCTGTTTTGTTTGGTGTGAACATATTTAGGATTGTTATGTTTTCCTGGTGGATTGATCCTTTTATCATTATGTAATATTCTTCTTTGTCTCTAGTAAAATTGTTTACTCTGAAGTCTACTTTGTCTGATGTTAATATAGCGACTCCTGCTTTTTTTTTTAAAAAAAACTGTTTAGGGCTTCCCTGGTGGCGCAGTGGTTGAGAGTCCTCCTGCTGATGCAGGGGACACAGGTTTGTGCCCTGGTCCGGGAAGATCCCACATGCCGCGGAGCGGCTGGGCCCATGAGCTGTGGCCGCTGAGCCTGCACGTCCGGAGCCTGTGCTTTGCAACAGGAGAGGCCACAACGGTGAGAGGCCCGCATACCGCAAAAAAAAAAAACAAAAAACTGTTTACATGGTATATTTTTTCCATTTTACTCTCAACCTACCGATGTCATTGAATTTGAAGTGGGTCTTATAGCATATTGTTAAAGTATGTTTGTTTTTTTTTAATCCACTCTGCCTCTTAATTGGTGTATTTAGATTTACATATATATTTAGGTAATTGTTGATATGTTAGGGTTTACATATGCCATTTTATTTGTGTTCAGTTTGTTTCTTCTGGTTCTCTTCTGTTTCTCTTTCTTACCTTCAGATTGGTTTGTTGAGCATTTTTAGGATTATATCTTGACTTATAGTGTTTTAAGTATATTGCTTTGTATAGATTTCTTAGTGGTTGCTCTAGTTATTGCAATATAGATGCATAATTTATCATAATTCAGTTATGATCTGTCTTAACGTGGATTTCTTTGGGTTTATTCTATTAAGATAGAATGGGATCTTCCCTACAGCTTGTTGAATCTGTAGGTTTATATCTCTTGCCATGATTACAAGTTTTCAACCATTATTTCTTTGAATATTTTTTAATCCTACTTCCTCTCTCTCCTCTCCTTCTCAGACTCTGATCATATGAATGCTAGCTTTTTTGTTATTGTCACACAGGTCTCTGAGACTCTGTTAATTATTTTTTCTGTCTATTTTCATTCTTGTTCAGATTGGTGAATTCTGTTGATCTATCCTAACATTCACTGATTCTATCTTCTGTCCTTAAACTCTGCTGTTGAGCCCCTCCAGTGAGGTTTTTTTCTTTTTTTCTTTCAGTTATTATATATTTCAGTTCTATCATTTCTGTTTGGTTTTTTGTAACTTCTATTTCTTTGTTGAGATTTTCTTTTGTTTCAAGAGAATTTTTAATTGCTTTTAAAAGAATTTTTATGATGGCTGCTTTATAATCCTTGTCAGATAATTCCAACATCTGATTCACCTCAGTGTTGGGTCTGTTGATTATCTTTTCTCGTGAACATTATGATTTTCCTGGTTCCATGATGAGTGATTTTCCATTGAGCCTTGATTATTTTGGAGGTTATACTGTGAGACTCTGGATCCTATTCAATCTTTTTTTTTTTTTTAGCACACATTCCCCTTGTTGAGATAAAGCGTGAAAGCCAAATGGGTATGTTTGTTCAGCTTCCTGCTAGGTCCAGTGTCACTACTTTAGCAAAAGTTGGGTTTTGACTTACACTGCCTTGTATAAGACTAGTGAAGTTGAAGTTAACATATTGCCCTTGGCCCCATTCACACCTTTCTGGCAAAAGTAGGTCACCAACTTGCACAGCCTTGTGTCTCTGCATGGGGATATAAGATCAGTTCCCCACTGAACTCACTGTCACCAGGGAGGGGGGAACCAGAGAGCTGTCTCACACTGCTTTTTTGCAGCAGGGTGGGGGCAGAAGCTTCGTTTCTCTCTGTGCCCCACTGACACCAAAGGATGGGAGAAGTAGGGTGCCAACCAGCCCTGATTCTGCCTCATTGATGCCAGCTAGGAGTAGAGGCTCATCTCCCTGCATGTCCCACTGGCATCAGAGGAGGGGAAGCAGGGTGTTGACTACTCTGTGTCACTACCTTTTTCTACCTCACTGATACTGCATGCAGCTGGAGGCTTCTGACTGAGACCCTCTGAAACAGGATACGGGTAGGGAGTCAGAATAAGAGTGCCACCAGTCCTGTTTTTCACTGCTTCCTTTGGTCTCTTTGCTGCCAGTTGGGTTTAGTTCCCCACTGGGCCTCACTGACACAAGGAGTGTAAGGAAAGTGAGTGCTTACTACTAACAACTTGTACCGCTTTGTTCAGATTCATTGGTGCAGGGTTGGGGTGGAGGCTCAGCTCCCCGTTGGCCCCACTGACACTACCGTGTGGGGGAATGGGAGCATATCTTGCTTCTACAGAGGGGAACGGAAGATCGGCTCTCAGCTTACCCCACTGATACTATACCGGCCAGGTGACCTGGAGTGCATCACCTGCATCTGTGGAGCAGGGCTGTGGTGGTGTGGAAGATCAACTCTCTGCTCAGTTGTGTCTGCCCTTAAACCGTGAGGTGGGGAGGGGAGTACAGTTTTACAGTTGATATTTGGTGAGAGAAGGCAGCTATTACCAAGATTGTTTTCTATTGTTTAGTCAGGCTTTCCCTAATCAGCTAAGTAGATCAGACTTTTCTTATTTTTTTTTTTTTTTGTCTGTGGCTTTTGGTGGTTCTGGGTTGGAAACTTCTGTAGCACTCTGTGAGATGTATGGGAGACAATAAGCAAACTCAGGGATCTCATTGCCTTGGCATTTCTCAAGTCCTGAAGCAGTGCTCCTCCATCTTGGTTGTGACCTTGTGTTGATTTGTTAGTCAACTTAAATATTGCTTTGAGTAACTAAGAACATTTTTTTAAAGTAATGGCTTAAATTCTCACAATGTTAATAGGTAGCTCACAAAAGTTAGTAGTTAGATATATGCATCTCTACGTGCCTGCTAAATATTTCCTTTTTGATTTCTCTTTTGCTTATGCCAAATTGAGATGGTGCATGGAAATTTAAGCAGTGGAAGGCTAGGCCTGTCCATGAGGAACTAGACTTAAGAGTTCTGTTGATCATAATTGGCCACTCTCACAAATCAGATGAGCTGTAGAAGTCAAATCTAGACCAGTCAGCCCAAGAAAGGGGCATAGGTACACACCAAGGGTTCAGAGAGCCAGATTGAGTCCACAATTTGGGATCAAATTAACAGAGCGTCTGCAAGTTTATAAATGAAGACACTTGGAGGAAATAGATGTACCTGGCTGGAGTAGAGGATAATGGGGCAAACAGGCAGATTTTGTAAGTCATTATCTTCCTCTGCCAAAACTACCTCCCTCATAGACCAGTTATGTCAGTTAGGAATGCATTCTGGAGCAAGTGGCTCGAATGGACAAGGTTTTATTTGTTTCTTGAATCAAAAATAAGGCGTGTAGGCAGCTCAGAATGTCACCAGGGATCCAGCCCCTTTCCATCTCTCATTCCGTCTTTCTCAGTGAGTAGGCCTTCAGTCTCATGCTGATCTCCTCATGATCTCAAGATGGCTTCTGCACTGTCAAAAGTACATTTCTAGGCAGAAATATGAAGGGGGAAGCAGTCAGGGGAAATGCCAGTGACAGGAGGTCCAAAGCTTTCCCACAACTGCAGGGGAATCTGGGGAACTGACTTCAGGGAGTTGGCTCATTGCTTCCTGAAATAACAGGGTCTGTTGTAAGGAAGAAGACACTAGCAGGGCCTGCCTCTCTGGACATTACATTTCCCTCCAGAAAATAACACATGGCTGCTTACTTTAGTTCCTTAAGAGGGGGGAAAAATAGTTATCTCAAGGAAAGAAACCTATCAGGGCCTCCCTTTTTTAAAGGTCTTGTCTTTTGCACACGTCTTACTCAGGCTCAGCTTTTTTACTTGTACAGTACTCTCTATTGTCTATGGAAGTAGTGTAAGAGGCATACATGTTAAAAATGTTTGTGACAACTGAATTTTGAATAATCAAGATTTTATAGAACAAAGAACTGATGCAGAACTATAGCTCTCATGGTTTGGGCATACTTCCTAGGCATTCATTTCACATATCTAGGAGCTTTCTCAAACCTTCACCTCTCTCCTAAGATTCTGATTTGCCTTTTGGGGCCAAGTGGGAATCTCCGCAGTGAAATAAAAGCTGTTACTGATGAGAGTGTGACTGGGCATATGAACATGGGGAAGGCAGGAAAAAAAAGGTTGAGTACCATTTGGAAGAGCATTGGTTCTTTGTCAGGCTACTGAAAAATGACTCCAATAGACACAGGGTGTTAGTAGCAAATAATTTAAACCTAGATGTTTATATCATGTTTCTCTTATTCTAGATGTATGGATATGAATTTATTATATTGATATTTGTACTATGTATTACTTAAACTTTGAGAAACCTAAACAGGTTTTATTCATACCATGTAGCTCCAAGACCAGCTAATCCTTTTATTATCTTTTCATTTTTCTCCTGTACCAGCACTAATTGTGTTCCAGACCAAAGTACTTAGGTATAGAGCATACTGTTTTCCATTACTCCTTTTCCTTGTGGACACATACAAACAGTAAATACTAGAAGTTGACAGCTGGTTTTTACTATTGATATAAATAATATTTACATGGGTTTCTCGTTACCAGATCTGGCAAGGTTATGGAGATTGATATTTACTCAACAACATTGATAGACCTGTGTATTCATGTATATCTTTTATTACCAGTATAACTTTGAAAGCTCTTCTGTGTATCATTATGTTGTTGCTATAGCAACATGGTTACCAAAATAAAGTACATTTTTTCTGCTTTGTGTTTTTAAAGAAGGTCTTTTTAATCCCTCAAGCTTTTTTTTTTTTTTTTTTTCGGTACGCGGGCCTCTCACTGTTGTGGCTTCTCCCGCTGCGGAGCACAGGCTCCGGACGCGCAGGCTCAGCGGCCATGGCTCATGGGCGCAGCCGCTCCGCGGCATGTGGGATCCTCCCGGACCGGGGCATGAACCCGCGTCCCCTGCATCGGCAGGCGGACTCTCAACCACTGCGCCACCAGGGAAGCCCTCCCTCAAGCTTTTTAATCAACACGGCAGATCAGCGGTCCCCAACATTTTTGGCACCCGGGACCAGTTTGGTGGAAGACAATTTTTACACGGATGGGGGGGGTTTGGGGGGTATGGTTTAGGTGGTAATGCAAGTGATAGGGAGCGATGGGGAGCGGCAAATGAAGCTTCACTCGCTCTTCTGCCACTCACCTCCTGCTGTGTGGCCCGGTTCCTAACAGGCCATGGACTGGTACCAGTCCCCAGGGTTGGGGACCCCTGCTATAGAGTTTCTGTCCCAGACATTCAGTATTCCTTCTATTTATCTTTCCTCCTTGAATTTCCCTTACTTAAAATTAGTTATCATTATAACATAAAATACAGTTTGTATTGGACTAAATCCTAGTGGAATTACAAGAATAAATGAAGCGAAGCAGTGTATGATATAGTATAAACAGTAGAGGCTCTGCTATTGCTTAGCCCCATGACCTTGCCTCGTAATCTTTTTGTACTTTTAACATATAGCTTTTTTTTTTTTTTTTTTTTTTTTCCGGCCGCACTGTGGGGCTTGTGGGATCTTAGTTCCCCGACCAAGGACTGAACCTGGGCCCTTGGTAGTGAAAGCACTGAGTCCTAACCGTTGGAGCGCCAGGGGATTCCCTCTTTTTGTACTTTTGATTTTTCATCTATAAAGTGGTCAGAGACATAGCTACTTCACTGGGATGATATATACATTACTCTGTGCCTGGCAGGAATTCAGTTTTTTTCACTTCCCTCACCTTCCTTTTTTTTTCCTTCCTGTGTTTTTTAACTAAGGTTAATAGCATACAGTCCCCCGCCCCCCTCCCCCCCACCATAGATAGCATCACATTCCCACCTACTTTGGATATCTAAACATTGCCCAATATCACAAGGGAAGTTCTTGTATCTAGGAAATATCCTGATCTCAGCTCTATCATGACAATTAATTTCAGTTTAATTGGGGGTTTTAAAATGCCTAGCCCAACTTTGATTAGGTTCATACCCTGTGTTTTCTGCTCGGTGGAGTAGAGATTTTGTAGAAAGCATAACTTTAGAGCTTAATTGTTACTTTTATTTATCATACATCCTTCTTTCCAAAAAGGGTGTGAGGTGTTTTAAAAGGACATAATAAAATTAACAACATAGGGGAAAAACGGAGGGAGCTGCTGGATAAAAACCAAGAAACGGCATATGTAAATCCTGAGGGTCAACAGTTAAGTGCAGCTTTCCTGCAAATCCTTCTACCTGAGCTTTTAGGGATTTCTGAAAGACTTTTTGTAGGAGTAGGATTGGAAGAAGGGTTTGGGGAGGTGGATTTTCTTTCTTTCTTTTTTACGTTTATTTATTTAAGCAAGGCTGACTTAGTACTAGAAGAAATCTATGAGAGCTCTACGGAAGTAATTCAGGAGGGCAGTGGGGCCCTAGTGAGAACCCGCACTTTCTGCCCTATTGAGGGCAATCCTATCAGGCGCTAGGTAGCTGCCCTCTAACGCTGGAGGCAGCAAGACCATTCTAAACCACCCAGCCCTGCTTACCTTTCCATTAGTTTTCTTTCTATCCTCACCTTTCCACCCAGCTCCTTACTGCCTCACCACCAGGCCTGAACAAACAAGTCAGGACATGTTATTTTAGCTTAGGAATAGAATGATATTTATTTGTTGTGGGTTCGAATTAATGCATCTTCAAAAAGTGTGCATTTTTGTTTCTTCTTAGATTCTTCACGATTTACATATTTCTAAATGGGAACACTTTCAAATTGGAGAAAACTGAATTAACTCATTGGGTGAGGTATGATTAGAAACTCTTGTCATATCCATTTTATAGATGGATAAGCAAACAAAAAGATTGAATAACAGTGCTGACACAGTTGATTAAATTCGTTGTCTTTTCTGTAACATCACTATTTGGGTTACTTGAAGAAACCACACAAATATGGCTATGGCAAGCGATGGCATGAAGACACTGTCATTGGAGACCTGCTCTTTTCTATTTTGATTCTACATTTTCTCTTCAGTTTCCAGCTGTTCTTATCCAAGCCCAAGGCCTCAGTTACTCTCTTTGTGTTGTGGGCTTGTGAATCTCCACTTTTACTTCTAACTTATCCTCTGAGCTCCAGGCTAATCTATTCGACTCTCCAATCAACATTTCCACCTGGCTGCATCACAGGCTTCAACAGTGCCCCAAGATGAACTGGTCGTCTTCTGTCCACATCTGCTACTCTTGTCTTCTTAATGCCAGGAAATGTTTCCCCCATTATTACTAGGCAGCATTTAAGGTAGTGTTGAGAATCTGGGTTCTATAATCAGATTGACTGGGTTTGAATCTTGGCTCCACAGGTTATTCGTGTTATGGACTTGCTTCAGTTTCCTAGTCTAAAATGGGAGTAATGCTGCTACATATATCACAAGGTTATTCTGAGTATTAAATAGGGTTGTTGTGAAGTGTTTATATATATATGTACATTTAATAAAATACATAAATTACTTATATAACAAGTTATGATTATTATCATTCCTGGGCATTCCTTGATTTTTCCTATTTTATCACCTTCTTCCTGAATATCTCTTCAATCTGTCTATATGTTTCTCAATCCACACAGCCACCATCCTGGTCCATTCTCTGTTTGGACATCTACAGTAGTCTCCCTACATGACCTGAATGAATCTGTTCTTTAGTCTGTACCCAAGATGGTTGTGTCAAAATACATATCTGACTATTACACTCTACCACTGTACCTGCCACAGGTTTGCATTTGCCTTAGAATAAAGTCCAAATCCTCTCTATGGTTTGAGACTCTATATGATCTGTGGCCCTTGGTTATATCCCAGCCTCACCTGCTTTGTTCCAGTCATCCTAAACTTTTTTTTTCAGTTCCTAAGATGTACCATACTCTCAACCATACCCTTTGAATGTACTGTACTTTCTCCTGGGGACTCTTCCCCCTTCCACGTTCTTCTATTTCCTTTTGCAGGTCTCAGCTAAAATTCCAGGTCCTCAGGAATTCCCTGACCCGTGATGGAGCTCCATGATATTCTTTGTTTTCCATTTTTATAGTGCTCTTCATACTTATAGTTATTTGTTTAACGTTTGCATTCCTGGCTTTAATGTGAGTTCTGTGAAAACCAGTCTTATTCTTTGCTTTATCTATCCCCAGCACCTAACAGAGTATCTGGCACATAGTAGCACTCCCAAATATTTTTTTGATTTCATTAATTTATAAGCAGATAGGAAAAATGTATAGTGGCTTCCTGTGTTGGAAAAATTCTCCACTCTGATTCTTGTAAGCAGTAGAGCTGACCTTTCTCTATAGATGCTGAAAAGGCTAGACACTCACTTTCTCAGCCTCACTTGCAATTAAGGGGGACTGTCTATGAACATACTATCAATTAGATGTAAGTGAAAATCTGCTGGGGGTTTGTGGGAAATTTTATACTCCTCCTCCCCTTTGTGGTTTCCTTTTTATTCTTCCTACCTGAAATTCAGAGGACAGGCTGGAGGCAGATCAGCCTTCTGTAATGGTGAGGTTACTTTGAGGAGGGTGAGCATGACATTCTAAGAAAGACAGGAGGAGTCTGGGTCATTGATGACATCTTAGTACCCTTCTACTGTCCCTGAAATGCCTCTCCCCAGACTTCTTGTTATATGAGAACAATTAACCACTATATGGTTAGTAAACTGTAGTCTGTTTTCTGTTGTATGTAACCAGATACAATCCCTGATAAATAAACTTGCTACCTACATCACTTATTTGGTACCTAGCATGTGCTCTTTTATGATAGTGGATGAATGGATGGATGAATGCATGGATGTATGGGTGGTTTGGATGGATGAGATGGATGGACAGATGGGTGGATAAACAGCAACCAATAGATTATACTGCTGGAGAATCAAGACCATATCTTATTTTTTGTGTGTCACCCTTTCCCCACCCAACCCTATCCACCCTGAATACTGCACTGCATATAGTAGATGCCCAACAAATGTTCATCGGTGATGATGTTGATTGTGGATTGAAGATGTTATTTCATTAGGGAAGGCTATGAATAAGGTTTAATTTGGTTTCTAACAATGCAATCCCGTAAAATGGTAGCTTCTATACTTTCACAATCTAAAGATGCTCATAGACATTTGGATCAATCTTGTGGTGGTACATCCCAGATAATTTAGAAATTTACATGTTTTTATAAAAGTCAGAATCAAGGATATATCTTGGCAAAGGTTCTTCTCAATGGTGTTTAAAACAAAACAACCTTTATTAAATGAAAGGATGTCAAGTAGTGTAATTCTCTGCTGAAACAGCACATTATAAGAGGACCATAAGATTCATATCCAAATTGGGAACTTTATGAGAGTCAAATGGATGTTATTAAGAATTATTCTTTGAGACTTTATTTTTTAAAGCAGTTTTAGGTTCACAACAAAATTGATAGGGAGATACTGAGACTTCCCATATCCTCTCTTCTTCCACACATGCATAGCCTGCCCCATTATCAATATCACTCACCAGAAGTGTACATTTATTTTTTCCAAGGATCAACCTATATTTACATATCATAATTGCCCAAAGTCTGTAGTTTTTCTTAGGGTTCCCTTTTGGTGTTGTATTCTGTAGGTTTGGCAAATGTATAATGATGTATATCCATCTGTTGTATCATACAGAATAGTTACACTGCCCTAAAAATTTTCTGTCTTCTACCTGTTCATCTACCCCTCCCCCCAGCCACCACTGATCTTTCTCTTGAGTCCATAGTTTTACCTTTTTCAGAATGTCATATAGTTGGAATCATACAGTATGTAGCCTTTTCAGATTGGCTTCTTGCACTTAGTAATATGCATTTAAGGTTCCCCCATGTCTTTTCATGGTTTCTTTTAGCTCTGAATAATATTCCATTGTCTGGATGTACCACAGTTTATTTATCCATTTACCTACTGAAGGAAATCTTAGTTGCTTCCAAGTTTTGGCAATTATGAATAAGGCTGCTATAAATATTCGTATGTAGGTATCAAGGAGCATGATTGCTGGATCATATGATAAGAGTATATTTAGTTTTGTAAGAAACTGCTGAACTGTCTTCCAAAGTGCCTGCATTCCCATCAGCAATGTATGACAGCTCCTGTTGCTCTACATCATCACCAGCTCTTGGTGTTGTCAGTGTTCTGTATTTTGGCGTTCTAATAGGCCATCTCATTTTTGTTTAATTTGCACTGATGACATATGATGTGGAGCATCTTTTCATATGCTCATTTGCCATAACTTCTTTGGTGGGGTGTCTATTAAGGTCTGTGGTCCATTTTTTAATTGGGTTGTTTATTTTCTCATTGTTGAGTTTAAAGAGTTCTTTGTATATTTTGGATAACAGACCTTTATCATATGTGTCTTTTGCAAATATTTTCTCCCATTCTATGGTTTTTCTTCTAATTCTCTAGGTATTGCCTTTTGCAGAAGTTTTTAAATTTAATGAAGTCTAACTTATCAGTTGTTTCTTTTATGAATCTTGCCTTTAGTGTTGTATCTAAAAAGTCACTGCTGTAACCAAGGTCTTCTAGGTTTTCTCCTATGTTATCTTCTAGGATTTTTATAGTTTTGTATTTTATGTCAGGTGTATGATTCATTTGAGTTAATTTTTGTAAAGGGTGTTAAGGTCTGTGTCTCCATTCATTTTTTTGCAAGTGAACATCTTGTTCCAGCACCATGTCTTGAAGAGACTGTCTTTGCTCCATTGTATTGCCTTTGCTCCTTTGTCAAAGATCAGTTGACCATAGGGAATTCCCTGGCAGTCCAGTGGTTGGGACTCGGTGCTTTCACTGCCAGAGGCCGGGATTTGATCCCTGGTCTGGGAATTAGGATCCCACAGGCCGTGTGGCATGCCCACCCCCCACCAAAAAAAAAAAAAGAAAGATCAGTTATCCATATTTATGTAGTTCTACTTCTGGACTCTCTATTTTGTTCCATTAATCTATTTATCTATTCTTTCACCAGTACCACACTATCTTGATTATTGTAGTTATATAGTAAGTCCAGAAGTCAGGTAGTATCTCTTTCAACTTTATTCTGCCTTCAGTACTGTGTTGGCTATTCTGGGTCTTTTGTTTCTCCATATAAATCTCAGAATCAGTTTACTGATATCTATAAAATAACTTGTGGTACTTTGACATTGAATTGAATCTATACATCAAGTTGGGGAAAACTGACACCTTGACAATATTGTCTTCCTATTCATAAACGTGGAATATTTCTTAATTTATTTAATTCTTCTTTGATTTCTTTCATCAGAGTTTTGTAGTCTTCCTTATATAGATCTTGTATGTATTTTGTTAGATTTATACCTAAGTATTTCATTTTGAGGGGTGCTAAGGTAAATGGTAATGTGTTTTTTAATTTTAAATTCCATGTGTTCATGGTATACAGGAAAGTGATTTACTTTTGTATATTAACTTTGCATCCTGTAACCTTGCTATAATCGCTTATTAGTTCCAGATTTTCTACGTAGGCGATCATGTCATCTGAGAACAAAGACAGTTTCATGTCTCCCTTTCCAATCTGTATACCTTTTAGTTCCTTCTTTTGCCTTATTGCATTAACAAGGACTTCAATATGATGTTGAAAAGGAGTGATGAGGGGTGATATCCTTGCCTTGTACCTGATATTAGAAGGAAATCTTCAGGTTCTCACCATTAAGTATGATTTAGTTATAGTTTTTTTGTGTGGATTTTCTTTATTAAGTAGAGAAAGTTCCCCTCTATTCCTAGTTTACTATGAATTTTTACCATGAGTGGATGTTGGATTTGTGAAATGTTTTTTTCTGCATCTATTGATATGATTATGTGATTTTTCTTTTTGAGGCTGTTGATGTGATGGATTACATTAACTGATTTTCAAATGTTGAATTAACCTTGCATACCTGGGATAAATCCTACTTGGCTGTGGTCTATATATTTTAAAACTTTTTTGGATTCAATATGCTAATAATTTTTTGAAAAATTTTGCATCTGTGTTTATGAGAAATGTTACTCTGTAGTTTTCTTTTCTTGTAATGTTTTGTCTGATTTTGGTATTAGGGTAATGCTGGCCTTGTCAAATGAACTCGGAAGTATTCCCTCTGCTTCTATCCTCTGAAAGAGATCATGAAGAATTGGTATAATTTATTTCTTAAATATTTGTTAGAATTCACCAAAGAACCCATCTGGGGCCTTGTTGTTTCTCTTTTGGAAGGCTGTTAATTATTGATACAATTTCTTATCTAGGTATAGTCCTATCCAGATTGACTATTTATTCTTGTGTGAGTTTTGACAGTTCTTTCAAGGAATTGGTGTGTTTCACCTAGGTTATCAAATTTGTGGGCATAGAGTTATTCATAGTATTCCTTTATTATCCTTTTACTTTTTTATGTTATCTGTAGTGAAGTCTCATTTCTGCTATTATGCTATTATGCTATTTGTATCCTCTCTCTTTTTTTCATAGTTAGCCTAGTTAGAAACTTATTGATTTTATTGATTTTTATCAAAGAAACAGCTTTTGTTTTCATTGATTTTCTCAAGTGATCTTCTGTTTTTAATTTCATTTCTGCTCTAATTATTAATTCTTTTCTTCTGTTTACTTAGGATTTAATTTTCTCCTTTTTCTAGTTTTCTAAGTTAGAAGATTAGATTATTGGTTAGTAGATCTTTCTTATTTTCTAATATATGCATTCAATACTATAAATTTGCTTCTAAACACTGCTTTTGTTTCATCCCACAAATTTTGATAAGGTATGTTTTCATTTCATTTAGTTTGAAATATCCTTACATTTCTTTTGAGATTTCTTTTTGGACTCATGTTATTTAGAAGTGTGTAATTTAATCTTCACATTTTTGGGGATTTTCCAGATATTTTTCTGTTATTTCTAGTTTAATTTCTTGTAGCCTTAGAGCAGACTCTACTCTCGGGTATGATTTAATATTCTTTTACATTTGTTAAGATGTGTTTTATGGTCCAGAATGTAGTGTATCTTGATGAATGTTCCATTGATCTTGAGAAGAATGTGTATTCTGTTCCTGTTGGATGAAGTTGTCTACAGATATCAATTATATAGTTGTGATGGTGTTACTGAGTTCAACTATTTCCTTACTGATTTTCTATCTACTGGATCTATTCATTTCTGATGGAGGGGTGTTGAAATCTGCAACTATAATAGTGGATGCATCTATTTCCCATTATAGTTCTATAACTTTTTGTCTCAGGTACTTTGGTGCTCTGTTGTTAGCACCTACATGTTAAGAATTGTTATGTCTTGGGAGCTTCCCCAAGATGGGGGAGTAGGAAGACTCTGAACTCACCTGCTCTCACAGACACACCAAAATTACAACTGTTTACAGAACAACTATTTATGAGATGACCCGAAGAGTAGAAGAAAAGATGTTGACAACTAAAGAGATAAAGAATGAACTACAACAGGATGAGTAGGAGGGGTAGAGATGCACTTATAGTGAAGAACCACACCCCTGGGTCAGCAACCCAAAAATGAGAGAGATATCACAACTGCAGGGGTCCTGCCTGAGGAGCAAGGGGTCCTGAGCCTCAAGTTGGGCTCCCCAGCCTAGGGGTCCTGCACTGGGAAGATGAGCCCCCAGAATGTCTGGCTTTGAAAACAAGCAGGGCTTAAATTCAGGAGAGCCAGAGGGATATAGGAAATGGAGACTCCACCCTTTAAAGTGCAGGTGCAAAATCTCACGTGCTCCAAGTACCAGTACAGAGGCAATAGCTTGAAAGGAGCCTGGATCAGACCCACTTGCTGATTTTGGAGACCCTCATAGAAAGGCAGGACTCCCCCTGGTGTTGGAGACACTGGCAGCAGCCATTTTGGGCAGCTCATTCTACTGTGATGACACTGGTGCTGGGAAGCACCATTTTGGAGTTCTCTCTCTAGCCAATTAGTGCTGGGGGCTTGCCCTGCCCATCAGCCGGCCTGCAGCAGCTGCATGCCCCTGGGCCAGCCAGATGCACAGGGAGCCAGCCCTGCCTACCAGTGGGTCAGCAGCTGCCATGTGCCACCAAGATGCACAAATAGCCATGGAAGGAGCTGGTTTCATGAACCAGTTAGCCCCCAGCAACCACGTGCTGTTGGGCCACCCACCAGTGGACCACAGCCACCACACAAGGCAGGGCCTTGCAGCTAGCCGGGCTGGGCCCAGGGGCATGCAGCTGCTGCAGGTTTCCCCTGGGCTGGTTTCCCCTGGGGGCAAACCCTACCTACCAATGTGCCCACAGTAGTTGACCCCACCACAACAGAAGGGTGATGTAGTTCCCATAGGTAATATCCCTATAACATATACCTCTGGTGATTAGAGGTGGTGTGCTGCTTTGCCCCATAGGAAGTCTCCTACATAAGGCCACTTCTCCAAGATCGGGACATATAACTGACCTACCTAATGCATAGATATAAACAGAGAATTGGGCAAAATGAAGAGGCAGAGGAATATGTTCCAAATGAAGGAACAAGACAAAACCTCAGAAAATGCACCAATGAAATGGAGATAAGCAGTCTGCCCAATAAAGAGTTCAGGGTAATGATCATAAAGATGCTTATTGAACTCAGGAGAAGAATGGATAGACACAGTGAGAATTTATAAAGAGTTAGAAACTATAAAAAAGAACCAAACAGAACTGTAAAGTACAATAACTAAAATAAAAAATATATATACTAGAAGGAATCAACAGTAGATTAGAAGATGCGGAGGAGCTGGCCCGTGATATGGAAGATAGAAAAGTGGAAATCACCCAAGCTGAACAGGAAAAAGAGAAAAGAGTTAAAAAAAATAAGGATAGTTTAAGAAACCTCAGAGACAACATTAATCTTAATAACATACAAATTATAGGAGTCCCAGAAGAAGAGAGAGAAAGGGGCAGAGAATTCATTTAAAGAAATAATAGCTGAAAACTTCCCTAACCTGGGGAAGGAAACAGACATTAAATTCCAGGAAGGATAGAGAGTCCCAAACAAGATGAACCCAAAGAGGTCTGCACCAAGACACTTTAATTAAAATAGCAAAAATTACAGAAAGGATCTTAAAAACAGCAAGAGAAAAGCTACTTACCTACAAGGGAACTCCCATAAGACCACCAGCTAACTTCTCAGCAGAAAATTTGCAGGCCAGAAGGGAGTGACATGATATATTCAAAGTGCTAAAAGGGGAAAAAACCTACAACAAAGAATACTCTATCCAACAAGTTTATCATTCAGAATTGAAGGAGAGATAAAGAGTTTCACAGACAAGCAAAAGCTAAAAGAGTTCAGCACCACTAAACTGGCCTTACAGGAAATGTTAAGAGGACTTCTTTAAGTGGAAAAGAAAAGGCTACAACTAGGAATAAGAAAATTATGAAAGGAAAACTTTCATTGGTAAAGGCAAACATACAGTAAATGTAATGGATCAATCAATTATAAAGCTATAGGAAGGTTAAAAGATAAAACAAGTAAAACCATCTGTATCTACAATAAGTATTTAAGGGATACACAAAATAAAAAGATGTAAAACGTGACATCAAAAACATTAAATATGGGGGGAGGGAGGTTTGTTAGAATGTGTTCAAACTTAAGAGAGTTTTGAGTTAAAATAGTCACCTGTAAATATAGGTTGTTATATTTGTATAACCTCAGAGTAACCATAAAACAAAAACTTACAATGGATGCACACACACAAAAGAAATTAATGCAAACCTAACACTAAAGGTAGTCATCATATCAAAAGAGAAGACAGCATAAGAAGAAGAAAGGAACAAAAAGAACTACAAAAACAACTAGAAAACAGTTAACAAAATGATAAGAGGTACATACCTATCAATAATTACTTTAAATGTAAATGGACTAAATAATCAAAAGACATAGAATGGCTGAATAGATTAAAAAAAAAAAAGACTCATACATATGTTGCCTACAAGAGACTCACTTCAAACCCAAAGAAACAAACTGAAAGTAAGAGGATGGAAAAAGATATTCAATGGAAATGGAAATGAAAAGAATGGTGGGGTAGCAATGCTTATATCGGACAAAAGAGACTTCAAAACAAAGACTATAACAAGAGAGAAAGAAGGACATTACCTAATGATCAATGGATCAATCCAAGAAGAAGAAAAAACGATTGTAAATATATATGCACCCAACATGGGAGCACCTAAATACATAAAGCCAAATATTAACAAACATAAAGGGAGAAGTAGACAGTAATACAATAATTGTAGAGGACTTTAACACCCCACTTATATAATGGACAGATCATCCAGACAGAAAATAAGGAAACACTGGCCTTAAATGAAACATTATTTCAAATCTTGTTAATAGGCATATACAGAATATTCTATCCCAAAACAACTACACATGGAATACTCTCCAGGATGGATCACATGCTAGGCCACAAAACAAGTCTCAATACATTTAAGAAGATTGAAATATCAAGCATCTTTTCTGACTACAAAGGTGTGAGACTAGAAATTAAATACAAGAAAAAAAACTGTAAAAAACACAAATACATGGAGGCTAAAAAATATGCTACTAAATAAACAATGGGTCATTGAAAAAATCCAAAAGGCAATCAGAAAATGCCTGGACAAAAATGAAAATGGAAACAAAACAATCCAAAATTTATGGGATGCAGTAAAAGCAGTTCTTAGAAGGAAGTTTATAGCGTTACAGGGCTACCTCAGGAAACAATTACAGTATTAACCAAGCTAATCTTGCACCTGAAGGAACTAGAAAAAGAAGAAAAAACACAAAGTTAGTAGAAGGAAAGAAGTAATAAAGGTCAGAGTGGAAATAAATGAAATAGAGACTGAAAATAGCAATAGAAAAGATTAATGACACTAAGAGCTGGTTCTTTGAAAAGATAAGCAAGGTTGACAAGACTTTAGACAGACTCATCAAGAAAAAAAAAGAGAGAGGAGAGGATCCAATCAATAAAATCAGAAATGAAAGAGAAGTTACAAGCAACATAGAATAAGAAAAGATCATAAGAGATTACTATGAACAATTATATACCAATAAATTGGACAACCTAGAAGAAATGGATAAATTCCTGGAAATGTACAATGTCCCCAGGCTACATCAGGAAGAAATAGAAAATATGGACATACCGATTTCCAGTAATGAAATTGAATCAGTAAAAAAACAAAACAAAACGAAAAAACTCCCAACAAATAAAAGTCCAGGACCAGATATCTTCACAAGTGAATTTGAATAGACATTTAAAGAAGAGTTAACACCTATTTTTATCAAACTATTTCCAAAAACTGAAGAGGAAGAAATGCTTCTGAACTCATACCATGAGGCTAGCATCATCACTCTGATACCAAAACCAGACAAAAATACCACCAAAAAAAAAAAAAAAGAGAGAGAGTTAAAGACCAATATCACTCATGGACATAGATGCAAAAACAAAATATTAGCAAACCAAATTCAACAATACATTAAAAGGATCTCACACCACAATCAAGTGGGATTTATCCCAGGGATGCAAGGATTGTTCAATATTCACAAATCAATATGATACACCATATTAACGAACCAAAGAATAAAAATCATATGATCATCTCCATAGATAAAGGAAAAACTTTTGACAAAACTTAACAATCATTTACGATAAAAACTCTCACCAAAGCGGGTATAGAGGTAACATACCTCAACATAATAAAGGCTATATGTGACAAACCCACAGTTCACATCATACTCAACAGTGAAAAGCTGAAAGCATTTCCTCTAAGATCAGGAACAAAACAAGAATGCCCACTCTCACCACTTTTATTCAACATAGTATTGGAAATCCTAGGCAATGCAGTCAGACAAGAAAAAGAAATGAAAAGAATCCTAATTGGAAAGGGATAAATCAAACTCATTGTTTGCAGATGACATACTATATGTAAAAAATTCTAAAGAAGCCATCAGAAAGACTGTTAGAAATAATCAGTGAATTCAGTAAATTTGTAGGTTACAAAATTAACATGCAGAAATTTGTTGCATTTCCATACACTAATGACAAACTATCAAAAACAGAAATTAAGAAGTATTTCATTGTGCATTTGTGTGTGTCTCACATCTTCTTTATCCATTCGTCTATTGATGGGCACTTATATTGCTTCCATATCTTAGCTATTTGTAAATAATGTTGCTATGAACATTAGGGTTCATGTATCTTTTTGAATTAGCGTTTTTGTTTTCTTCAGATACATGCACAGCAATGGAATTGCTGGATCATATGGTACTCCTATTTTTAATTTCTTGAGGGACTTCCATACTGTTTTCCATAGTGGCTGCACCAATTTACATTCCTACAAACAGTGTACAAGGGTTCCTTTATCTGCACAACCTTGCCAACATGTGTTATTTGTTGTCTTTATCAGATATATTGTTTGCAAATATCTTCTCCTATTCAGTAGGTTGCCTTTTTGTTTTGTTGATAGTTTCCTTCACTGTGTAAAAGCTTTTTAGTTTCATGTTGTCTCATTTGTTTATTTTTAATCCTTTAATCTGCATGTGTCTTTATATTTAAAGTAGGTTTCTTACAGACAACATATAGTTGATTTATTTTTTTGTTTTTTGGATCCATTTTGATGATCTGTCTTTTAATTGGTGTACTTAGACCTTTCCCATTCAAAGTGATTATTGATATAGTTGAATTAATTTCTGCTGTATTTGTACTGCTTTCTACTTATTGCCCTTGCTCTTTTTTTTTAAATCTTCTACTCTTTTCCTATCTTTTGTGTTTTTAACTGAACATTTTATATGATGCTCTTTTCTTTCCTCTTTTTGACATATCAATTCTACTTCTTTTTTTACATTTTCAGTGGTTGCCTTAGGGTTTGCAATATATATTTACAGCTAATCCAAGTTCACTTTCAAATAACACTATACCTCTTCATCAGTAGTATTATGTATACCTTATAATAACAAAATAATCCTGATTTCTTCCTCCGATCCCTTGTATCATTGCTGTTATTCATTTCACTTATATGTACATAAGCATATATATACTGATAAGTTATATACATAAGCATTCATAATCAAATACATTGTTGCTATTATCATTTTGAGCAAACTGTGACCTGTTAGATGAATTAAGGATAAGAAAAACATAAGTTTTTTTTTTTAACCTTAACTTATTCCTTCTTTGATGCTCTTCCTGTCTTTATGTAGATCCTAGTTTCTCACCTATGTTAGTTTCCTTCTCTTTAAAAAACTTTTAAAATATTTCTTGCAAGGCAAGTCTACTGGCAACAAATTTCCTTAACTTTTGTTTGGAAAGCCTTCATTTCTCTTTCACCTTTGAAGGATAGTTTCACAGCATACAGAATTCTAGGTTGGTGGGTTTTTTTCTCTTAACTCTTTGAATATTTATCTACTCTCTTCTTGTTCACAAAGGTTTCTGAGCAGAAGTCACATGTAAATCTTATCTTTGTTCCTATATAGATAAGTGTTTCTGCCCTCTGGCCTCTTTCAGGATTTTTAAATTTATCTTTGATTTTCTTTAGTTTGGAGATGATGTGCCTGAGTATGCATTGTGGGGTTTTTTTTTTGTTGTTTATTTTTTATTTGTTTGTTTGTTTTCACTTATCCTGTATGGTGTTCTCTGAGGTTCCTGGATCTGTGCTTTGGTATCTGACATGAATCTGGGGAAAT
Source organism: Globicephala melas (assembly GCF_963455315.2). Classification (NCBI taxonomy): domain Eukaryota; kingdom Metazoa; phylum Chordata; class Mammalia; order Artiodactyla; family Delphinidae; genus Globicephala; species Globicephala melas. The sequence goes on along the minus strand of NC_083317.1, from coordinate 107,383,597 downwards.
TCTCAGTCATTATTTTTCAAATATTTCTTTTGTTCCTTCTCTTTTTCCTCTTCTCTTATTCCCAATATGCATGTGTTATACCTTTTATGGTTGTCCCACAATACTTAGATATTCTGTTCTGTTTTTTTCAGTCTTAGTTCTCTTTGCTTTTTTAGGTTCAAGTATTCTATTGATATATCAAATATATATTGATATATTGATAACTTAGAGATCCTTTCCTCAACTGTACTGTCTACTAATAAGCCCATCAAGTGTTCTTCATTTCTGTTATAGTTTTTTTTGTCGCTAACATTTCTTTTTAGGTTTTTCTTAGGATTTCCATCTCTCTTTCATTGCCCATCTGCTCTTGCATTCTATCTACTTTGTACATTCGAGCATATTAACCTTAGTATATTAATCATAGTTGTTTTAAATTCACAGTCTGATAATTCCAATATCCCTGCCATGCCTTGTTCTGATGCTTGCTCTGTATCCTCCTCAAATTGTGTTTTTTTGCCTTTTGGTATGCCTTATAATTTTTTCTTGATGGCTGGACATAATGTACAAGGTAAAAGGAACTGCTCTCAATAGGCCTTTAGTAATGTAGTGGTGAGGTGTTGAGGGAAGGGAAGTGATCTGTAGTCCTGTGATTAAGTCTCAGTCTTGTAGTGAGCCTTTGTCCTGTGAACTTCATAAGGTTTCCCACCTCCACCCCTGCCCACCTTCCATCCCCAGCCCTTATTTGGGACAGGATGGCTGGAGTGAGCTGGAGTTGGGTATCTCCCTTAGCAAGGCCTCTGATAATACCTCAGCAGGTTAGGTTCTGGTTGACTGGTTTCCCCTGAGTGCAGGTCTTATTAAGAACAAAGTGCTCTGGCATATTCATTTTCCATTCCCTCTACTAGAATCAGAAGGAGAAGGGGTTTTTTCTTCAGTATCTACTATGGGAACCCAGTCAAGTTCCTAGAGGTAAATTGCACAATATTATGGAGGCAGTGCTATGACTAGGTCCCTTTCAGAGTTGTCCACAGTGAGCCTTCAGCAGTTCGTCATTTGCAATTTAGGTTTTCCTCCCCTCAGTAATTATTCTTGAATAATCTTAAACTGGAACTATCCTAGGACTTACGATTAATCTTGGGAAAATAACTCATTTGCATATGTAAAAAGTCTGTAATTTTGATACAGATATGAATTAGTATAAAACTTTCTGAGGCCATTCTCGTTTGTGTGTTTGCACATATTTTTTCCCAAGCCAAAATAAACTACCCATTTCATTTCTTTCTTTTTGCTTACATTATTTTGATTCTTCAAGATCTTTCTTTTTTATGATGTTACCTCTGTTTACTCCAGCCCATAATAATCTTTTTGATATAATATAGCACTTACATTTTCAAGCAAACCATTTAGCAGTTGAGTAGGTACAGTCTTATTTTGTATTTTTGTAGGTGTTTGTTCTTAAGTCTTGCCTTTTTAATATGTCAAAATCCTTGAGGCAGTAACTGTCTTTATCTTCCCCTATATTACCCATAGGATCTAGCACCTCGTGGTGGTTGCATGGGAGGTGTTTGCTAGTTTGCTGAGTGATTGAAATGCATGATATTAATCATGAAGCCAAGGTTTTCATATTACATTTCATTTTGATTTTACCACTGTCCACAAAAAAGAAATGTTTACACACCTCCTGGAAAGTAATCAAGCTTATGCGTTGTTCTGTATTATAAATGATATTCATGTCAAGGATGGAGAAATGGAACATATCTCTTGCTGCCACCTTTGTTTTCCGTTAACAGTAAATGCATGTAGGCCTCTAGATGGCTGTCTGCTATGAATTGCATCATTTACAGTGGCTTTTAATATGCCTCCTGGCATTTCAGTTTCTGTTCTCAGCAGGCAACCTCACTCATGCTGAATCCTCTGATATTTGTACCCAGATAAATGCTTAGATTGCTATGAAAGATGTTCTCGCTTTGCTTCTTCATGGTTTCAGATGAATGTCAATGACACGTTGGAAAGCACATCATTCAATATTATTTAAAATATTGAATCATAGCAATTTGCTAGAATTTATATTCCATGTTTCTGTTAATGGACATGAGTTTTTATACTGAGTTTTGTCGCCTGTATATGATTACTCGTGGGTTTTGTCATCATCTGCTCTCAGAAGAGGAGGGATATATTTTACCTGCTACCAGCCAGCATCTTGTGGAATACCTGTGCCTGAGTTCAGAAAGGGGAGCAGAGAAACAGAGAGAAAGGAAAAATGGAAAATGATTTATGACATTTTCCTTATCCAAACTGGGGATGGAGTGTTGCAAGGAAGCTTGGAAGAAGGAAAATGCATATTTAAATGTGGTATTAGCTTTTAATCAAGGCTCAGAGAACAAGAAAAAAATTTTTACTTTGTAATAATTATACATTTTTCATGTGTCAGTAATTATGTAGATGAACTTAAACATTTTTTTAAAGCTTTTTTTTTCGTCAGGACCCTTTGTGTTCAAAGACTCACGTTGTACACGAGATAAAGGTAAAAGAAAATCACATTTATTTTCATGGAGAACATTCTTTTTCAAATTATATGTTAGTAAAATGATATAGATTTTTTTTTCAGGGAACAAGACTTCATAATTAAAAACATATATTCATAAATATTAGGATTATTTTTTAGATGTTTTGTGTGGCCATCAGAATGGTAGCTTTGAATTCCGATTTCTCTATTGAAAAATATTTGAATGATACTTTCTATATTCTGCTTTATTGGTATATTAATGAAAGTCCCCTGGTTATTGCTCAGGGAAGAGCACTCAAATAGCAACTCATATAATTTATATGAGTTATAATCCTAATGTTGATCTAATTTAGAATCATTTTTATCTACTGGAAATTTTTTAAAAATTTTAAATGGAACATAATTATTGTGGTAAGGTGCTGGAATCAGGGTAATTCTTCTGACCCTCCCCTTGCCATTTGAAAAAAAATCTGTAGATAAAGATTTAGGTTAACTTGTTCACTCATTTATTCATGAATGACTGATCGTTTTCTAATTTTTTCCCGGTGGTATATCTTAAGAAAGACATATGAATATTCATTTGTATATATTTTGCATCATTCTGTTATTATTTTGACAAACTCAAGAGAGTTGTTCAGTCCATGTTCTGTCATTAACATGCAAATAGAGTTGTGATAACAGTGAACATAATGATACAATCAGGGAATAGGGAGGCAAGGTAGTATGTATGGCCAATCTTAACAGCAGAATATATCCTAGACTCAGGCTTAGATTGGAAATACAGTATGGCCAAGAAAAAAACTAGTGCCAAATTCACAACACTCACTGAGCCGTGCATAGATCTGTGATTTATGTTGTCCTTATCCTTTTGTTAATAACCTTGGTTTTGTAAAATAAGTAATTTTGTGAAATGAGGTTAATAGCTTTCTTTTGATATTAAGTCAGAAGGTTTTGGAGAGGCACAGAGAGAGAAACAAAAATAAAAAGATTGCAAATGCCTAGTTAGAATATCCAGCAGATCTGCGGGGCTGCTAATCTGAGGAAAGGGATAGCTAATTAAATGTGCTGTGTCCTATTGCTCCTTTCCTTTTGCTTAGATTTATTTGTTTTCTCTTTCTTTAATCTTTTGCTGTTAGCCTTTTGCTGTCTTTTATTTCTTTTTAAGTTGTGTCTGTTAAAGGCAGAATTTTCTTGGAATATTTGTCACCATGGTTCTGTGTCAGACTTTATCCAGTGTTTTCAGGTCTTTCTCAGCAGTGTCACATTCCAAACACAAGCCTGTCTTTTTTTCCTTTTTTTTTTTTTAACTTAATGAAAAGCTAATTAGAATATGAGCAGAAAAACATATTATGTTTATGCCTCTGAAAAAAGAAACATTAGTATAACCTGTTTTAGAGCTCTTATTTTCTGAAATGGAAAGCTTATCTTCTTGTAAATGTTAAATCCTAGATTTCTTTATTAATCTTGTTTTCTTTGGCTAGATATTTTATTCACTCATATCTTTATATCTAGAAGAATAGATTATAATTTTCTCTATTTCCTATCACTTTTAGAGGAAAAAAGAAGTTAGCTATAGAAAGTAAAACTCAAAATTGTCAATGAGTTAGAAGCCAATCATTTAGTACCTCATTTACACTATAATATTGGCCTGGGGTTTTACGCTGTTGTGAGAGGGAAGCTGCAGCTCGAGAGCTTTCTAGGGTTGATAGCAAGAATTATACTAAAAAAATATGTTTCACATAATTATAAGCATGTTTTGTTTGTTGCAGTAGAAAAAGATAGCAACACCAACAACCCCCCTTATGCCCCTTTCCTCCAGTGCCTTTCTTTCTTTTGCCCAAATCTGAAGCCAATTTGGAGGAAGTTAGAAGGAGATGAAAGAGATTTGCTGTGGAAGCTAGAATATTAAGCGCTTTGGCAAGCATTTGGATTTCTGTCTAAGGAGGAAAGGAGCAGCATGCCAAATTCTTACCGTGCTGAAAGACAGAGACTAACTGGGGTTGATTCTGAAAACATTTTATGCCTATGAAACAAAGGTTCGTGAGAATTACTAGTGAACTCTTTCCCTCTGTGAACTCCTGGGTTTTGTGAGGGGATTTAAAAAAAAATGTATATTTGGGAATATGTGTAAAGTTAATCTTCTGCTTAACTTCATGCGCATAACATTTTTAGCTGCCGCTCACCCCCCTTTCTTAATAAGGCCATTTCCTACTCCTCGATTCATGTCAGTCCCCATTAAGTATCAATTCAATCAAGACAGAAGTCAAAGTACAATATGCATATAAAAATCCATCTTCTAAAGTGATATGCAAATAAATAATCAAATGTACAAATCAGAGCAAAGTATGGTCAATTCCACGTTAGTAGCAGGATGAGAGTTAGGCTGCCTGGGTTCAAATCCTGGCTCCATCCTTCCTTGTTGTGTGGCCTCGTTCAGCTTGTTTACCTCTCTGCCTCTTCATTCCTTTACCTGTCAAATGGGGCTGGTTATGAATTAATCTCATAGGAATATTGTGATGTTTCATGCAAATTATTAAGCACAGTGTCTGGCACTCAGTAGAGTTAATTATTATTTTTGTTGTTATTATTGTCATTGTTATAAAAGTTTTCTGAACTGTAGGAAGATATGATTTTGAAAAATAAACGTTTTACTATCAATAAAATAGCAACATATAAAGCAGCATACTGAACTAACTCATATATTTAAATGCCAAAATTAAGAGAAGTAAAATCTCGCAAGTGGTAATTGACCTCAAAATTCAGTATTGTTTGCCAAGAGCAATCTAGATTACTAAATATCTAAATGAGAGAATGTTTAATATGTAGTTTTAATTCATTGAAATATATATAAGTAATAAAACCAGGATGACAAAGCACTGTGTGATTTAATACTTCACCGATTTGATTTAATAACCCTTAAACCTAATGTTAAACTTTTTAATTATTTCTAAATGTAAACAGTTCATACTTAAGTATTTTTCTGAAGTTTGTAAGTGGTTATTAAATTAATATTTCCCTCATAAATAATGCAGACAAACTTTAGCCCAGTCTTTTGTTCCAACTATCAGAAATTCCCCGTTAGTATATTTGGAGTCAATTAAATTGTAATATTGCACTATATTTACCAGGCAACTCTGTGGTGTCTCTATGCTGTTGATTGAGATCAGCACTATCAGCCTACCCCTGACAGAGCATTACTTTGACAGAGGGTGGATAAGAAAAGAGGCAGCAACCTTGGATATGGACAGTTATTTTCTAAAAGTTGTGTTTCTTTTTTTAATCAAAGATGACAGCAGTGTTTATGGGAAGCTAGATAAGTATCTTTTTGCTTGTTTACACTATGACACTCTAGGAGAATTTTTTTTATTTTACAAGTTTCAGGTATGCAGCATTATAATTCGATATACACTACAAAGTGATCATCACCACAAATCTAGTTACCATCCATCACCAGACAATTGACCCCCTTCCCTCATTTTGCCCACCCCTCAACCTCTTTCCCCTCTGGTAACCACTAATCTGTTCTCTGTATCTATGAGTTTGTTTTTGTTTTGTTTGTTTATTTTGTTTTATAATCCACATGTGAGTGAAATTTGTATTTGTCTTGGCCGACTTATTTCACTTAACATAATACCCTCAGGGTCCATCCATGTTGTCACAAATGGCAGGATTTCATTCTTTTAGTGGCTGAGTAGTATTCCATTGTGTTTACATACCACAGCTCTTTTATCTGTTTATCCATCAGTGGACACTTAGGTTGTTTCCATATCTTGGCTACTGTAAGTAATACTACAGTGAACATAGAGGTGCGTATATCTTTTTGAATTAGTGTTTTTGTGTCCTTCGGATAAATACCCAGAAGTGGAATAGCTGGGTCATATGGTAGCTGTTTTCTTAATTTTTTGAGGAATCTCCATTCTGTTTTCCTTAATTTTTTGAGGAATCTCCATTCCATAGTGGCTGCACAAATTTACAGTCCCACCAAAAGAATAGGAAGGTTCCACTTTCTCCACATCCTCTCCAACATTTGTTATTCCTTGTCTTTTTGATAATAGCCATTGTAACAGGTGTGAAGTGTCACCTACAAATTGGCACTTGAAATGGTCATGTAATGCCTCCCAAACCATGGTCGAATTTATGACCATGAGGGCGCCCTGTCACCTACAAATTGGCACTTGCCATCTACCTGTACAAGACTCAAATTATGAGCCGCTGCAGCTGCTGACCTTCAACACCCCCTGAAAGGAGTTCAGGGTGGAGATCAGGAATGAGGCACTCTGTGATCTGGGAAAAACTGGCAGAATAGGTCTTCAGATAGTTAGATATTTTCAGGAGATGATTTTATGAGCCCTATTCTTGCATCTCCTCATATCTAGAAAAGCATTAAATCCTTCATGGTGATGTCTGCTCCTTGTGACTAGCAGTAACCTTCATGAGACTAGCAAAAACCTTCTGCAAAAAATATGTGCTTGATTACATGTACTCCCCCTTTACCAACATCACATACACAGTGACCTTCCCCCCTACCTCTTTGGAGCAGTTTCTCAGAGCTATCTGAAATGCTGTCTTCCGGGCTGTAGTCCTCATTTTGCCCCAACTAAAACTTAACTCACAGCTCTCACATTGTGCATTTTTTTTTCAGTCAACAGAGGTGATATCTTGATTTGCATTTCCTGATGATTAGTGATATTGAGCACCTTTTCATATATTATTGGCTATTTGTATGTCTTCTTTGGAAAAGTGTCTGTTCAAGTCCTTTGTCCATTTATAAATCAGGTTATTTGTTTTTTTGATATTGAGTTGTATGAGTTTCTTATATAGTTTGGATATTAATTCCCTATTGGATATATGGTTTGCAAATATTTTCTCTCAGTCCATAGGTTGTTTTTTCATTTTGATAATGGTTTCACTGTACAGAAGCTTTTTAGTTTAATGTAATCCCATCTGTTTATTTTTGCTTTTGTCTCCCTTGTCTTTGGAGACAGATCCACAAAAACATGGCTAAGACCGATGCAATGCTGTTACCACTATGTCTTCTTCTAGGAGTTTTATGGTTTCATGTTTTACGTTCAAGTCTTTTATCCATTTTATTTTTTTGTGTATGGTGTGAGACAGTAGTCTAATTTCATTCTTTTGCATGTGTCTGTCCAGTTTTCCCAACACCATTTATTGAAGAGACTATCCTTTCTCCATTGTATGTTCTTTGCTCCCTTGTTGTAAATTAATTGTCCCTATATGTGTGGGTTTATTTCTGAGCTCTCAGTTCTGTTCCATTTATCTATGTGTCTGTTTCTGTGCCAGTACCATACTGTTTCGACTATAGCTTTGTAATATAGTCTGAAATCAAGGAGCACTATACCACCAGCTTTGTTCAGGAGAATTTTAATTTTGAGAAATAAATTCAAAATTACTAAAGGGTAAGAAAAAGTATTCGCTTTTGCCTTCTGGGTTACATGATTCCATATTCAATAGATTATAAGTCCTACAGCATAGGCCCAATACTATCTAGTTTCTTTTTTTTAATTAATTAATTTATTTATGGCTGCATTGTGCTGAGTGCAGGCTTTCTCTAGTTGCGGTGAGCAGGGGCTACTCTTTGTTGTGGTGCGCAGGCTTCTCATTGCGGTGGCTTCTCTTGTTGCAAAGCACGGGCTGTAGCGCACAGGCTTCAGTAGTTGTGGCTCATGGGCTCTAGAGCTCAGGCTCAGTAGTTGTGGTGCACGGGCTTTGTTGTTCCACAGCATGTGGGATCTTCCTGGACCAGGGCTTGAACCCATGTCCCCTGCATTGGTAGGTGGATTCTTAACCACTGCACCACCAGGGAAGTCCTATCTAGTTTCTAAGAGTGGAATAATTGAAGCGTTTATGAATCTTTTAAATCTGGATAAGGGAAGGAAACACTTAAAGGGTAGCAAAGGAGAAGTATAACATGATTATTTTATGGCATGCAACGTAAGATTTAGGTGTCAGTGAGGATCAGTCTGAGGAGCCAGGTTATCATCTGAGAGAACAGTTAGAATAAATGGCAGTTATCACCTTCCTGAGCTCAAGTGAAGGTTGGCTTGGTTTCTCATGACAAGCATATAGCTTACTAGAAGGGGTTGGGACCTGGAATTACGCTCATCCATTGGCTAGAACAGGTGCTAAGGAAAACAGCCTCAGCCTTATGTACTGTATAGGTGTAGACTTTTAATACTTGCTCTCCTTCCACACACATCCCTTGAATTTCTAAGTTGATGTGTTGGATAAAAATTAACATGAGAAGTTCAAGTCAAAGTACTAATAACTAATAAGTTTCCCCAACAGATAGCAGGGCTCATGTTGGGGAATCCAAAAGTTGATTTAATCACTCAGTCAGTGACAATTAGAGAAACTGAATTGTAAGACTGTGATCCTGGCCTGGAAAGAGAATATTAAGGATGTAGTCTTAGATGGGGTTACCAATAGAAGAAAAGATGACAAGGAACCAAGATAGAAGCCTATTTATTAATGGAGCATAAAAAATTCAACAACAAGAATGAATTGGTGCAGAGAGTTGTGCAGGGCTGTTGAACTCAGGCCTGGAGTCAGAACTGGTGTCCTAACAAGCAGGAAAGAGAGGAGGAGAGAGGAAAAAGGCATGAGGGCAGGAGTTCGAGTCTCTAAGTGGGGAAATCATGTGGCAGTAGTTGTGAAGTAGAATAAGCACTGATTGATGCTATCAATCAATGAGAGCATCTATAAGTTGAGCTGTATAGGAGAAACAAGATTCTAAAGGAGAGGGCTCAATTGGAGGATATACTGATAGGAGGAGGGGGTTCTCCCCCTCAAATATTCCTGAGCCTAAGTCTTTTTGGAAGTTTTTTAGGTGACTTCTGGCAGAGCAATCTTTCTAAAAGGCATATCTGATTCCTGCCTCAAATCCCTCAGGGGCCCCATAGCACTGAGAGAAAAGTGTACATTCCATAACATGGCTCACATGATCTTCAGTTTGCCCTTAATTGTTTTCACTCCATGGGAACCACTAAGAATTAACCAGAATATGCCAGTTTTTCTCAAGCTTCTCTGCTTTGGCTAATGCCCTTCTGAAATTACTTGCTTATTATGCCCTCCTCTGCTCCATACTGACCCTAACTCATCCTTTACCATTCTAACTTCCTTGACTGAATCCTCCTCTGTGCTCACAAAAAATTCTGTGCATGCCTGCTGCTATAGTACTTACCTTTAGTGCAGGTTGACCAACCAACCAGTCTTCTAAATTAACTGAAGTTCTTTGATGAATGAATAAATGAATAGGTGAGACTGAGTGAAGAGAATTACTGCTAAGATTTAGCCTGGTTTGATGGTCAGCTAGTTTGAAGCACCTCAGGCCTACTAATGATAGCTTCCTGTTTGCAGTGAAGGAACTATCCAAAAACTTTCAAGAGGTCTCCCTTAGCTGGCTTCTGTTTCTCAATAGAGCCCTTTGTGGGACACTGGAGATTTGTTAGGTCAAGATACATAGGAGAATCTCTGTTATTGAGGGGCTCAGGAATTCTAACTATGCCTTTGCTATCAGGGGAGGTTTCAAGTTCTATATTTTGGAGAGCGGAGAAGTCTAAAAGAAATAATGTAGTTTCTGTCTTCAAGATGCTGGTGAAGGAATGGCATTGGAAAAACCTTCCTTGGCTATAATTTTTATCCATGGATCTTGAAGTTCATGGTGTGGGCTGCTTGGGAAATATGTGAAGATCAGATAGATCAGATTTTGTGGATTTGACAACGTGACAAGTTGTGGGTATGACAATATACTCTTCATTAGCTCACTTCATGTATCTTTTGGATTGGCCTTACTGATCTTTAACAAGAAAAATATTAATATTCAACTTCACCAAACTTATAGGAAAAGCATCTTTATTTTATTTTATTTTATTTTTTTGCCAAAGTCCAAGAATTGATCATTTTTTTACAGGAACTAATTCACACTAACTGTACCTAATGACAATCATTTATTATTATCTCTCACTGTTCTGGGAATTGACTGGATCAGCTCTGTGGTGCTTTTTTTGGGGGGGGGGAGGGGAGTGTATTTTTACTTTTTTTTTTCCTTATTAGTCATCCATTTTATACACATCACTGTATACATGTCAATCCCAATCTCCCAATTCATCACACCACAACTCCCAACCCCCGCCGCTTTCCCCACTTGGTGTCCATATGTTTTTTCTCTACTTCTGTGTCTCAATTTCTGCCCTGCAAGCCGGTTCACCTGTACCATTTTCTAGGTTCCATCTATATGCATTAATATACGATATTTGTTTTTCTCTTTCTGACTTATTTCACTCTGTATGACAGTCTCTAGATGCATCCACATCTCTACACATGACCCAGTTTCGTTCCTTTTTATGGCTGAGTAATATTCCATTGTATATATGTACCGCATCTTCTTTATCCATCCGTCTGTCAATGGGCATTTAGGTTGCTTCCATGACCTGGCTATTGTAAATAGTGCTGCAGTGAACATTGGGGTGCATGTGTCTTTTTGAATTATACGAATTTTAAGATTTTTTGTTCTAGTTCCATAAAAAATGCCATTGGTAATTTGATAGGGATTACATTGAATCTGTAGATTGCTTTGGGTAGTATAGTCATTTTCACAATATTGATTCTTCCAATCCAAGAACATGGTATATCTCTCCATCTGTTGGTATCATCTTTAATTTCTTTCATCAGTGTCTTATAGTTTTCTACATATGGGTCTTTTGTCTCCCTAGGTAGGTTTACTCCTAGGTATTTTATTCTTTTTGTTGCAGTGGTAAATGGGAGTGTTTCCTTAATTTCTCTTTCAGAATTTTCATCATTAGTGTATAGGAATGCAAGAGATTTCTGTTCATTAATTTTGTATCCTGCAATTTACCAAATTCATTGATTAGCTCTAGTAGTTTTCTGGTGGCATCTTCAGGATTCTCTATGTATAGTATCATGTCATCTGCAAACAGTGACAGTTTTACTTCTTCTTTTCCAATTTGTATTCCATTTATTTCTTTTTCTTCTCTGATTGCTGTGGCTAGGACTTTGAAAACTATGTTGAATAATAGTGGTGAGAGTGGACATCCTTGTCGTGTTCCTGATCTTAGAGGAAATGCTTTCAGTTTTTCACCATTGAGAATGATGTTTGCTGTGGGTTTGTTGTATATGGCCTTTATTATGTTGAAGTAGGTTCCCTCTGTGCCCACTTTCTGGAGAGTTTTTATCATAAATCGGTGTTGAATTTTGTCAAAAGCTTTTTCTGCATCTATTGAGATGATCATATGGTTTTTCATCTTCAATATGTTAATATGGTGTGTCACATTGATTGATTTGTGTATATTGAAGAATCCTTGCAGTAAATCCCACTTGACCATGGTGTATGATCCTTTTTATGTGTTGTTGGATTCTGTTTGCTAGTATTTTGTTGAGGATTTTTGCATCTATGTTTATTGGTGATATTGGTCTGTAATTTTCTTTTTTTGTAGTATCTTTGTCTGGTTTTGGTATCAGGGTGATGGTGGCTTCATAGAATGAGTTTGGGAGTTTTCCTTCCTCTGCAATTTTTTGGAAGAGTTTGAGAAGGATGGGTCTTAGCTCTTCTCTAACTGTTTGATAGAATTCACCTGTGAAGCCATCTGGTCCTGGACTTTTGTTTGTTGGAAGATTTTTTGTCACAGTTTCAATTTCATTACTTGTGATTGGTCTGTTCAAATTTTCTGTTTCTTCCTGGTTCAGTCTTGGAAGGTTATATCTTTCTAACAATTTGTCCATTTCTTCCAGGTTGTGCATTTTATTGGCCTAGAGTTGCTTGTAGTAGTTTCTTAGGATGCTTTGTATTTCTGCAGTGTCTGTTGTAACTTCTCCTTTTTCATTTCTAATTTTATTTATTTGAGTCCTCTCCCTCTTTTTCTTAATGAGTCTGGCTAATGGTTTATCAATTTTGTGTATCTTCTCAAAGAACCAGCTTTTAGTTTTATTGATCTTTGCTATTGTTTTCTTTGTTTCTTTTTCATTTATTCCTACTCTGATCTTTATGATTTCTTTCCTTCTGCTAACGTTGCGTTTTGTTTGTTGTTCTTTCTCTAGTTCCTTCAGGTGTAACGTTAGATTGTTTATTTGAGATTTTTCTTGTTTCTTGAGGTAAGCTTATATAGCTATAAACTTCCCTCTTAGAACTGCTTTTGCTGCATCCCATAGGTTTTGGATCATCGTGTTTTCATTGTCTTTTGTCTCTAGGTATTTTTTTATTTCCTCTTTGATTTCTTCAGTGATCTCTTGGTTATTTAGTAACGTATTGTTTAGCCATCATGTGTTTGTGTTTTTTATGTTTTGTTCCCTGTAATTGATTTCTAATCTCATAACGTTGTGGTCAGAAAAGATGCTTGATATGATTTCAATTCTTAAATTTACTGAGGCTTGATTCGTGACCAAGATGTGATCTGTCCTGGAGAATGTTCCATGTGTACTTGAGAAGAAAGTGTAATCTGCTGTTTTTGGATGGAATGTCCTATAAATATCAATTAAATTTATCTGGTCTATTGTGTATTTAAAGCTTATGTTTCCTTCTTAATTTTCTGTTTGGATGATCTGTCCATTGGTGTAAGTGAGGTGTTAAAGTCCCCCACTATTATTGTGGTACTGTTGATTTCCTCCTTTTTAGCTGTTAGCAGTTGCCTTATGTATTGAGGTGTTCCTATGTTGCGTGCATATATATTTATAATTGTTATATCTTCTTGGATTGATTCCTTGATAATTATGTAGTGTCCTTCCTTGTGTCTTGTAACATTCTTTATTTTAAAGTGTATTTTATCTGATATGAGTATTGCTACTCCAGCTTTCTTTTGATTTCCATTTTCTTGGAATATCTTTTTCCATCCCCTCACTTTCAGTCTGTATGTGTTGCTAGGTCTGAAGTGGGTCTCTTGTAGACAGCATATATATGGGTCTTGTTTTTGTATCCATCCAGCAAGCCTGTGTCTTTTGGTTGGAGCATGTAATCCATTCACATTTAAGGTAATTGTTGATATGTATGTTCCTATGACCATTTTGTTAATTGGTTTGGGTTTGTTTTTGTAGGTCCTTTTCTTCTCTTGTGTTTCCCACTTAGAGAAGTTCCTTTAGCATTTGTTGTAGAGCTGGTTTGGTAGTGCTGAATTCTCTCAGCTTTTGCTTGTCTGTAAAGCTTTTGATTTCTCCATCGAATCTGAGTGAGATCCTTGCTGGGTAGAGTAATATTGGTTGTAGGTTCTTCCCTTTCATCACTTTAAGTGTATCATGCCACTCCCTTCTGGCTTGTAGAGTTTCTGCTGAGAAATCAGCTGTTAACCTTATTGGAGTTCCCTTGTATGTTATTTGTTTTTCCCTTGGTGCTTTCAGTAATTTTTCTTTGTCTTTAATTTTTGCTGATTTGATTACTATGTGTCTCGGCGTGTTTCTCCTTGGGTTTATCCGGTATGGGACTCTCTGTGCTTCCTGGACTTGGGTGGCTGTTTCCTTTCACATGTTAGGGAAGTTTTGGACTATAATGTCTTCAAATATTTTCTTGGGTCCTTTCTCTCTCTCTTCTCCTTCTGGGACCCCTATAATGCGAATATTGTTGCCTTTAATGTTGTCCCAGAGGTCTCTTAGGCTGTCTTCATTTCCTTTCATTCTTTATTCTGTTCTGCAGCAGTGAATTCCACCATTCTGTCTTCCAGGTCACTTATCCGTTCTCTGCCTCAGTTATTCTGCTATTGATTCCTTATAGTGTATTTTTCCTTTCAGTTATTGTATTGTTTATCTGTTTGTTTGTTTTTTAATTCTTCTAGATCTTTGTTAAACATTTCTTGCATCTTCTCGATTTTGCCTCCATTTTTTTTCCGAGGTCCTGGATCATCTTCACTATCATTATTCTGAATTCTTTTTCTGGATGATTGCCTGTCTCCATTTCATTTAGTCATTTTTCTGGGGTTTTATCTTGTTCTTTCATCTGATACAGAGCCCTCTGCCTTTTCATCTTGTCTTTCTGTGAATGTGGTTTTTGTTCCACAGGCTGCAGGATTATGGTTTTTCTTGCTTCTGCTGTCTGCCCTCTGGTGGATGAGGCTAGCTGAGAGGCTTGTGGAAGTTTCCTGATGGGAGGGACTGGTAGTGGGTAGAGCTCAGTAAAACTTTAATCTGCTGGTCTGCTGATGGGTTTGGCTGGGTTCCCTCCCTGTTGCTTTTGTGACCTGAGGCAACCCAACACTGGAGCCTACCCGGGCTCTTTGGTGGGGCTAATGATGGTCTCTGGGAGGGCTCACTCCAAGGAGTACTTCCCAGAACTTCTGCTGCCAGTGTCCTTGTCACTTGTTAAGCCAAAGCTGCCCCCTGCCTCTGCAGGACACCCCCCAACACTAGCAGGGAGGTCTGGTTCAGTCTCCTGTGGGGTTACTGCTCCTTCCCCTGAGTCCCGATGCGCACACTACTTTGTGTGTGCCCTTCACATGTGGAGTCGCTGTTTCCCCCAGTCCTGCCGAAGTCCTGCAATCAAATCCCGCTAGCCTTCAAAGTCTGATTCTCTAGGAATTCCTCCTCCCGTTGTCAGACCCCCAGGTTGGGAAGCCTGACGTATTGCTCAGAACCTTCACTCCAGTGGGTGGACTTCTGTGGTATAAGTGTTCTCCAGTTTGTGAGTCACCCATCCAGCAGTTATGGGATTTGATTTTATTGTGATAGCGCCCCTCCTACCATCTCATTGCAGCTTCTCCTTTGTCTTTGCATGTGGGGAATCTTTTTTGGTGAGTTCCAGTGTCTTTCTGTCGATTATTGTTCAGCAGTTAGTTGTGATTTGGTGTTCTCGCAAGAGGGAGTGAGAGCATGTCCTTCTACTCCGCCATCTTGAACCAATCTGAGGAACGGCATATTTAGATACGGTCCTATAGCTCTTCTCTCAAAATCAAAGAAAGTATCTAGGTCTGAGGAAGAAATTTGGTTTTGGGGAAGGGAATATGCCCCAGTTGCCCCCTGCAGGTGGAGGACAGGATTGGGCACATTGGCCTGCTCAAAGAGTCTTCCAAGTTGAAAACAGTGGGCCAAGGGTGAACTTAGAGGTGAAACAAAGGATTCAGAACTGGAAACCAGTTTGATTATCAAGAAAGCTTGGAGGGCAGAGCCTCAGACCACCCCTGAAATAGTATGTAGGGAAAGGAAGTGTTTAATGGGGCAGAATACATCCTGGGCAGGAGTCCCTCTGAAGGGGACAGCTTATGGGGCCAGATGTGAGTCCTCATCAGGACTCAATAGGAAAAGAAGAATCTCTATTCTTGTTGGGAGTAGCTGCTATCTGCTCGACTTTCTGCCTTTTGCTGATATATTCTGATACCCTATTGAAATGAACATCACTTTAAATAAAAGTAACCACTTAGAATGATTATTAAATTAATACTGAAAATAGAACACGCTCAAAGTGTGTTCCAAGGGATTCCTGAGAAATGTTACTGAGAAAGTATTCTATGGTCAAATTTTAAGTTTAGAACATTCTCTACATTTATCTTTTCTTGGTGATTCTCTTTACACATTAGCATAGTAAAAGCTGTGAGAAGTCTTACAGTAAAGAAATCTGTTTTTTCTAATCTTAGTTTACTATGAAACCATTATAATTGTGGTGGGGGCTTACTGTAGAACACACCTTGACAACATTAAAATAAGGGTTAATGAAACATTTGATCTGGTGAAGAAACTGCTAAATATCTGGTGAAAATCCCTTGACTGGAACTGAAAGGAAATTGAGAAGCTGGAGCTAAACCCCAAAAGATTGCAATCAGAATATCTGTAAAGCATGTTGCGTGGGCCTTTTGTATAGTTGGTGCTGGGCCACTTCTTGCTGCAGTTGTTTTTGTTTTTATTGTTTAAAGGGAAAGGAGATGAAAAAGGCCTATTCTTGCCAGCTGTGGTTGAACCAAATTGCTGTCAGTGTGGTAGATGTCAGCTAATCTTTCAGTTAAGGAACCACTGCAGTTTTGGAGCAGTCATGGTTTCTCCTTGCCTTTCAGTTTTAATATCTTGGTAACTGTCTGTATAAATTTAGATTTTTCTCTATGGTTTTACCATTCTCTCTCTCTCTCTCTCTCTCTTCCTCTCTTTCTCTCTAGATAGATAGATAGAGATAGATATATACTTTTTTGTTTTTAAAAATAAAAATAGAGTTCATTTATTCTACGGAATTCCTCAAGTGAATGGCAGGCAACCACCTTTCGTAATTTTCAGAGAAAAAAATATTTGAAGTAGCCAAATGCTCATTCAGTTGGGCTCATTTTAGAAGTAGGCAGAATGGCAAATCAAATTCCTATGGAGCAAAACAGGTATCCAGAGTAAGTGAACAAAACAGGCTGGATGTGAACTACAGTGATTGGAAAAGTACAGGCTCATTAAATGAGGCAGCTGCTCCAGGAGATAGAAATGTGGGCCACTGTTCTGAATTACTTGATTTTTACAGAAAAAGCAGAGAATCTGGATCTTTATGTAAAATCCCTCAAATTTTCAACTGGTGCTCATTAAAAAAAAAAAAAAACCCACTCTGCAAGTCAAATAAAACATGTTCAGGAACTGGTTTGCAGCTTCTAAATTAGGCAAATGTAAGATTGTTCACAGCAGAACCCGGGCAAGTCCTCACACCAGCTTAGTTCTCTGTTCTGTCTATAGCTGAACCCTTTACAAAGAAACTAGTGTAACAATGTTCCTAGCCAACCCTGTAGCTGAGGTGTCTTTTGTGAACCTTATAAGCATCTGCTTAAAATTAATTTGAGGCCACAGTACCATTATATGATGATCGAAAAGAGTCACATTTCCTACTGGCATTGCCATTAGGAAACTTTCAATTTAAGGTTGTAGGATTTGAGTTAGAAAATATTTAGTAAAACAATGATAGCAGAAAAAGTGGCCAAAAGTAAAATAGTTTTCTTAACTGCAAGAATATTTTGACTATTATATTTTTATGTGATTTAATACTTTTCAGTAGGAGAATATTTCATAACTTTATTTCCTCAGAATATGGCAGGCAATAAGTTGAATTTTAAATAAATACTACTTAAATTTTTTTTCCTATTCTTCTTATTCTCTTTGAATGGTGAAATGAAGAGCATGTAATACCTTGTTGAAAAGATTTTTCATGCATTTTAAATGTCACTGCAGTATTAACTTCTTTGAATGACCTTTGATTTGGGAGTAACCACAATAACTTTTTTTTTTTTTTTTTGATGATCATTAAATATTTTGAGAAGGAAATTAAGTCTTTCCAACAAATCTTCATTTCTTCCCTCCATTACGCTTGGCGGACCTCCTCCCTCTTTTCCTCTCCCCTCCCTCCTTGCCTGTTTACAACAGCATTTATGATGAAATCAGAGAGACTTCTCTAATCAGAAAGTTCTTCATGCTTTCCAGGACACAGAAACAGCAGCTGATTACTTGCCTTTCTCTGCCTCCTCTCATCTGCCTTTTTCCTTTACCATTGGTATAGCACTGCAATGTAACTACCTTCTTTTTTGCTCTCTGCCACATCTAACCATGAGTCCCTCGAGGACAGGTACCATTCCTTTCTATCCAAATAAATAAATGGTGTTTGGTGTGGTATCATGCACATCGTGGGCATGTAATACATAGTTTAAAATGAATGACTTTCATCTTCCTTTTTTCTCCTTAGTGTAATTACAGCTTTATCAGAAGATACAAATAGTGACCTGAAGCTGTCACATCCTCTCTTTTCCTTTTATTGAACCAAGGTTACTATTTCAAACCTAAAAGTGGGAAGAAAAGGAAACCTTAAATTTTAATGATTCTTTGAACATCTTATAGTTGTATATGTTATTTCTAGAAGCTTACGTACAGCTCTCTTGAACCTCTTCAAAGAAAAATAGATGTTAGACTAGTGTTTAAAACAACTGATGTAATCTAATGATATTTTGGGGCACATTAATAAATGGTTTATCATACTGTGTTTCAGATATACTCATTTTTTCATCATTTCAAATGTTAATTTGTAGATGATTTGCTGATCTATTCTTTAGAAAAATTATCTGTCTTATTTTTGCTGTACACATTATGGAATATTAGGAAAGTAGAAAGTAAGGACTTCCCTGGCTGTCCAGTGGTTAGGACTCTGCGCTTCCACTGCAGGGGGCATGGGTTCCATCCCTGGTCAGGGAACTAAGATCCCACGAGGCATGCAGTGTGCCAACCCTCCCCACCAAAAAAAGAAAGTAGATGAAAAAGATTACCTTAATTTTACTTCCTATGATAGCTGATATTAACTTTTAGAGTCAGTTTCTTCTTTTAAAATGTGTTCATTGGGGGCTTCCCTGGTGTCGCAGTGGTTGAGAGTCCGCCTGCTGATGCAGGGGACATGGGTTTGTGCCCTGGTCCGGGAAGATCCCATGGGCCCTTGAGCCATGGCCGCTGAGCCTGCGCGTCCGGAGCCTGTGCTCCGCAACGGGAGAGGCCACAACAGTGAGAGGCCCGCGTACCGCAAAAAAAAAAAAAAAAAGGTGTTCATTGTATTACCCCCCAAAACTTTAAAAATCACACTTAAAAAAAGATATTTCAATGAGAAAAAGAGATTTAGAAGCTGAGAATTTCACAATGAAAACATTGCTTTTTCTATAAGAATTTTAATAAAAGTTTAAAAATCTTTTATAGACATTTTACTACTGCAGGATAAAAATAATAAATATAGTTTAGCTAAGGGACAAACATATACTTAAATATCACCGAGAACATCCTGAACAGCGTGTAAAACTGTACTGAAATTGGGTTTCTAGGAATTGTGCGTCAGAACCACCAACAGTAAAGAAGGGAGGCAGCCGACTCAACAGCCAGCCCCTTACACAGAGTAGCCGTGTGTTCCTGCATTTGGAGAACAACAGCTTTTATCCCTTCACACAAGGTGCTAATACCTGTAGACATCAACTTTTCAGTAAAATCAGTCTTCAGAATGCAAATTATGTTCCCTGTTAACCTATTGAATAATATCTAGCTTATATTATAAAAACTTACAGTCAAAGACATGCCTGAATTATTTTGTTTATATATATAGTTTTAAAAACATTTAATTTTGCAATCTGATATTCTGATTTTTAAAAATCCAGTACCATAATATAAGCATTTTTCTGTGTTATTACACACACTGACTATAAAATTATTTCTAATGACTAATACTGCATTGAATAAATTAATAAATCACTTTCTTACCAAGCATTTGTATTACTCTCAGAATTTTGCTACTGCAGATTACTGGGTGATTGGCTTTCTTCCAAGCCAAAGCAAAGAAAAAGGTTTTCTATATTAGCGCTAGATCCGAGCAGTGCAATTTCTGGGTCAAAGAATATGAATACTTTTAAGCTTCTTAATGCATAGTTTCAAAATATATTATAAAAACAGTTTATAAAAATTTATTCTTCCACAAATGATGTAAGAGAATGCTGTTTCATTGTAACTTGCCAATATTGGATATGCTCATTTTTGTTAAAGCTTTGTTAATTTATTAGATTAAAATACTATTGTTTCAGTTTCCATTTCTCTGAATTTTAGTGATATACATTTTTTTGGGTGTTTTACTCAGAATATTACTTTCCTCTGAATTGCCCATTTATTGTCATTTGCTTCTTTAACTATATGTTTTTCATTCTTAAGGACTGGTAGAAAGCATTCAGTCTTCAAACACTTTTAGTTAGGACTCTTGGTTGTAAGGACTAAAATCTAGCTTGAACTGGCATAGGCAGAAAGTGTTTAATAGATCACAGATTTCAAGGAAAAATTTGAACGGTGGAAGGGTCTATGAAGCTAGGCTTCAGGAGTAACCTGAACAAAGGACATGACCAGCCCTAACATTTTCCTTTTGTTGTCTTTCATTTCTGCTTTTCTTTGCATTTTGCCTTTATTCTCTTAAACTGCTGATTGGCTTTCTTTACCTAAAGGAAAAATTGTTGCCCACAATGCCTAAGTTTTACTTCTTACATCTACTGCCACCTGAGAGGGACTGTCTGCTGTTTTCTGTAGTTCCAAGAAAATAATCCTGGATAAGAGCTCTGACCCAGTTTGGGGCAGGTGTTTCGTCCACTAAGCCACTGGGGTTGGGTCATAAACATGGAAACTTCTGTCTGTGGCAGTCATATGAATGGTTGGATCTGTAAGAGTGGGGTGGAAGGAAGCATTGATGATTCCCAAAAGAAAAGGAATATGTTAGGTGGACAAAATAGTAGCTAACTACTACATGAAAAAGAGAGGATATCCAAGGATTTTATATGCTTTTTCATCCTTTAGAGTTAATCAATAGAAGAATATTTATCAATGCCTACTATGCTACTAGAACTCTCAGGAGAGAACAATTAGGGAAGTAAGAAACATAAGGTCTTGCATTAAAGAATAAATAAGGTAATTTTTATTCAGAGTACTTTAAAGTGATGGTAGCAATATTTAAGACAGTATTTTATATAAACAACGTGATTTTATTAAGAGCACTTTAAAACAATGGAGATTTCAGTTTTTCTCTAAATTGTCTTTTATTTCTTTACTTTCAAGAAAAATACAGTAAAACATTTTGCCTCCATTTTATGAACTATATATATCAACCCTAAAATACAGAATTGTGTGTATTTTATCGGTTTTTTATTAAGTCAGGGTTAAGGGTTTTAACTTCTGCTTCTGCACTAGTAAAGCTTAACATTATCATATTTAATCAAGGGAAGATCTATTATTTTAATAGACTCTCTACATATTAAAGAGACCGGGGGGAAATAAGTGAATAATCAAAGACTGAATAAAGCTCAAATGAGGTTAATTAAATGAGGTTAATTTAACAAGCAATGTAGATTCAGTCCAATGCAAGGTACCATTCCCTCGCCTTATTGGGAGAGGGTGGGGAGAGACAGAGACAGAGGGGAGAGGAGAGAGGAGGGAATGAATATGAATGTGTATCAAAGTCAAGCGATGGCTTATTAATGTTAGACTTTTGAAACCCCTACCTGTTAGCAAAGCTAAATATTCCTGACCCTTAACTCAATAAGGCAAGCACGTTTTAGAAGGAGTCAAACTAAAGGAGTACATTGTACAGGGTAATGACTCTTCAGGATAAATTTAAAACTACTTTAGCAAAAGAATATATTTTTATATTATATATAAAATTTTTAAAATAAAATAAATTTTTAAAATAAAACCAATAGAATGCCACTCAAGAGGAAATTAAGTGTTTGTATTCACAAATAATTTTGTCTTGAATATTGCTACTGTTCTATACCCTTGTATGTTAGTGACATTTCTGGTCCTGTGCAATCTCCTGTTGACACTTTTGAAGTTGCCATAGGTCCTGATAATAGGTAAAGAAGTTTGGGTTCTGCCTCTGGAGTTTCACAAAGTACTTATGACTTTTCTCTGCGAAATAAGAATTCTTTCTAGTTCTATTGAATCCTGAGTGATTTATCTACCTGTATATGTGGGCTTCCCACCCCCATTCTTTATTTTCTAGAAAGGTAATTTAATTTTCTGGATGCATTTAGGTAGTGATTGATTCCAAAAAAGTGGTTACAGAAGCCACTTCTTGGCAGTCGTATGTCAATGTCTAAAATCCATTTCCCAAGAACCCTTGAAGTACTATCTTGTTTTGATTGATTTCTTTGTTGCAGTTCTAATTTTCCCCTTGATAGTTAGATGCCTTTGCCTGTCAGATCTTGGTAGGATACAATCCTGAAAATCCCCCACTTTATTTTTTTCAGACCCTGAACTTCCACCTGTCATCTCAGATTGCTGCAAAACCAGTTTGATGGAAAGACTAAAAATAAATGAATCCTTAGAACCAGGAGCTTAACAAAAAAGAGTTTAGGTTTCAGGTGGTAAAATACCCAATGACGCGATCAGCTTTCTGGTTGTCTTTTCTAAAGTGTTTGACTACAGAGTGGAGGGAAGTTAAAAGGACATTTTAAAGTATTTTCCTTTAGAATATTTTCATTACGAATAATGTCAATAGATGATCCAAATGAAAATAATTAAGAAGAGACAGTAATACCTTTCCCAAATTTGTTTTACAACTCTGTGATTCTTACCACAATCCATTTTGATCAAGTTGGCTACAGGAAAAACTGGAAAATAGATAACAGTAATAAATGTGTTGTTCTCATGGTTGCGTTGGCAAGAGGGTTATAATACAAGTCGTCTAATTCCAGTACAGGACTCTGTCCACTAGAACATGCTGTTAGTCCCACCGTTTTTGGAACACCCTCTGACTAGACAACAGCATGTCCTCACATCAGTCAACGTAGTGTTCAAATTCTGTGCAGAAGAATTATGACTCTTAGAGAAATCCGTGTGCTTGCACAGTGCATATTGGATTGCAATATTTTGTGAATTATTTATTTCATAAAGTTGATATAATATATACAGTAAAAGAGAACATAAGGACCTTCCAGGCATGTCGTTTTTAACCGTATCAGTTTGATTTGAAAGAAGTGGAGTTAGCAAAGCCAGAACAGAGTGAACTAATGTGACCTAACTTCTCAGGGAGTGTTGTCAGAGGGCTTGAGATGCTATTTATATGTAACATTCATTTGGGGAATATATCAAAATAAGTGACCTTGGAAAGTGTTTTAATGTGTGTTTTTTTTTTTTCTTTTTAAATTATAAAAAGAAAAATGTTTTGTTAAAAAACAGGCTTAGAATTCTTTTCTGGGTAAATCTTAATAGTTGGAGTGGGCTTTTCAAAAGAATTTTATTTTTATACAATTTTTAAAGGTTACACTCCATTAACAGTTGTTGGTTTTTTTTAAGTGGTAGCACTGACGATAGCTCCAGTCAGTTTTATTTTTTTAAATTTTAATTTAAAGGATATACTATATAGCATAGGTAGTTATACCCATTATCTTGTAATAACCTATAATGGAATATAATTTTCAAATATACTGAACCAATATGCTGTACACCTAAAACTAACACAATATTATAAATCAAGTATACTCCAATAAAAAATTAAAAATTTTAATTTATTTAATTTTTATTTAAATATGGTTAATGTATCATATTATGCTAGATTTAGGTGTACTACATACTGATTTGACTTTTGAAAACATTTTTATTGGAGTATAGTTGCTTTATAATGTTGTGTTAGTTTCTACTGCACAGCAAAGTGAATCTCCTATACCTATACATATTTCCCCTCCTTTTTGGATGTCCTTCCCATTTAGGTCACCACAGAGCATCGAGTTCCCTGTGCTATACAGTATGTTCTCATTAGTTATCTATTTTATACAGAGTGTCAATAGTGTATATATGCCAATCCAAATCCCTCAGTTCCTTCCACCCACTCCCTTTTCCCCTTGGTATCCATACATTTGTTCTCTATGTCTGTGTCTCTACTTCTGCTTTGAAAATAAGATCATCTATACCATTTTTCTAGATTCCATATATATGCATTAATATACAATATTTGTTTTTCTCTTTTGGACTTACTTCACTCTGTATGACAGTCTCTAGGTCCATCCATGTCTCTACAAATGACCCAATTGTGTTCCTTTTTATGGCTATGTAATATTCCATTGTATATATGCACCACATCTTCTTTATCCATTCCTCTGTCAATGGACATTTAGGTTGCTTCCATAACCTGGCTATTGTAAATAGTGCTGCAGTGAACATTGGGGTGCATGCATCTGTTTGAATTATGGTTTTCTCTGGGTATATGCTCAGTAGTGGGATTGCTGGATCATATGGTAATTCTATTTTTAGTTTTTTAAGGAACGTCCGTACTGTTCTCCATAGTAGCTGTATCAATTTACATTCCCACCAACAGTGCAAGAGGGTTCTCTTTTCTCCACACCCTCTCCAGCATTTATTGTTTGTAGACTTTTTGATGATGGCCATTCTGACTGGTGTGAGGTGATACCTCATTGTAGGTTTTTTTTCTTTATTATTATTATTTTTCTTTGGCTGCGTTGGGTCTTACTTGCGGCACATGGGATCTGTTCGTTGAGATGTGCAGGATCTTTTGTTGTGGTTCACGGGCTTCTCTCTAGTTGTGGCGTGTGGGTTTTTCTCTCTCTAATTGTGGTGCATGGGCTCTGGAGCATGCTGGCTTCAGAGCTCATGGGCTCTGTAGTTGCAGCACCAGGCTCTTTCATTGAGGTGTGCGAGCTCAGCAGTTGTGGCGCGTGGGCTTTGTGGCGCGTGGGCTTAGTTGCCCCATGGCATGCAGGATCTTAGTTCCTTGACGAGGGATCAAACCGGTGTCCCCTGCATTGGAAGGTGGATTCTTCACCACTGGACCACCAGGGAAGTCCCCTCATTGTAGTTTTGATTTGCATTTCTCTAATGATTAGTGATGTTGAGCATCCTTGCATGTGTTTGTTGGCAATCTGTATATCTTCTTTGGAGAAATGTCTATTTAGGTCTTCCACCCATTTTTTGATTGCGTTGTTTGGTTTTTTGATATTGAGCTGCATGAGCTGTTTGTATATTTTGGAGATTAATCTTTTGTCAGTTGCTTCATTTGCAAATACTTTCTCCCATTCTGAGGGTTGTCTTTTCATCTTGTTTATGGTTTCCTTTGCTGTGTAAAAGCTTTTACATTTAGTTAGGTTCCCTTTGTTTATTTTTGTTTTTATTATCATTACTCTAGGAGATGGGTCAAAAAAGATCTTGCTGTGATTTATGTCATAAGAGTATTCTGCCTGTGTTTTCCTCTAAGAGTTTTATAGTGTCTGAACTTACATTTAGGTGTCTAATCCATTTTTAGTTTATTTTTGTGTATGGTGTTAGGGAGTGTTCTAATTTCATTCTTTTACATGTAGCTGTCCAGTTTTTCCAGCACCACTTATTGAAGAGACTGTCTTTTCTGCATTGTATATGCTTGCCTCCTTTGTCATAGATTAGGGGTCCATAGGTGCATGGGTTTATATCTGGACTTTCTATCCTGTTCCATTGATCTATATTTCTGTTTTTGTGCTAGTACCATACTGTCTTGATTACTGTAGCTTTGTAGTATAGTCTGAAGTTGGGGAGCCTGATTCCTCTAGCTCTGTTTTTCTTTCTCAAGATTGCTTTGGCTATGCATGGTCTTTTCTGTTTCCATAGAAGTTGTAAAATTTTTTGTTCTAATTCTGTGAAAAATGCCATTGGTAATTTGATAGGGATTGCATTGAATCTGTAGATTGCTTTGAGTAGTATAGTCACTTTCACAATACTGATTCTTCCAATCCAAGAACATGGTATATCTCTCCATCTGTTTGTGTCATCTTTTATTCCTTACATCATTATCTTATAGTTTTCTGCGTACAGTTCTGTCGTCTCCTTAGGTATGTTTATTCCTAAACATTTTATTCTTTCTGTTGCAACAGTAAAAGGGATTGTTTCCTTGATTTCTTTTTCTGATCTTTTGTTGTTAGTGTATAGGAATGCAAGAGATTTCCGTGTATTAATTTTGTATCCTGTGGCTTTACTAAATTCATTGATTAGCTCTAGTAGTTTTCTGGTGGCATCTTTAGTATTTTCTATGTATAGTATGTCATCTGCAAACAGTGACAGTTTTACTTCTGTTCTGATTTGGATTCCTTTTATTTCTTTTTCTTCTCTGATTGCCATGGCTAGGACTTCCAAAACCATGTTGAATAATAGTGGCGAGAGTGGACACCCTTGTCTTGTTCCTGATCTTAGAGGAAGTGCTTTCAGTTTTTCACCATTGAGAATAATGTTTGCTGTGGGTTTGTCATATATAGGCTTTATTATGTTGAAGTAGGTTCCCTCTATGCCCACTTTCTGGAGAGTTTTTATCATAAATTGGTGTTGAATTTTGTTAAAAGCTTTTTCTGTATCTATTGAGATGATTGTATGGGTTTTATTCTTCAGTTTGTTAATATGGTGTATCACATTGATTGATTTGCATATATTGAAGAAACCTTGCATCTCTGGGATAAATCCCACTTGATCATGGTGTATGATCCTTTTAATGTTTTGTTGGATTTGGTTTGCTAGTATTTTGTTGAGTATTTTTGCATCTATGTTCATCAGTTGTATTGGCCTGTAAGTTTCTTTTCTTGTGGTATGTTTGTCTGGTTTTGGTATCAGGGTGATGGTGGCCTTGTAGAATGAGTTTGAGAGTGTTCCTCCCACTGCAATTTTTTTTTTTTTTTAAAGAGTATAGTGGGTTTTTTTTTAATAAATTTATTTATTTATTTTTGGGTGTGTTGTGTCTTCATTGCTGCGCACACGGGCTTTCTCTAGTTGCAGTGAGTGGGGCTTCTCTTCATTGTGGTGCATGGGCTTCTCATTGCTGTGTCTTCTCTTGTTGTAGAGCAGAGGCTCTAGGTGCACGGGCTTCAGTAGTTGTGGCACACAGGCTCAGTAGTTGTGGCCTGTGGGCTCTAGAGCACAGGCTCAGTAGTTGTGGCACACGGGCTTAGTTGCTCTGGGGTATATGGGATCGAACCCGTGTCCCCTGCATTGGCAGGCAGATTCTTAACCTCTGCACCACCAGGGAAGTACCCCGCTGCAATTTTTTGGAAGAGTTTGAGAAGGATAGGTGTTAGTTCTTCTCTAAATGTTTGATAGAATTTGCCTGTGAAGCCATCTGGTCCTGGGCTTTTGTTTGTTGGAAGATTTTAAATCATAGGTTCAATTTCATTACTTGTGATTGGTCTGTTCATATTTTCTATTTCTTCCTGGTTCAGTCTTGGCAGGTTGTACTTTCCTAAGAATTTGTCCATTTCTTCCAGGTTTTCCATTTTATTGGCATATAGGTGCTTGTAGTAGTCTCTTACGATCCTTTGTATTTCTGCAGTGTCAGTTGTAACTTCTTTTTGATTTCTATTTTATCTATTTGAGTCCTCTCCCTTTTTTTCTTGATGAGTCTGTCTAAAGGTTTATCAATTTTATCTTTTCAAAGATCCAACTTTTAGTTGTATTGATCTTTGCTATTGTTTTCTTCATTTCTATTTCATTTATTTCTCCTCTGATTTTTATGATTTCTTTCCTTCTACTAGTTTTGGGTTTTGTTCATTCTTCTTTCTGTAGTTGCTTTAGGTGTAAGGTTATGTTGTTTATTTGAGATATTTCTTGTTTCTTGAGGTAAGATTGTTTTGCTATAAACATCCCTCTTAGAACTGCCTTTGCTGCATCCCATAGTTCTTGGGTCATCATGTTTTCATTGTTATTTGTTTCTAGGTATTTTTTGATTTCTTTAGTGATCTCCTGGTTATTTAGTAGCATATTGTTTAGCCTCCGTATGTTTTTTTTACAGTTTTTTTTCTGTAATCGATTTGTAATCTCATAGCGTTGTGGTCAGAAAAGATGCTTGATATGATTTCAATTTCCTTAAATTTACTGAGGCTTGTTTTGTGAACCAAGATGTGATCTGCCTTGGAAAATGTTCGACGTGCACTTGAGAAGAAAGTATTTTCTGTTGCTTTCAGATGGAATGTCCTATACATATTAATTGTCTGATCTAATGTGTCATTTAAATCTTGGGTTTCCTTATTTATTTTCTGTCTGGATGATCTGTCCATTGGTGTAGGTGGGGTGTTAAAGTCCCCCACCATTATTGTGTTACTGTTAATTTCCCTTTTTATGGCTGTTAGCACTTGGCTTATGTATTGAGGTGCTCCTATCTTGGGTGCATAAATATTTACAATTGTTATATCTTCTTGGATTGATCCCTTGATCATTATGTAGTGTCCCTCCTTGTCTCTTGAAATAGTCTTTATTTTAAAGTCTATTTTGTCTGATATGAGAATTGCTACTCCAGCTTTCTTTTGATTTCCATTTGCATGGAATATCTTTTTCCATCCCCTCACTTGCAGTCTGTATGTGTCCCTAGGTCTGAAGTGGGTCTCTTATAGACAGCATATATATGGGTCTTGTTTTTGTATCCATTCAGCCAGTTTCTCTCTTTTGGTTGGAGCACTTAATCCATTTGCCTTTAAGGTAATTATTGATATGTATTTTCCTATTATCATTTTCTTAATTGTTTTGGGGTATTTTTTGTAGGTCTTTTCCTTCTCTTGTGTTTCCCGCCTAGAGAAGTTCCTTTAGCATTTGTTGTAATGCTGGTTTGGTGGTGCTGAATTCTCTTAGTTTTGCTTCTCTGTAAAGCTTTTGATTTCTCCTTCGAATCTGAATGAGATCCTTGCTGGGTAGAGTAATCTTAGTTGTAGGTTTTTCCCTTTCATCACTTTAAATATGTCCTGCTACTCCCTTCTGGCCATCAGAGTCCAAAGACCTACCTGGAGGTATTGGAGGGCCTCCTGGGGAGGTGGGGATTGGCTCTGGGCACTGTGGGACCAGCTCAGACAATGCCCTGCCCCAACTCCCACATGTACTTGTCCCCAAAGTCCACTGCTGCTAAGGCTAGACCAGTTTCAATTGTGGGAACACTCATTGTCTATTCAGGTATTCCTCAGACGCAGAATTTACCAAGTCGATCTCAGGGATTTAATCTGCAGCTTGTGCACCTTCACGGAAAGATTTCCACTCCTGTTTCTTAGTCTCCCTGCCCCTGAGGCTCAGCTTTGGCTTTGGCCCCATCTCTGCATGTGCATCACTCTCAGGCATCTGTTCCCTGCCCAGGTGAGAGGGAGAGAAAGCAGTGGCTGATTAGGGCACACTTACTCCTTCCACCTAGGGAGGGGTACAGCAGCCACACCTGGGGTGTGTGCAAGTTGCCTGTGGTGGCAGGGACCAGCAGGCAGTTGCAACAGACTGTGGCATGCTCGGTCTGGTGGGAGTCCCTCCCAGTGCCCACGGAGGCAAGAGCTGGTGTGTGGGGGGGGCAGTGGCATCCCCATCCCTTGCACACCTCTCAACAATGGTGCCTCTTTCCTTGGCAGATCACGCTTCCTCTAGGGGCATTCCCAGCCATGGAGCCCCTCACTCCCATCCCCTCTGTTGAATTCACACAGCCAACAGCATTCGTCTCCCCAGATCCTCTCTCTTAACCCCTCACTTTAGTACTCAGCCCCCACCAGCATTGGCAGATTTCCATCTCATGCAGGGGCACTCAGGACCCCAGAGCCTATGCGGGTGGAGGAGGCCTTGGCTTGAGGGACAGGCGAACTGCTCAGATGGGAGCCCTTTCCAGTTTCCATGGAGGCCGAAGAAGCTGGCGGGTGGGGAAAGGAGTTGTAATAGTGGCTCCGCCCCTTGGGCACCACTCAACAATGATGCCTTGCTTCTATGGTGTTCTGGGCTTTTTTCCACAAACTTTCCCGGTTGTGCAGTCCCTTATTCCTGTCACTTCAGGCTATCTTTATACAGCCAACAGCTGTCCCCTACCTGCGTCTGGGCTCCAAACCCCACTTTCCAGCACCCAGCCCCCCTCAGCAACAGGCGACTCATGACTCAGGCTGGGATGTGCAGAGCTGCAGCGCAGACTATGCACGCAGTTCTTGCTTTGTCCTGCCTTCCACAGGCCGTCCGCTGCATTCTCCTTTGATCTCCTGAAGGTCTCCTTCCGTCCCAGCTGATTTCCCCACCGTGAGGGATTTTCTGAGTGCGGGGACCTCCCCTCACCTTCAGCTTCCCACCAGGGTTGCTGGTCCCTTTTTTGATTCCTCTTTTCTTTTTCTTCTTCTTTCTTTTGTCCTACCGAGTTGTGAGGGGATTTTTCTTGTCCTTTTAGGTGTCTGAAGTCTTCCCCTAATGTTCAGCAGGTGCTCTGTGAGAAGTGTTCCATTTATGGATGTATTCTTGATATACTTCTGAGGGGTGACAAATTCTGCATCCTCCTATTCTGCCATCTTGCCTCCTCCTTCCATTTACAATTATCACAAAAGATGGGCTGTATTCCTCATGTTTTATTAAGGAATGTTTAATACAAATTTCATTTAACCCCGCAATGTACTATATAAGGTTAAAATCCTTCTAATATTTCTGGACTTTTTTCCCTATTTATCAACCTTAGATGTACTTACACGTAATGAGACTGTCTAGGTGATTCTTTTAATTCTACTTTATTTAATTTTTTATTTTTCTAAATTTTTATTGAAGTATAACATATATAAGAGAAAAATGCACAAATAAGACATGTACAACTAAATTAAATTTCACAAAGTGAATTTCCCATGTAATCAGCATCCGGATCATGAAACTGAAGATACATACCCCTAGAAGCTCTCTTGTACTTATCTTACTGTCACCCACCCAAAGGAAATTACTATCTTGAATTATAACACCATAGATTAATTTTGCCTATTTTTGAACTTTATGTGAATGGAATCATATGGTGTGTATTCTCTTGTCTGGTTTACTTCACTTAGCCTTATGTTTGCAAGAAGCATTCATCTTGCTATGGGTAGCTGCTGTTCGTTCACTCTTATTGCTGTTCAGTTTTCAATGGTATGAATATTCTACTGTGGGTAAGCATTTGGCTGTTTCCATTTTGGGGCTATTAAAATCAGTGCTGCCATGAACATTTGTGTGCATGTCTTTGGTACATACTTGAGTACATTTTTCTGTTGGGTATGTACCAGGTGTGGAAATTCTGGGTCATGGCATTATGCACATGGCCAGGCTTAGTAGATCCTACTATTTATTCAACGTAGCTATGTTAATTTACATTCCCAGTAGGAGTGTTTGAAAACTCTTGTTGATCTGTAAAGTACAACTTGCTTTTCTTTTTTCTTCTTGTTAAGTCTTAGTATTCTTTCCATGTCAGGACATAGAGATCTACTTCATTCTTTTTTTTTTTTAATATATATATATATATGGTATTCCATAGGAATATAGGTTACTTAATGTTTCTCTAATATTGACCGTGAAGGTGTTTTCTTTTATTTTTGCTATATAAAAATGCATAACTTCCAAAATTTAAAGTATACCTACCTTTTTACACCATAGTTTATAACAGATACATTTGACATGTACAAATTATTCATTAAATATGTACAAGTGATTTTTTTAACTTTTTATTTTGAAATAATTTTAGATTTATAGAAAGTTGCAAAAATAGTACGGAGAGTTCCCATATACACAGCTTCCCCTAATGCTAACAACTTTCATAACTATGGTACAATTATAAAAACTAAGAAATTAACATTGGTATAATACTATTAACTAACCTACAAACTTTATTTGATTTTATCAGTTTTTTCACTGAAATGTTTTTTTTTCCCACTCTAGGATTCAATCTGGGATCACTGATTGCATTTAGACCTCATATCTTTTTAGTCTCCTTTGATCTGTGACAGTTCCTCAATCTTTCTTTGTCTTTCATGACTCGAGGTTTTTGAAGAGAACTGGTCAGTTATTTTGTAGAATCCCCTCAATTTGGGTTTGTCTGATGTTTACGCATAATTTAATAGAGATTGTTCATTTTTGGCAAGAATACCACAGAAGTGATATGCCCTTCTCAGTGTATCATGTCAGAGTGTATGTGATGTCAATATGTCTTAATACAGATCATGTTAAATGTTGATCACTTGGCTAAGGTGATGTATGCCAGGTTCCTCCACTGTAAAATTATTATTTTTCCCTTTACAATTAATAAGTATCTTGGGGTAGAAACTTTGAGAATATTCAAATACTCTGTTTCTCCTCAAACTTTCACCTACTTTTAGCATAGATTTTGCTTGCAACAGTTATTACTGCACTCTTCTAACAATTTATTTTTTCTCATTCCTTCTATGTTTATTAACTGGAATTTCTCCGTAAGGAACAGCTGTTCCTTCTCTCCCATTTGTTTAACTATTCAGTTATTTGTTAATGTCAGTATGGACTCATTCACTTTTATTTTGTGGGTTATAATCCAGTACTACAGTTATTTATTTTGTTGCTCAGTTGTTCCAGTTTAGCCATTAGGAGCTCTTTGAGGTGGCACCTGTGCCCTTTCAACATGCCTCTGTCTTCCTTTGAACTCTTCCTTACTTTCTGGCATCATAAAATGTTCTAGGCTCAACTTAAATTTTTCCTGCCCCACCCCTGGAATCAACCAGTTCTCTAAGATCTTCTGATGTCTTTTACTGGAGAATAGTATTTAGAAACCAAGATATTGGCTTTGGGTGTGCTCATTGCTACTGGGGTTGCCTTGCTTCTGAACATTCATTGTTTTTTGTCATTTATGCTTTTCTCCTGGATTGTGACATTCAGAGTACACATTCATTGTTTTTTCTAAAGTAAATATTTAAAGCTATAAATTTTCTTCTAAATACTTTGATAAATAGTGCTTCCATTGTCATTTATTTCTAAATAGTTTATAACTCGACTTCTATTTCCTCTTTGGCCCAAGGTTTATCAGATGTATGTTGAAGTTTCCATGTATGTGGTTTTTGACTACCGTTTGTTGTCGATTTTCATGTGATTTTATTGTGGACAATGAATGTGGGTGTAATTTTTTTTCTTTTTATGAATATATTAAAATGTCAGTTGTGGCTGATTACGTGGTCAATTTTTGTGGTTATACCATGTGTTTGGAAGAAATGATTATTAGATATAAGTTCCGATTATGGCCATACATTAAGCTTGTTAATTATGTTATTCAGATCCTCAATATCTTTACCTATTTTTCATGTCATTGTGACCATTTCTGTGACAAATGTGTTAATACCTTTTATTATGATTATTAATTTGTTCTTATTGGATTTTTAACAGATTTTTCCTTTATATAATTTGAGGCTATGTTTTGGGTATACAAAGGCTCATAATTCGTATTTTTCGTGGTAAATTGGGCTTTTTATCAAAATAAAAAAGTGTTGTTCCATTTAGTGTCTTGCTAGTTATTAACATTAATATATATCTTTTATCGTTTTAAAGCATCTGTCCGGTATATATTTTCTTAACCTTTTTTCTACGTTCCTCTGTTAAATTATTTTTTTAAGATGTGACTCCTGAAAACAAATTCAGCTGATTTTTTTCCTCTTAGTATGCTTAGAGAAATACTTTCAGGGTACAAAGTGGGAATGGAAATAGTACGATTCATGAAAAATATTTTAAAGGTGCATTTAGGCTTTTCAGAACTTCTTCCCAGTATACCTTCCCAAAGGCTGATAATTACCCTTCCCTGACTCGGTCAGATGGCATAGGTACTATCAAAACAGCTAGTTCCTCACCTGATTTCCCCACAGTGAAGCCCATCATTTAACAACTACTGTACACACATACACACACACACACACACACACACACACATACACACACAAGCTTACAGACAGCATTTCAGTGCCTCATTCATTCTTTTTTTTTTTTAAATATCTTTATTGGGGTTAATTGCTTTATAACAAAGTGAATCAGTTATACATATACATATGTTCCCATATCTCTTCCCTCTTGCGTCTACCTCCCTCCCACCCTCCCTATCCCACCCCTCCAGGCAGTCACAAAGCACCAAGCCGATATCCCTGTGCCATGCGGCTACTTCCCACTAGCTATCTACCTTACGTTTGTTAGTGTACGTTTGTTAGTCCATGCCTCTCTCTCGCCCTGTCACAGCTCACCCTTCCCCCTCCCCATATCCTCAAGTCCGTTCTCTAGTAGGTCTGTGTCTTTATTCCTGTCTTACCCCTAGGTTCTTCATGACATTTTTTTTTCTTAAATTCCATACATATGTGTTAGCATACGGTATTTGTTTTTCTCTTTCTGACTTACTTCACTCTGTATGACAGACTCTAGGTCTATCCACCTCATTACAAATAGCTCAATGTCGTTTCTTTTTATGGCTGAGTAATATTCCATTGTATATATGTGCCACATCTTCTTTATCCATTCATCCGATGATGGGCACTTAGGTTGTTTCCATCTCCGGGCTATTGTAAATAGAGCTGCAATGAACATTTTGGTACATGACTCTTTTTGAATTATGGTTTTCTCAGGGTATATACTCAGTAGTGGGATTGCTGGGTCATATGGTAGTTCTATTTGTAGTTTTTTAAGGAAACTCCATATTGTTCTCCACAGTGGCTGTATCAATTTACATTCCCACCAACAGTGCAAGAGGGTTCCCTTTTCTCCACACCCTCTCCAGCATTTATTGTTTCTAGATTTTTTGATGATGGCCATTCTGACTGGTGTGAGATGATATCTCATTGTAGTTTTGATTTGCATTTCTCTAATGATTAATGAAGTTGAGCATTCTTTCATGTGTTTGTTGGCATGTGTTCTTTCATGTGTTCTTCTTTGGAGAAATGTCTGTTTAGGTCTTCTGCCCATTTTTGGATTGGGTTGTTTGTTTTTTTGTTATTGAGCTGCATGAGCTGCTTGTAAATTTTGGAGATTAATCCTTTGTCAGTTGCTTCATTTGCAAATATTTTCTCCCATTCTGAGGGTTGTCTTTTGGTCTTGTTTATGGTTTCCTTTGCTGTGCAAAAGCTTTGAAGTTTCATTAGGTCCCATTTGTTTATTTTTGTTTTTATTTCCATTTCTCTCATTCATTCTTTTTTTTTTTTTGCGGGTTGTGGGCCTCTCACTGTTGTGGCCTCTCCCGTTGTGGAGTACAGGCTCCGGACGCGCAGGCTCAGTGGCCATGGCTCACGGGCCCAGCCGCACTGCAGCATGTGGGATCTTCCTGGACCAGGGCATGAACCCATGTCCCCTGCATCAGCAAGCGGATTCCCAACCACTGTGCCACCAGGGAAGCCCCATTCATTTTTCTAAAGAGAACATAGTATAATAAATACCCATTAACACGGATTCAAAAATAACGAAGATTTTGTTATATGTGTTTCATCTGTTCCTATTCTTGTTTGCTGAAGTAATTCAAGGCAGATCCAAGACTCCATACTGTTTTCATCCCTGTTTACTTCAGTTTGTTTTTTTTAAAAAAATAAATGTATTTATTTATTTTTGGCTGCATTGGGTCTTTGTTGCTGCTCATGGGCTTTCTCTAGTTGTCAGAATGGGGGCTACTCTTCATTGTGGTGCGCGGGCTTCTCATTGTGGTGTCTTCTCTTTGTTGCAGAGCACAGGCTCTAGGCGCGTAGACTTCAGTACTGGTGGCTCGCAGGCTCAGTAGTTGTGTTCGCAGGCTCTTGAGCACAGGCTCAGTAGTTGTGGCACACAGGCTTAGTTGCTCCATGGCATGTGGGATCTTCCCAGACCAGGGCTTGAACCCATGTCCCCTACATTGGCAGGTGGATTCTTAATCGCTGTGCCACCAGGGAAGTCCCTACTTCAGTTTGACGTGCCATTTTCTTATATAACAACAGTATTATTAGCCCCAAATTAGTAACAGTTCCTCAGTATTATCTAATTCCCAGTCCATAATCAAATTTCCTCACTTCTTAAAAAAGAAGTATATTTTTTTACAGTTTATTTGTTTGAATCTGATTCTGTACAAGGTCTATGTATCCCATTTGACTGTCACTTTTCTTCTCTTTTATCTTGAAAATTCTCTCCCCCCTTTTCTCCCTTTGTCATCATTAACTTGTAGAAACTGGACCAAATATCCTTTTAAGTGCCTCAATCTTAAATATGAATAGACAATAAAGGATCTCCAGACTTTTGAGAGATGCCTCAAATGTGAAAGACAGAAAGTAAAGAGAGAAAAAAACAAACCCAAAGGAAACAGAAGCAATGCAGTGAGCTGAAGAAAACTTTAAAAACACATTATAATTGATAACCTCAAAAAAATAAACAGAATAAATGGTATCAATGAAACAAAAACCAGGTACAGTAAAAAGAGGACCTTTTGGAGAATAAGAATTCTTGGTAATTAAAATACGATAGCAGAAATTAAAAATTTCATAGGCAGGATGGAAGATAATGAAAGTAGAACAAAATGTCAAAAGTGGTAAGATGGCAAAGAAAGGGTAAGAAAATTAGATCTCTCTGGGAAGCCCCACATTCAAAAAAATAGAAAGATGCTCCAGAAATAAAATAGAGAAAATGGAGGGGAAGGAATCTTTCTCCTTTTCCTAGGGAAAAATTCCTGGAATTCAAAGACATCCATTTCCAAAGGAAGTATTCACCATGCGCCCAGTACAGAGAATGACAAAAGACTAACATGAAGATATATTGTGATCAAATTTAAGAATACAAAGTGAAAAGAGAAACTTTTAAACCTTCTGAACTGGGGTGGAGACAGGGTGGAGAGCACCTACCATGTATCACACAAAGCAGTAGGAATTAGAATGTCATTGGGCTTCTCAGAAGCAACATTAAGAGTTAGGAAACAGCAGAACAAAGCCCTAATTTTCTGATGAAGATTACTTTCCTCATCTATGATTCTACATCCAGCCAAACTATTCAGTCTGAGATCAAATAAAGATATTTTCAGATTATCAAGGTCTCAGATTTACCTCTTGTGCACAAAAAGCTCTTGGAGGATTTACTCCACCAAAAGGAGTAAACCAAGGAGGAGGAAGACTTTAGAACCAGGATACAGAAGATCTGACATGAAAGCAAGCTGAAATAATTAGGAAGGGAAGTCCCAGAATGACAGTTGTATAGTCAAACCAGAGCATAATGAGACTAGAACAGGGGAGTGGAGAGCTCTAGGAAGGCTGCCTCTGGAAAAGAAATGATATGGAAGGATTATTTGCTGTGCTGAAGGTATCGAGAGAGGAGGATTACACCTCTGTAAGATTCAGAAGTGATAGGCACACAAAAAACTAAGAAGGAAGAAAAGGAGATGTTTTTTAATCCAGGGGCAACAAAAAGTTGTACAAAAAAAGAAATGTGATCATGGCATAACATGTAGCCCATAGTGAAGAATAATATCAACACTGGATAAAAAGAGTGATTTAACTATATTGGGAGGATGAGGGGAGGAAGGCTCTGTGTGTGTGCATGTGTGTGCATGTGTGTGTGTGTGTCTGTATAGGTGTGTAGATATGTATAGGAGGGTTAATTCTTATTGCAATTGAGTTAGAGACTGCAAGGTACTTATCCCAACGTACATTCTTCTTTCTTCCTTAGAAATAGAACTATGGATATATATGGGGGGTAATCTTTCCAGTTAAAAGACTACATTTCTCAGCTTAACTTGCAGCTAGGTACAGCCAGGTGTCTAGGTTCAGCAGAAGTATACTGTGGTACTTCCAGGAAATATCCTTGAAAGGGACAGAGGCGTCTTCTACTGCTGATGGTCTGGAATGGGAAAGTGATAGTTGGCATTTCTGCCATTATCATAGACCATGAGAATAATGGACACACACCAAAGATAGTAGACCACAGAGCTGGAAGGATCCTGGGGCCCTGATGACACTCTAAAGCTATCATATCAGCATTGGACTGGCTAACAATACATTTGTTTTATGTAAGATAATATATTGATACCTTTGTATATTTAAGTCATCATATTCAGATCTCAGTTATATTAAGTAGCAGAACCAGATTTAACTGATTTATTCACTAGACAATATCTAAAATGAAATTTAAGAAATAACAGTATAAGCATGTTATTTAATAATACAGAGTTAAATACTAGAAGAAAAAAAGTTGGAAGTTATTTAGGGCAGTGAGAATTGGGGTAAAATCAAATGATTACTATTTTTTCTTATAACTCTTTTAGAAATATTTGACATTTTAAGTTATGTACATGTATTACTTTGATAAAAGTTAAATTATTTGTTCAGGTACATTTTAATTAGTATTACAAGTAAAAATACACGTTCATTGCAAAAATTCAAACAACACAAAAGATATAAAGTTATGCTTCCCTTCAATATTTGTTGCCTATTCCTTGCCTGAGAATTCCACTCTCCTCCCCAGGAAAAATGGCCAATTGGTATGTGTCTCTCTATACTTTCTCTGTACATTCATTTAGCATATAAGAGAAGCATAGTTTTTTTTTTTTTTCTTTTTTTTTAACATCTTTATTGGAGTATAGTTGCTTAACAGTGTTGTGTTAGTTTCTGCTGTATAACAAAGTGAATCAGCTATATGTATACATATATCCCTATATCCCCTCCCTCTTGCACCTCCTTCCCACCCTCCCTATCCCACCCCTCTAGGTGGTCACAAAGCACCCAGCTGATCTCCCTGTGTTGTGTAGCTGCTTCCCACTAGCTATCTGTTTTACATTTCGTAATGTATATATGTCAGTGTTACTCTCTCACTTCGTCCCAACTTACCCTTCCCCCTCCCCGTGTCCTCAAGTCCATTCTGTATGTCTGCGTCTTTATTACTGTCCTGCCCCTAGGTTCATCAGAACCATTTTTTTTTTAAGATTTCATATTTATGTGTTAGCATATGGTATTTGTTGTTCTCTTTCTGACTTACTTCACTCTGTATGACAGACTCTAGGTCCATCCAACTCAGTACAAATAACTCAATTTCATTTCTTTTTATGGCTGAGTAATATTCCATTGTATATATGTGCCACATCTTTATCCATTCATCTGTAGATGGACACTTAGGTTGCTTCCATGTCCTGGCTATTGTAAATAGTGCTGCAATGAACACTGTGGTAGATGTCTCTTTTTCGGTTTATGGTTTTCTCAGGGTATATGCCCAGTGATGGTATTGCTGGGTCGTATGGTAGCTCTGTTTTTAGTTTTTTAAGGAAACACCATACTCTTCTCCATAGTGGCTGTATCAATTTACATTCCCACCAACAGTGCAAGAGGGTTCCCTTTTCTCCACACCCTCTCCAGCATTTATTGTTTCTAGATTTTTTGATGATGACCATCCTGACTGGTGTGAGGATGGCCTCATTGTGTTTTTGATTTGCATTTCTCTAATGATTAGTGATGTTGAGCATCCTTTCATGTGCTTGTTGGCAATCTGTATATCTTCTTTGGAGAAATGTCTATTTAGGTCTTCTGCCCATTTTTGGATTGGGTTGTTTGATTTTGGTACTGAGCTGCATGAGCTGCTTGTATATTTTGGAGATTAATCCTTTGCAAATATTTTCTCCCATTCTGAAGGGTAATCTTTTCCTCTTCTTTATGGTTTCCTTTGCTGTGCAAAAGCTTTTAAGTTTCATTAGGTCCCATTTGTTTATTTTTGTTTTTATTTCCATTTCTCTAAGAGGTGGGTCAGAAAAGATCTTGCTGTAATTTATGTCATAGAGTGTTCTGCCTATGTTTTCCTCTAAGACTTTTATAGTGTCTGGCCTTACATTTAGGACTTTAATTCATTTTGAGTTTATTTTTTGTGTTTGGTGTTAGGAAGTGTTCTAATTTCATTCTTTTACTTGTAGCTGTCCAGTTTTCCCAGTGCCACTTATTGAAGAGGTTGTCTTTTCTCCGTTGTATATTCTTGCCTCTTTTATCAAAGATAAGGTGACCATAGGTGTGTGGTGTCTGGACATAGGTGTCTGGACTTTCTATCCTGTTCCATTGATCTATATTTCTGTTTTTGTGCTAGTACCATACTGTCTTGATTACTGTAGCTTTGTAGTATAGTCTGAAGTCAGAGAGCCTGATTCCTCCAGCTCCATTTTTCTTTCTCAAGTTTCCTTTGGCTATTCAGGGTCTTTTGTGTTTCCATACAAATTGTGAAATTTTTTGTTCTAGTTCTGTGAAAACTGCCATCAGTAGTTTGATAGGGATTGCATAGAATCTGTAGATTGCTTGGGTAGTATAGTCATTTTCACAATGTTGATTTTCCAATCCAAGAACATGGTATATTTCACTATCTGTTTTTATCTTCTTTAATTTCTTTCATCAGTGTCTTATAGTTTTCTGCATACAGGTCTTTTGTCTCCTTAGGTAGGTTTATTCCTAGGTATTTTGTTCTTTTTGTTGCAATGGTAAATGGGAGTGTTTCCTTAATTTCTCTTTCACATTTTTCTTCAGTGGTGTATAGGAGTGCAAGAGATTTCTGTGCATTAATTTCGTATCCTGCTAATTTACCAAATTCATTTATTAGCTCTAGTAATTTTCTGGTAGCGTCTTTAGGATTCTCTATGTATAGTGTCATGTCATCTGCAAACAGTGACAGCTTTACTTTTTCTTTTCTGATTTGGATTCCTTTTATTTCTTTTTATTCTCTGATTTCTGTGGCTAAAACTTCCAAAACTATGTTGAATAACAGTGGTGAGAGTAGGCAGCCTTGTCTTGTTCCTGATCTTAGAGGAAATGGTTTCAGTTTTTCACCATTGAGAACGATGTTGGCTGTGCGTTTGTCATATATGGCCTTTGTTATGTTGAGGTAAGTTCCCTCTGTGACTACTTTCTGGAGAGTTTCATCATAAATGGGTGTTGAATTTTGTTGAAAGCTTTTTCTGCATCTATTGAGATGATCATATGGTTTTTATCCTTCAGTTTGTTAATATGGTGTATCACATTGATTGATTTGTGTGTATTGAAGAATCCTTGCAATCCTGGGATAAACCCCACTTGAACATGGTGTATGATGCTTTTAACGTGCTGTTGGATTTTATTTTCTAGTATTTTGTTGAGGATTTTTGCATCTATGTTCATCAGTGATATTGGCCTGTAGTTTTCTTTTTTTGTGACATCTTTGTCTGGTTTTGGTATCAGGGTGATGGTGGCCTCGTAGAATGAATTTGGAAGTGTTCCACCCTCTGCTATATCTTGTAAGAGTTTGAGAAGGATAGGTGTTAGCTGTTCTCTAAATGTTTGAGAGAATTCACCTGTGAAGCCATCTGATCCTGGGCTTTTGTCTATTGGAAGAATTTTAATCACAGTTTCAACTGCATTACTTGTGATTAGTTGTTCATATTTTGTATTTCTTCCTGGTTTAGTCTTGGAAGGTTGTGCTTTTCTAAGAATTTGTCCATTTCTTCCAGGTTGTCCATTTGATGGGCATGTAGTTGCTTGTAGTAATCTCTCATGATCTTTTGTATTTCTTCAGTGTCATTTGTTACTTCTCCTTTTTCATTTCTAATTCAGTTGATTTGAGTCTTCTCTCCTTGTTTCTTGATGAATCTGGCTAATGGTTTATCAGTTTTGTTTATCTTCTCAAAGAACCAACTTTTAGTTTTATTGATCTTTGCTCTTGTTTTTTTCATTTCTTTTTCGTTTATTTCTGCCTGATCTTTATGATTTCTTTCCTTCTGCTAACTTTGGGGGGGTTTTTGTTTTTCTTTCTCTAACTGCTTTATGTGTAAGGTTAGGTTATTTGAGATGTTTCTTGTTTCTTGAGGTAGGATTGTATTGCTATAAACTTCCCTCTTAGAACTGCTTTTGCTGCATCCCATAGGTTTTGGCTCATTGTGTTTTCATGGTCATTTGTTTCTAGGTATTTTTTGATTTCTTCAGTGATCTCTTGGTTATCTAGTAGCGTATCGTTTAGCTTCCAAGTGTTTGTATTTTTTACAGTTTTTTTCCTGTCTCATAGCATTGTGGTTGGAAAAGGTACTTGATACAATTTGAAGTTTCTTAAACTTACTGAGGCTTGATTTGTGACCCACGACATGATCTATCCTGGAGAATGTTCCATGAGCATTTGAGAAGAAAGTGTATTTTGTTGTTTTTGGATGGAATGTCCCATAAATATCAATTAAGTCCATCTTGTCTAATGTGTTATTTAAAGCTTGGGTTTCCTTATTTATTTTCATTTTGGATTATTTGTCCATTGGGTAAAGTGGGGTTTTAAAGTCCCCTACTATTACTGTGTTACTGTTGATTTCTCCTTTTATGGTTGTGAGCATTTGCCATATATGTTGAGGTGCTCCTATGTTGGGTGCATAAATATTTACAATTGTTATATCTTCTTCTTGGTTCGATCCCTTGATCATTATGTAGTGTCCTTCTTTGTATCTTGTAATTTTATTTTAAAGTCTATTTTGCCTGATATGAGACTTGCTACCCCAGCTTTCTTTGATTTCCATTTGCATGGAATATCCCCTCACTTGCAGTCTGTATGTGTCCCTAGGTCTGAAGTGGGTCTCTTGTAGACAGCATATATATGGGTCTTGTTTTTGTATCCATTCAGCCAGTCTGTGTCTTTTCATTGGCGCATTTAATCCATTTGCATTTAAGGTAATTATCGATATGTATGTTCCTGTTACCATTTTCATAATTGTTTTGGGTTTGTTTTTGTAGGTCTTTTCCTTCTCTTGTGTTTCCTGCCTAGCAAAGTTCATTTAGCATTTGTTGTAAAGCTGGTTTGGTGGTGCTGAATTCTCTTAACTTCTCGTTGTCTGTATAGGTTTTAATTTCTCTGTTGAATCTGAATGAGATCCTTGCTGGCTAGAGTAATCTTGGTTGTAGGTTTTTCCCTTTCATCACTTTAAATATGTCTAGCACTCCCTTCTGGCTTGCAGAGTTTCTGCTGAAAGATCAGCTCTTAACCTTATACGGATTCCCTTGTATTTTATGTGTTGCTTTTCCCTTGCTACTTTTAATGTTTCTCCGTTGTGTTTAATTTTTGATAGCTTGATTAATATGTGTCTTGGCGTGTTTCTCCTTGAATTTATCCTGTGTGGGACTCTCTTTGCTTCCTGGACTTGATTGACTCTTTCCTTTCCCATATTAGGGAAATTTTCAACTATAATCTCTTCAAATATTTTATCAGACTCAGGTCTTCTTCTGGGACCCCTATAATTTGAGTGTTGGCATGTTTAATGTTGTCCCAGAGGTCTCTGAGACTGCCCTCAATTCTTTTCATTCTTTATTCTTTATTCTGCTCTTCGGTGGTTATTTCCACTATTTTGTCTTCCAGGTCACTTTTCCGTTCTTCTGCCTCAGTTATTCTGATTCCCTCTAAAGAATTTTTAATTTCGTTTATTGTGGTGTTCATCATTGTTGTTTGCTCTTTATTTCTTCTAAGTCCTTGTTAAACGTTTCTTGTATTTTCTCCATTCTATTTCCAAGATCTTGGATCATCTTTACTATCATTACTCTGAATTCTTTTTCAGGTAGACTGCCTATTTCCTCTTCATTTGTTAGGTCTGGTGGGTTTTTACCTTACTCCTTCATCTGCTGCATATTTCTCTGTCTTCTCATTTTGTTTAACTTACTGTGTTTGGGATCTCCTTTTCACAGGCTGCAAGTTCATAGCTCCCGTTGTTTTTGGTGTCTGCCCCTAGTGGGTGAGGTTGGTTCAGTGGCTTGTGTAGGCTTCCTGGTGGCGGGGCCTGGTGCCTGTGTTCTGGTGGGTGGGGCTGGATCTTGTCTTTCTGGTGGGCAGGCTGTGTCTGGTTTTGTGTTTTGGGGTGTCTGTGAACTTAGTGTGATTTTAGGCAGCCTCTCTGCTGATGGGTGGGGCTGTGTTCCTGTCTTGCTAGTTGTTTGGCATGGGGCATCCAGCACTTGAGCTTGCAGGCCGTTGGGTGGAGCTGGGTCTTAGCGTTGAGAAGGAGATCTCTGGGAGAGCTCTCGCCAGTTGGTATTATGTGGAGCTGCGGCGTCTCTCTGGTAGTGCAATGTCCTGGACTTGGCTCTCCCACCTCGGAGGCTCAGGCTTCACACCCATCTGGAGCACCAAGACCCTGTCAGCCACATGGCTCAGAAGAAAAGGATCAAAAAAAAGGGAAGAAAATAATAATAATAAAATTTTAAAAATTATAAAATAAAGAAATAATAAAAAAAGAGAGCAACCAAACCAATAAACAAATCCACCAACGATAGCAAGCACTAAAAACTAAACTAAGATAAACATAAAAATCAGAAACAAATCAGTTGCAGACAGCAAACCCCTAGTCTACAGTTGCTCCCAAAGTCCACTGCCTCAATTTTGGGAATATTCATTGTCTATTCAGGGATTCCACAGATGCAGGTTCATCTAGTTGATTGTGGGAGTGTAATCTGCTGCTCCTGAGGCTGCTGGGAGAGATTTCCCTTTCTCTTCTTTGTTCACACAGCTCCTGGGGTTCAGCTTTGGTTTTGGCCCCACCTCTGTGTGTAGGTCGCCCTCAGGCGTCTGTTCCCCACCCAGACAGGAGAGGGTTAAAGCAGCGGCTGATTAGGGCTCTTTTGCTGTCTCAGGCCAGGGAGAGGGAGAGGGATGGTAGTCATAATTGGAATGCGACGGGAGCATGCAGCGGCAGAGGCCAGCGTGACATTACAACAGCCTGAGGTGTTCTGTGTGTTCTCCTGGGGAAGTTGTCCCTGGATCTGGGGACAGTGGCAGTGGTGTGCTGCACAGGCTCCTGTGGGGTTGTGGGGGCGGGTATGGGTAGTGATCTGTGTTTGCACATAGGATTCTTGGTGGCAGCGGC
The DNA here is from genome assembly GCF_963455315.2 of Globicephala melas. Classification (NCBI taxonomy): domain Eukaryota; kingdom Metazoa; phylum Chordata; class Mammalia; order Artiodactyla; family Delphinidae; genus Globicephala; species Globicephala melas. The sequence goes on along the minus strand of NC_083317.1, from coordinate 107,339,138 downwards.
AGCAGCGTTAGCATTTCATGCCTGTCTCTGTGTTCTGAGCTGCTAGCCACAGCTAATGCCCATCTCTGGAGCTCGCTTAGGTGGTGCTCTGTCTCCTGTGGGCACACATGGAAGGAATCCCCTCTCCTCACACACCCTGAAACAATGGTCTCTTGCCTCTTCGGCAGGTCCAGACTTTTTCCCTGACTCCCTCCCAGCTAGTTTTAGCACAACAGCCCTCTTCAGGCTGTCTTCACGCAGCCAACCCCAGTCTTCTCCCTGGGATCTGACCTCCGAAGCCCAAGCCTCAGCTCCCAGCCCCCACCTGCCCCGGCGGGTGAGCAGAAAATTGTCTCAGGCTGGTGAATGCTGGTCAGCACTGATCCTGTGTGCAGGAATCTCTCCGCTTTGCCCTCTGCACCCCTGTTGCTGTGCTCTCCTCCATGGCTCCAAAGCTTTCCCCCCATCCACCTCCTCTCTACCAGTGAAGGGGCTTCCTAGTGTGTGGAAACTTTTCCTCTTTTACAGCTCCCTCCCAGAGGTGCAGGTCCTGTCCCTATTCTTCGTCTCTGTTTTTTCTGTTTTCTTTTGCCCTACCTAGGTACGTGGGGATTTTCTTGCCTTTTGGGAAGTCTGAGGTCTTCTGCCAGCATTCAGTAGGTGTTCTGTAAGAGTTGTTTCACATGTAGATGTATTTTTGATGTAATTGTGATGAGGAAGGTGATCTCCACGTCTTATTTCTCCACCATCTTGAAGGTCCCCCCCCCCATAGTTTTCTTTTATTTTTATTAAAAATGGATTTTAAATTAAAAAATATATATTTTGGAGTATAGTTGATTTACTATGTTTTGTTAGTTTCAGGTGTACAGCAAAGTGAATCAGTTATACATATACATATATCCACCATTTTTTTAGATTTTTTTCCCATAGCCCATTACAGAGTACTGAGTAGAGCTCCCTGTGCTGTACAGTAGGTTCTTATTAATTATCTATTTATATGTAGTAGTGTGTATATGTCAATCCCAATCTCCCAGTTTATCCCACCCCTTCCTTATCTGCTGGTAACCATAAGTTTGTTTTCTATTGATACATCTGTGATTCTACTTCTGTTTTGTAACTATGTTCATTTGTCCCCTTTTTTTAGATTCCACATATAAGCAGTATCATATGATATTTGTCTTTTCTGTGTCTGACTTACTTCACTCAGTATGACAGTCTCTAGGTCCATCCATGTTGCTGCAAATGGCATTATTTTGGTTTTTTTATGGCTGAGTAATATTCCATTGTATATATGTACCACATCTTCTTTATCCATACCTCTGTTGATGGACATTTAGTTTGCTTCCATGTCCTGGCTATTGTAAATAGTGCTGCAATGAAAAAAGTGGATTTAAATTTTGATAAAGTACTCATGAAGAAATATTTAGGCTTATAACAGTTGTTATTTGTTTATATTTTTAGAATTCGAGATGCAAGCATACAGTTAAAAAGTCAGCAAAATGATTTTCAGAGAGTACAGAAAGAATTGAGTCAGTTGCAACATGAGTTAAAAATTAAACAAAGACAATCACAAATCTTCAGGTAAGATTATCTTTAAAGAATTGAATATTATAGTATTGAAAATTTACACTCATTTAATACTAACTTTATAAGCATTCAAACACCTTTTAGTAATATAGTTTCTATATTTATATAGTTTAATATTATAGTGTTGTTGAAAAAAATGGAAACACTTCACTTTTTTTTAAACTATTATCTCAACTAAATAGTTTTGCCAATAACATTTAAATTAGGCAAACGCCTTGTTCTGATTTTGCAGTGACATTTAGAATGAAAGCACAGTAACTAATTCATTTTCCTCTTGGCCAGTATTTCTTGGTATACTTGATCTCCTGACCGACAGTCCAGTGACATGAAAAGAATAGAATGGGGAAACTTTCTAACTGGATAGTAATAGACCTCCTAAATTTAGAAATTTCCAATATAAATGGTGTTAAATCTGCTTTTATATAATCTTTGAAGGCTTTATAATAACTAAAGGTAAAGCCCAATGTTCTAAAGAAAATAGGAAGTACTTTTTAAAAATGGAATTGAATTTATTGAGAATATCAGAAAGAATGATTAATTTTTAAATTGAGTAACTTTTAGCTCTTAGAAAAGGGAAATAAGTTAAATGAACATTATAAATAGACACAGGTTCAGGATGACTAAAAAAAATATGCCGGGTAAATACTTTTAATGTTCTTATTTTTTCCAGTCTACTTATTATTATTGGGAATATTGTTCTGTTAAAAAAATTATCTGGGCTAATAATTTTTTTATGCAATATCTGGTGATAACCTGTTAGCCATCTAACCTTTCATTAATGCCTTGCACATAACTGATGCTAAATAAATAATTTTTGAATTAATGAATGAGTCTACTCACAAAACAGATGACAATTTTTGTCATCAGAAATCTTCTCTGTCCTTTCCTAGAAATCTAGTATTGAACCAGCAGGATATCACCCCGGTGATCCCAACTCTCCATTTTAGTCAGGACCATCAGTATTCAGTCTTGGCCCCAACAATAGCTTTGGCTCAGGTCCACTCGGGAAATCCCATTTGTTTTATCCAGAGATGCCATTATGGATGGCAGGATTGACTAAATTTTAAAGGCTAGACTAGGACTAGATTAGACAATTAATGCTGCTTCAGGATATTATGGACTAATAAAGTCAGTCTTTATTATTCACATTTTACATGTAATTTGTAGTATTTTAAATTCTTGAATAAGCTTATACATATTTAAATGTTATTTTTATTCTGTGTTGTAATTTTGTCATCATTTTGCATTATACTTTTACTGCTTATTTTTTAAAATGTTTTCAAAAGATCCGTGGTTTTTGTTTACTTTTAGATAAAAGATCACAAATTGGGAGTTTCGGATCTGATTTATATAAAAAAGTAACACTAGAAATTTTAGAAGTAACCATTTAACTAGACAGTATAAATAAAAGTTTGTGACAGATGAATAAAAATAATTACATGTTTTGTTAATACTCTCACTAGTAGGTACATTGCATGGGAGAAGGCAGTCTGGTGAAAATAAAATCAAACCAAAAGTTGTAGAGTTCAGTGATTTTGTTGCATTACTAAAAGCTCATTTTAAACTAGTTTACTGATTATTTAAAAAAAATATCTACCAGAACGTAAAACTTCGAGTTTGCTGTGGATAAAGCAAAGGAGCTTATAATCTTCTCTCTTAAAGTGGTAAAGAAAAGAAGCTTGAGCTTTAGCTACTCAGATGTAATCATCTTTATTTACGGCGTCCAAAATGAACTTTCAAGAGATCAATGCACTATGTCTTTGAGTCACTTTGCTCTTTTTAAATTATTCTCTCATTTGTTTAATTGCAATAGGGCTTAATCACCTAGCCTCCAGCAAAGTGTTCTTCATGCTTTGTATTTTCCCTGACCTCATTTCCAACCTGTCTCTCGCAAGGGGTTGATGAGGAGTAGCTGTGGTATGCCTCAGTTGGCTCAGCACAACTGCTATTCAGAATAAAGTGTCTTTTGAGAATGGAAATCAACTTTTGAAAGCCTGTAAAATAGATACTAAAAAACAATATGGAATACAGATATACTTCACTTTATGTAAAGTTGTGTATAACTCCAATATTCCAAATCAATCCATATTTGAAATATTTTGGTAGTGCTTACTTTTATAGGATTCTTATTGTAAATCTTTCATAAATTGTTTGAAATATACTTATCCTTTAATTTTTCTTGTTTGTAAATCCAGACTCTGTCATCTTTGAAATTAAGCCAACTCCCCAAATCTCTCACTTTCACACCAACTTGTCAACCACATTAAGGCTTCTAGTTTTGTTTTGTTTTGTTTTTCTGATTTTCCCAACCATTTCCTGGCCTTACTTTGTTTTCTAGCCTTGATCCCATAATCAGCTCATGTCTTTTTTAAACAGCTGTATTGAGATATAAGTTACATACTACAAAATCCACCCCTTTTAAGTAGACAATGTAATGATTTTTAGTAAACTTACTGAGTTGTGCAACCATTACCACATGCAATATTAGAACATTTGAGTCATCCTTAGAAGATCCTCATGCCATTTGCAATCTCTATCTTCACCGCCAATCCTAGGCAATTGCTTATCTTCTTTCTGTTTCTATAGATATTTCTCTGGACAATTCAAATATATGGAATCCTACAGTATGTGGTCTTTTATATCTGACATCTTTCAATAATGTTTTTGATGTTTATCCATGTTGTATCATGCATCAGTACTTTGTTCCTTTTTATTGCTAAATAGTGTTTCATTGTCTGAACATACCACATTTTATTTATGCATTTATTAGTTGAAGGACATTTGGATTGTTTCCGCTTGTTGGCACCTATGAATAATGCTGCTATAAACATTCACATGTAAGTCTTTGTGTGGATGTATGTTTCATTTCTTTTGAGTAGATACTTAAGTGTAGAATTACTGAATCATATGGTAAATTGATATTTAACCTTTAAGAAACTGCAAAACTATTTTGCAAAGTGGCTGCACTATTTTACATTCCTACCAGGAATGAGGATTCTACTTTTACTGTGTTCTTGACAACATTTCTTATTGTCTGTATTTTTTTTATAGTAGCCATTCTAGAGGCTGTGAAATGGTACCTCATTGTGCTTTGATTTGTGTTTCCCAAATGACTAATGGTGTTGAACATCTTTTTGTGTGCTTATTAACTATTTTTATGGCTATTTGGTGAAATATCTATTAAAATATTTTTTCTATTTTTCATTGGTTTGTTTTCTTGTTATCAGATTATAAGAGTTCTTTGTATGTTCTGGGTACAAGTCTTTTATTTGAAATATGATTTGCAAATATTTTCTCCCAGTCTGTGGCAAGTCTTTTCATTTTTTTAATTGTGTCTTTTCGAAGAACAAAAGTTATTATTTTTAGTGAAATACAGTTTAATCAATGTTTTCTTTTAGGGATTGTGCTTCTGGTAATGTATCTAAGAACTCTGCCTAACCAAAGGTCACAAAGATTTTTTCCAGTAGTTTCTTCTAAAGGTTTTATAGTTTTAGCTCTTACCTTTAGGTCTGTGATCCATTTTAACTCTTGTGAATAATGTAAAGTAAGGATCTAAATTCATCTTTTTTTTTCATGTGAATATTCAATTATTCTAGCACTGTTTGTTAAAAAGACTATTCTTTCCCTATTGAGTTGCCTTGGTCCCTTTACCTAAAATCAATTCACCATGAATGGAAGGAATTATTTCTGGACTCTCTATTCTATTTTATTCATCTATTGATGTATATCTATTCTTAATGTCAGTACCACACTCTCTTGAATATTATAATTTTTAGTGAATTTTGAGATCAAGAAATGTAAGCCCTTCAAATTTCTTTGTTTTCAAGATTGTTTTGGCTATTCTGGGAACCTTGTATTTCCATATAAATTTTAGGATCATCTTGTCAATTTCTGAAAAATAGCCTACTGGGATTTTGATAGGTATAGCATTAAATCTATAGATCAATTTGGGGAGAATTGCCATTTTTAAAATGTTGAATTTTTCAATCCAAGAATCCATATATCTCTCCACTGAGATCTTTAGTTCTCTCAGAAATGTTTTGTTTTTAGTATATAAGTCTTGCACTCCTTTTATTTAGTTTATTTCTAAATACTTTATTCTTTTTGATGTTATGACAAGTGGGATTTTTTTCTTAACTTTATTTTTGGGATTCATCATTGCTAGTAAACAGATTGGTTTTTGCACATGGTTTATGTATCCTGTGATCTTGATGAACCCATTTATTCTAGTATTTGTGTGTGTGTGTGTGTGTGTGTGTGTGTATTCATTAGGATTTTCTTCATAGAGTATGTTTCTGCATAGAGGAATTTACCAATACTCCAGCTACTTTTACCTCTGCTTATTTACCCTTAAAACCCTCAGTCTTTATATCCACTTACAGGTTGTTAAACACCAGGCCCTCAATTTCTTCAATACTATTCTAAATCCTCAATATTCTGCTTAAAATTCTTTGTGCTACTCATCTCTCACCAGCTGTGTGTCTTGCCTTGTATTTCACAAAGAGAGTTAAAGTTATCAACACAGACATATTTCCTGTGAGTCAAATGATACTTAAGTTTCAGAACCCCGCACTCAGGACCCCCTTCCAAGCTTCTGGGAGGGCCCCTGGCAAAGTAAGATGGTTTTAAATTATAATTGTAAAAATTCTGTCTCTTTGCACTCTGATTTCCCTTCTCCTACTTCTGATGTCAGTATGCCCTTGGAGTAGTCCCTGGCATTTGAGGAATCTGAGAGAGAAAGTTGTGTTGGCAATATACATTATAACTGCCATCTGGAAAGTCATTTCAATGTAATTTTCAATTACACAAACAAGACATTGCAGACTAAAAATAGGGATGTGTATGAATTTCTTTCTTTTTTTTTTTTTTTGAGGTACGCGGGCCTCTCACTGTTGTGGCCTCTCCTGTTGCAGAGCACAGGCTCCGGACGCGCAGGCTCAGCGGCCATGGCTCACGGGCCCAGCCGCTCTGCAGCATGTGGGAATCTTTCCGGACCGGGGCATGAACCCGTGTCCCCTGCATCGGCAGGCAGACTCTCAACCACTGCACAACCAGGGAAGCCCTGTATGAATTTTTTTGAATTAATGGAGTAAAAGCAATAAAGATGAACAATTTAAACAATAGAAATTATTCTGTCATAAAAAACAAATTATAACATTTTTTCAGATTACATCATAAGTGATACAATTTCAATAAAATCTCTTGGATTATTTTGTAATCCATTCAATGAAGAGGAGTTAATTATTTGAATACATTGGAGAAAGATTTAAGTTTCTTGCTGATTTGACCAAAGCTGCTGACATCACTGAATATAACATAAAAATCATAGTATACCACTTCAAGGACATCTGAGATAAGCAAGTTCATGAGTTTCATCATTTCAAAGACAATTTAAGATGTCATTTTCCAAGAAAACTTGAAATGCCAAAAATTTTATCATATATGAAAAAATTTTATAAGGATTTTCCCAAATTTGACAATGCTTAATATTTACATGATATTACCAGTAATGGGCTATGAAGCTAAAAGAATCTTTCTAAACTACCACAGATAATAAAACTAATGGCCTTGCTAGATGAAAGGCTGTATAATTTTTATATTCTCTCCACACAAAGTATTATTATAAAATGGTTCTCATATGAAAAGGTGCTTGTAAAGCATGTAACCAAAAATTATAGACAAAAGAAATATTGTAGAGCTGTTACTTATTAAAAAGTTATACTGTTTTTCTGTATTTTGTGATATTGATGAGATTTATTAACTTTTACAATTTTATTTGTAATGATTTTTCTCAGTCTATAAGTGCACACTTTTAAACCTAATTTTGTAGTCGTCTTTTACAAGAAAGCCATCCCTCTATCCACACCAATCATATAAGATCTAGGCCACACAAAATGTGATGGATCTGCTCTTCGCTAAGTGGCTTGATTTTTCTGTTTCCTGCCTTTTGTCCCTACAGAAGCACATGCATCCGTATCTGGTCTTTCTTCTATTAAATATCCCTTTAGGCCTTGACCCCCATGTTCATGACTTGCTCCCAGCAGCTGCCTTACATTGGGCCCATTAGGCCTTTAACCTTGACTTAGTTCATAGTTCTTGTCTCTGTCTTACCACTTCCTGGCTTCGCATTCAAACTTCCCATCCTCACCATTGCTCCCCTTTGCTTTAGTGATCTGTTGGACTCTTTCTTTGATTTTTTTTTTTTTGGCTTGTTTTTAATTGAAATATAGTTGATTTACAATGTTGTGTTAATTTCTGCTGTACAGCAAAGTGATTCAGTTACACATGTTATATACATTCATTTTTATATTCTTTTCCATTATGGTTTATCTCAGGATATTGAATATAGTTCCTGTGCTATACAGTAGGACCTTGTTGTTTATCCATTCTATATGTAATAGTTTGCATCTGCTAACCTCAACCTCCCAATCCATCCCTCCCTCACCCCCACCCCTTTCTTTGATTTTTTTTTTTTTTTGAAATCAACATCTCTCTTAGCTCCCAGGTCTGCATGCTGATTGAGGATTCCCTGTGGCTTTTGGTCACTCAAGTGGACCTTATTAATTAACCACACAGAATGACACCACCCTTCTTCTTCCTGGCAAAGGCTAATCTTTCAGCCTTTGTTTTACATCTGTCCTTTCTTTCTAGCTCTCTGCACAAAAAATGATCACATCTCTTGCCTGTGTTTTTTAGCCTCTGTGACTGTACTCATACTGTCTGCTCAGCTCTGTAAACACTCAGGTGTCTCCCATCCTAACAAACCATTCTACTGTGTATCTTCCTTTTTCTCTCCTTGCTGCCTCAATCAAGGTTCTTGATTGCTGGTACCACATAACTATTTTCTCACTTCTGCTTTACTGCTCAGTCTTTTCCTACCTGAAGCCTCTCTCTTAGGTCACCAAAGACCTCCTTAATACCGGATATAATGGCCTCTGTTCAGCCTTTGTCTGAGGCCTTAAACACTGATCACTACTCTCTACTTTAAATTCTCTTATCCCCTGGCTTTTCCGATGTTATCTTTTTGGCTTTTCTTCACTGGTTGCTCCTCCCTCATCTCCTTTGAGGGTTTGTTTTCTGATTTATTCCCATAAATATTAGTGTTGTCCAGTATCTTATCCTCAGTATTTCTTACTTCTTTATTCCTCCAACAGAGTGATCTATTTTTTTCACTCATTCATTCATTCATCAATATGTGTTGAGTACATACTATGTGGTAGGTACTGTGCTAGGTGCAAGGGAGACTGTGATGAACAAGACAGATACAGTCTGTATAATAGATCTTAGTCTACTTAGGTAGATAAATATTAACTCCCATGGCTTCAGTCATCATCTTTTTGCTGATGACACTCCTATCCATGTCTGCATCTTGCTTGATTATTAGGTAAATGATAGCCAGGACATCTGAAGTAATAAAAATCATTGAGATAGTAAAAAACATGTGGTTACTTTGAGCTGTGGCATTTGATGTGGGAAAAGCACTGGATCAGTCACTTAAAAAGGTTTCATTTATTATTACCCTAGGTTTTACACTGCCTGTAGGACTCTAGTGCAGGAAGAATGCTGTCTACAAATCTGAGATTCTCTTTTAGGCTCAGTGACTAAGTCACTTTTTTATTTTATTTATTTATTTTTGGCTGCATTAGGTCTTTGTTGCTGCAGGCGGGCTTTCTCTAGTTGTGGCGAGCGGGGGCTACTCTTCATTGCAGTGTTCGGGCTTCTCATTATTGTGGTGTCTCTTGTTGCGGAGCACGGGCTCTAGGCGCGCGGTCTTCACTAGTTGTGGCACGTAGGCTCAGTAGTTGTGGCTTGTGGGCTCTAGAGCACAGGCTCTGTAGTTGTGGCACACAGGCTTAGTTGCTCCGCAGCATGTGGGATCTTCCCAGACCAGGGATCAAACTCGCGTCCCCTGCATTGGCAGGCAGATTCTTAACCACTGCGCCACCGGGGAAGTCCTGACTAAGTCACTTTTGACTGAATTTCCTTCACTAAATGTTTGCTGTTAAATTAATTTTAAAAGATTAATAGAAAAATGTGTATGAAAGTAGTTAGCTACCTTTATTTATAGTTAAAATATTATAACACAATGGAAATGAGTTGGGGTGACCATATACCTCAGTCTTCCTGGGATAACCCCAGTTTATATGTTGTCTCAGCATAATGCAGATAGCACCTACTTTTACTTTCATAACTGTCTCCATTTATACAGTAGATTGTATGGTCACTCTAAAACCATTTTTCAAGGAAAACCTTTTTTCAAATACATATTTGTTATTATGCTTGCTATTTTTAAAAATCCTAATTTTTCCTTACTTCTTTACAGTCAGAGATTGACAGAATACAAGTATCTCTGGAATAAGACTCTTTCATTACTTACTTTTAGTAAAAGAGAGCTAACCAGTATTAAAAATGAAGTATATGATAATTTTCAAAACTGGACTTCACTGAAAGGAGAAGTTTTTCTACAAATTAAATCCATAAGTGAAACAGCCTTGACAGGTTTGTTATATATGTTTAGAACATAATCGTCCTTTTTTTGGTAAATGGTATATCATAAGTCATGAAATAATGATACTTCATTTTATGTGATGGGAATTATGATTAATTTTAAACCTGTTATTTGTTAGTATACTAGATGACCACTAAGATCTATTCCATCCCTGAAATTTAATAATTATAGGCCTGATCTAAGATAAGCTCTGATACATCAATCTTGAACTGTGACCAGAAGTCTGATTATTCCTGTTAAATGTACAAATTTGTATTTTAAAACTTTTTTTCTGTTAATGGCTGAGTAGCTCTAATTAGATCAGATTTCCCACAGATAACAACTATAAATTCTGAACAAAGTACCTACCTAAAAACACTGGAGAGTGACCAAGACCAAGCACATGGAGGGAACATAAGAAAAATTGAAAGAAGGCCTATTACTATTTGAAAAAAGCCAATCTAAAATGGTAATGTACTGGATGATTCCAACTGTAATATATGACTATTCTGGAAAAGGTAAAACTATGGAAATAATAAAGAGGTCAGTGGTTGCCAGGGTAGGAAGGAAGGATGAATAGATAGAGCATGGAGTATTTTAGGGCAGTGAAACTATTTTTGTATAGTGTAATGGTGGATAGGTGTCTTTATACATTTTGCCAAAACCCATAGAATATACAATGCCAAGAATGTACCCTTAATGTAAGTTATAGATTTGGGATGGTAATGATGTGCCAATGTAGGTTCATTAATTGTAAAAAATGTACCACTGTGGTGCAGGATGTTGATGGTGGGGGAAGCTATGCATGTGTGGGGGGCAGGAAGTATCTGGGAATTCTCTGTACTTTCTGCTTAATTTTACTATGAACCTAAAACTGAACTAAAAAAATCTATTATTTTTTTAATTGAAAGAAGGGGATAGCACTGGGTGAATTCCCTGTTTGTTGTTGTTGTTTGTTTTGGTGTTTTTTTATGGCTATTAGATTGAGGGCAGGGTACAATCTATTCCAAGCAGGGAAGCTAGAACTTTGATAGAAATCTATAGTCTTTTTGGCTTTAAGACTGGGGGGCAGAGATCAAGGCAGTCCCAGCTTTGAGAAGTGAGAGGATATCCTCGAAAAGAGATAGAAAGTGAGAGCTCAAATTACGCATATAAACTCTTCCCAAATCTCTGGCTTATCCCTAAAATACGTGTGTACAGGGAAGACTCTTAAGTAGCTCATCTAAGGCTAAAGCAATTGACATTACCTGCTACCTACCCTAGGGGAAACAGTCATTAGTATATGAGTTCAGCCAAGTTAACTACCTGTTAAAACAAAGCAATACCAAAAAAAAAAAAAAAAAAAAAAATCAATACTCTAGAGGACCATAACAGAATCCAGAGTCTCCATAACATGACATCCGCAATGTTTAGGATACAATCCAAAACTACTTGAACTGGAAAGAAACAGGAAAATGGCTTCTACTCAAAAGAGTAGACAGTCAACAGAGACCAACCCTGAGGTGGGCCAGATGATATAATTAGCTGACTAGGATTTCAAATCAGCTGTTAACTATGTTCAATGACATAGAGGAAAATAAGCTAATAATGAATGAAAAGAGAGAAAATCTCAGCAAGAAACTATTAAAAATTGGAAAGTCAAGAATTAAAAAATACAATATCTAAAATAAAAATTTACTGGATAGACTTTTATAGCATATTGTGATTACCAAAGAAAGAATCAATGAACTTTAAGATAGATTAATAGAAATTATTCAATTTGAAGAAGAGAGATAAACACTGAAAAAAGTGAACAGAGCTCCAGGGAAGGGTTAAAATGTACCATAATAATAAATATCAGTAAATATGAAACTCTTTTTTCCTTTGAATTGAAAAACTGTCTATGATCATTTAAAGTAAGAATTATAATATTATATGGTGGAGGTTATAAAGTATATTGATTTAACATATGACAGCTAGAGCATAAAGGACAGGGGGATGGGGTAATAGATCCATATGGTTGCACGCTTTTTGTATTTTATGTGACATGGTGCAACATTCATTCTATGTAGACTAAGAAATTAAGGATGTATAATCCCTAGAGCAACCACTAAAAAAAATACAAAAAGCTATATAAAAAGCTAATAATAATGGAGAATTAACATCATCTGACTCTAAGATTTATTATAAAATCACAGTAAACAAATCAGTGTAATACTGGCATATGGATCAACAATAGATCAATGGAACAAAATAGCCTTGTAAATGACCCCTGTTGATAATGCTCATTTCACTTTTGACAAGGCACCAAAACAATTCAATGGGAAAAAGAAAGTCTTTCAACAAATTGTGCTGGAACAACTGAATAGCCATATAGGAAAATATACCCTGACTCCTTAACTCCATAAAAATTAATTCAGGATTAGTCAGAGCTAAATTTAAAAGCTAAAACAATAAAAGGAGAAACAGGAAAATATCTTCATGAATTGATAGTAAATGAAGGTTTCTTGGATAGGACACAGAAGTAAGAATAACAAAAGAACAAAAATTGATGAATTAGACTTAAAGTTTAAAACTTCCGCTCATCAAAAGATGCCATTAATAAAATGAATAGGTAAGCCACAGACAGAGAAAATATTCCAAAACTCTGTGACAAAGGACTGCTGTCCAGGTTACATAAAGAACACCTACAAGTCAATAGTAAAAGGACAAGTGATCCAACCAAAAATGGCCAAAAGATTTGAATAGACACTTTACAAGGAAAGATACACAAATGGCCAAAAAGGACATGAAAAGGTGCTCAGCATTATGAGTCATAGGGAAATGCAAGTTGAAACCACAGTGAGATACCAGTACATACACACTACGTTGGCTAAAATGAAAAAAAATGACAACAGCAAATTTTGGTGAGGAAGGAGGGCAACTGGAACTCTCAAACAAATTGGTGAGAGTATAAAATGTTACAGCTGCTTTGAAAAAGGATCTGACAGTTTTTTAATAAAACTAAAGATACATCTGTCTGATGTCTCTGAAATTCTTCTCTTTGGAATTTACCATCTCCCCCAAATGAAAACATATGTCCATAAAAACATTCAGCAACTTTATTCAAGCTTTATTCAAAATAGCCTTAAGTTGGTAAAAGCCCAGAAGTACATCAGTAGAATGGATTATCAAAAAAACGGCTGAATAAACAATGGAATATAGAATGAACTACAGTAATGCAGTAACTTGGATAAACATCAAAAATATTACGCTGCCTGAAAGTAACCTTACACAAATAATGCACATTGTAAGATTCCATTTATATGATGTTCTAGAATAGGCAAAACTAATCTATAGTGGGAAAAAAAACAAAAACAAAAACAGAAGTTACCTCAGAGGGGAGGATTGACTGGAAAGGGGGCATGAGGGCACTTTCTTTGGTGATAGTAATGCTCTCTATTTTGATAGAGGTTTGGGTTACACAGTGGATGTATTTTTCAAAACTCATCTGTTGGTACATTTGAGATTTATTCATTTCTTTGTGGGTAAATTTCACTCAAAAATTAGAAATCTATATTGAATGCTAATTAACAATGTGCATGCTGAAGTATTTAGGGAGTCAAATATATTGACTTATCTTGAAATGCATAAATATGTAAGATGGTTAGAGGAATAACTATGTTATAAAGCAAATATAGTAAAATGTTAATTGAAGAATCTAGGTAGTGTGTGTATTTGAGTTCACAGTACAGTTCTTCCAACTTTTCTGTATATTTTAAATTTTTTATAGTTAAATGTTAGAAAAAGAAAGCATTCTAACCTTATAACTTCAGTTTCCTAATTTTATTATATAATATGTGCCTTTAGAAATGAGTTGTATATGATAATACTCTTAAAATTTTTAACTAATTTTGAGAATTAAATTTGGACAAATACAGATGAATATTATAACAACCATGTTTTCAACTGCAAAAATTGTTAATTTTTAATACTTTGCCTTTAAAAAAAGTGTCTTAGTTCAGCAGACATTGAATCAAGGGTATAACTGCAGGTAGTTTATTTGGGAAGTGAAGGTCATGCAGGTATAGGGACAGAAAGGCAGCCAATAAAGGTTGCAGTATTGCAGTGGGCAACTGGAGCTTAATCCCATGAGGAAACTGAGAAATGGTTTAAAACACATGCCTCAGAATTCCTCACTCAAGGAGTGAGGGAGCTGGACATCAACTCCCAAGAGTCATTGGTTAAGGGCTGCTCCCAGACAGTGTAAACTCCTTGGCACCTGTAGTCTGCCATTTGGTGGGAAGTGCTACTTTCTGCAGTTCCAGGGAAAAGATTCCTCCAGCACAGAGATGCAAATAGTGGGAACTGGAAGTCGGTAGAAGAACATTGAAAGGTTCAAGGGATATGGGTGGGTCACTGACAATGTCCACTACAGTTAATAATATAGATATACTCTATTTTATGCATCATTTCCATTATTTGAACATTCACATGTATCTTTTGATGAATATATGCCTTTGTTTCTTTCCAGTAACTACCTAGGAGTAGAATGGCTGGGTCTTATGGTAGGTTATATTTAACTTTTTAAGAAACTACCCAATAGTTTTCCAAAGTGGTTGATCCTTTTAAATCCCTACCAGCAAAGTATGAGAGTTCTAGTTGCTCCATATCCTTGTCAACACCTAGTGTTGTCAATCTTTTAAATTTTAGCCATTTTAATGGGACACATATAGAGGATATTAATCCACATTCAAATCACTTCTCAATAACTTTCTCATTTTTGAGTGTCTTGTCACATCTTATTATAGAATATTTACCTCATGATGTCAGAAATGATGAACTCAGTCATACCAGAAGAGAAGAAGCATCAGCTCTACCTGTTTTTGTTTTCATTTTTGTTGCATTATCAGTATCTTCCCTAATGCATGATTTCTTTGGGGGAATCTTTTAAGCTAATTGTCAACTTTAGGACTTAGTTTAGGTAAACCACAGAGGAGCACATAGACTGAAATATGTCACAATCACAGAAAGAGATAGAAAAGCGAGGAGGTACTGACAACCCCTCTGCATGGAGGAATATTACTCCTTCCTCACTTTAAAAGCTCAGTCACTTTATTCTCTCTGAATGTGACCCATATAATATAAGGCCAGAGGGAAGTACTGCAGGTACATGAAGGGGAGGTTAGCTAAGGGTCTCCCAGAACAAGTAGCTGACCTTTCTTATGACTTACGTCTTGGTTCAGATGTCACCTCTTCAGAGAGATCTTTGCTGGCCATCCTAGTTAAAGTAGTCTTCCCTTACACTTCTCTATCCTATTTTTCTGTTTCATTTTTAATAACATTTATCACTGTCAGAAATACTCTTATCCATTTACTGATTTATGTGTTTACTGCCAGACTCCTCACACTAAGCTATAATCTCCAGGAAGACAGGAATTTTGATGGCTTTGCTGAATGCTGTCTTCCTAGTGTTTTAAGAGAATTTTGCCTGTCACAGGGTAGGTGCTCAGTGAACATTGTAGAATTTAAATGGAAATAAAGGACACCCAAATTTTAACCCAGATTAAATCTGATAATTTTTATGTTCCTTTTTAAACCTCTGAGTATTTTCTAAATGTTTTTGATAATGCTCACTTACTACTTCTATATCTAGGGAGAGAGAGTAAGGAGAAAGGAGAGGCTTTGTTTATGAGTTGCGTGTGCCTGCAGCCATGGGTTACTATCAGTAGTAAAATTCTCAATCTGATTTTTAAAGCTTGTTTGAAACTTATTTTTTGAACTTTAAGGAGGGAAATGCAAAACTTGATAATTCTTTTTTTCCCCTCAAATTCAAATGCCTTTAAGGATTTTTCTGACTATAAACATAAAACAGCCTCAATGTTAAAACATAGAAAATACAGAAAAAGAACAAGGAAGGAAGTGAACATCATCTACAATCGCAATACACAAAGATATCTGCTGTTAACATTTTGATATAGAACTTTCTAATCTTTATTTTTACTGTATAGATATATATACTTAATAATATATCATGTAAATATACAGTCATGCCAACTAACTGTGTAAACTATTTTGACATAGCATCTCATTGTAGGAATGTATCTTAACTTATTTAACTGGCTTTCTATTTGTGGACATTTAGGTTGATCATAGTTTTTGCTTTTATAAATAAGGTTTCAGTGAACATCTTTACTCATGAATCTCTATGATCTTGTCCCATTTTTTTTATTTAACATAGTTAATTCCTAAAAGTGGTATTGAAGAATCAAGTAGTATTACATTTTACATTTTATCTAACATGAGAAGACAGGAGGTAGTTTTCAACCCTTAACTTTAACATTTACCATTATAATAAATCATATTGCTTTTATATCAGAAGTGTGAGGGCTTTGTTTGGAAGTTACACAGTGGTGATTGCAGAAGCTCAGAGATGGAAATACATACACAAGGACAGTATATTTAATTTCCAAGCAAGAGCTTAGTGACCATAACAGTTGGGGTGTGTGAAAGTGAAGCTATATTATTGTAAGGGTTTTTCCCGCTCTTTTTAAAAAAATTTCTTCTTACTCTATGTTATCAGCACAGTCGAAGCCTCAGGGCACATATATACAAACATGTACCAGTATATGCAAAATGACAAATATGCTGATGCTTGCCTTTTTATAATCTCTGATCAATTTGAGCACACTTTAAATTTAGCAGCAGTTCTAGTAAATATATAAACATGCCAATTTCACAATATAGAATTTTAAATAAATAATCTTTATCTTAAATTTAGATTCAGAGAAAATAGAGTGTAATACTTTTGAAGGTTAATTCTTATAAAGCTTGAGTAACTATCACACCTACACAAAAAGATGACCAAAAGCCTAGGAAGTATATAGACCTACATTGTCCAATATTGTAGCCGCCAGCCACACAGAGCTATTGAGCACTTTGAATGTCGCTCTAGCCTCTCTTTGAAATGGTAGTATTTTGGATATGTAGAATTAAAGCACACTGTTAAAATTAATTTTACATGTTTCTTTTTACATTTTTAATGTGGCTACTAGAAATTTTTAATGTATATATGTGGCTTGCATTGTATTTCTATTGGACAATGCTGGTATAAATAGTGAAATGAACTTTTTATACTTTAAAGCTGTTAAAATGTTATAATTTTATTTTGGTTTATTTCCTATTTACAAAAATTATAAGGGCTTAATGTCAGTTATAATGACACCCTTATATTTTGTTACTGTTTCTTATTTCTAGTTTGTTGTCTTGACTATTCAATTAAGCTTTTACCTAAGTTTATTAACACTAACTCCAAAATATATCTGTACCCCTATGTTCACAGTGGTATTATTTACAATAGCCAAGACATGGAAACAACCTGTATCCATTAATGGGTGAATGGGTGTGTGTGTGTGTGTGTGTATATATATATATACACACACACAATGGAATATTATTCAGCCATAAAAACAGAAATCCTACCATTTGGGACAACATGAATTGACCTTGAAGATGTTATGCTAAGTGAAACATTAGGATGGCCAAAAATTTCATTCGGGTTTTTCCGTTACAGCTTATGGAAAAACCTGAATGAACTTTTTGGCCAACCCAATAAGACAGAGAAAGACAGATACTGTATGATCTCCTCGTATGTAGAACCTAAATAAATAAATAAACAAACAAGAAAAACTATACACCAGACTCATAGAAAAAGAGATCAGATTTGTGGCTATGAGAGGTGGAGGTGGGGGAGGGAGAGGGGGAGTTGGAGTAAGGTTGTCAAAATGTACAAACTTGCAGTTATAAGATAAATAATTACTAGGGACATAATGTACAACATGATGACTAGTTAACACTGCTCTGTGATATATAGGAAAGTTGTTAAGAGAGTAAATCCTGAGAGTTCTCATCACAAGGAGAATTTTTTTTCTTTTTATTGTATCTATATGAAATTATGGGTGTTACTAAACCTATTGTGGTAATCATTTCACACTCTATGTAAATTAGACCATCATGGTGTACACCTTAAACTTATACAGTGATGAATGTCAATTATTTCACAATGAAATTTTAAAAGTAAATATATATGTATATATATTTATTTAGACCCACACGAATATGCCCAACTAGGTTTTTTTTTTTTATTGAGGTATAGTTGATGTACAATATTTTATAAGTTTCAGGTGTACAACATAGTGATTCACAATATTTAAAGGTTATATTCCATTTATAATTATTATAAAATGTTCACTATATTCCCTGTATTTTACAACATATCCTTGTAGCTTATATGTTTTATACAGCCCAACTCGTTTTTGACAAGGGTGCACAAGCACTTCAGCAGAGGATAGCCTAGCCTTTCAACAAGTGGTGCTGGATATCAAAAACTTTGATCCAAACCTCACACCTTATAAAAAATTTAACTCAAAATGGATCATAGACTTAAATGTAAAATATAAAATTATTAAACTTTTAGGAAAAAAAGAAAATCTTTGTAACCTAGGATTCTTAGACTTGAACTTAAAAGCATGATACATAAAAGGAAAAATTGGTAAATTGGACTGCAGCAAAATTAAAAACTTTTCCTCTGCGAAAGACCCTGTTAAAAGGATGGAAAGGCAAGTTACAGACTGGGAGAAAATGTTTGCAAAGCACATATCTGACAAAGGGCTTGTATCTAGAATCTATTTTTTGTAAACTCTCAAAGTTCTACATCAAAAAATAGTGCAGTTAGAAAATGGGCAAAATGAATGAGCAGAAATTTCATCAAAGAGGATATACAGGTGGCAAATAAGCATAAGAAAAATTTGTTCAATATCATTAGTCATTAGGGAAATGCAAATTAAAACCATAATGAGATACTACTGCATATCTACTACAATGTCTAAAATTTTAATTGAGCAAAGCAAGTGTTGGCAAGGATCAGAGAAACCAAATCAATATCGCTGGTGGGAATGTAACATGGTACAGCCATTCTAGAAAATAATTTTTCAATTTCCTCTAAAACTAAAAAGGCACACACTTACCACATGACCCAGCTGTTGCACTTTTAGGCATTTGTCCCAAAGAAATGAAAACCTAAGTTCATGCAGATACCTGTACATACACGTTCATAGCAGCTTTATTCATAATAACCAAAATTGGAAACAACCCAAATATCCTTCAGTGAATGAAGAACAAACTGGTATACTACTCAGCAATAAAAAAGGTACAGATTATTAATACATGCTCAAAGGACTATGCTGCATGAAAAAAATCCAGCCTCAAAAAGGTTACATGTTATATGAGTCTATTTATGTAGCATTCTTGAAATAACAAAATTATAGAGAAGGAGAACAGATTAGTTGTTTCCAGGGATTAGGGATGGTGGTGGGAATAGGAGTAGGTGTACTATATAGGGGTAGCAGGAGGTAGCTTTGTGGTGATAGAATAATCCTATGTTTTGGTCGTGTTGGTAGTTATACAAAGCTACATATGTGATAAAATTGCATAGAGCTGTGCACACACACACACACACACACACACAGAGAGAGAGAAAGGTGTGTATAACTGGTGAAATCTGAATTAGCTCTGTGGATTATACCAAGAGCAGTTTCTTAATTTTGATAGAGTACTGTAGTTATACAAAATGTCAACATGGGGAGAGGAGGAATAAAAGCAGCACAGGACCTTCCTATACATTTCTTTACAACTGCCTGTAAATCTCTAAGTATTTCAAAATAGTTTTTAAAAAAGTAACCTATATAGTGTTTTATGACTCCTTCATTAAATAATAAATCTAGTGTTTCAGAGTTTTTTAATATTATTTTATATCAGCTTGCCTTGGTAATAAGGTTATAGAAGCTTCCTAAAGACTTAATGATATAACATAATTTTAAGTTCATTGACTAAGCTAACAGGACTAAGAACAACAGAAAAATTTTATCAAGGCAAAAAAATTGATTGTATGAGATTAATACTAATAATTATACTTGCATCAGCTAGCAAATTCTGTCACACTTACTTTAAAAGCTAAAAACATCTATTGGCTATAAACTTTGACAATATTACAAACATTTTAAATAACATACTTTTTTTCAATACTAGCTTTTATTTGTTATCACATGGATATATCCTTATGGTGTGAGTTGATTCTGCACGGCATAGTTCTTCGTTTGAAAAGTTGATGTAAAATAAAACTTGAAACATTTTTCTAAGAAGTAAAATAAACTCCTAATTCCTCTATACTAACTCAGTTGTTTTCAGTTTTCAATTTTATCTTCTATACTCCACATGCTCACCTATTTTTGCATATTTATAATCACAACATAAACGCCAATAATTATTCTAAAATATAGCATTATGGGCTGAAATGTGTCTCTCTCAAATTCATATGTTGAAGTCCTAACTCCCTGGTACCTTGGAATATAACTATATTTGGAGTTAGGATTCTTAAAGAAACAATTAAATTTAAACGGGTGGGCTCTAATCCAAAATGACTGGTATCCTTACAAGAAGAGGAAATTTAGAAACAGACACACACACAGAGAAGACAATGTGAAGACACAGGGAGAAGGCGGCCGTCTACAAGCCAAGTAGAGAGGTCTGGAACAGATCTGTCCTTTATGACTCTCAGAAGAAACCAACCCTGACACCTTGATCTCAGACTTCTAGCCAACAGAACTGTGAGAAATGAATTTCTATTGATTAAGCCACCCAGTCTGTGATACTCTGTTATGGCAGCCCTAGCAAACTAATAAATGTAGTAAACCCCATATACACTGCACACATTATTCAGATACTTTAAAAGATTTTCACATTAAAATTAATTTACATTTAAAATCAAAGTCCAAAATAGGAAGGAAGTTTCTAGAAAAATGCATTGTTTAATATTTTCTTGCTGACAAAGTATGCTGAATATTAAGTAGAAGATACAAGTGAAGTATTTCCTATTCTTCTAATTAGTGGTTATCAATTTATGTAATCAATATTTTTAAGTCTAACTTTTCATAGATTAGGTTTTCTCAAATCAGAGCATAGCTATTTTAGTAGAAGAAATTTCAGAAAAAAATAATATTTTTACCAAGGCAGAATATTTTAGCAAGCATAGAATCAATTTGCTTCCACTCTCAAAATAACTCTTGACCGAATAGCTCTTGAACTTTTAAAATTCAAGTTCTGAATTAGGTTTAGAAATGTAGTCCACATTTTTTTATAAAATTGATGAAATTGGGGATAGAATAGGCCTATTTGCTTATCCTATTAAAAATGTTTCCTTCTTTTAGATGTGTGTGTTTACTGCCTTATCAAGTCTTACGTTAAATAATTTGCAGCTCAAAATGCTTGCCTCTGAAGTGAAGGGAGAGTTAAGATAAACACATATTTAGGATTTTCAGCTAGTGGTATATTAGAAGCTTTGTGCAATAATGCCTTTACTCATTTAGTAGCTATTTATTGAGCTTCTGTTAATTCTAGAATGTTGTGGCAGAAATTATGGGAGGAATAAAAAATGAATGAGATATTACCTCTGGCCTAAAATAACTTACGGTCAAATAGTAGGTCACATGTATGCATATGATCAGTGCCATAGAAATAGTGTAACTGGCACAAGTTACAGACCTGGTCAGGAAAGATTTCCAGGCAGAGATAGCCTAAGAGCTGTGGTAGGTCCAACGTATGAGGCTAGGAGGACCTTCTTCATGGGGCGGTGCAAAGACAGGGAGAGTGTATGGTGGGTACAATGACCAGAATAGGTTGATCATAATTTATGAACCCAGATTGGGACACATAAGTGGCAATTATGAGGTTGTATTAATGATGAAAGTAGGATTAAGTATTTGACACCAGGATTGCCATAGGTACAGGGGATATATAATTTGCCAAGGGTGAGTTAATTGACCCCCATTGATTTTACTCTCCTATTTCCATGTTAGAAACCTCCTGTTAAAAATCTTACTGTACTTTTCCATGTGTTAGAATATATTTCACAAATGAATTTGTATTGCAAATTCTTATGCTTTTAATGTCAGATAGAAAGTGACATTGACACAAGGAGTTATTTTAGAGACAGATAGAGAGTCAGCCTGTGAACCTAAGCAGTACCATTCTGGCAAACGATAAATAGGTCACAGCATGTGTGCACTCCTCTGCAGTGTCATTCGGACTTAATCATAGACAGATATGGTTACGGTAGGTAACAGTTTATTCAGCCATAAGAAGCTACCATTATGGCTAGAAAAATTACTCGGGAAGACTTCTTGGGCCTGAAGAAAAATTGCAACCTCCTTATTTTCTTTAACTACATAAAAAAAAAATTCTACTACTGTGTTAAAAAATTCTACTACTGTGTTAGTAGCTTTCCTCACACAAATGGGAACATATCCATAAATTTTTAGAAGCATATAGCTATTCCTAGGGGAAAATATTCCCATATAAAGGAACCATTGGAATATAGTAGACCCCCACTTATTTGATCCATGCCAATTTATTTCTCTAGGTTTTCCATTTTGAGTAGGAATTAAAGGTGAAGATGGTGGCAAGACCCCTTGTGTTCATGCCCTAGGTCTACCTTAAATGCCACTTTCTCTTCCAGATGTACTTTCTTCCCACAGAAAGGCATTTTGCTTTTCTCTCCTTAGACCACATTCCTGATCCTACTCATCACCATCCCTTGGGGCATGCTCTCTTCTCTGTGCTCTGTTCAGCGTACTGCTTTACTTCTCCTGTAACCATTTACTGGCCATATTGCCTCTGCAGCCATGTCTATCCCATGGATGTCTACTTCTGGTCTTCGCTGGCCATGTGGCTACTATTTCTGCTGTGATGGCTCCAAGACCAGTAAACCAAGCCAACCTCCTTTGACACCCAACAACACACTAAACCCATCATGTAGTCCAGGATGAGCTAAGCAAGGAAGAAATGCCAAGTGAGCTCTCTGAAAAAGCAGACTGTCCAGATTTTCATGTAGATCACATCCTCATCAGTTCAGTTAATTGTTGTACAAATTTTATAGTATTTTTATTGCATGTGTGTTTGTATATTTTAATGGTGGCTTAAGGCAGCAGTGCTGAAAACACTAAGCAAAGGAGACCTTGATAATTATCATTCTGAAGGATAAAATGTTCCATGAATTTCTCACAAAATTATATAAAATTAGCACATTTAAATCTACATAATGCTGTGAAGACATACTGTTATTAAACTTAATCTAAGTAGATAGAATAATGAGAATTGATTGCTATGATGAAATTCTGCCCTTATTTTGAGGGGACAGAGTGTTATTAGAACCATTAAGATATATTAGCTAATACTTTCTGCCCATAAATTTATTAGTTTTAGACACTACATCCTTTTATTTCTCTCCACCCCTACCACCTTTCTTCATAATTTGTATAGAATATGCCCTAGTTATCTCCTAGAAATTCTTCCCAACCAGCTCATGCTAACACATTTAAATTTACTTTTCTGAATCATGTTGCCAAGAAAACAATTTAATTTCAATAAAACCCAGAACATTACATGGATATTATTTTATTCATTCATGTGAGTATTTAAAAAGCAGGCAGGATTGCCATTTAATACAATTTAAAGACTTAAAAAAACTACTAAAAGGTTTCATGCATCATTTAGCAATACAATCCTTTTTTCATTTGTTTTTCAGAATAACTACTAAATTAAAACTTAACTTTTTTGTTAGGTGTCACTATACTCTCAGAGAAGTCATGTTGGCTTTCAACTATTCATTTTCTAAAAGAAAATAACCATTTTTAAAGAAATGTTTTATGATCCAGTGTTATCTATTTGTAAACTTTGAATTTTCTTTACAGAAATAAAGATGCTAAATAAAAGTTTGACAGTGTCCCAGAGAAATAACGTATGCCTTGAAGAGGAAATGAAAAATCTGAAACTGTTGTCAGATGCAGCCATATTGAGATCTCAGCAAATTGAGACATTCAAACAACAGGAAGTAAACTTGCAAACCAGATGCCATGACTTGCAAAAGGAAGTACTAGGTAAAAGAATTATTTTTTGCTGTTAGCAACTAGACATAATAAAGTAATGTCTAAATTTTTATTTCTCTCATGATCACAACAAAAATCTTGTTTTAACTAGTTTGTGTTGTAAATATGCCTAATTATTAATAACAATGCCATAACTGTTTCTGTGATAAATGTTTGCTATCATCCATTCCTATTCTGCCATTTAGAGTGGCAAGTATTAAGTGAATATATTAAAGACATTTCAAGTACAAAGTGAGATTTCAGGAAAACAAAGTAGAATTTTCTTTTATATATCATTATTCCCAGTGGATGGTGGTTTAGAGTACTGAAGGAAAATATAGCATATGCTGTTATATAAGGTGATTCCAAATTTTTAGGCATTTCTTCATTTTCCCAAATGAAAAGGTTAAAAATTATGTTTTGGAAACCTTGGGCAAGGTTTTAAAATTTTTACCTTAGAACAATGAGTATGTTAGCAGTAAGGCTATGGGGTTTGCACTTTTTCCTGAAGGCAGTAAGGAATCTTTGAAAATTGGTAATCAGGAGAATGATATAACACAAGCAGTGTTTTAGCAAAATTAAGCTACTATCAACATATGGAGGTGTTCCAAATATCAAGAAATTGGAGTCAGGTAGCCATTTAGAAAATATCATTGCTGGTAACCCAGTCCCTAGACTAACCATAAGAAACTGAAGTAGGGTAGAGAACTAACATTTTTTAGGTCCTAATGTGTGCTAGAAACCATGTTAGCACTGTACATAAATTACTTCTGTCACTGCTCACAATGATCATGAATAGCAGGTATAATTATCCCATCTTACAGACGAGAGAATGAAGGTCCAGAGAGGTAACATACTTGTTCCCACATAGCTGGTAAATGGCAGGGAGTGAAAGCAAACCTAGTTGGACTCCAAGACTCATGCTCGTCCCACTATGTCTCCTTGGCCCTCTCCATGGCCACACTGGGAAGGCTTAAATAGAATCAGGGTTGAGAGGACTACCCAGGAATAGAGAGGTAAACACCTGGCTGAGTAGACAAGGGCGAGAAAGAAGTCGCAGAGGGCTCTGAACTTCTTTGCTTGGAAGTCTTTAATGATGGAAGCACACCACAGACTAGAGAAATCTGGAGAGGAACTGATTCTGAAAGAGAAGAGAAGTTGTCACATGAACTTGGAAGCAATATGGAACTAGATACAAACTTTAAAATCAGATATTTTACTTTTTCTCTTGTGAATTACCTATTCATAGATCTTGCCAATGTTCTATTATATTACTAGAATTTTCCTTAACAATTTTTAAGAGCAGTTTGTATAGTAAAGTAATTATCTTCTCTATTCAATTTTTTTCTAATGTATAATTTGTCTATTGACTTTTCACAGTAAATTGCACCATATCAAAGTTTTTCTTTTGGGTGTCATCAAATTAATGTCTTTTATTGTTTCTGGTTAGTCTTGGTTAAAACAGTCCATTCCATTCCTAGATTATACATATGGTCTCTTGGGTTTTCTTTCATTTAAGTCAGTAGCACGTATGGAATTTATTTTTTATATGATGTGAGATTTGGGGCTCCAGTTTTATTCTTTCCAAATACATAGCCAGTTGTATCAGTATTATGTATTAAATAATCCATCCTTCTCCCACTAAATAAACCTACTACCTGTCATATGTCAAAATTTCACAAATGCTAGTATCTATTATTGTATTCTCTTTTCTGTTCCACTGATTTATTAGATGTACCATTAGTATCATATTCATTTGACTTAATAGTATATTCTCATAGCTGGTAAAGTTTATTCTCTGTCCTTTGTTCTTACTTTTTAAATATATATTTGAAGGCAGTTATTCTTTGATTTGAATTTTAAGATCATTTATTTACCTCTAATCCAAAGACTCTGATAGATATCTAGTAAAGTTTTTCTCTTCCAGTCTGTATACTTTTATTACATATTCACAGCAGGTATTCTTCCATATAAACTTTAAGATAATATCATTAAATTCTGATATTAACAGGGATTCTAATTGGGATTACATTATATTTATACTAATTTTTAGAGAATTGACATTTTTAGTGATACTAAGTCTTTTTAATATTATAAAAGTTTATTGATTCAAGATATGGTATGTCCTTATGTTGTTTTATGTTCTTTAATATAATTTTATAGTTTTATTTGAATGTTTCTTTGCCATTCTTTTAAAACTTATGACTATCATATTTGCATCTACTGTGAATGAACTATTTGCTCTATCTCAATGTCCTGATATTGATAGATGAAAAAAGGCTATTGATTTTTATATATTTGTCTCATATCCATTAAATTTACAAAATTCTCATATTACTTCTAGTAGTTTTTATTTAGTGTCTCTTGGATTTTCTAGCTGTGCATTTATATGACCAGCCCCAATGCCCCCCAAAAAGAGTTCATCTATTCTTTTCCAATGTTTATATATTTTATCTTATTTCTTGTCTTGTTCATATCTTATTAAATCTATTTGAACCTCTGAAACTGTGTTAAATAATAATGGTGACAGTGATCATCCTTGTCTACTTCCTGATTTTAATTGAAATCATTCGGTGTTTTTCCACTTGGAATTATATTTGATGTTTGGGTTTTGGTAAATATTGTTTATTTTTAATCAAATATTTTCCTTCTATTCCAACTTTACTTAAATGTTTTATTAGAAATGCTTCTGGATTTTGTTATATGCCTTTTCAGCATCTATTGATATTAAACATGTTTTTTTTCCTTTAACCAGCTGGTAAAATGGATTTGTATTACTAAATTTCCTGATACTACTTTTTTACATATCATTTTCTACATGGTTATATTTTATTTATAAGTTCAGTACCTACATTTATAAATGAGATTGGTCTATAATTTTTCTTTATTAAGGGGCACTAATTAGAGTTTTGTGTTAAAATTAAGTGATGTTAATAAATAGGTTTAATAACATTTGATTGTCTGTTTTTTAAAGGTTAGATAAAACTTGAATGTGAACCCAGTATCATTAAGTAAAATTCAATTATGAACTCATCTGATTCTGGTGCCTCTTTAAATGGTAATTATTTAATGTTTCCAGAGTTTTCTGTAGTAATTTGACTATTTAAATCTTCAGTTCTTCTGAGCTGTTTTTATTATTTATATTTTGACAGGAAATCATTCATTTTTCTCTAAGATTTCAGATTTGTATCCATAATATGGCATGTAGTACTCTTATTTTTAAAATATCTCCTCTATCTGTGGTGATACCTGATTTCTGATTTTTAATGGTATCTACTTTTATTTATCTCTTATTATTTATCAGGCTTTCAAAGAACTAGCTTTTGGGTTTTTTGTTTTTAATGCTTTCTACTACTTTTATATTCCATGACATTACTTTTGACTTCTATGTTTATTAATTTTTTCTTCCTGGTTTCTTTTTGTTTTTTGTTTTCATTTTTTAGACTTCTGAAAAGACTACTAAGTTCTTTTAGTTCTCATCTTTTTTGTTTAATAATAGAGGCATTTCAAAGTATAAATTTTTGTTTGAGTAAACTTTGTATCTCATAGCTTTTAATATTATTTTCTTTTTCAATGCTATCTAAATACTCTGTATTTCTTATTTTTTCTTAGATTAAAGGGTTATCTAGGAATATATTTCTTAGTTTCTAATTTGTTGTGCAAGGGAGTTACTTTTTTATTATTTATTTAACTTAGGGATATTCTGATTAAATAATGTGACATAATACCTCTATGAATTTGTTAAGCTTTTCTTTATGTTGAGTACATGATCAGGTTTTGTAAATGTTCCTTAGAAATTCAAAATAAAATATAATTCTCAACTTGATGGATGTAATGCTAACTTAGCTAGGTGTAGAATACTTGAGTTCTTTTCTCTCAGTAGACTGTTTATGCTAATGCTTTGACTTCTAGCTTTCAGTGTTGCAAATGAGAAATCTACCTACAGCTCTTATTCTTTTTCCTTTAAAGATAACTCATCCATTTACCTGGAAGCTTGTTAGATTTCCTATCTTTTTTTTTTTTTTTCGTTGGACCTCAGGATTATTCAGTTGGATCACTCAGTTTCTTCATGACATGTACACTGGCTAGGACTTCATATACAGTTTTGACTAGAATAGGGATAGTGGGCATCCTTGTACCATTCACAATTTTACAAAAACACACTGCTAAATAACTTTGGGGTTTAAGCAGAAATTATAATGAATATAAAATATCTGGAATTGAATGGTATTAAAAAACACTATGCATCAAAAACTTGTGGGATGTAGCCAAAATGGTGCTTTAAATACTTACATCAGAAGGAGGGAATAAACTCAAAGAACATAGAAGAAAAAATACAATAAAAATAAAAGCAGCTGTCAGTGAAATAGAAAACAAAAATATGATTAAAAAGATCAATAAAACAAAACATTGATAAAAAATAAAATAAAATAGACAAACCTCTAGCAAGTTTGATCATAGGAAGAGAGAAGATACAAATGAAAAATATAAGGCATGAAACAAAAACAGTGACTACAGGTAAAAAGTAGAAAGAAAAGTGAATACTGCCAACAACTTTTGCCAACAACTTTGAAATCTTAGATGAAATGGACATATTATTAGAAAAATATATCTTACCAAGACTTACTCAGAAAAATTAAATGTTCCTATAACTATTCAAGAAATTGCAGCAATATCTGCTCACCAGGAAAGGGCTAGATTATTTAACAAGCAAGTTCTACCAACTTTCAAGAAACAGAGGATCCTAATTTTACACAATATTTTCTAAACAACCAAAAATTGGAAATATTTCCCAACTCACCCTACAAGGCAAGGATAACCCTGTTACCAAAATCAAGACAAAGACATTAAAAGAAAAGAATATTATAGACCTATTTATATTATGAATATCAGTGTAACAATTTCAGCAGTATATTTGATACTTTAAAAAATATTTTGAACCACTTGAATGTATTACTCATTTAAAAAATTAATGAAGTTATAAGTAAAATAAAACTCCTACTATGCCATGCTGTTATTTTAGACTTCAGAGAGAAGACCAAATTTAGGACAGATTTGCTAAAATATACATTTCACAGTTATACATAACTTTCCCAAAAATGCAATTCACCCCAAAGATTATTATCCTTATTTCTCTTTTATTTCATCATTTTAATGTGGTTTCTAAGATAAGCCATTTCCTTGAATGTTTTAGTTTCTTAAAAGAACAGTGAGACATTAGGGAACATATCTTATATTGCATGTAACAGGTAGTTAAGGGGTAAGTCAAGTAACTACCTTTCTATGTTTGAAAAAAAAGTGATTTATGGGAATAAAGACAAGAGAAGAAAGGGAAAACATTTTCACTAACTAAGAACTCTCTCTGTATCAGTCATTTGACTAGCACTAAGCATTTGACTAATTTTCCCTTATCTAATCCTCACAGTATTCTAATGTGAAAGCTTTTATTCTTCCTATCAGACATAGAGACGTAGGCCATGGTCACACTGCTGAGATTCAAACCCAGGTCTCTGTTGGGACAAAGCCTGTTAGCTCATTAATCATTTCTGTCAATTCCAAAAAGGCATATGAAAACACTGAACTCCTTTTCCTTTAAAAAAAAAAAGAGGTGGTGGATTTTACCCCTTTCACAAAAATGGACCATTGGCCTAGCAAGTCTTCTAGGAATTAAAGCTAGGACAGTGTT
Organism: Globicephala melas; assembly: GCF_963455315.2. NCBI lineage: Eukaryota > Metazoa > Chordata > Mammalia > Artiodactyla > Delphinidae > Globicephala > Globicephala melas. The sequence continues at coordinate 107,309,461 of NC_083317.1, read as the reverse complement.
TTCCAAAATTGCCTGACCACAGGAACATCTGGGACTGTGGAAATGCATGTGTGGGGATAATAAAGGAACGTATTGAAAATGTACATTCTTGCGTATCAGTCGGAACATACTGAGTATCTCCAAGATTCTAAGACTCTCTACTTTTAATAAGTGCTCGAGGTGGTTCCTGTGATGAGGAAAATTTGGTACTAGCTTAACAACAAGAATAAGGAAAATAGGAAAAAGCATGTTCACATTGTAGCACAGTAAAAAAAAAAAAAAAAGAAAGAATGAAATGCCTTAATTTAAAAGAAGTGCATTGGCACTGGCTCCACTATCCTTTGGCTTTTTAAGATTCGATGTTTTGTCTCTTCACTCTTTACTCAGATTTAAGCTTTACAAAGGGAGTCTCTGGTCTTAACGTTTTGATGAAGGCTGGTAGCTGTGAGGCTGACGCACTGAAGAAATTAGTAGGAACGAAAATTGTAGAGAAGGAGTATGAAAGATGAAGATCTGGGACGCTTATGTTAAGCTTTAGAAAACAGAGCAGGCCCGGCCCCTCGAGCATCAGGGCTACTGAGTCGCCGGGTCCTGGGGCTTTCCATCCTCTGCCACTCGAGAGATGGCACTTTTTAAAAGAGAAAAATGGGTGTTATTTTTATTTACTTTTTTGTAAAGTGATTTTACGTCTTCTCTTTGAGGCTTGGGATGATCCTTTGTCTGCACTGTGTACAATAATTGTTTCCCTCTGACTCATTGCTTGCAGCTCAGTGGGCTGTGTGCTGAGGATCCATCCGCTCCTGGGACACGTTGCTGTAACAATGCTAATAAAACGTCTCTTTGTAAAAAATATATATAATAAATAGAATAGAATAGAATAGATTAAGCATTAGTGAGGTTTTTTAGTTGCAAGTACCAGAAACTAACTCTAATCATCAAAGAAATTTACTGAAGGGATATTATTTATATATTCAGAATCTTTGAGAAGGTAGAAGAATCAGGCCTAGAAGATGGTTAGAAAACCGTGAAGCTAGAACTGCCAGAAACACAGCCAAAATCATGCCACAAGAACCATCTGGAAGGGTACAGCTGCTGTGTCCTTAAAGCACTGGACACCCTGCACGATCCCCTACTTACTCCTATGGTCTTGAACACCGATTGATCTTGGAATGAATTCTCTACTGCTTCTGCTGCTTGGTGTCAATTGCAGTCATGTCAGATCTTGGAAAAAACATATTTTTTAAATAGTCTGGAAAGTAAGAACCACGTTTGGCTGCCTAGCTCTAGCATATTTTGAATATGTTATTATAGGAGTGTGTAGAAGCTGTAAAAATGGCAATGTTATTTTTAGAACAGAATAGCAAATACAGAAGTCGAATCTATTTTAATATAAGGATCATTAACAAATGGGAAAAGCAAAATTATGTAATAAGTGGTGTAGGGGTAACTAAAACAAAATAACCCAAAATACACCCAAATAAACCTCGAATTAAATAGAAAAAAAAATAACAGGAAAAACTAGCACCAAAAAAAGATACAGAACTTACCCTAATCGCAGAGGGATAAAGCAGCACTTCAGAAATTGCAAAGAGTAATATTAACAGATTTTGCCTATAAAAATATATAATCTCTGAATTCAAAAACTGCCAAACCTAAAAATAGAAGATGGACAAAAAAATATTTGTATCATATATGGTATGCAAAGTGTTACTATCCATACCATATAAAGAATTTATTCAACTGTGTGAGAAAACTCCAAGACCCCAAGCAGGCGAATGGTTGAAAAACAGAAACAGATAATTAACACAGGAAATTTGGTAAACAAGCAAGAAACATTGAATTACCAATAACTAAACAAAAATAAAACATTTACCTCCTTTTAAATTAGTACAAAGACTTTAGTGATAAAGCTTCCCTTCCTTTGGTGATAAAAAATTGTTATTATATTTCTCTAACCCATAAAAATATTTGTGATCAAGTAATCTCTTTGTGAATTTATGTTTAGAAAACTGCAGAAGAATGTTATTTATATGCAAAGATTATATTTTTAATAGTGAGTGATTAGGAATAATTTATTCCCAACTCTAATGAAATGGGTAATAAATTATCATATACCATCACTTGGAACATTATTTAGAGTTTTTAAAAAATATTCTGGGGGGATAGTTGATTTACAATGTTGTGTTAATTTCAGGTGTACAGCAAAGTGAATCTGTTATACATACACATATATCCCCTCATTTTTAGATTCTTTTCACATATAGGCCATTAAAGATCAGTGAGTAGAGTTCCCTGTGCTATACATTAGGTCCTTATTAGTTATCTATTTTATATACAGTAGTGTGTATGTGTCAATCCCAATCTTCCAATTTATCCCTCCTCCTCCTTACCCACCAGTAACCATAAGTTTGTTTTCTACATCTGTAACTCTATTTCTGTTTTGTAAATAAGTTTATTTGTACCCTTTTTTTAGATTCCACATATAAGTGATATCATATGATATTTGTCTTTCTGTGTCTGACTTACTTCACTCAGTATGACAGTCTCTAGGTCCATCCATGTTGCTGCAAATGGCATTATTTTGTTCTTTTTTATGGCTGAGTAATATTCCGTTATATATATGTACCACATCTTCTTTATCCATTCGTCTGTCAATGGACACTTAGGTTGCTTCCATGACCTGGCTATTGTAAATAGTGCTGCAGTGAACATTGGGGTGCATGTGTCTTTTTGAATTATGTTCTTCTCTGGGTATATGCCCAGTAGTGGGATTGCTGGATCATATGGTAGCTCTATTTTTAGTTTTTTAAGGAACCTCCATAGCATTCTCCATAGTGGCTGTACCAGTTTACATTCCCACCAACAGTGTAGGAGGGTTCCCTTTTCTCCACACCCTCTCTAGTATTTATTGTTTGTAGATTTTTTGATGATGGCCATTATGACTGGCGTGAGTTGATACCTCATTGTAGTTTTGATTTTCATTTCTCTAATAATTAGTGATGTTGAGCATCTTTTCATGTGCCTCTTTGCCATCTGTATGTCTTCCTTGGTGAAATGTCTGTTTAGGTCTTCTGGCCATTTTTTAACTGGATTGTTTGTTTTTTTGATATTGAGCACCATGAGCTGTTTGTATATTTTGAAGATTAATCCTTTGTTGTTTCACCTGCAAATATTTTCTCCCATTCTGAGGGTTGTCTTTTTGTCTTGTTTATGGTTTCCGTTGCTGTGCAAAAGCTTTTAAGTTTAATTAACTCCCATTTGTTTATTTTTGTTTTTATTTTCATTACTCTAGGAGGTAGGTTGAAAAAGATCTTGCTGCAAATTATGTCAGAGAGTCTTCTATGTTTTCCTCTAAGAGTTTTATAGTATCCAGCCTTACATTTAGGTCTTTAATCCTAAATCCTAGGGTGTGTTCTAATTTCATTCTTTTACATGTAGCTGTTCAGTTTTCCCAGAACCACTTATTGAAGAGACTGTTTTTCTCCATTGTATATTCTTGCCTCTTTTGTCATAGATTAGGTGTCCATAGGTGCGTGGGTTTATCTCTGAGCTTTCTATCCTGTTCCATTGATCTATATTTCTGTTTTTGTGCCAGTACTATACTATCTTGATTATTGTAGCTTTGTAGTATAATCTGAAGTCAGGGAGCCTGATTCCTCCAGCTCCATTTTTCTTTCTTAAGATTGCTTTGGCTATGTGTGGTCTTTTGTGTTTCCATACAAATTGTAAAATTCTTTGCTCTAATTCTGTGAAAAATGCCCTTGGTAATTTGATAGGGATTGCATTGAATCTGTAGATTGCTTTGAGTAGTATAGTCATTTTCACAATGTTGACTCTTCCAATCCAAGAACATGGTAATCTCTACATCTGTTTGTGTCATCTTTTATTTCTTTCATCAGTATCTTATAGTTTTCTGAGTGTAGGTCTTTTGCCTCCATAGGTAGTTTTATTCCTCAGTATTTTATTTTTTTTGATGAGATGGTAAAGGAGATTGTTTCCTTGATTTCTCTTTCTGATCTTTCATTGTTAGTGTATAGGAGTGCAAGAGATTTCTGTGTATTAATTTTATATCCTGCAACTTTAGCAAATTCATTGATGAACTCTAGTCATTTTCTGGTAGCATCTTTAGGGTTTTCTATGTATAGTATCATGTCATCTGCAGACAGTGATAATTTTACTTCTTCCTTTCCGATTTGGATTCCTTTTATTTCTTTTTCTTCTCTGATTGCCATGGCTAAACCTGTGTTGAATAATAGTGGCAAAAGTGCACATCCTTGTCTTGTTCTGATCACAGAGGAAATGCTTTCAGTTTTTCACTATCAAGAATGATGTTTGCTGTGGTTTTGTCATATATAGCTTTTATTATGTTGAAATGGGTTCCCTCTATGCCCACTTTCTGGAGAGTTTTTATCATAAATGGGTGTTATAAATAGATCAGCTGCATAAAGTGCAGCTGATCTATTCAGTTCTACATGTAGAGATTGGGTAGTTATAGATATAATACAGATTCATCTAAAGGACAGTGTAATTGCAGAGCAAAATGACACATAATTTCAAAACTAAATTAGGGTTTCTGCTGCTGGTGTTGAATAGATTCACTCCATGGGTAACAATATCCAAACTGTGTTAACAGAGAAAGAAGCTATCTTAAAAGGCTATCTGTCACCTCTCTTTTGGTTGAAACCATTGAAAATTGGTATGTCAGAGTGGACAGGATCATTAAAGTTTCTCTTAATTCAAGATGACAAGTACCACTTCCTATGAACCTATCCATGAAGGGCACCAGGTTTTTTTGTTGTTGTTGTTTTACCCCACAACAATCTAATTCCCATGTTAAGTTCTCAGTAGAAATGTCAGACCATTTAGAAAAATGTTTATTAATATGCCTCTTACTTTATCTACAAGTACCTTCTGGCAAACTGATTGCACCAATGTATTGTTTCTCTCCAATTCATTTTACAAAAGTGGTTACAGTGGTTTAGGAAAGCTATAGAACTACAAGTGCAGGAAAGACAGCAAAGTTTCCATCTCAGGTCTTGGCAGTGTTGTATTCCCATACTTGGTACACTTTCTTCTCCCCTCTAGGGTCTATTGGGGACTTTCACAGGTGTTCCCACCTCCAGTGGTCCAGGCCAGCCCCTCTGCTCCCCTCCTCTCAGTACCTATTTTCTATTTGTTATAATCTGCCTTTATCTCTGCCCACTATCCATTGAACCAGCCTCTTACCACAACTCATCTGTTCCCATATGTTGGTGCTGGGCTGACCATATCCTGAGAATAACTTCATTTTTCAGCAAATATTTATTCAGCGTTAACCACATGCCAGCCAGCTGGCCTCGACTTCACTTTGACTTCTGGTGTGCAGGTGCTCTCCACCTGTTCACAGGTCTTCATTGGATGTCTGACCTCCTGGCTCCATACTGGTTATATGTGCCAACACTCTTAATTTTAGACATTCTTAACAGCCTTTTTTTTTTTTTTTGTCCTCTATATTAAGAATATGCTATAAATTTCTCTAGCTCAAATTTTGTTGCCATTCAAATTACTTTACTTTTACTTTCTCTACGATGTTATGACATTTACTTTTATAATTTTCATGAACTTCAACAATCTTGCTTTAGTCGGCTTTCTTTTAAATGCCTGCCTAATTTTTCTATTACTAGCCAATTAATGTGCTTAAGATTTTCTGTTATCTCAATAATTATCATCGATAGCTTTTCCAGCTTATTAATATCTTTTCAAAATCATGTCAGTTATTTGAGAAGAGGAAAAACCATGCATCACAGTGAATATCTTCTCCCCAGATAAATCACTGGGTTAACATTATGGGCATAGCATTTTAGATTTTCTTTTGGCAAATGAAAATAAGGGCAGACTGATAAACTACTCATCTCTTGACTCTCCCTGTGTCTTGTTTGAAGAAACATAATTATTTGTTCAAAGCATACAATAGAAAGTATTTAAATTGACTTTTCAATATGAGCTTTGTAAATGGCTTTTTATAATTAATAATCTTAAGTCCAATTCTAAGCATTTGCATTCTTTATATTCTTTCTTACAAGTCATGTTACTGGCTTCTCCACAGTTGCAGAACCAGCTTTAAGTGATAAGCATCACAATAAGGCTTCTTTTCTAGTCCTAGCTGAATATCTCCCCTTCTGTTTTCCTAGGCTAATTTTCTGTCCCCTGTTTTTTCTTTCAGAGTATTCAAATGCTTTACTATCTATTTCCCCTGTATCTTGCAACCTCTTAATTCATCTCACTTGAACTTCTGTACTGTGGCCTGTTATTATTTATGCTGTTAGTTGTTACTTATTCTCTCTTAGGTTCTCTTAATAAATGAGTTAACACGTCATACTTTTAACTAACATGAAACATATTTTTATGTTCTGAATTTTTGTTTGTTTGTTTGTTTTGCGGTACGCGGGCCTCTCACTGTTGTGGCCTCTCCCGTTGCGGAGCACAGGCTCCGGACGCGCAGGCTCAGCGGCGATGGCTCACGGGCCCAGCCGCTCTGCAGCACGTGGGATCCTCCTGGACCGGGGCACGAACCCGTGTCCCCTGCATTGGCAGGCGGACTCTCAACCACTGCGCCACCAGGGAAGCCCCCATATGTTCTGAATTTTTAAACCTGTGAATACTATGTCATTATTGTGTTTACTTATAAATAAAGTTTAAAGTTCTAATATTTCATAATCCCATACCTCCTACTTTTAGAATAAATTTATCTTTCTCCATTTTAAACTGTCTGTTGTGTCTTCCAGCCTCTACCCCTCACCCACGTTCCCCACCAATGTGGTCTTAATTGAAATCATGCTAGGCCAAGAATCAGAAGATGATAACCCTCTATATATTAGCCAGGTGGCTCTGACATGACATTTAGCCCTGATGAGTGTGTGTCCACATCTAAGTAACTAATGGGTTCGACTAAGACCTCGGAGGCCCTTTCGGGCTCTCATAGGCTGTAATTCTTATCCTAACTCTGATGCCTTTTGCTTGTTTCCAATATTACATAAATATTTGTATTTCTACATTGATACTTTTTTCTTTTAAATCACCGCTGAACAATTTCAACTTTTATTCAAGAATATAGTCTTTATGATCATTACTTTTCTACATAAAAATTTTAACTTCGTTTTGCCCACATTTCCCTTTTGTCTTTTGAGACATAGATGCTTGAAAACTTAAGTAATATGATAAGTCTAGTCCATATATTTAATAGTGGTTTAAGAGTATATCATAGACACTAATTAGCAGCCTAACTATTAATGTCAAACTTTCATCTTTTTCATAGGAAAGTAACTTATAAAATGAAATTTTAGAGGCTAAATTCTTGGTTCCCTTTTAAAGATTTATTTACATAACTTTTGTAATTTTATGTTTAGCTCACACTGATATAACTTCCAAAATGTATAATTTATCTCAATTGATAGTACTCCTCATAGAGGTCACTGTGACCCACAAACCTGTCTACTTAAATGATTTTCCTTCCACCTGATAGAAAAGAGTGTCCTTTACTTTTTGTCAGCAGTCACAAATATTGGAAGACACAGTTCAGAAAAATCACTTTAGCATTAATGTTCTTCCTAAAATTTATTTGACCAAGTTTCATATTTATTCCTAGTGAAAACACTTTTGGATGGATTTTTTTTCTTTCAGGAAGCTCTTTAGTATAATAAATAATACATAAATATTAATTATTTTGCACATAATGTTTTACCATCCTATTTGAACTTTTTAAAAATAGCCTTATTGAGAAATATTTTAAATATCATAAAATTTGTGCATTTTAAGAGTACAACCCAGTGGGTTTTAGGATATTTACAGAATTGTATGACCATCACCATGATCTAATTTTAGAGCATTTCTATCATCCCCAAAAGAAACATCCTAGTCATTAATAGTCCTTTCCTTTGCCCTCCTGCCCCTCCCCACCAATAATTAATTTACTTTCTTTCTCTATAGATTTGCCTGTTCTGGACATTTCATGTAAATAGTATCATATAACATGATCTTTCTTGTCTGGCTTCTTTGACTTACCATAATGTTTTTGAGTTTTATCCATGTTGTGGAATGTGTAAGTACTGCATTCCTTGATTAGTAGCTCCTCAAAGTGAAAGAAATCAAAATGAGTGATATGGTTCATTAAAAAAAAAATACTGTCCAGGAGTCAAACACTTCCACTTTCTGGCAAGTTTATGCCTTTTACAGGACTTCTGGATACGTTATCAATTTCTTTGACTCAGTTACTTCATCTATAAAATGGGAATATAATAGCTTTCCTTAACTACCTTGGAGTGTTAGGAGAATCAACAGATAAAATGTAGGAGCACAAAATAACTACACATATAGAAAATATTAAACCACCATTCTAAAGTGGTTTTTCTGGTATGATAGCAAACCAAATGATTATATTTAGGATAAAAATAGTAGAATTTCCTTAAATGCTCCTTTAATGACCAAGGAAAACTATGAATTTTAATTTGTTTACCCAAAGGTCCCTTTGCCTCCACTAATTTATTTTACAGTCAGCATTGGTTAGTTGTAACAACAGTTTGCCTGCTCTTAGAACAGGATGCTGAAGAAGGGAGTGGCTGTGATTAATTCAGGAGTCATCTATTGCATGGCAGATGGAAGAGTCTCTGAACAGAGTTCCACTCTGACCTTACCTGCCAGGCATGATTTTCACAGGGAGTTCACTGTGGTGAATTGACCAGCCCTATGATTCCTTTTGAAGCCTTGAACTCCTCCAGAAGGAATAATGTAACCTTGGCTTCCAAAAAAAGAAGTGCTGATTTTACAAACAGAAAACCAAGGAGGTTTGCAGTGATCCTTAGTTTTACTATATCCAACAGCTTTTTTTTTTTTAACGGAAAAAAATTCTTTATTTCAAAAACAGGTTTTCTCAAAGAGAAAGAAGTAGGAGTAGAGGTAGGGAAGGAGCTTATATTTATATTCTTTTTCAAATTCTTTTCCATTATGGTTTATCATAGGATATTCCAACAGCTCTTAAAAGAGGCTAGCTTGACATTGGGATACTGTGGGCTGCTTGGTTATCCTAGGGACTCTAGACCAGTTGCAAACCAAATGCTCTTAACTAGAACTCAGAGAGTTCTTATGTAAAACCAGGTCACGACTGGAATATGGAGAGTAACAAGGGTCTCCTGTAGAAGCCACTTCGTCTTTGATCACTGGTGTCTTATAAGATTATCTTTGTTTCCTTTATTTTTCATTTGCTTCCAACTTTGAGCTTTCCTATAAAGATTATCTCTGTTTTACGTATTTTCTCCATTTTACAAATGTTTGAATCTTAGAATGTTCTACAGTGATCTTAAGCATCCACTCCTTAGGGTGGTTACCTCTTCTCTGAGACTTCTTTCTCACCTTTGAGATAGTGGTAATTCTGGTTTATTATCTAGTCATGTTTCACCTGTGCCATTGCAACCTTCTTCCTCTCCTCATTCTGCCCCTCCAGCATGGTTTTTCTCTTTTAAGGCTAGGTCTTAGCCTTACCACTTTCTCTGACTTCTCCTTAACTGCACCATCCTCCCCAGGTCCTTGGGTTAAATTTTATACATCTTTTTTTTTAATCCTGTGGACTCTGTCCTTTGCCTCAATTCCTAAGTCTCCCTCTCTCAGAAAGATTCGGACCATTCATTCTTTCTTCATTATTGAAATATAGCTGACTTAACAATATTGTGTTAGTTTCAGGTGAATGACATAATGATTTGACAATTGCAGACATTATGAAATGATCACCACAATGTCTAGTAACCATCTGTCCCCATATAAAGTTATTACAATATTTTGGACCATCTTCCTAATGCTGTATATTATATCCATGTGACTTATTTATTATGTAACTGGAGATCTATACCTCTTAATCCCCTTCACCTATTTCACCGCCCCCTACCCCTTCCCTCTGGCAACTACCCATTTGTTCTCTATGAGTCTGTTTTCATTTTGTTTGTTTTGTTTTTTACATTCCACGTATCAGTGAAATCATGCATATTTATCTTTGTCTGACTTATTTTACTTAGCATAATACCCCCTAAGACCATCCTTGTTGCAAATGGCAAGATTTCATATATTTTAGGGCTGAGGAATATTCTATTGTATATATATACCACACCTTCTTTATCCTTCTTTATCCATATATCTTTATCCATATATCCAATACAATTATTATTATCCCCCCATTTATAGATCACCTACCAGAGAGTGTGGGTCTTGACTATATTGTTTCTCTGACCCTCCTATTTGTCTCATTGTAGTTCCTTCTTTATATCTTTAGTTGTGGGAAATCTTTTCTGTTAGTCTTCAGGTCATTCTTATAGATAATTACTCTGTAAACAGTTGTAATTTTGGTGTGCCCATAGGTAGGAGGTGACCTCGGGGTCTTCCTACTGCACCATCTTGGCCACTCCTTGCCCCATTTATTCTTTCTTCAATTCTGTACTTGTGGTGTAATGTAATGCAGTCCTCTTTCTAAATCATCTTCTGCCCATTCAGTCACTAGTCAATTGATTTGGTCATTCAGCATTATTAATTAGACACCTATATCATGAAGTCTAGGCTTGATTAGGAGCAGATCTTCTGTAGTACACATAGCTTCTACACTAAGCATGCTGCATTCTCAGGAAAGCTTCAGCCGACCAGTGAGAGGAGGGAGTGATCCTCTGCCCTATCCCTAACACCCATATGAACACACTCCTGACAACACTCACAGCCACTCTTTCACACATGGACTCACCCAGGCACACAGCACACCTGCTGTTCATAGACATTTAAAAATCATCCACATTTATGGACCATGAGTAATAGCAACACTAACTGAATGAGAAATAAATGACCCATCCCCCTTCCCCACCCCTTGTTCAATGTCTCACTTCTTACCAGCATCTCTTTCCTACTAGCTAATCACTAATACTCTCCTTACATCATTAAAAAAAAAAAGTCATTCCTATGAAGTAAAGTAGCTTTCCTACCACAGTCTAAATAATAGCTAACATTCACAAGGCATTAACCACATGTCAAACACAGTGAAGCCACTGTGTACCCCCTTATTATAATCCTCCTGCGCTAAGCCCTTTTATTATCTCCAATTTACAAATGAGATTACTGGGGCTTAAAGGAGTTAAGTCATTTGCCCAAGGCAACAGCCACTAATCAGCAGAATTGGAACCTGAGTCCAGAGCTATGCTGCCAAAACTTGGGCTCTTAACTGCTTGAACTCCACTGCTTGTGAGCATCAAAGCATACACATTGTTATATTAACTTATACTTCAGAGAAAGCTACTATACCAGGTACTTCCAGTACTGGTAGTAAAAACAAGTTTCTATAAGGGGAAGGCAGAAGAGGTCCAGAGAATAGTAGACACCTGGCGGTGGGTTACACAAATGCTTGATAGGTTATGAAATAGGTTGTAAGATAGGTATATGTATATTATGTTGTTCAGTGTTAGGCCACCTTAATATGATTCTTTTGTTCTCTATTACCAAAATAAGCCATGTTCACTATTGATTAGGAAATTCCAACATTCGCATAGTTTTGTAAACATTTGATATGTATCCTCCTAGACTTTCTGTTTTGAAAATATATATTTTTATGAGTGGAATAATAGAGTTTTATAATATCCACCTCCTCCATTTCTTCCATTATGAAATCTTTCCATGTCAAAAATATTCATAATATTCTGAATTTGGATGAATCATAATTTTTAATCATATCTTATTTTTGGACAATTGTTTATACTCTTTTCTGTTAAAATATTGCAATAAACATCCCCATAGCTAAATCTTTTCACATATATGTTAGTGTTGCCTTCAGATCATTCTTAAAGTTATAAAATATTTTTGGTTTTATGCTTGCTACCTTTAAATTATGTAATTGTGTGGTAGACTTTTTATTTTATTTTTTTTAATAGCTACCCGGAGACAATAGAATGACATTTTATTTTATTTTTATTTTATTTTTGGCCATGCCCATGTGGTATGCACGGTGTGGCATGCAGGATCTTAGTTCTCCAACCGGGGATCGAACCTGTGCCCCCTGCATTGGGAGCACAGAGTCTTAACCACCGGACTCCGAGGGAAGTCCCCATGGTAGATTTTTTTTTTTTTTCTTTTGCGGTACGCAAAAGGCCACCGTGTGGCCTCTCCCGTTGCGGAGCACAGGCTCCGGACGCGCAGGCTAAGCGGCCATGGCTCACGAGCCTAGCCGCTCCGCGGCATGTGGGATCAGACCGGGGCATGAACCCATGTCCCCCGCATCAGCAGGCGGACTCCCAACCACTGCGCCACCAGGGAACCTCCCATGGTAGAATTTTTAAATGCAATTAGCACAAAGTAGTTTTGTAGCATGAAAACATTCTTTGTAAGAAATTCTTGCCCTTTGCCTATTTTGCTGCCATCCCAGCACAACAAGGAGAAAGGAAGCAGCAAAAAGAATCAGTACTCTGTGTGGCTGAAGATGCACTCCATCTCCTTTCCAGTTTGCATAGAATCAGTGCTGCACACAGGAATCTCTGTAAGCATTCTGATTGTAAAACACACTAATTGATTAAAGAAAGTTGATGTTTGTATGATTATGTGACTTTATTGAAAATCTCTTAAATATTTTTAGATCTAAACTTCTGTATATTCCATTTATTGATTTACTTTATTATTAACCCTGTCTTTTTCTTTTTTAATCCTATACGTGTTTTCAGCTAATATTCTGTTCAATATAAGTCCCTGTCCCTTCCTACTTACTTCACTCTAGGCTATCCATATCTACTACTAATATATTTCAGTCTTGAAAAATCTCATTATTTTATATATAAAATAATATATAAATGCATATATAAAATTTGTACATACATAAAATAATGAGATATATATAATTTTGTGAATTTACTTATTTGTACAAATTTATCAGAAAACAAAGTAATGTTCTATTGTATTCAGAAGTTTCTAAATCATGAAGATTGCCAGTTGAGAAAGAGTGGTTAAATGATTTTTAGAATTTAAGACTCCTTCTATCTTATCCATCCATGATTTGTAATATTTTATAAGCCCCCATTAGTGACAATTATCTTTATATTATATTTGGCTGTTTTTAGTCTTCAGAATAAAAAATACAGTGGAAGTTTAGAAGCATCTTTTTTGCATTCTGAAGCAAATTCTTGATCCTTGGTATTAGAGGAAAATTTATTTCCAAATTTTAAATATCTGATTATCTCCTTAGCTTAATTTAATCCACTCTCCCCTCCCCACACAGACCCAGATAAATAATTTTCTGATTTTAATATAACTACATCTGGACCAAATTATAATTTATTAGCTGTATAGCCACACCTGTTCTATCATCTGATTTATAAAAATCTCCAAATGTTATTTCAGTCCCTTCTGGCATTATGCAGAAAATGTTAATATACTTCAAGTATACTTGTTTCAGAATAGATGTGAATTAAACCTCTGAAATATAAACCCTAAAATGAAATGAACTTTCCAAGTGGCTGTATTCACCATCTGAGCTTTATGAAATGTTTGCTTAAGTTAAAATATGTTAATTTGCAATTGATATAGTTGAATACTCATTAAAGAACTTTCTTCTATTATTGGTATAGATTCTTAAATCTGTAAAGGTTTTCTCTGTTAATGCTCATTTAAAAAATTAAGTGATATATTACTTTTGTGAAGCACTAAGCTCATCAAACTGTGGTACAATAATTTATACATATAGATGACATCTAAATGCAAAATACTGATTGTGTTCATTCACATCAGTTATGTCTGATAAGAAATCCCACAACTTCAGCCACGTAATTAACTAACAACATAACTAAATAAAATCATTTAAAATTATAGAAAAGTAAAACAGGTTTAAGTTTAAAGGAGTTATTGATTTGTAATTTAAAACATAGTCTATCATTCATGAAGGAAAATGAGACACTTGCTTATAATTTCTCTAAGGACAAGGAAATATATCTTATTGATATTTGTACGCTGAATCTAGCTAGCATGGATCCTACCTAAACAGAGTAGGGAGTCAATAAGCGTCTATTGAAATAAAATAACATATTTATAAGAAACTTGCCTTTTAATGCCAAGATACATATTAGGTGTTACGAATGAAAACTGCACAACTCTTTCAGTTCCATCCACTTTAATCTTAGGTACATAATTTTAAAAGTTTATTTGCTGGAATTCTTATTTCTAGTATTTCCAAAATTTCATTCATTCTTTCAACAGTAATTTGTTGAGCACCTTCCTTGTCTCAGACACTATGAGTATAAAAGATAAGGTTCCCACTGTCATGGAACTTACATTCTAGTTAATTTACATTGGGAAGATTAAATGAATGTAATGCACTTAGAATGTAGTGTCTGGCACATAGTAAATACTCAATAGTTACTATCTGTGATGGTGATGATGATGATGACGCTGATGATGATGATGATGGAAGATGTGAATATAAATGCTATTCAAAACTATGAGACTAGATGAGATCAACTAGGGAGGAAATGCAGGTAGAGAAAAGGGCTAAGGACTGAACCTCTGGTGATTTCTAATATTTAGAGTGTACCTAAGAATAAGAATCATCAATAGAGACTGAGAATGCAAAAGTGAACAAGGGTGGAGGAAACAAAAGAGTATAGTGTAAAGGAAACCAGAGGAGTGTTTCAAAAAAGTAAACACTCCATGACATAAATCACAGCAAGATCCTTTTTGACCCACCTCCTAGAGAAATGGAAATAAAAACAAAAGTAAACAAATGGGACCTAATGAAACTTCACAGCTTTTGCACAGCAAAGGAAACCATAAACAAGACAAAAAGTCGACCCTCAGAATGGGAGAAAATATTTGCAAACGAAGCAACTGACAAAGGATTAATCTCCAAAATTTACAAGCAGCTCATGCAGCTCAATAACAAAAAAACAAACAACCCAATCCAAAAATGGGCAGGAGAGCTAAATAGACATTTCTCCAAAGAAGATATACAGATTGCCAACAAACACATGAAAGAATGCTCAACATCACTATTCATTAGAGAAATGCAAATCAAAACTACAGTGAGGTATCACCTCACACCAGTCAGAATGGCCATCATCAAAAAATCTAGAAACAATAAATGCTGGAGAGGGTGTGGAGAAAAGGGAAAACTCTTTCACTGCTGGTGGGAATGTGAATTGGTACAGCCACTGTGGAGAACAGTATGGAGGTTCCTTAAAAAACTGCAAATAGAACTACCATATGACCCAGCAATCCCACTACTGGGCATATACCCTGAGAAAACCATAATTCAAAAAGAGTCATGTACCAAAATGTTCATTGCAGCTCTGTTTACAATAGCTAGGACATGGAAGCAACCTAATCGACAGATGAATGGATAAAGAAGATGTGGCACATATATACAATGGAATATTACTCAACCATAAAAAGAAACAAAATTGAGTTATTTGTAGTGAGGTGGATGGACCTAGCGTCTGTCATACAGAGTGAAATAAGTCAGAAAGAGAAAAACAAATACAGTATGCTAACACATATATATGGAATCTAAAAAAAAAAAAAAAAAGGTTCTGAAGAAACTTGGGCCAGGACAGGAATAAAGACGCAGACATAGAGAATGGACTTGAGGACATGGGGGGCAGGGGAAGGGTAAGCTGGGACGAAGTGAGAGAGTGGCATGGACTTATATATACACTACCAAATGTAAAATAGATAGCTAGTGGGAAGCAGCCACATAGCACAGGGAGATCAGCTCAGTGCTTTTTGTCTACCTAGAGGGGTGGGAAGGAGACGCAAGCAGGAGGAGATATGAGGATGTATGTATATCTATAGCTGATTCACTTTGTTATACAGCAGAAACTAACACGCCATTGTAAAGCAATTATACTCCAATAAAGATGTTAAAAAATAAAGCAAAAAAAAGTAAACAGTTGTGTCAAACGCTGCTGAAAGTTTGAATTAGATAATAACAGAGAATTAAATTTTGGAATTGCCAACATAGAGTTATTCATAACCTTGAAAAGTGCTATTTCTGCAGAGGATGAAGAAAACTATTGAAATGGATAGAAAAGAGACTGGGGAAAAGGCAAATCATGAAAAGGGAAATATGAATGACTAAGAAGTATAAAATGACATGATCAGCTTCAGTAGTAAGCAGAGAACTGCAAGTTAAACCAACAATGAGGCACTACCTTTGCACCCTAAAAAAAAGATTTTTTTTAATACCTCTTCTAGTAAATATCAGGAAAGCAAGAACCGTCATTCAGTGAGCTGATGGTGTAAGCTGGTGCCTCCATCCTGGGAACCATTTGGCATTATTTAAGTATGTGTATCCCTGTGACCTCATGAGTTCGCTCCAGGGATTATACTACAGAAAAACTCTGTTATAAGTGCACAAGAAGATGGGTTAAAAGCTTTTTAAAAATTATTTATTTATTTATTTTTAATTGAAGTATAGCTGACTTAGCAATATTATATTAGTTTCAAGTGTACAACAGAGTGATTCCATACTTTTATAGAATATACTCCATTTAAAGTTATTATAAAATATTGACTATATTCCCTGTGCTGTGTCTTATTCCCATCCTTGTATCTAATTTATTTTGTATGTAGTAGTTTGATCTTCCCGCATTTTGCCCCTCCCTTCACACCTCTTCCAACTGGTAACCAATAGTTTGTTCTTTGTATCTGTGAGTCTGTTTCTGTTTTATTATTTGTTCATTTTTTTTATTTTTTAGATTCCACACATAAGTGATAACATACAGTATTTGTCTTTCTCTGTCTGACTTATTTCACTAAGCATAATACCCTCCAGCTCAATCCATGCTGCCACAAATGGCAAAATTTCATTCTTTTCTATGGCTAATATTTCATTGTATATATATATATATATCTATATATATATATATATAGATATATATATACTACTTCTTCTTTATACATTCATCTATTGACAGGCACTTAGGTTGCTTCCATATCTTGACTATCGTAAATAATGCTGCTATGAACATTAGGGTGCATATATTTTTTTCAAATTTCAACATTTTGTTTTCTTTGGATATATACCCAGGAGTGGAATTGCTGGATCATATGGCAGTTCTATTTTTCTGTTTTTAAGGAACTTCCGTACTGTTTTCCATAGTTGCTGTACCAGTTTACAGTCACACCAACAGTGCACGAGGGTTCCCTTTTCAACACATCCTCATCAACACTTAACATTTTTTGTCATTTTGACAATAGCCGTACTGACAGTTGTGAGGTGATATCTCATTTGTTTGATTTGCATTTCCCTGATAATTAGTGATGCTGAGCATCTTTTCATGTGTCTGTGAGCCATCTGTATGTCTTCTTTAGAAAAATGCCTATTCAGGTTTTCTGCCCATTTTTAAATCATGTTGTCTGTTTTACTATTGAGTTATATTAGTTCTTTGTATGTTTTGGATATTAACCCCTTATCAGACATATCATTTGCAAATATCTTCTCGCATTCAGTAGGTAGGTTGCCTTTTCATTTGGTTGATGGTTTCCTTTGCTGTGCAAAATGTTTTAAGTTTTATTATGTCCCATTTGTTTATTTTTGCTTTTGTTTCCCTTGCCCAAGGAGACGGATCCAAAAAAAAACAAAAAAACAAAACTCTAAGACCTATGTCAAAGAGTGTACTGCCTGTTTTCTTCTAGGAGTTTTATGGTTTCTGATCTTACATTTATATCTTTAATTCATTTTGAGTTTATTTTTGTATGTGGTATGAGAAAATGTTCTAATTTCATTCTTTTTCCTGTAGCTTTCTAGTTTTCCCAATACTACTTGTTGAAGAGACTGTCTTTTCCCCATTGTATATTCTTTTCTCCTTGGTCATAGATTCATTGACCATATGTGCATGGGTTTATTTCTGAGCTCTCTATTTGGTTCCATTGATCTGTGTGTCTGTTTTTGTGCCAGTACCATACTGCTTTGAATACTGTAGCTTTGCAGCATACTCCAAAGTCAAGGATCATGGTACCTCCACCTTCGTTCTTTTTTCTGAACATTGCTTTGGCTATTCAGGGTCTTTTGTGATTCCATACAAATTTTAGGATTATTTGTTCCAGTTCTGTGGAAAATGTCATGAGTATTTTGACAGGGATTACACTAAATCTGTAGATTTCTTTGAGTAGTATGGACATTTTAACAATATTAATTCTTCCAATCCATGAACACAGGATATCTTCCCATTATTTGTATCATCTTCAGTGTCCTTCAACAATGTCTTATAGTTTGCAGAGTATTGGTCTTTCACCTCCTTGGTTAAATTTATTCCTAGGTATTTTATTCTTTTTGATGCAATTGCAAATGGATTGTTTTCTTAATTTTTCTTCCTGATAGTTCATTATTAGTGTATAGAAAAGCAACAGATTACTGTATATTTATCTTATATCCTGCAATTTTACTGAATCATTTATTAGTTCTAATAGCTTTTTTGATGGATACTTTAGTATTTTCTGTATATAATATCATGTCATCTGCAAATAGTGACAATTTTACTTCTTCCTTTCCAATTTGTATTCCTTTTATTTATTTATTTTTTATCATCTGATTGCTGTGGCTAGGACTTCCCATACCATGTTAAATATAAATGGCAAGAATGAGCATCCTAGTCTTGTTCCTGATCTTAGAACAAAAGTTTTCAGCTTTTCACCATTAACTATAATGTTAGCTTGGGTTTTTCATAAATGGCCCTTATTATGTTAAGGTATGTTCTCTCTATAACAACTTTGATGAGAATTTTTATTATGAATTAATGTTGAATTTTGTCAAATGCTCTTTCTGAATTTGTTGAGATGATCATGTCATTTTCGTCCTTTATGTTGTTGATGTATATCACAATTTCACATAGATTAATTTACAGGTATTGGACCATCCTTGCATCCCTGGGTTAAATCCCATGATCATGATGTGTGATCCTTTTTATGTATTGTTGAATTCACTTTGCTAATACTTTGTTGAGGATATTTGCATCTATATTCATCAGAGATATTGGTGTGTAATTTTCTTTTTTTGTAGTATTTTTGTTTGGTTTTGGTATCAGGGTAATAGTGGCCTTATAAAATGAGTTTGGGAGTTTTCCCTCCTCCTCAATCTTTTGGAATAGTTTGAGAAGGACAGCTATTAACTCTTCTTTACATGTTTGGTAGAATTGCCTTGTGAACCTGTCTGATTATGGACTTTTGTTTGCTGGAAGTTTGATTACTTATTCAATTTCAATACTAGTAATAGGTCTGTTCAGATTATCTATTTCTTCCTGATTCAGTCTTATATGCTTCTGGGAATTTATTCATTTCTTCTAGGTTGTCCCAATTTGTTGGCATATAACTGTTCGTAGCATTCTGTTTCTCTTGTTTGTATTTCTGTGATATCAGTTGTAACTTCTCTTTCATTTCTAATTTTGAGTCCTCTTTTTTTTTTTTTTAATGAGACTGGCTAAAGGCTTAGCAATTTTGTTTGTCTTTCAAAAAATAGCTCTTGTGTTCATCAATCTTTTCTATTTTTTTTCTGTTTTATTTATTTCCACTCAGCTTTATTTATTTCCTTTTTTTCTGCTGACTTTGGGTTTTGTTTGTTCTTTTTCTAATTCCTTTAAATGGTAGGTTGTGTTGTTTATTTGAGATTTGTCTTATTTCTTCAGGTGGGCCTGTATCACTCTAAACTTTCCTCTTGGAACTGCTTTTGCTGCATCCCCTAGATTTTGGAAAGTTGTGTTTTTAATTTTCATTTGTCTTAGGTATTTTCTGATTTCCTCTTTGATTCCTTTGTTGAATCCTTGGTTTTTTAGTAGCATGTTGTTTAGTCTCCAATGTTTGTGTTTTTTCCATTTTTCTTCCTGTTACTTATTTCTAATTTCATACTGTTGTGGTCAGAAAAGATGCTTGATATAATTTGTATCTTCCTTAATTTATTGAGACTTGTTTTGTGTCATAGCGTGTGATCTATCCTGGAGAACATTCCATGTGCACTTGAGAAGAATGTGTATTCTGCTGTTTCGGGATGAAATGTCCTATAGATATCTGTTAAGTCCAGCTGGTCTTCTGTGTCATTTAAGGCCAGTGTTTCCTTATTGATTTTCTGTCTGGATGATCTGTCCATTGATATAAGTGGGGTGTTAAAGTCCCCTAGTATTATTGTTGTACCATCAATTTTTCCCTTTATACCTGTTAGTATTTTCTTTATATATTTAGGTACTTCTATATTAGGTGCATATATGTTTACAAATGTTATATTCTCCCCTTGTGCTGATCTATATCATTATATAATGCCCCTTTTTGTCTTTTATTGTAGACTTTGGGTTTGTTTTTGTGTTTTGTTTTGTTTTTTGGCCATACTGTGTGGCATGTGAGATCTTAGTTCCCCAACCCAGGATTGAACCCATGCCCCCTGCAGTGGAAGCATGGAGTCTTGACCACTGGACAACCAGAGAAGTCCCTGTAGACTTTGTTTTAAAGTCTACTTTGTCTGTTATGAGTATTCCTACCCCCACTTTCTTATGGTTTCCATTTGCATGAAATATCTTTTTTCATCCCCTCCCTTTCAGTCTGTGTGTGTTTTTAATCTCTGAAGTGAGTCTCTTGTAGGCAGCATATATGGGTCTTGTGTTTAATCCAGTTAGCCACCCTATGTGTTTTGATTGGGGCATTTAGTCCATTGACATTTAAAGTGATTACTTATTGCCATTTTGTTACTTGTTTTCCAGACATTTTTGTAGTTCTTCTCTGTTCTTCTTTTAGTCTCTTCCCTTTGTGGTTTGATGATTTTCTTTAGTGTTATGTTTGCATTTCTTTCTCTCTAATTTTTGTGTATCTATTGTAGGTTTTTTGATTTGTGGTTACCGTGGAGTTTATATATATTGGCCTATAACTATATCTACTTGTTTTAAGCTGATAGTCATTTAAGTTCAAACACATTCTAAAAGATCTACAATTTTAACTCCCTCCCCCTCCCCAGTTTGTGTTTTTGATGTCATATTTTACATTTTCATGCCTATCCCTTAGCTATTTATTGCAGTTTTAGTTGATTTTGCAATTTTTATCTTTTATCATTCATACTAGCTTATTTAAGTTGTTGGTCCACTGCCTTTACTATCTATTTGCCTTTACCAGTGGGATTTTTCCCTTCCTAGGTTTCCTTATTTCTGGTTGTAGCCTTTTCTTTTTTACCTAAAGAAGACCCTTTAACATTTCTTGTAAGGTCAGTTTAGTATTGATGAACTCTTAGTTTTCCTTGTCTGGGAAGCTCTTTATCTCTCTAATTCTGAATGATACACTTTCTGGGTAGTGTATCCTAGGTTTTAGGTTTTTTATTTTCAGCACTTTAAATATATCATGCCACTCCTTTCTGGACTGCAACGTTTCTGCTGAAAAATCAGCTGGTAAACTTATGGGTGTTCCTTTGTATGTGACTCTTTGTTTTTCTCTTGCTGCCTTTAAAATTTTCTCTTTAACTTTTGTCATTTTAATTATGATATATCTTAGTGTGGGTCTCTTTGGGTTCATATTGTATGGGGTTCTCTGTGCTTTTTATACTTGGATATCTGTTTACTTCTTCAGGTTAGAGAAGTTTTCAACCATAATTTCATCAACTACATTTTCTACCTCTTTTTCTCTCTCTTTTCCTTCTGTGACCCCTGTAATGCAAATGTTAGTACACTTGATGTTGTCCTAGAGGTCCCTTAAACTATTCTCATTTCTTTAAATTTGTTTTTCTTTCTGCTGTTCTGATTGGGCAATTTCCACTGTTCTATCTTTCAGACCACTTATGCATTCTGTATCACATAATTTTGCTGTTAATTCCTTCTAGTATATTTTTCACTTTAGTTACTGTATTCTTCAGCTCTGACTGGTTCTTTTTTATATTTTCTACTTCTTTGTTGAAGTTCTCATTGTGTTCATCTATTTTTTTTTCTGAAGTTCAGTTAGCATTCTTATTACTATTGCTTTGAACTCTTTACCAGATAATTATTTATCTCTGTTTCTTTAGAGTTTTTCAGGGGATTTATCTTGTTCTTTCATTTGAAACATATTCCTCTGTCTTCTCATTCTGTTTAATTTTCTCTGTTGTTTTCTATGAAATTAAGTGAACCATTTACCTATCCTTGTCTTGAAGGCATGTTGCTATGTGGAAGTGTCCCTATATAGTATGCATGTGTCCAGTGGCTTTGCTAGGAGAGCTGGATCTGAAGTGAGCACAGGCCAGATCTTCCCGCAGGGGGCACTGACAGCTGCCACTGTGGTGCAAGTTAGGGCTGGATTCGGAGGGGCTGGAACTAGAACCAGATGTGAGCCAGGGCTCTTCCTAGGCTCCATGGAAGTCAGCACCCTATCAGGGGTTGGGCCAGGGCCCAATGGACTGGAGCAAGAGCCCCAAGGGAGTTCAGCTTCTCCCTCATGTGATGGCAGTCTCCAGCTTAGTTGGGGGTGTGGCTGTGGCCTGAAGGATTCGGGCTGCACTTCTGAGCTGGTTCCACTTTTTCCCTGGTATGCACGCCTTGGTTAGAAGCTGGGTCAGGGCTGGAGGGGTTGAGTCACTACTGAGCTGGTTCCACTCCTTCCCAAGTGCGTGTTCTCATGACCATGGTGGCGATGGTAGTCTCCACTGTGGAACTGGTTCTGCTCCTGCCCCACTGCTCAGGGTCCTTCTACTCTGCCATCTTGATCCCACCTCTGGTAAAAAGCTTTTATTGCAGGATTATTTGTTGTGATACTAAGTTGTAAGCAGCCTAGGTTTCATCACTATTGGACTAGATCAGTAAAATGTGGTATGTGCACACAATTAAATATTACATATCAGTCAGAAAGGAATAAGTCATATCTACATATAGCTATATGGATAGATCTCAAAAACAATGTAGTGAAAAAAGTAAGAATTAAAATGAGATTTATAGCTTAACATCATTTGTGTAGTTTTTTAAAACACCTGCAAAAAGTACAGTTTTTTCACACATAGGTACAGGTTAGAAGGCATACATTAAATTCACAAGTGTGGGCACTCTCTAATTAAATGCAAATAAATATGTCCTGATATCTTAAAACAAAAACGGAATAAAGAACCTTCCTCATTACCATATCCCCCTTCAACTGCGACTGAATTTCTCTGCTCCTTATTCACAAAATCAGATAGCTTGTTTTTACAGTTTCAACCTCATCCCCCACCCCCATCAAGTTCTATTCCCCTTGTGTTCTTTTGTACCCTGGACACACAGAACTGAGTTGATTAGACTCCTTAGTACAGAACATACTATTCTTGATCTGTACAAGCAAGACCCCTCCCTAAACAATACATCTATAAAATAGTCAGACACTGAAAAATACGGAGAATAATATAACAAATGTGTGTGGATCCATCACCTGTACTTTACAAGTTTTAACATTTTGTCATAGTTACTCTGTAGTTTTTTTTTTTTAATATGTAAAAACCTTCATTTTTACTCTTCCCCATACAAAGATAACCACTGATGACACCAGGCCCAACCGCAAGAATGAGGTCCTCAGGCAAAAAGTGATGAGACTCAGAACAGAAGTGGGGGGAGGGGGGGTGGCCTTATTACCACCCCCAATGATGATAACCAGTAGTTATGTGTGCCTGGCACTGTTCTCCTCCTTACATGTATTAAGTAATTTAATTCCCAGAACAATCCTATGCTGTAATAACCATTTTATAGATTAAGAAACTAAAATACCTAAAGTCACTTAGTTAGGAGGAAGCAGAGCCAGGATTTGAAGTTAGGCAGTCTGGCTTTAGAGTTCCTGCACTCCACCTCTATGTTACCCTGTCTTAGGAGTGTATTAAAAGAGCAGGGAGTTTTTGTTTTTCCTTTTCATCAATTATCTGTACCATTTTAAATATATATATAGCCTTCACCTTTTCATTAAAACAATTCTCCTGGATCTGGATTTCTGGGTGCCAATTCTCCTGCCTGCTTGTTCCTCCAATCTGCTGCTTGAACCTGGAATCATTTTCTTTCATATTGCACTTTGAATCAGATTTTTTTTTTAATTTTTTGGTGTTTTCTTTATCCAGAAAGTTTTAAGCTTGAAATATATTTCCACTATAAAGATTTTGTTTATTGTTTTCTGAAACAGTATACTAACTTAATATACCCTCCAAGTGACTGTAAAGTTTTATATCCTGCTATAAAATAGCTAACTATGAATACCTTTTGTATTTGTAGATCCTAGAAACCTTCTGGAAAAGCAGGATTCTCTTAAATGACTAATTACCCCAAATCTGATGCCTATGTAATGCTATCCAGCAAGCAGCTGGCTTCATATGAAGAGAGGCTAAGAGCTCCTTTTTGTCTTCATTTCAAATCACTTGCTTCTTATTTAATATCTGCAAGGAACGCAGTCACATTATAGTAGAATTTGCTGTTGTAAATTTTGGATTGTTTCCATGGGTTCCGCCTTACATCTGCACGGTGTTTAAAGCCAATGCTTCCTTTCTTTTTGTAGGCATTCAGGGCCTTTTGCCTCATAATCCAATGTCATGCTGAATGACAGAAAATTGAAGTTGAATTTATTTAACTATAGAGAAGGACTACACAGAACAATACACTTATTTAAGAACTCCTTGCATCAGGAACTGAAGGAGCTGTCTTATGCAGGTGGCTTAATCTCTCTGCTGCTTAGCTGAACTATGTGCCTTTATTTATTAAGGACAGGAACTGGGCACTCTGCTTCCAGAAAAAAAAGGACCCCACTGGTCTATCAGAACCAATAATAAACCAATAACACACTTATACTTCATTCAGAACAGTAAAGATATGTCCTATGTATTTTAAAAATAATTCTTAGCACTTCTTTATTACAGAAAATATATTCAAAGGTAAAAAGAAAACAATGAAAATATATTAACCAGCTTCTAACTATACACTGGTGGGCTGTTTACATTATGGATTATTCATAATACATCTATTTTTCTTGATTCTACGTGGTATCTTCTCTCCTTAAGTAAAATGATTTATTTGTTGACATTACTTATATTTCCACACGACAACCTCCAGAGGTTTCTGTGTTTTAAAGTAAAACATTTATTTGCTTTCCCGGTTTTTACTTAGAGATGCTGTAAATACATAGTGAATAATCTGAAGGAACTGGCTTCCCTACTCATTGAGTACTGTGATTTAAAGACTAAGGATCTATGTTTATCTTGAAATAGGGAGAAAGGGAGATTTAGGTGGGTATGTAGAGAGAATAATACTGGAAAGTATAATAGCTTTTCCTTTCTTGAGTTGGGTCATGATTGTGTAGTTTATTTTCCTTTAAATCTAGTAAATTCTGGAACTTTGATGCACAAGTATATTCAAATGTGATCCTAAGAATACTTCACAATGCTGTAAAAATGGGTTTTGAATTAGCTACCATTTTTACTGTCTACTGTTCTATCAATTATTAGGTAATTGAGAATTAATAGCATAAAATTCACATATCAGGAACCAATTCTTTGGAGTTTATTTTTAAGATAATCAGTTCTTCCTCTTAACAATAGCTGCGTTTAGAAGTAATAACATAGAATTTATCATGTGGGCTCAGATCCATGCTTCATCTAGTTTAGGATTATATCCTGACAAAAGCAGCAAGGGACATTTAGCAGAAAGGTATAATTGTTCTCTCTGATGTCAGTGTTATTAAGTCAGTCACAAGGATACCATATTTGTCTTAATATCTTTCATTAATTGTATTAATTTTTAAACTATCTAAACCACCTCTTGGAATTAGACATTAGACTAATTCATTACATATTTTATGTAGTAATAAATAATACTTTTCATTTGTCTTAAGTATACCTCTTTAAATATTCTAGGATACACTAAACAAATATATGGCCACACTAACCACATTTTCATGGACAAATATCATATCTCCTTGTAGCTTTTATATTTTTGACAGTCAGTGTAAGAGAGTGAGAAAGATAAAGACTTGGTGATGAAGCCAAACTCAGTTTGAATCACGGGATCACTTCTTTTTTTTCTTTTTCGGGATCACTTCTAACTAGCTCTGTGACCTTTGAAAAGTTAGTTAATTACTCTGATTCTTAGAGCCTTCTAGTAAAAATAAAATGTGTATCTGTTTTCTTTTGTTTTTTTTTTACATCTTTATTGGAGTATAACTGCTTTACAATGGTGTGTTCGTTTCTCCTTTATAACAAAGTGAATCAGTGATACATATACATATGTTCCCATATCTCTTGCGTCTCCCTCCCTCCCACCCTCCCTATCCCACCTCTCTAGGTGGTCACAAAGCACCGAGCTGATCTCCCTGTGCTATGTGGCTGCTTCCCACTAGCTATCTACCTTACGTTTGTTAGTGTATATATGTCCATGCCTCTCTCTCGCTTTGTCACAACTTACCCTTCCCCCTCCCCATATCCTCAAGTCCATTCTCTAGTAGGTCTGTGTCTTTATTCCGTGTCTTAGCCCTAGGTTCTTCATGACATTTTTTTTCTTAAATTCCATATATATGTGTTAGCATGCGGTATTTGTTTCTCTTTCTCACTTACTTCACTCTGTATGACAGACTCTAGGTCCATCCACCTCATTACAAATAGCTCAATTTCGTTTCGTTTTATGGCTGAGTAATATTCCATTGTATATATGTGCCACATCTTCTTTATCCATTCATCCGATGATGGACACATAGGTTGTTTCCATCTCCTGGCTATTATAAATAGAGCTGCAATGAACATTTTGGTACATGACTCTTTTTGAATTATGGTTTTCTCAGGGTATATGCCCAGTAGTGGGATTGCTGGGTCATATGGTAGTTCTATTTGCAGTTTTTTAAGGAACCTCCATACTGTTCTCCACAGTGGCTGTACCAATTCACATTCCCACCAGCAGTGAAAGAGTTTTCCCTTTTCTCCACACCCTCTCCAGCATTTATTGTTTCTAGATTTTTTGATGATGGCCATTCTGACTGGTGTGAGATGATATCTCATTGTAGTTTTGATTTGCATTTCTCTAATGATTAATGATGTTGAGCATTCTTTCATGTGTTTGTTAGTAGTCTGTATATCTTCTTTGGAGAAATGTCTATTTAGGTCTTCTGCCTATTTTTGGATTAGGTTTTTTGTTTTTTTGTTATTGAGCTGCATGAGCTGCTTGTAAATTTTGGAGATTAATCCTTTGTGCGTTGCTTCATTTGCAAATATTTTCTCCCATTCTGAGGGTTGTCTTTTTGTCTTGTTTATGGTTTCCTTTGCTGTGCAAAAGCTGTGAAGTTTCATTAGGTCCCATTTGTTTATTTTTGTTTTTATTTCCATTTCTCTAGGAGGTGGGTCAAAAAGGATCTTGCTGTGATTTATGTCATAGAGTGTTCTGCCTATGTTTTCCTCTAAGAGTTTAATAGTTTCTGGCCTAACATTTAGGTCTTTAATCCATTTTGAGCTTATTTTTGTGTATGGTGTTAGGGAGTGATCTAATCTTATAGTTTTCAATGTACCTGTCCAGTTTTCCCAGCACCATTTATTGAAGAGGCTGTCCTTTCTCCACTGTACATTCCTGCCTCCTTTATCAAAGATAAGGTGACCATGTGTGCATGGGTTTATCTCTGGGCTTTCTATCCTGTTCCATTGATCTATATTTCTGTTTTTGTGCCAGTACCATACTGTCTTGATTACTGTAGCTTTGTAGTATAGTCTGAAGTCAGGGAGCCTGATTCCTCCAGCTCCATTTTTCGTTCTCAAGATTGCTTTGGCTATTCGGGGTCTTTTGTGTTTCTATACAAATTTTGTTCCAGTTCTGTGAAAAATGACAGTGGTAGTTTGATAGGGATTGCATTGAATCTATAGATTGCTTTGGGTAGTAGAGTCATTTTCACAATGTTGATTCTTCCATTCCAAGAACACGGTATATCTCTCCATCTATTTGTATCATCTTTAATTTCTTTCATCAGTGTCTTATAATTTTCTGCATACAGGTCTTTTGTCTCCTTAGGTAGGTTTATTCCTAGATATTTTATTCTTTTTGTTGCATTGGTAAATGGGAGTGTTTTCCTGATATCACTTTCAGATTTTTCATCATTAGTGTATAGGAATGCCAGAGATTTCTGTGCATGAATTTTGTATCCTCCTACTTTACCAAATTCATTGATTAACTCTAGTAGTTTTCTGGTAGCATCTTTAGGATTCTCTATGTATAGTATTATGTCATCTGCAAACAGTGAGTTTTACTTCTTCTTTTCTGATTTGGATTCCTTTTATTTCCTTTTCCTCTCTGATTGCTGGGGCTAAAACTTCCAAAACTATGTTGAATAAGAGTGGTGAGAGTAGGCAATCTTGTCTTTTTCCTGATCTTAGTGGAAATGCTTTCAGTTTTTCACCATTGAGGATGATGTTGGCTGTGTGTTTGTCATATGACCTTTATTATGTTCAGGAAAGTTCCCTCTATGCCTACTTTCTGGAGGGTTTTTATCATAAATGGGTGTTGAATTTTTTCGAAAGCTTTCTCTGCATCTATTGAGATGACCATATGGTTTCTCTCCTTCAATTTGTTAATGTGGTGTATCACATTGATTGATTTGCGTATATGGAAGAATCTTTGCATTCCTGGAATAAACCCCACTTGATCATGGTGTATGATCCTTTTAATGTGCTGTTGGATTCTGTTTGCTAGTATTTTGTTGAGGATTTTTGCATCTATGTTCATCAGTGATATTGGCCTGTAGTTTCTTTCTTTGTGACATCCTTGTCTGGTTTTGGTATCAAGGTGATGGTGGCCTCGTAGAAGGAGTTTGGGAGTGTTCCTCCCTCTGCTATATTTTGGAAGAGTTTGAGAAGGATAGGTGTTAGCTCTTCTCTAAATGTTTGATAGAATTCGCCTGTGAAGCCATCTGGTCCTGGGCTTTTCTTTGTTGGAAGATTTTTAATCACAGTTTCAATTTCAGTGCTTGTGATTGGTCTGTTCATATTTTCTATTTCTTCCTGATTCAATCTTGGCAGGTTGTGCGTTTCTAAGAACGTGTCCATTTCTTCCAGGTTGTCCATTTTTTTGGCATAAGGTTGCTTGTAGTAATCTCTCATGATCTTTTGTATTTCTCCAGTGTCAGTTGTTACTTCTCTTTTATCATTTCTAATTCTGCTGATTTGAATCTTCTCCCTTTTTTCCTTGATGAGTCTGGCTAATGGTTTATCAATTTTGTGTATCTTCTCAAAGAAACAGCTTTTAGTTTTATTGATATTTGCTATCGTTTCCTTCATTTCTTTCTCATTTATTTCTGATCTGATCTTTGTGATTTCTTTCCTTCTGCTAACTTTGGGGTTTTTTTGTTCTTCTTTCTCTAATTGCTTTAGGTGCAAGGTTAGGTTTTTTATTCGAGATGTTTCCTGTTTCTTAAGGTAGGATTGTATTGCTATAAACTTCCCTCTTAGAACTGCTTTGCTGCATCCCATAGGTTTTGGGTTGTCGTGTCTCCATTGTCATTTGTTTTTAGGTATTTTTTGATTTCCTCTTTGATTTCTTCAGTGATCACTTCGTTATTAAGTAGTGTATTGTTTAGCCTCCATGTGTTTGTATTTTTTACAGATCTTTTCCTGTAATTGATATCTAGTTGCATAGCGTTGTGGTTGGTAAAGATACTTGATACAATTTCAATTTTCTTAAATTTACCAAGGCTTGATTTGTGACCCAAGATATGATCTATCCTGGAGAATGTTCCATGAGCACTTGAGAAAAATGTGTATTCTGTTGTTTTTGGATGGAATGTCCTATAAATATCAATTAAGTCCATGTTGTTTAATGTATCATTTAAAGCTTGTGTTTCCTTATTTATTTTCATTTTGGATGATCTGTCCATTGGTGAAAGTCGGGTGTTAAAGTCCCCTGCTATGAAAGTGTTACTGTCGATTTCCCCTTTTATGGCTGTTAGTATTTGCCTTATGCATTGAGGTGCTCCTATGTTGGGTGCATAAATATTTACAATTGTTATATCTTCTTCTTGGATCGATCCCTTGATCATTATGTAGTGTCCTTCTTTGTCTCTTCTAATAGTCTTTATTTTAAAGTCTATTTTGTCTGATACGAGAATTGCTACTCCAGCTTTCTTTTGGTTTCCATTTGCATGGAATATCTTTTTCCATCCCCTCACTTTCAATCTGTATGTGTCCCTAGGTCTGAAGTGGGTCTCTTGTAGACAGCATATATATGGGTCTTGTTTTTGTATCCATTCAGCCAGTCTGTGTCTTTTGGTGGGAGCATTTAGTCCATTTACATTTAAGGTAATTATCGATATGTATGTTCCCATTCCCATTTTCTTAATTGTTTTGGGTTCGTTATTGTAGGTCTTTTCCTTCTCTTGTGTTTCTTGCCTAGAGAAGTTCCTTTAGCAGTTGTTGTAAAGCTGGTTTGGTGGTGCTGAACTCTCTCAGCTTTTGCTTGTCTGTAAAGGTTTTAATTTCTCCATCAAATCTGAATGAGATCCTTGCTGGGTAGAGTAATCTTGGTTGTAGGTTTTTCTCCTTCATCGCTTTAAATATGTCCTGCCAGTCCCTTTTGGCTTGCAGAGTTTCTGCTGAAAGATCAGCTGTTAACCTTATGGGTATTCCCTTGTGTGTTATTTGTTGTTTTTCCCTTGCTGCTTTTAATATGTTGTCTTTGTATTTAATTTTTGACAGTTTGATTAATATGTGTCTTGGCATATTTCTGTTTGGATTTATCCTGTATGGGACTCTCTGTGCTTCCTGGACTTAACTATTTCCTTTCCCATATTAGGGAAGTTTTCAACTATAATCTCTTCAAATATTTTCTCAGTCCCTTTCTTTTTCTCTTCTTCTTCTGGATCTTGTCTTTCTGGTGGGCAGGTCCACGTCTGGTGGTGTGTTTTGGGGTGTCTGTGGACTTGTTATGATTTTAGGCAGCCTCTCTGCTAATGGGTGGGGTTGTGTTCCTGTGTTGCTAGTTGTTTGGCATAGGGTGTCCAGCACTGTAGCTTGCTGGTCGTTGAGTGAAGCTTGGTGTTGGTGTTGAGATGGAGATTTCTGGGAGATTTTCACCATTTCATATTATGTGGAGCTGGGAGGTCTCTTGTGGACCAGTGTCCTGAAGTTGGCTCTCCCACCTCAGAGGCTCAGCACTGACTCCTGGCTGCAGCACCAAGAGCCTTTCATCCACACGGCTCAGAATAAAAGGGAGAAAAAGTAGAAAGAAAGAAAGAGGATAAAAGAAAAGAAAATAAGGTAAGGTAAAATAAAATAAAGTTATTCAAATAAAATAATTATTAAGAAAAAAATTTTTTAAGTAAAAAAAAAAACAATGGACGGATTGAATCCTAGGACAAATGGTGAAAGCAAAGCTATACAGACAAAATCTCACACAGAAGCATACACATACACACTCACAAAAAGAGGAAAAGGGGAGAAAATAATAAATCTTGCTCTCAAAGTCCAGCTCCTCAATTTGGGATGATTCGTTGTCTATTCATGTATTCCATAGATGCAGGTACATCAAGTTGATTGTGGAGCTTTAATCCGCTGCTTCTGAGGCTGCTGAGAGAGATTTCCCTTTCTCTTCTTTGTTCTCACAGCTCCCAGGGGCTCAGCTTTGGATTTGGCCCCGCCTCTGCATGTAGGTCGCCTGAGGGTGTCTGTTCTTCGCTCAGACAGGCGGGATTAAAGGAGCCGCTGATTCGGGGGCTCTGGCTCACTCAGGCCGGGGGGAGGGAGGGGTACGTAGTGTGGGGTGAGCCTGCGGCGGCAGAGGCTGGCGTGACGTTGCACCAGCCTGAGGCGCATCGTATGTTCTCCTGGGCAAGTTGTCCCTGGATCCCGGGACCCTGGCAGTGGCAGGCTGCACAGGCTCCCCGGAAGGGAGGTGTGGAGAGTGACCTGTGCTCGCACACAGGCTTCTTGGTGTTGGCAGCAGCAGCCTTAGCATCTCATGCCCATCTCTGGGGTCCACGCTGTTAGCCGCGGCTCGCGCCTGTCTCTGGAGCTCCTTTAAGCAGTGCTCTTAATTCTCTCTCCTCTCCTACCAGGAAACAAAGAGGGAAGAAAAAGTCTCTTGCTTCTTTGGCAGGTCCAGATTTTTTCCCGGACTCCCTCCGGGCTAGCCATGG
The DNA here is from genome assembly GCF_963455315.2 of Globicephala melas. Classification (NCBI taxonomy): domain Eukaryota; kingdom Metazoa; phylum Chordata; class Mammalia; order Artiodactyla; family Delphinidae; genus Globicephala; species Globicephala melas. The sequence continues at coordinate 107,277,415 of NC_083317.1, read as the reverse complement.
TGCACTAACCCCTTCAGGCTGTGTTTGTGTATCTGTTTTTCGTGATAGTTGTGACTATGAATTAAATGAAATAGGAGAAAGCACCCTGCACAGTGCCTGGAATAAGTATACAATCAACAAACATCAACTTCCTTCCCTCATTTTTCAGAGGATAGGCAGAAATGTTTTAGCTGTGCCTGTGTGAATAGAACCCTCTGGAAGCCCACATGTACTTAATAACAAAGCAACACATTATGCAACATTCATTAGAGATTGCCTTGTTTCAACTGGTTACCCTCAAAACTAAATTTTCTATGTGTACGTTATTTTATCTTTTCTCTCATATAATGATATCACTTGATAAGTGGAAAAAATGTACCATACAAATATTATCTACGAAGTTAAGTCCATATTGAATTATTTATTTATTTAAAGAGCCATTCTTTCAAATAGATCCCCTTACCCGAGTTTAAAATCTTGTCAGTTTGACTGCTGGCTAATGCATTTATTCACTGTAAGATACTAGGCAAGAGAATCAAAGAAAATCTCATTTCTCATCATCTGAAAAATGGGGCTGTTTGCACTTATGTAGCAATTTGAGGGATAACATTAATATATGTGAACATGCTGAATAAACATAAAAATTTATACCAATATCTAGTAAATTCTAATTAAAACATTTGTTTAGAGTGAATTTATTTTCTGATTTAAGGAACTGCCTCATTTTCATGAAACAAAGTTAAGAAGGCAGACTGTAGATATGTATAGAAATTTTATATATTTGTATGGATGCATAAAGTTTTTAAAGTTTAACTCCCAAATTCATTCTATGAAGCCACCATTATCCTGATAACAAAACAAGAAAAATATATCACAAAGAAAGAAAATTATAGACCAATATCACTGATATTTGGTAAGGTTGCAGGATACAAAATTAATGCACAGAAATCTCTGGCATTCCTGTACACCAACAACAAAAAATCAGAAAGAGAAATTAAGGAAACACTCCCATTTACCATTGCAACAAAAAGAAGAAAGTACCTAGGAATAAACCTAGCTAAGGAGACAAAAGACCTGTACTCAGAAAATTATAAGACACTGATGAAAAAAATCAAAGATGACATAAACAGATGGAGAAATATACCATGTCCTTGGACTGGAAGAATCAATATTGTGAAAATGACTATAGTACCCAAAGCAAGCTACAGATTAGTGCAATCCCTATCAAACTACCAATGGCTTTCTTCACAGAATTAGAACAAAAAATCTTACAATTCATATGGAAACAAAAGACCCTGAATAACCAAAGCAATCTTGAGAAAGAAAAACGGAGTTGGAGGAATCAGGCTCCCCGACTTCAAACTGTACCACAAAGCTACAGTAATCAAGAGAGTATGGTACTGGCACAAAAACAAAAATATAAATCAATGGTACAAGATAGAGTGCCCAGAGATAAACGCATGCACATATGATCACCTAATTTATGATAAAGGAGGCAAGAACATACAATGGAGAAAAGACAACCTCTTCAATAAGTGGTGCTGGGAAAACCGGACAGCTACATGTAAAAGAATGAAATTAGAACACTACCTAACACCATACCCAAAAATAAGCTCCAAATGGATTAAAGACTTAAATGTAAGACAATACACTATAAAACTCTTAGAGGAAAACGTAGGAAAAACACTCTTTGACATAAACCACAGCAAGATCTTTTTTGACCCACCTCCTAGAGTAATGGATATAAAAACAAAAATAATCAAATGGGAACTAATTAAACTTAAAAGCTTTTGCACAGCAACAGAAACCATAAACAATACAAAAAGACAACCCTCAGAATGGGAGAAAATATTTGCAGATGAAACAACAGACAAAGGATTAATCTCCAAAATATACAAATAGCTCATGGAGTTCAATATCAAAAAAACAAACAATCCAGTTAAAAAATGGGTGGAAGACTTAAATACACATTTCACCAATGAAGACATACAGATGGCCAAGAGGCACATGAAAAAATGCTCAACACTAATTATTAGAGAAATGCAAATGAAAACTACAATGAGGTATCACCTCATACCAGTCAGAATGGCCATTATCAAAAAATCTAGAAACAATAAATGCTGGAAAGGGTATGGTGAAAAGGGAACCCTCCTGCACTGTTGGTGGGAATGTAAATTGATACAGGCACTGTGAAGAACAGTATGGAGGTTCCTTAAAAAACTAAATATAGAACTGCCATATGACCCAGCAATCCCACTACTGGGCATATACCCTGAGAAAACCATAATTCAAAAAGAGACATGTGGGCTTCCCTGGTGGTGCAGTGGTTGAGAGTCCGCCTGCTGATGCAGGGGACACAGGTTCGTGCCCCGGTCCGGGAAGATCCCACATGCCATGGAGCAGCTAGGCCCATGAGCCGTGGCAGCGGAGCCTGCGCGTCTGGAGCCTGTTCTCCACAACGGGAGAGGCCACAACAGTGAGAGGCCTGCGTACCGCAAAAAAAAAAAAAAAAAAAAAAAGAGAGAGACCTGTACCACAATGTTCATTGCAACACTATTTACAATAGCCAGGATATGGAAGCAACCTAAATGTCCATCGATAGATGAATGGATAAAGAAGATGTGGCACATATATACAATGGAATATTACTCAGCCATAAAAAGAAATGAAATTGAGTTATTTGTAGTGAGGTGGGTGGACCTAGAGTGTGTCATACAGAGTGAAGTAAGTCAGAAAGAGAAAAACAAATACCATATGCTAATGCATATATATGGAATCTAAAAATAAAAGGGTGGTATTGATGAACCTAGTTGCAGGGCAGGAATAAAGAGGTAGACATAGAAAATGGACTTGAGGACATGGGGTGGGAGAGCGAAGCTGGGGCGAAGTGAGAGTAGCATCGACATGTATACACTACCAAATGTAAAATAATTGGCTGGTTGGAAGCAGCAGCATAGCACAGGGAGATCGGCTCAGTGCTTTGTGATGACCTAGAGGGGTGGGATAGGGAGGATGGGAGGGAGGGTCAAGAAGGAGGGGATATGGGGACATGTATATGCATATGGCTGATTCACTTTGTTGTGCAACATCAACTAACACAGTATTTATTGTGAAGCAATTATACTCCAATAAAGATCTATCAAAATTTTTTAAACGATTTTAAAGTTTACTATTAAAAATATGTTATTAAAACACCTGAACAGATGTAACATGGAAATTTTATAAATTTCAATGTTTAAAATTATTTTCTTCATAGAAGTCAGTTAATCCACCTGTGTAAATTTGTTTTCCACCTTTTCCCAAAAAGAGTACCAACAAGGACTGTTATTGGGGCTGGGGTTCAGATCTTAGTCCACACACACAGGCTAATGGTGGGTCTCAGATCATTCAAGCCATATGTTCTTTCTGCTTTAGTTTCAGTTCTGCATCCACACATGTGAGACGTGGCTGCCTGAATAATATTTCTCAAACACTACTTGAATTCCTCAGTTCAAGACTCTGTGGAAGCCAATTGCCTGCTTGTATTTTCTTGGCTTGAAAGTCATTAAAATGCCTATTAGACACTACCCAGAGTTAACAGATTCTTTACTGGAAGCCTTGCACGTGGTTTATCTATTTCAGTTCTACTGGGAGGCCTTAGCAATACTTCTAAGTTCCAGGCCACAAGAGCTAGCTCAGAAAGTCAAGTGTTTCAGAAGTGAGCCATATGACCAAAAATTCATATGTGTGCCAGTGACATAAATTTCCTTTGAAAACATCAGTAAAATTTAGCCTATTAGCTGTTTGAAAATTAGCATGACGTTGGGGGCAGAAAGAGGCCAATAAATTGAGTCTGTCAAAACCTATTAATTCTGTGGGATTTCAGAGTAGGGATGAGCTACATATGGTCATTCAAGCAAAGTGGAATAAACAGCTGCATTATTCTTCAGGAGGTGAGTGGCAATGCTAAAAGAATGTGGTTTACTCTATGAAAATATCTGGACACTTAAAATGTACTAATCAGAAGGACACATTATGTCATTCCAGATTTACAGTGTGAGATTGAAGCACGTGGGCTAAAACTTCAGAAGGCAGTGACTGAGATGGACAACTACAAAGAAAAGCTCATGTAAGACAGTAAACATTAAACAGCCTGTAAGAATTTAGAAAGACCCCCATGTATTCTCTGTGACTCTGGGCAGTAATTTGGATGTGTTGGTATGGTCTACTGCAATTTTTCTCAGCTACTTTTCTGGCCTATATTGAAGGACCTGTAAATATTTTTAAATATATTAAATGTTTCTTTATCTCAGTAAGAAACTTACCTATCCAGGTATTAAAGCTTTCCCTGATCATTCAAATATAGTAACTTAATATTCTCTGAACTTTTTGTCTTATTATCTCTTTATTATCTGTCTGGAAGAAACAACATTGAAAATGTTTCATAAGATTATTGGGATTGACATATATACACTAATATGTATAAAATAGATAACTAATAAGAACCTGCTGTATAATAAATAAATAAATAATCAATTTTAGGTTCAAAAAGACAGTTGAGTAACTTTGAAATTCTGGACTGCTTATGCCTTATATAAGTGAGAAAGAAAATATTAGAAAACAAATGATAAGAAAATGCCCCTGTAAAATATCCAGAGTACTATTTCTTTTATTTATTTATTTATTTTTCATCTTGTTTATGGTTTCCTTTGCTGTGCAAAAGCTTTTAGGTTTCATTAGGTCCCATTTGTTTATTTTTATTTCCATTACTCTAGGAGGTGGATCATAAAAGATCTTGCTGTGATTTATGTCATAGAGTATTCTGCCTATGTTTTCCTCTAAGAGTTTTATAGTGTCTGGTCTTACATTTAGGTCTCTAATCCATTTTGAGTTTATTTTTGTGTATGGTGTTACGGAGTGTTCTACTTTCATTCTCTCACATGTAGCTGTCCAGTTTTCCCAGCACCACTTATTGAAGAGACTGTCTTTTCTCCATAGTATATCCTTGCATCCTTTGTCATAGATTAGTTGACCACAGGTGCGTGGGTTTACCTCTGGGCTTTCTATCTTGTTCCATTGATCTACGTTTCTGTTTTTGTGCCAGTACCATATTGTCTTGATTACTGTAGCTTTGTAGTATAGTCTGAAGTCAGGGAGTCTGATTCCTCCAACTCCGTTTTATTCCCTCAAGACTGCTTAGGCTATTTGGGGTCTTTTGTGTCTCCATACAAATTTTAAGATTTTTTGTTCTAGTTCTGTAAAAAATACCATTGGTTATTTGATAGGGATTGCATTGAATCTGTAGATTGCTTTGGGTAGTATAGTCATTTTCACAATATTGGTTCTTCCAATCCAAGAACATGGTATATCTCTCCATCTGTTTGTATCATCTTTAATTTCTTTCATCAGTGTCTTATAGTTTTCTGCATACAGGTCTTTTGTCTCCCTGGGTAGGTTTATTCCTAGATATTTTATTCTTTTCGTTGCAGTGGTAAATGGGAGTGTTTCCTTAATTTCTCTTTCAGATTTTTCATCATTAGTGTATAGGAATGCCAGAGATTTCTGAGCATTAATTTTGAATCCTGCAACTTTACCACATTCATTGATTAGCTCTAGTAGTTTTCTGGTGCCATCTTTAGGATTCTCTATGTATAGTATTATGTCATCTGCAAACAGTGACAGTTTTACTTCTTCTTTTCCAATTTGTATTCCTTTTATTTCTTTTTCTTCTCTGATTGCCATGGCTAGGACTTCCAAAACTATGTTGAATAATAGTGGTGAGAGTGGACATCCTTGTCTTGTTCCTGATCTTAGAGGAAATGCTTTCAGTTTTTCACCAAGGAGAATTATGTTTGCTGTGGGTTTGTCGTATATGGCCTTTATTATGTTGAAGTAGGTTCCCTCTATGCCCACTTTCTGGAGAGTTTTTATCATAAATGGGTGTTTAACTATGTCAAAAGCTTTTTATGCATCTATTGAGATGATCATATGGTTTTTATTCTTCGATTTGTTAATATGGTGTATCACATTTATTCATATGCGTATATTGAAGAATCCTTGCATCCCTGGGATAAATCCTACTTGATCATGGTGTATAATCCTTTTAATGTGTTGTTGCATTCGGTTTGCTAGTATTTTGTTGAGGATTTTTGCATCTATATTCATCAGTGATATTGGTCTGTAATTTTATTTTTTTGTAGTATCTTTGTCTGGTTTTGGTATCAGGGTGATGGTGACCTCATAGAATGAGTTTGAGAGTGTTCCTTCCTCCACAATTTTTTGGAAGAGTTTGAGAAGGATGGGTATTAGCTCTTATCTAAATGTTTTATAGAATTCACCTGTGGAGCCATCTGGTCCTGGACTTTTGTTTGTTCGAAGATTTTTAATCAGTTTCAATTTCATTCCTTGTGATTGGTCTGTTCATATTTTCTATTTCTTCCTGGTTCAATCATGGAAGGTTATACCTTCCTAAGAATTTGTCCATTTCTTCCAGGTTTTCCATTTTATTGGCATAGAGTTGTTTGTAGTAGTCTCTTAGGATGCTTTGTATTTCTGCGGTGTCTGTTGTAACTTCTCCTTTTTCATTTCTAATTTTATTGGTTTGAGTCTTCTCCCTCTTTTTCTTGATGAGTCTGGCTAATGGTTTATCAATTTTGTGTATCTTCTCAAAGAACCAGCTTTTAGTTTTATTGATCTTTGCTATTGTTTTCTTTGTTTCTATTTCATTTATTTCTGCTCTGATCTTTATGATTTCTCTCCTTGTGCTAACTTTGGATTTTGTTCTTCTTTCTCTAGTTCCTTTAGGTGTAAGGTTGGATTGTTTATTTGAGATTTTTCTTGTTTCTTGAGTTAGGCTTGTGTAGCTGTTAGAACTGCTTTTGCTGCATCAGATAGGTTTTGGATCATCGTGTTTTCATTGTCATTTTTCTCTAGGTATTTTTTGATTTCCTCTTTGATTTCTTCAGTGATCTCTTGATTAATTAGTAAAGTATTGTTTAGCCTCCATGTGTTTGTGTTTTTTATGGTTCTTCCCCTATAATTCATTTCTAATCTCATAGCGTTGTGATCAGAAAAGATGCTTGATATGATTTCAATTTTCTTAAATTTACTAAGCGTTGATTTGTGACCCAAGATGTTATCTATCCTGGAGAATGTTCTGTGCCCACTTGAGAAGAAAGTGTAATCTGCTGTTTTTGGATGGAATGTCCTATAAATATCATTTAAATCTATCTGGTCTATTGTGTCATTTAAAGCTTCTGTTTCCTTATTTATTTTCATTTTGGATGATCTGTCCATTGGTGTAAGTGAGGTGTGAACGTCCCCCATTATTATTGTGTTACTATCAATTCCCTCTTTTATAGCTGTTAGCAGTTGCCTTATGTATTGAGGTGCTCCTATGTTGGGTGCATATATATTTATAATTGTTATATCTTCTTCTTGGATTGATCCCTTGATCATTATGTAGTGTCCTTCCTTGTCTCTTGTAACGTTCTTTATTTTAAAGTCTGTTTTATCTGATATGAGTATTGCTACTCCAGCTTTCTTTTGATTTCCATTTGCATGGAATATCTTTTTCTATCCCCTCACTTTCAGTCTGTATGTGTCCCTAGGTCTGAAGTGGGTCTCTTGTAGACAGCATATATATGGGTCTTGTTTTTGTATCCATTCAGCAAGCCTGTGTCTTTTGGTTGGTGCATTTAATCCATTCACGTTTAAGGTAATTATCGATATGTATGTTCCTATGACCATTTTCTTAATTGTTTTGCGTTTGTTTTTGTAGGTCCTTTTCTTCTCTTGTGTTTCCCACGTAGAGAAGTTCCTTTAGCATTTGTTGTAGAGCTGGTTTGGTAATGCTGAATTCTCTTAGCTTTTGCTTGTCTGTAAAGCTTTTGATTTCTCCATCGAATCTGAGTGAGATCCTTGCTGGGTAGAGTAATCTTGGTTGTAGGTTCTTCCCTTTCATCACTTTAAGTGTATCATGCCACTCCCTCTGGCTTGTGGCGTTTCTGCTGAGAAGTCAGCTGTTAACCTTATGGGAGTTCCCTTGTATGTTATGTGTCATTTTTCCCTTGCTGCTTTCAATAATTTTTCTTTGTCCTTAGTTTTTGCCAATTTGATTACTATGTGTCTCGGCGTGTTTCTCCTTGGGTTTATCCTGTGTGGGACTCTCTGCGCTCCCTAGAGTTGGGTGGCTATTTCCTTTCCCATGTTAGGGAAGTTTTCGACTATAATCTCTTCAAATATTTTCTCTTTTTCTCTCTCTCTTCTCCTTCTGGGACCCCTATAATGCGAATGTTGTTGCCTTTAATGTTGTCCCAGAAGTCTCTTAGGCTGTCTTCATTTCCTTTCATTCTTTATTCTGTTCTGCAGCAGTGAATTCCACCATTCTGTCTTCCAGATCACTTATCCGTTCTTCTGCCTCAGTTATTCTGCTATTGATTCCTTCTAGTGTAGTTTGCATTTTAGTTATTGTATTGTTCATCTCTGTTTGTTCTTTAATTCTTCTAGGTCTTTGTTAAACATTTCTTGCATCTTCTCGATCTTTGCCTCCATTCTTTTTCTGAGGTCCTGGATCATCTTCACTATCATTATTGTGAATTATTTTTCTGGAAGGTTGCCTGTCTCCCTTCATTTAGTTGTTTTTCTGGGGTTTTATCTTGTTCCTTCATCTGGTACATAGCCCTCTGCCTTTTCATCTCGTCTGTCTTGCTGTGAATGTGGTTTTTGTTCCACAGGCTGCAGGATTGTAGTTCTTCTTGCTTTTGCTGTCTGCCCTCTCTATTTCTTTTAGAAATGATTTTATTTCAGAAATTTCAAAAATGATAGTATAAATATAGTACATCTATAATTATAACACTAAAATAGAATTTATATAATCTTTGAAAAGTAAATAAATTCTTTTACTTTGTGGCATGTAATCTGGTAGCTTTGGTTTTCAGTTCCTATGTTTTAGAAGGATGAACCTCATAAGAAATATAAATACTGAAAATTTTTAGCAACTAAATGTTGTGTTGACCATGGACTATTCCTAATAACAATGTGTTCAGCAAAATTCTTAACAACACAAGGAAGAACAAATTCCAAAAATACTCTATCAAATTAATGTATAATTTGATTATTTGTAGCAAAATAATTTATTTTCAAAATCCAAGAAAAACCAAATATTCATGCTTTATAACACTGTGGTCAATAGTTCAGTAAATAATAGTTCAACTGTCTGTATATGATAGTTGGGGTTGAAGGAATAAGTGGGCAAGAGGTCCTAGCATGACTCACTGCACCCAGCAAGAACTTTCTGATGAGAAGATACATGAAAAAAAGAAGCAAGATGGGAATTGCCAGAAAATTGTTAATCCCCACCCTCTAGTTACATCAGGGAGGGCTTTGGCCTCATGAATGTCTCATGCGGGAGGGCCTGCCTCATCAGACCACAGCCCATTTAATATTAATACATGCTTTGTGATATTTTTGTTAATTTTAATATAATTTATAATATGAGTGCTAAGAAATAAGAGTCAGAGTAGATTGGAGTTGGAGGGAGAAAATACCACTCAGTAAAGTCCATCAAATCAACTACCTGGAGGAAATCACTGTAGAATTGTAGAAATACTGATGCTGTTGTTTCAGTTTATAATAAAACTGGTGCTTCCTACCTGTGTGAGAACTTTTTAAAATTAGAAAATGGGCAGAGCATCCACTTTTAGAAAACTTGATGAAAGATAGAGCCAGTTAAATGGTCTCACCTGATGGAGCCCTTTCTCTGTGCTGCCTGTACCTAGCTCTTCCATCTCTACTCCGTCTACCCTCCTTCACTACTAGGATGAAGTTGAAGTTGAGTAGGGCAGGCATGTAGGATCAGAGCCTGGGACTGCTCAGGGTACTCAGAGCTCAGGAAGTCCCCAGTAGTATGTAAGTACTATTTTATTTATAGATTAAAACCAAATTTTCAACTTGGCCATTGTTTTATGGTAAATTCAGTTTGAAGTCAAAATAATTCACTCAAAATTTTTGACATGCCATTTCTTAATAAATTGAAGATTTGCTCTATATACCCAAACCTGTTTGAACTTCCAGAAATTGGAAGGTGGTGTGAAATCAGATTTTTAAAAAATTTTAATCCTCACTCTTTGTGGGGGCTGGGGTGAGGAATGGTTTCACCCATCCAGCTTAAGATAATTGTTTTGTTTAAAGATTTCTAAATGTTTGGATATACGTTTTGTGGGTTTTTACTTACGGGGAAAAGGCAGTTTTTAAATGGATGAACTTCGGGTTCTTTTTTTCCTAAGATTTATAAGAAAATATTTTCCAAGGTTTATAAGAACTTGTTGTATATTTGAAAATAGAGATTTTATCACTTAGGATTCTTTGAGCTATAAGTAACAGAGGTAGAGTGGTTTCAGGTTTAGTCAATCCAGTGACTCAACAATATCACCAAGGATCTTGATGATCTTTCTGTCTCTATTCTGCTGCCCTCAGCACTGGCTTCACCCCAAGGCTAAGTCCCCTATGATCATGACATGGCTGCAATTCCAGGTACCACATCCAAATGTAACCACCCCAGTGGCAGGAAGGGCCTGTTTTTCTGGTGTCTCCTTAGAAGTGAGATAAAAATTTCTCAGAAGCCACCAAACAGCCCTCTCCTTACATCTCTTGGCTAGAACACTTTACATACCCTCTCCTGAATGAATCACTGGCAAGGGGAACAGGACTACCACAGTTAGCTCAGGTCAGGCAGGATTTACCCTGAGAACAGATGATAATGGGGCTTTGATGGCCAGGAAGACAGCTATAGTACATGTCCAGAAGGTAACTAGTAATGTTTACTAGAGGTAGAGTGTTAGTGATGCTCTGAAAATTGATGACATTTTCTACAAATTTATTTGTGTCATAATATCTAGATTAATTTAGGGAAAACCTTCCTGAAGTAATGAAAAATATGGATGCTGTGAAATGCAACTTTATTACTTTTAAATATTTATGTAGAGAGAGGGAGAGAGAACTAGGAAATAACACTTTTATTTTATATATATGTATATAGGATAAGATAAGTAAATAAGACTAATAAGAAAGGCTGCTATAGAGGGTGAGAAGTTTTTAGGAATTCCTGAAAGGGAATACATAGGAAGGATAATAAAAAGGGTCAACTCTGCAGAGGAATAAACTAGAGGAAAACCAATTGTGTGGTGGGCATGTGACGGGCAGGACTTTACCTGGAATCAGTTAACACAAAGAGAAGGGAGTGGGATAAGGCAAATCATCAGAACAGTGGTTCTCAAACTCCAATCTGCAGAAGAATCCTGGATAGTTTACTGAAACTGTGTATTACAGTATGATCTCCCTCACAGACCCAATCCCAGGATCAGTTTCTGGGCTCCATTCCCACAGACATTCTGGCTTTAAGTTTGGGTTTGGGGTGTCCCTGAGCAATCTGCATTTGTAATGCACTCCCCCCACCACACACATACAATTCTGATTCAGGTGATCCAATGAAGCCCACTCTGAGGGATCATATTTGGAACATTTAAGCCACTGGCCCCTCACCAGCCCCACCCCACCCCTAATCAACAGGTCCCGTGTGAAGCAGCATTTGCAAGGGATCTGCACCCAGAATAAAGCAATGAGTGTGGGGACTGGAGCTGGGGAGCCTGCCAGCTACTGAACCCCAGAGGCCACGGTCCCCACATCCCAAGACAAACCTCCAGTGCCCCCACCATACTCTGCCCCTTCATCACAACCTTCAGAAACAATCTAGGGCAACAATAAACAGCAACGCAGACAACAAACCAGAATCTTAGGCTTAGGATGAACACCTAACCAAAGATTACCAGGTATGTGAGAAAAACCTTCCCCCAGCCTTGTTCACATGCCTCTGAATTCACACAGAAAAGCTTTAACACCTAGAGAAATTGTTACATAGCAAACAAAAGATGTTAAGATAAATTTTTAAAGTTAGGATATACTTCAAAGTATGTCCAGGATTGTAACCATTAAAGAAGAACAGGCTGTTACCAAAAAAAAACTATTAGGAATTTTAGAGATTAAAAATATGGCTCCAGAAAAATGATTCCATTCATGTTTAAAAAGTATATGAATGTACATACAAATATATGTGGATTCAAATTCATTGAATAAACGATTGGTAGGATTACAACAGTTCCTTCTGGAAGTGAGAGCCGGGGTGTATAGAGACTCTTATTTTACTCTATATACTTATATATTGCTTAAATAGCTTACAGTGTGAATGTGTTCATTTTCACATATGTAATGAAAAGAACAAAATTCACTTTAAATGATTTATAATTTATCAGTTACTAGTGAATATGTCTAAAGTGGTGATATGAAATATACTTTCTAATTTGGGGAACTTTGTTACATGCTTACACTTTAATTTTATTAGCAGCCACCTCCTCCTCATTTAACTAATAATTGTAAGCAGTAATCAGCCATAACCAGCATAAATTTCTTGTTTATAAAGCTCTTGACCAAATAACAGCAACATTTTGCACAGTTGAGATGTTCTTGGAACATTATTATTGCCTTCTAAGATACAATGTTCTCCTGATTTTCCTCTTCTGTCATCATTCATGAGAATTTTTCGCCTAGAAAGCAGGTGGCCTGGTGGCAATCCAGTGTCAGAGTACAGATACACTTTCACATGATCCTAGATTTAACAGACTAGGTTTCCTTCATTGACTCATTCAATACAAAATGCTCATGGAGAGGCAGTTATGTGCCATGACTCTTTTGTGTACAAGCACTAGATACTGAAGTAACAAGATTGACAAGCTACAATAGGTAATTTCAGGTAACGTTAAGTGCTGCAAAAATATAAAACAGGCATAAAAGAATGTGAGTGTTGGGGAAGAGTGGTGTCCTTTTGATAGAGTGGCATCCCTGGGCAGATGACCTTTTTTTTTTTTTTTTTTTTCGGTACGCGGGCCTCTCACTGTTGTGGCCTCTCCCGTAGCGGAGCACAGGCTCCGGACACGCAGGCTCAGCGGCCATGGCTCACGGGCCCAGCCGCTCTGCAGCATGTGGGATCTTCCCGAACCGGGGCGCGAACCCGTGTCCCCTGCATCGGCAGGCGGACTCTCAACCACTGCGCCACCAGGGAAGCCCCAGATGACCTTTGAGTTAAGATCTGAGTTACAGAAAGGAGCTAACAGTGCTAATAAGCTAACATCCGGAAGCAGAGAGATCAAGGACAAAAAATTCTTGGGAGTGAGTTTTACCAGTTAAAGAAACATGAAGGCCAGTTGTGGTAGATGGAATAACGGCTTCCAAAGATTTTCATGTCCTAATCCCTGAAATCTGTGAGTACATTATCCTATGTGGCAAAAGGGATTTTGCACATGTTTAAATTAGGGATATAGAGCTGGGGAGATTATGTGGGATTATTCAGGCAGGCTCAATGTTATAACTGCAAAGGTCCTTATAAGATGAAAGCAAGAGGGTCAAAGTCACAAAAGTGGATGTGAGGATGGAAGCAGAGGTTGGAGTAATGTGATTTGAAGATGGAAGAAGGGGCCACAAGCCAAGGAATGCATGTGGTCTCTAGAAGCTAGAAAAGGCAGGAAAACAGATTCTCCTCTAGAGCTTCCAGGGGGAACACAGCCCTCAAGACATCTTGATTTTAGGACTTCTTACTTAGAAATGTAAAGTAATAAATTTGTGTTGTTTTAAACCCCTACATTTGTGGTAATTTGTTACAGCAGCAATAAGAAATGAATATACCAGTGTGTCCAAAGCCCAGTGAGGATTTTGGATTTATGCAGAGGGCAGAGGGAAACTCTTGGAGGTTTGGCAATAGAGAGAACTGATTTGATTTGTTTTAAGAGGGTGGCATGGCTGCTGCATGGAGAATGGACTGAAGTGGGAGTGCAAGAGCAATCAGGGAGACTAGGTGGGAGGCCCAGCGTACATGCAAGTGAGAAGTGGCTGGTTTAGTGTAAGGCTATAGTGTGGAGATGGAGAGAAATATATGCCAGGGGTCGCTCTTACAGGATTTACTGATGGAGTAGATGTGGCCAGGGAGGAAGAGGACTGGAAAAGAAAGGAAATAATAAAGGATGGGGTTTGGGGCTTTTCAGCATCAGGTAGACAGTTGAGAGGCAGTAGAGTATAGTGACTAACAGCCTGGAAGCCAAATCCAGACGGCTGGGGCAGTACTACTTAGCATTACGTCACCTTGGGCGTGTTACTTACCTCTCTGTTTTCAGTTTCCTCAACTGTAACAAGGGCTGAGTAAGGGCTGGTTTTAACTTCGTGTGAGATATATAAGGTGTTACCTAATAGTATCATTATGAGTTGGTGCCATTTCATGAAGTGGGAAAATTTGTAAAAGAAATAGATAGGGGGGTGAGGGAAATACAAAACAATGCTTTTGATCTGTTAGATTTGAGATGCCTTTTGGACAGCAAAGTAGAAATATCAAGGAGGCAGTTTAAGAATGGCTATTTCACATAAAGAAGTGGAATGTTATGACCCTTGCCTTTCAGATTAGAGGAAAATATCCAACTACTCCATCTTATTTCCTTTGCTTTGATTGGCAGGAGCAGCAGGGGCCTTTCTGAAGGCTTATGCAAAGCAGTTGAAGAGAAAGGATTAACACTATTTGCTGAGGGTAAAAGAAGGAATGCAGTGTTTAAAGAGATGTAGGCATTCTTTCTATTCCTTCCAATTCCTCCCATCCTAATGAAGGGGAAGATAACAGTTGGGCAGTGAAGGGCAGACCATAAAAAGAGTGGCTTAACTGGCGTGGGGGTGGGAGATGACCATAGTGAGGGGAGTTCTTGGGATGGTAGACTGCCCAGGGACCTTTTTTCTTAAATTGCAGCCAAAATTTATTGGCCACATAGTAAAATAACCACTTAAAGGTGTTCTGCTGTCCCTGACTCTAGATTTGGAAAAGTGTGTATAAGAATCTGAACATAGAGTGAAAGTTGTGGCTGGGGCTGCTGAATCTCAAAGCATTTCTAAAAGGAACATTGTTGTTTGACTTAAAAGTAAAGGTATAAAACTTGGCAAATACAGGAATCCACAAAAAAAACCCATCATCTTTATATTTCGATATCCTTATAGTCCATTTTTCTAAGTAATGCATATTTTAAACATATTTTCACTTAGTAATATATCCTGGATATTTTCCCATGTCATTACATGATATATTTATAGTTATCAAATAGCTATGTAGTATTCTAATCTGTGGATGAATCATAACTTATTTTCTAATCCCTTGTATTTTAAAATTTCCAAATTTTTCACTTTTATAAGCAAGATATTTTGAAATTCATAGAGATAAATCTTTCTATTCACATGCAGTTATTTCCTTAGGATAATTTTTGCTAGACTCAAACTTGCATATTTTTAAGACTATTAATTCATAATGACTCATTACCTTGCAATAAGATTTTATTGATTTATAATCTCAGCAGTGTTTGTAAATACCTATTTCTCCACTTCCTAGCTAATACTGGGTAGTATAACTAAGAAAAAAAAAAAATCCTAGTTTAATGAAAACTTGTACTCCTGCATCTTTGGCTCTTTGTATTCTTTCCTTTGTGACTCACCTTAGTACAACCTTTGCTCACTTTTTAATGGTATGTCACTCTTTTCCTTATTCTTTATTTTCTAATGTTTTACTTGGAAATAATTTCAAACTTACAAAAAGTTGTAAACATGATGATAGTACAAAGAGCACACAAATAGGCTTTACCCAGATTCATCTATTATTAATGTTTTAACCCATTTGTTTTTTCCCCTCACCCCTACCCCTGTCCCCTCAACCTTTTCTCTCTCTCTCTCTCTCCCCCTGAAACCCACACACAAATTTTCCTGCACCATTTGAGGATAAGTTACATACAACACGACCCTTTACTTCTAAATAGTTTAGCCTGCCTTTCCTCAGGACAGTGATACTTCATATAACCAGGAGGGTAATCAATGTTATAATTTTACATGCAATAATTACATTAATAATATTCTAATCTAGCATCCATATTCTAATTTTCTGAGTGGGCCTTTATAATATTTTCTCCTCTAGCACATAGTCCAGGTAGGGTCAGCCTACTTGGTATGTCTCTTTAGCCTCCTTAAATCTGGAATATTTCCAGTCCGTCTTTGTCTTTTTATGACATGGACATTTTTGAAGAACGCAGAACCCCTCATACTTTTTTAAATAAAATATTTTTCATTTTGTATTTTTCTGGTTTCCTCTTGATTGGATTAAGGATATGTACTCTCAGCCAGAAAACCACATAGGTGAGAACGAGCACTTCTCAGAGCACCACATCTAAAGGCACATGATCATCTGCCTCTCGTTGGTGATGTTAATTTTGATCACCTGGTCAAGGTATTGCTCAATTTTTCCACTGTATTAGTACTGAGGGGTTTTGTTCCCTTTCAACCAGTAAGCAGTCTATAAGAGACACTTTAGGTACATACACATGCTCTGCTTTTCATCAACACTTATCCCTAGATACAGCATCCATTAATGATTTTTGCCTCACCTAATCTTTATGACAGTCATTGCTAGATGATGATTTTTCCAACTCCAAGTCTCCCTGACCATTTATTAGTAAGCCCTCAGCATTCTACTTTAAATAGGAGCCTCCCTTCTTCCCATTATTTATTTACTTATTGGTATGGATTCATGAACTCCTGTTTTGTTCAATGGCTTATAATTCATTATTGTACTTAATTATTTTGGCACACAAATTGTTCTAAGCTTAGCCACTGGGGGCCACTTCCGGCTGGCTCTTATGACGTTGGAACATGATCCCGTCCTCTTTCATAAGCACTTCCTTACTTTCGGTATAACAAACTGTTTCAGGTATAGCTACTCTGCCCCAGCCTTGGAATCACCCATTTCTCTGAGTAGTCCTTGTTCCTTTGAATGTGAAGGGTATTAGAGACCAGTATCTAGGCTCTAAGTATGCTCACGTGCTGCTTGATTACGGTGATGGTTTCATGGGCTTGTACGTATGTCAAATCTGCCAAATTGTGGGCAGTTTATTGTATGTTAGTATACTTAAAACTATTTTACAAAAAGTGGATAATAAAGGAAACAACATGTTTTAAAAAACATTTTTTTCATAAAAGAAAAAGTAGAACTAAAGTATAGTGTTTAGGGATAAAACTTGGGCAATACAACTCCAAAGAAAATCAGTGATTACCATAAAATTCATGAGAATGATCAATTTAGGGAGGAGGGAGTTGGCTATTATTGGGCCCAGGACATGAAGCTTCTAGGCTAGCTGATTAGGTTTTATTTTTTTACATGGATGGTAGTTGCAAAAGTTTCTTCCTTGTAATAATTCATCATATAATTGTTTATGTAATTTTCTGTAGCTTACAATTTTATCATTGTAAGCTAGAAAAGAAAATAAATGAATAAAAATAAATGCTGTTCATATTCATGATATAAATAAATTATTGTTTATTAGAAATTAAAGTTATTTTGCAAGTAGGGCAAACCCATTAAGAATCTAACTTTTTTTTGTACATTTATAAACGTATTAAATTAGCTTTCAAAGCTATTTTAAGGTACATTCATATAATAAATTATTAATGAGAAGTCTATACAAACAAACTGGAATATTAATCTTTCTTAATATGTTAACTTTTTGAGTATTGTTACAAAACCGAATCATATAAGATCAAGACAAATGTCTATTTCAGTTTTAGAATTTCCATTTCGTTCTTTTTAATGGTTTCTACTTCTCTACTGAGGTTTTTTATCTTTTCACGAATTAAAGTAGATTTTCCTTTATGTCTTTGAGCGAGTTATAACTGTGCCTTCAGAAATCCTTGTCTGCTAATTTCAGTATCCGGGTCATCTCAGAGTCAGTCCCTATTAACTGTCTTTTCTCTTTAGAATAGGTCATGCTTTTCTGTGTCTTCCTATGTTGAGTAATTTTTTTATATTCTGGACATTGTGAATGTTATGTTATGGAAATTCTAGATTCTGTTATATTTCTCTAAATACTGTTGTTGTTGGTGGTAGGGGTGGTATTACTTTAAGCAGATAATTAATTTGGTTGGCCTCAAAATGCAAACTCTATCTCTATGGCAACAGCTCAAATCTCAGTTCAGTTCTTTCATCTTTAACTAGGCTGCTTGGAGTCTGCCCAGGGCACCTGTAGTTCAGGGCTCAGCCAGACATATGGGCAGAGTTTATATGCAGTATTTGGGATTCCCTCTCACTGGCTCACTCCCATTTGGGGTTCACTTTTCACTTTCCTGTAGCTGTGGTTGTCCCCAAACCCTGTCTTGTAGTTCTTCAAGCCAGAATGACTGTGAGTTTTCTACCAGTTTTCTATCAGAATTTTGGTTCTCCTGTATGGGGCAGACTGGGGCCTGCCCTCAGGTTTAAAATCATTTAAAAAAAAAGCAACAAAAAACCCTGACCCCATGGCTGTCACCTTATTCTCAGTGTCAACTTTCCTCCAGAATCTTCGTGCTTTTGGTCACTTTCACATAGGGGTATTTTCTTTTGTTTGCTTTTTAAATGTTGTCTAAAGCTTAGACATTTTAGTTAAATGCAGATCAGTCTGACAGGAGATTACTTGGCCATTATAGAAGTGGACTGAATATTTATTTCTTTAAAGAAATAATAATATGAAGATGCTAAGAAATTTTTTTATGGATGAGTAAAGTAATGATATGGAAAAGCGCATATAATTGGACTAACAGATTAGGTTATTTTTTGGCAAACAAAAACCTTTTGACTATATATTTCTAATTTCAAGGAAATCTGCATATGTAACCACAAATACAATATAAAGATAGGAAAATTAATAAAGGAAAAACCTGTTTTTATAAAAGGGAAAAAAATTATACTTCAACTATTTTGAAATAAAATATTTGAACCTCTTTTGTATTATTTTAGGAATAAATCTAATGAAGCTGATGAGTGTCAAAGAGAACTTAGAAAACTGAAGTTCGAATCCATTATTTCTGAGTCACGGTATACACTGCAAATTTTTTATTTAATAGTTTTAGTAATTGAATTTGAAACCATATTTTAAATAACATTTAAAATGTACTTAGCTTTTCTTATTGTATTGTTTACATAAACAATACCTAATTCAAGTTTATAATATATTGAAGCTTTCATTGATTTTGCCTTTGCCTGGATGGGAAAATGTTTAAATCGCAGAACTATTCATTTACATAATGTTCTTATTTTAAAAATTAAAGTTATACTCTTTAGTTTTAAATGAGATATTTATCTATCTTTGATAAACATAAAAACATAGTATTTAATGCGTATTGGTTGGGTTTTTTTCTTATTCCATTTTAGGCACACCAGATTGCTTAAAGAAAAGGAAGACTCTTTAATGACTTGTCAACAAATATATAAAACTTTACAGGAAGAACTGACTGCAAAAGAAAGGCAAGAAGCTGACTTAAAAAGAAGAATTAATCTTGCAGAAAATGAACTGGAAATAACCAAAACCCTTCTAAATCAGGCAAAGCAAGAGGTTGTAACACTGAAAAGTGAAAGGTACAGTCAAGAATAATTTCTTCCAAATATATTTTATGTTTAAGTCAGTATTCCATATATATTTGAAACACCAAGGTCCTATATATTTTGATAACAGTAAAATCACAGTATTAAAGATATATTTCACCTGAAAGGTCATTGCATCCCACCACCTCATTTTACAAGTGATTAAACTGAATCCCAAATTGGTTAAATGACTTGCTTAACATCACACAGTTAGTGCAAGTAGAGATGGAACCCACATGGCATTTGGTGTTAGATTTTTGTTGAAAAGAATCAAAAAGATCATGTGTGGTACTTATACTACTGAGCTTTACCTCAGCCAATAATTGGTGGATTCTATCATTTTCCAATAGAAAAATATCTTTTTATGTCACTTTTTCCTTTTATTAGCTCCTACTTTTCTTCTCTCTTTGTTATTTTTCAATACCTGTTATTGGGGACTCTCCACGAGCAAAGATACCTCTGGTGTAGCGATAGTATCAAGGATACTAAGAAGCATATTCCTCCACACAATCTAGATATTTTTGGTCAGTTAATTTGTCTTTAAATTAAACTTACCTGTACTTAGTATCTCAACCCTGCTTTCTGTCTTTTTGTTTTCATTTGCCTGATAATGTCTTTTATTCTTTCTGAGTCCTTTTGTTTTGAATTCATATTGATGTATAGCACAAATTTGGGGGGTTTGTTGGTTTTTATTAAATCTAGGAGTCTTTAATGGGACATATTATGCCATTTACATTTATTGATATAACTATTATATTCCATAAGAACAGAAGTTCCATAAGGGCAAGAATTTTTGTCTTGTATTATTCTGTGTATAGAAGGCACAATTGGCTATTTGTTTTTCATTCTTCTATCATATTCTTTCCATTGGAGTAGAATTGTTTTACAATGTTGGCTTAGTTTCTGTTGTACAATGAAGTGAATCAGCTATATGTATACCTATATCCCCTCCCTCTTGGACCTCCCTCCCACTCTCTGCCCCATCACACCCATAACGGAGCACCTGTCACAGAGCACCGAGCTGCACTTCCTGTGCTTTATAGCATGTTCCCACTAGCTAGCTATTTTTTATGCATGGTAGTGTATATATGTCAAGCCTAATCTCCCAGTTCATCCCACCCTCCTCTTCCCCCTCTGTGTCCACATGTTCGTTCTCTATGTCTACCTCTCTATTCCTGCCCTGCAAATAGATTCATCTGTACCATTTTTCTAGATTCCACATATATGCGTCAACATACGATATTTGTTTTTCTCTTTCTGACTTACTTCACTCTGTATGACAAACTCTAGACCATCCACATCTCTACAAATGACCCAATTTCATTTCTTTTTATGGCTGAGTAATATTCCATTGTGTATATGTACCACATCTCCTTTATCTATCTGTTGATGGACGTTTAGGTTGTTTCCATGTCCTGGCTATTGTAAATAGTGCTGCAGTGAACATTGGGGTACCTGTGTCTTTTTGAATTATGGTTTTCTCAAGGTATATATATGCCCAGTAGTGGGATTGCTGTATCATATAGTACTTCTATTTTTAGTTTTTTAAGGAACCTCCATAGTGTTCTTCACAGTGCCTGTATCAATTTACATTCCCACCAACAGTGCAAGAGGGTTCCCTTTTCTCCACACCCTCTCCAGAATTTATTGTTTCTAGATTTTTTGATGATGGCCATTCTGACTTGTGTTAGGTGATACCTCATTGTAGTTTTGATTTGCATTTCTCTAATAATTAGTGATGTTGAGCATCTTTTCATGTGCCTCTTGGCCATCTGTATGTCTTCTTTGGTGAAATGTCTATTTAGGTCTTCTGCCCATTTTTTGATTGGGTTGTTTGTTTTCTTGATATTGAGCCCCATAAGCTGTTTGTATATTTTGGAGATTAATCCTTTGTCCATTGCTTCATTTGCAAATATTTTCTCCCATTCTGAGGGTTTTCTTTTCGTCTTGTTTATGGTTTCCTTTGCTGTGCAAAAGCTTTTAAGTTTAATTAGGTCCCATTTGCTTATTTTGTTTTTTATTTTCATTACTCTAGGAGGTGGGTCATAAAAGATCTTGCTGTGATTTATGTCAAAGAGTGTTTTTCCTTTGTTTTCCTCTAAGTGTTTTATAGTGTTCGGTCTTACATTTAGGTATTTAATCCTTTTTGAGTTTACTTTTGTGTATGGTGTTAGGTTGTGCTCTGATTTCATTGTTTTACATGTAGCTGTCCAGTTTTCCAGGCACTACTTATTAAAGAGGCTGTCCTTTCTCCATTGTATGTTCTTGCCTCCTTCATCATAAATTAGGTGACCATATGTGCATGGGTTTATCTCTGGGCTTTCTAGCCTGTACCATTGCTCTATCTTTCTGTTTTCTGTTTTGCCAGTACCATACTGTCTTGATTACTGGAGGTTTGTAGTATAGTTTGAAGTCGGGGAGCCTGATTCCTCCAGCTCTGTTTTTCTTTCTCAAGATTGCTTTGGCTATTCAGGGTCTTTTGTGTTTCCATACAAATTATGAAATTTTTTGTTGCAATTCTGTGAAGAAAGCTATTGGTAATTTGATAGGGATTGCATTGAATCTGTAGATTGCTTTGGGTAGTATAGTCATTTTCGCAATATTGATTCTTCCAATCCAGGAACATGGTATATTTCTCCATCTGTGTATGTCATCTTTGATTTCTTTCATCAGTGTCTTATAGTTTTCTGAGTACAGGTCTTTTGCCTCCTTTGGTAGGTTTATTCCTAGGTATTTTATTCTTTTTGTTGCAATGGTAAATAGGGTTGTTTCCTTAATTTCTCTTTCTGATTTTTCCTGGTTAGTGTATAGGAGCACCACAGATTTATGTGCATTAATTTTGTATCCTGCAACCTTACCAAATTCACTGATTAGTTCTAGTAGCTTTCTGGTGGCATCTTTAGGATTTTCTGTGTATAGTATCATGTCATCTTCAAACAGTGATAATTTTACTTCTTTTCCAATTTGTGTTCCTTTTATTTCTTTTTCTTCTCTGATTGCCATGGCTAAAACTTCCAAAACTATCTTGAATAAGAGTGGACATCCTTGTCTTGCGAGACTGGACATCCTTGTCTTGTTCCTGATCTTAGTGGATATGCTTTCAGTTTTTCACCATTGAGAATGATGTTTGCTGTGGGTTTGTCATATATGGATGGCCTCTATTATGTTGAGGTAGGTTCCCTCTATGCCCATTTTCTGGAGAGTTTTTATCATGAATCGGTGTTGAATTTTGTCAAAAGCTTTTTCTGCATCTATTAAAATCATATGGTTTTTATTCCTTAATTTGTTAATATGGTATATCACATTGATTGATTTATGTATATTGAAGAATCCTTCCATCCCTGGGATAAATCCCACCTGATCGTAGTGTACAATCTTTTTAAGGTGTTGTTGAATTCTTTTTGCTAGTATTTTGTTGAGGATTTTTGCATTTATGTTAATCAGTGATATTGGTCTGTAATTTTCTTTTTTTGTGATATCTTTGTCTGGTTTTGGTATCAGGGTGATGGTGGCCTCATATAATGAATTTGGGAGTGTTCCTCCCTCTGCAATTTTTTGGAAGAGTTTGAGAAGGATGGGTATTAGCTCTTCTCTAAATGTTTGATAGAATTCGCCTGTGAAACCATCTGGTCCTGGACTTTTGTTTGTTGGAATATATATATATTTTTTTTTGCGGTACGTGGGCCTCTCACTGCTGTGGCCTCTCCCGTTGCGGAGCACAAGGCTCCGGACGCGCAGGCTCAGCGGCCATGGCTCACGGGCCCAGCCGCTCTGCGGCATGTGGGATCTTCCCAGACCGGGGCACGAACCTGTGTCCCCTGCATCGGCAGGCGGACTCTCAACCACTGCGCCACCAGGGAAGCCCCGGAATATTTTTAATTACAGTTTCAATTTCATTATTTGAGATAGGTCTCTTCATATTTTCTAATTCTTCCTGGTTCAGTCTTGGAAAATTGTACCTTTCCAAGAATTTGTCTGCTTCTTCGAGGTTGTCCATTTTATTGGCATATAGTTTTTTGTAGTAGTCTCTTATAATCCTTTGTATTTCTGCAGTGTCAGTTGTTACTTCTCCTTTTTCATTTCTGATTCTATTGATTTGAGTCTTCTCCCTTTTTTTCTTGAGTCTGGCTAAAGGTTTATCAATTTTGTTTACCTTCTCAAAGAGCCAGCTTTTACTTTTATTGATCTTTGCAATTGTTTTCTTCATTTCTATTTCATTTATTTATGCTCTGATTTTTATGAGTTTTTCCTTCTACTGACTTAAGGTTTTCTTTGTTCTTTTTTCTCTAGTTGCTTTAGGTGTAAGGTTAGATTGTTTATTTGAGATTTTTCTTGTTTCTTGAGGTGAAATTGAATTTCTATAAACTTCCCTCTTAGAACTGCTTCTGCTGCATCCCATAGGTTTTGGGTTGTTGTGTTTTCATTGTCATTTATTTCTTTGTTTTTTTTTTTTTTTTTTTTTGCAGTACGCAGGCCTCTCACTGTTGTGGCCTCTCCCGTTGCAGAGCACGGGTTCCGGATGCGCAGGCTCAACGGCCATGGCTCACAGGCCCAGCCGCTCTGCGGCATGTGGGGTCTTCCCAGACCAGGGCATGAACCCATGTCCACTGCATCAGCAGGCAGACTCTCAACCACTGCACCACCAGGGAAGCCCTCTTTGTATTTTTTTATTTCTTCTTTGATTTCTTCAGTGATCTCTTGGTTATTTAGTAGCACACTGCTTAGCCTCCATGTATTTGGGTTTTTTACAGGTTTTTTCCTGTAATTGATTTCTAATCTCATAGCATTGTGGTCAGAAAAGATGCTTGATACGATTTCAGTTTTCTTGAATTTTCTGAGGCTTGATTTGTGACCCAAGATGTGATCTCCCCCGGAGAATGTTCTGTGTGCACTTGAGAAGAAAGTGTATTCTGCCACTTTCGGGTGGAATGTTCTATAAATATAAATTAAATCTATCTGGTCTACTGTGTCATTTAAAGCTTGCGTTTCCTCATTTTCTGTTTGGATGATCTGTCCATCGGTGTAAGTGGGCTGTTAAAGTCCCCTACTATTATTGTGTTACTGTCAATTTCCCCTTTTATGGTTGTTAGCATTTGCCTTATGTATTGAGGTGCTCCTATGTTGAGTGCATAAATATTTATAATTGTTATATCTTCTTCTTGGATTGATCCCTTGATCATTATGTAGTGTCCTTCCTTATCTCTTGTAACAGTCTTTATTTTAAAGTCTATTTTATCTGTTACGAGTATTGCTACTCCAGCTTTCTTTTGATTTCCATTTGCATGGAATATCTTTTTGCATCCCTTCACTTTCAGTCTGTATGTGTCCCTAGGTCTGAAGTGGGTCTTTTGTAGACAATATATATATGGGTCTTCTTTCTGTATCCATTCAGCCAGTCTGTGTCTTTTGATTGGAGCATTTAATCCATTTACCTTCAAGGTTATTGTCGATATGTATGTTCCTATTACCATTTTCTTAATTGTTTGGGGTTTGTTTTTGTGGGTCTTTTTCTTCTCTTGTGTTTGCCGCCTAGAGAAGTTTCTTTAGCATTCGTTGTAAAGCTGGTTTGGTGGTCCTGAGGTCTCTTAGCTTTTGCCTGTCTGTAAAGCTTTTGAGCTCTCCATCAAATCTGAATGAGATCCTTGCTGGGTAGAGTAATCTTGGCTGTAGGTTTTTCTCTTTCATCACTTTAAGTATATCCTGCCACTCCCTTGTGGTCTGCAGAGTTTCTGCTGAAAAATCAGCTGATAAGCTTATAGGGATTCCTTTGTATGTTATTTTTTGCTTTTCCCTTGCTGCTTTTAATATTTTTTCTTTGAATTTAATTTTTGTTAGTTTGATTAATATGTGTCTTGGTGTGTTTATCCTGTATGGGACTCTCTGTGCTTCCTGACTTGGGTGACTCTTTCCTTTCCCATGTTAGGGAAGTTTTCCACTCTAACCTCTTCAAATATTTTCTCAGACCTTTCTTTTTCTCTTCTTCTTTTGGGACCCCTATAATTCGAATATTGGTGCATTTAGTGTTGTCTCAGAGGTCTCTGAGATTGTCTTCAATTCTTTTCATTCTTTTTTCTTTATTCTGCTCCTCGGCAGTTATTTCCACCATTCTGTCTTATAACTCAGTTATTTGTTCTTCTGCCTCAGTTATTCTGTTATTGATTCCTTCTAGTGTATTTTTCATTTTGGTTATTGTGTTGTTCATCTCTGTTTGTTTTTTTTTAATTCTTCTAGATCTTTTTTTTTTTTTTTTTACGGTACACGGGCCTCTCACTGTTGTGGCCTCTCCCGTTATGGAGCACAGGCTCCGGACGCGCAGGCTCAGCGGCCATGGCTCATGGGCCCAGCCACTCTGCGGCATGTGGGATCTTCCCGGACCGGGGCACGAACCTGTGTCCCCTGCATCGGCAGGCAGACTCTCAACCACTGCGCCACCAGGGAAGCCCTAATTCTTCTAGATCTTTGTTAAATATTTCTTGTATCTTCTCAGTCCGTGCCTCCATTCTATCTCCTAGATTCTGCATCATGTTTACTATCATTACTCTGAATTCTTTTTCAGGTAGATTGCCTATTTCCTCGTCATTTATTTGGTCTTGTAGGTTTTTACCTTGCTCCTTTTTCTGTGACATATTTTTTTGTCCTCTCATTTTTCTTTTTTTAATGGGTTGGATTGTGTTCCTGTCTTACTGGTTGTTTGTCCTGAGGCTTCCAGCACTGGAGTTTGTAGAGCTGGGTGTTGGTGCCGAGATGAGAACCTCCAGGAGACCTCACTCCGATGAATATTCCCTGGGGTCTGAGGTTCTCTTTTATTCCCGTAGTTCAGACTTGGAGCTCCCACCACAGGAGCTCAGGCCCGACCCCTGGCTCGTGAACCAAGGTCCTGCAAGCCGCACGGGCAGCCAAAAAAAAAAAAAGAAGAAGGAAAGGAACAGAACAATAACAGAGTAAAAGATAAAATAATATTAGAAAACTAACAGATATTTAGAAAAAATTTAAAATATTAAAATATAGATGAAACAACAACCTGGAGGTAAAACAGAACTACAGTGGCAAAAAAGAGGAGGATTAAAAAAAAAAAAAAAAGCCTGAAAAGTCCTTGGCTGTGGAGGATGGGGCTTATGCAGGGGCAGCGTTTAGGCAGTGGGTGGGGCCTATGTTTAGGACCCACAGGGCCAGAAAAGGCCCCAGGGGGAGTGGGGCTTTTGCTCAGTGCAGCAGGAGGGACCCAGGAGTGCCTCTGGCCTTGGAGGGTGGAGGACCAGGTCCGGGACCCCAGCAGGCTCCCCGGGCCCAAGTGGGTAGGGGAAATGCTAGGCACACTCTCCGCTGATCCTCCAATCCCGGAGTGCCCCTCCCCATCCACCTTTCCTCTTCTTCCCCTCCTGCCCAGGACTAACACAGACAGAGGGGGCCCCAGAAGTTGGAGGACCTGGCCTGGGACCTCAGAAGGCTTCCTGGGGCCCAAGTGTGTGGGCAAAATACCCACTGCACCTCCCCTGATCCTCCAAGCCCCCTAGGGTCCCTCCAGGCATGGGAACCCCTCCCTTCTCCCAGCCACCCCTCAGGGGTGCTAGTCCTGTCCAATCTCCACTTCTCCTCCCCCCTCACTGCCCCTTACATCCTACCCGGCTGCTCGGGGGTTCCTTCTCTCTCCTTGGGCATCAAGGCCCCCCACCAGCGACCAGCAGGTGCCCTAGTTGTGGTTCGTTTTTAGTTTATTTTTTATTTTATTCATTTTATTTTATGAGTATTTGACTGCTTTCTAATTTAGAAGATTTATAATTTTGTTTTCATTCTTTTTAAGGGCAACTATTTGCTCCCAGAGGAGTCTGGGAGTGGGGCCACAGAAGTGGCTAGCAGGCAGCTTAGAATTAGGTTCTAACCAACAACACTATGCCCTAGATCACATCTGTCTCTACTCCAGGCTAGTCAGAGGTCTGTCTAGTTCACAGAGAAACAAGGCTTGTCTCTGGTCCCCTCTGGGATGATATACATTTACTTCTCTTTGGTTTAGTAAGATGAACAAATGCAGAGCTTATTGCCATCCACCATTTCTTCCTCACCCTGCCACACCAGTAAACTGCCTGTCGCTAAGATATTTTGTCTTGTAGTTCCGTGACTCTTCATCCCACCCCCACTTCTGCCGTTTCACAGTTGTGTCACTGATAAGCCCATAGCATATTAGAAGCAGTAATTTTATAAGCAGGAAATTGGCAAGAGCCAGGCTTACTAATAACAAGAAGGAATGGCAGCTGAAAGATTGACCATGCATAAGAAGAAAGAAAATCTATAAGTGCCAACAAAAAACTTTAAAAGAATTGCGGTTTGGCCCAATATACAATAGAGACAAACAGCCTTACACACATCAGTAATCATGAGTGCCCTTATATTTATAATATGGGTTAGTAATTGATGGCCATAATGATGACTGAGTCAGAATGATTAAAATCAACTGTATACTCTATGTATATAAAAGGTACAGAATACCCCATTTCTAGTGATGTCAGATTAATTAGATCTAGCTGTTTATCCAGGTGAATTCTGTCTCCTTCATACTGGTCATTGAGAAGATCCTATCTTTGTTCAAACATTTCTGGAACTCTTTTTTGAGAATTGGCTTAAGTGTGCATGTTTTAGAATATCCTTAGTATGATGAATCTTTGACCTTTAGGAATGAATTTGATTTTTAAAACAATCTCAGTAGGTCCAGTGAAAGCAAGTTCAAGGAGAATGATGGGAAATCAATCTGGGAAATATCTTTGGGGATTAAAAATATGTAAAATGTTTTCCTTTTTTCTATGCTTAATAAATTATCTCTGGCAGCAATTTGAAGACAGCAGTTTCATGAATGTTTTGAGGATTAATAACATCATTCGAATAAATATAGAGCTTTCTTAGGGGATTGATTGCTTTGAAATAGCACACTATATTTGCCATATTTTTAAAAAATTTAGTATGATTCTAATCTTACCTTCTATTATAAGTGGTAAAGATAATTTCTTTGTTTTCAGAGAACAGAGACCTCACTGGACTACTTCTTCCTCTCTTCTCCCCTCTCCCCCCCTCTTTTTTTCCTCTTACATCCTTGCCCTTTTTCTTTCTTTTCTCTGTATACTTTAGTCTATCCAAAAGCAGGCATGGTATTACTTAGTCATTTGGTGGCACCAAGTTTACTGACATGATGTCTGTCACATAATAAAAATTAAAATGTGCTTGCAGCCCAGTAAGTTATCGTATTATCATAGGATTACTCCTAGATATAAGCATTGTTTTGGTTTTTTTTCTTTGTCCAAGGCCGCTTTCAGATTTTGCCTGCCTTGTCTTCTATTGTATCCTCAGAATCTGGCACATGTATTCACTCAATAAATATTTGTTGAGTCAATGAGTGACCTACTTTGGATAATTCAGTCAGTTAACAGTTATTTGTTGAGCATTTACTATGTGCCAGGTACTACGTACCCTGGGATACAATGGTGAATCTGAAACATCCCTGTCCTCATGAAGTTTACATTCTAATAGGAGAGACAAACAGTTAAACAACAAAAAAAAAAGTAGAGAACTAACCAGAATAATTCTAGATTGTGATAACAGATATAAAGTAAGTGAAAGGGTGTTGTAGTAGAGACTCATAGAAGGGGTACCTGCTTTGGAAAGGGTGGTTGTAAAAGTAACTTCCAAAATGGTACATAAAGGAAGACAAGTAAGAGGTTCCCACGCCAAGGGCCAGGGAAGAGTTTTACAAGTAAAAAATGAGCTTGGTAACTTCTTGGAAGTGGCAGTATGACACGAGGCCTAGCAAATGTGAGGGGCGAAGGTGAAGGTCGAGTCATTTGGGGCCTCACAGGCCCGTAGGAGTTTGGGTATTAGTTTCAGTGCAATGAAAAGAAACCATTGGAGGGACTTAAGCAAGTACCGACACTATGGAAAGATGGTCTGGCTACTGGGTGGAGAAGGGATTGGCAACGGGCAGTGGGGGCAAGTCAGGTCATTTACTGTTTTGATATTCATCAAAGGGTTTTGTGCATAGCTAAGCCTAAGAGACATGAGAAAAATGAAAATCTTTAGCTCTCACCCTCTGCCAGTTTCTGTTGAGTTATTTGAATGTCTGTACCAAGTGAATGAGAGCAAACAGCCAGGGCTTACTCCATGTTGAGCCAGGGGGAGATATGAGAGCCAGGTTAAAAAGATATCCTGAAGAACAAGTTACCTTTCGGAGGCTTTGACGTTATTGTCTAAACCTGCCTTAAAACTTTGTCTTCCTTTGGCTTCAGGGGCAACCTGTTATCCTGCCCCTTTCCTCTCTCTGTTTTGGTTCTTAGCTCTTCCCTCCTGCCATCACCTGACAGCAGACATTCCTTAAGGCTCATGCATGAACTTGGCTTTCCTCCCTCTACTTTCTTTCCTTCAGTAAACTGTCTCTCAGCTGAGCAAATTTGCTCTTGGAGCTTTGATTTGAAGCACCAATGGGATCTCTAAATAGAAGTGTCCTTAAGAAGTTGGAGATGTGAAAGTCCTTCCCGAAAAATAGAAGCTGGGCTCAGGAAAAAACTTAAAATAGAGATGCTTGACGAGACCAGCAGAGATTCTAGTTCAGTAGGACCGGGCGGTGCCTGGGAATCTGCTGCACAGCAAGGTCCCAAACCACCGCTGTGGAAGGACAGCAGCCAACCAGGCTGCCAGATGTGCTCTCCAAAGGCCAAAGCCCAACTCACTCAAGGTGCCAGTGTGGGCTTTGCAAATTCAGGCAGCCTCCGCACACTGCCCCTCCTCCCCCACCCCTCCCCACAGCAGAGCCACTTGCCCTTGCTTCCATTGGGACCACTGTGGAAAATGCGAGGCTTAGAAGGTATGTAGTTTCAGAAGAGGAGGGAAAAAAGATATGAAAAGCCAGAACTGACCCTAGGGAAAAAAACTGGCAGAACTTCTGAATTTGAAGCAGGAAAGGAGCTGGTGACTAGGAAATAACTCATACATTAGTACAAATCTAATTAGGTATGCATTGCTTTCTCCCCCGCACTCAGCTGAGGAAGCTCTCTTAGGAGAAGAGGCTCCACTGGAAGGACGAGAAGTAGATCCTTCAGGATCCTGGATGCTGGGGGTAGAGAAGGCCTGGCCAGCTTGGTCACAGGCACACTGGGCCTGGAGAGAGGGCTCTCCTTGCTGGATGGGGAGGACCGGGGCAGGGCACAGGGACAGTGCCAGAGAAAAGTGTGGCTATTTTTAAAATTCTGTGTAAGGAGAGCCCTCAGCTCTCATGCTTCTAGGCTACAGGGTCTCTTCAGCCAGGGCCAGAACTCCACCCAGAACTATGAATTTGTGATACCACTTCAGAAGTATTGTGGATTAAATAGGGTTTTGTGGGCTGGCCTGCAGGCCTAATTCCTTTTTTATGGAAAAGTATTCTATAGTAAAATGTGTTGGGAATTTCCTATAACCAACTCACAAATACATTTTAGAAGGGCATATGTGTTTAAGCTTGGAGACTGCCCACGTATAACGCTCAGAGAAATTCATTTATGCAGTAGCGTGTGGCCTAAAGCTGTACTGCTGAGACACACAGCTGTTTGTAATAGTCCGCACCCTATGCGTTCCTCCCCAAGAGCTGTGTTGGCCCTATCTTGGTAAATTCCAAGAAAAAATATAGAAAAATACTTATTATGATTTACTTGCCAGTAACATGACAGGATTAGTGAAGAATGTCGTGGAGGAAAAGCTTCATTGTGACCAAAGTGGGGGGCAAGTGGCTTATGTGTAAATTGTTCTGTGAAATAAGCAGTTATCTGTCTGTCTCTAACAGCTAGCTCTTTACTTATCTTAAGTGAGATTTGCTTAATTGCTCCCCGTCCCCCTGAAGCATACCTTTGAGGCTATAGGGAAGGATTTTATTCCCCCTCCTACACCCACAACATTAACTTCTTTTTCAGTTTCCTCATCCTCTTCTCTTTCTCTTTGTTTTTTCTTTTTTAATTGACAGCTCTAAACCCTCACCTCAGAGAAATGTACATAAAATCTAGCAAATTATTTCAGGAGGTTCATGGAGTTTCCCATTCTGTATACGACACAGCCCCATGGTCAAACATACCTGTTTCTTCAGGCTCTCTCTTCCCTTCCTCCCTGCTTCCTTTCTTCTCTCCTCCCCGCTGTGTCCCTCTCAAGCTCTCTCACACACCATCCCCAGGTTTCACAGTCATGGGGAGCCCTCTTGGTGCTTCTGTGGACATGATCTTGTCTTCACACTGCCCTGAGTGAGACGCATCGTTGTGTGGTGCTCATCAGAAAGGGTCAGGGGCCTGAAAACCAGCCTGAACTCTGCTCTCCTCACCACTTGCCACAGAGGAAGGGGCTTATTTTTCTTGCATAAGCATGCCATTCCTTCCTCACCAAGCTCTATGAGGGGACCTGGGTCGGCCCCCACCCAGAGGGAGCACTCTTTCTAGTTCCCCAACCCAGAGGGCAAGCCATTTTCAAATTTGCACAAAGGCCCTGGCTAACAGAGCTGTGACCCTCTCTTGTGAAGCAGGTATCATTTTCCACATTTTACACTTGAAGAAACTGAGGTTAAGCAAGGCTAAATGTCTTGCCCAGGGCTACATAACTGGCAAAGACAGAAATCAAGCTCCGTTGTATCTAGCTTTATAAACTGTGTTCCCTCCACTACAGTTTACGCAGTTCCCTTAGCATTCGTCTTGAAGGGATCAGTTCTGTCAGCTTCTCTTTCTCAATCATGTTGTAACACTGAGTCTTCAGGGGACTCCCAGCCCTGCAGAAAGCAGAAAATCTAAGAGTACCCCC
Source organism: Globicephala melas (assembly GCF_963455315.2). NCBI lineage: Eukaryota > Metazoa > Chordata > Mammalia > Artiodactyla > Delphinidae > Globicephala > Globicephala melas. The sequence goes on along the minus strand of NC_083317.1, from coordinate 107,245,155 downwards.
TCTTCCCCTCCTCTTGCCTTCTTACCCCACCTCCCCACTCTTTCAGGATTCTTCCATTCATTTAATAAATATAAGATGGTGACTTTTGTCTTCCTTTCTCTAGTGCCTTAGCAAAGTCAGAAGGGGAGCTATATCTTCAGAACAAAAGTAGAATAAAAACATTTCACAACACATTCTATAAGAAGAGAAACTTGATGTTTAGTTACTTTGATGAGCCTTGTCATACTTTCATGAAGGCTAGAAGCAATAAGAAGTGTAGAATATAAAAAGGGATGTGGAAGCAAGGTTTCAAGGGTTCTGTTACCTCGTGGTAGTGTGGCTTAGTATAAAAAGAATGGACTCAGGCAAACATAGGTTTAAACCCACTGTCAAGTTTGGACAACTGGCTTAACCACTTTAAGGGTCATTTTCCTTATCTGTAAAATGGACATATTAATAATAGCTACCTTCTTGTGAAGATTAAAGCATCTAGTATCATGCCTGGTAGGTTGTAGGTGCCCAGAAAGTATTAATTTCCTTCCTTTCATCTTCGTTTAGGTTGCTAACCTCTTAAAGCAACACATCTTTTATACCCTGCATTGGTGACGTAGATATTCAGTAAATATCTGTTGAATTCAGTGTTATCTGCTTTACTCTTTGAGTTGTAAAGATGAGTCCATGGAGTGATTTATTTTGGACGCAATTCTGTTAGTTTAGAGTGTTATGAAATGAATTGTTCTAAGTAATATCATTCTAAAATAACAAACCTTATCAGGTATTTTTCCCAAGACATACCTCTTTCTCTGATTTCCTGTCTATCAACAACTCTCAGAACAAGAGACTTGCCAAACTTCTTATGATATCACAGACACTGCTTTTAACAGTGGCAGGAGTTGTGGCAAAATCAAAATTATCTCTTTGATTGACAGTGTGAAGACATCTCTAAAAGAACAACTTGTGAAACAGAATTTAAAGCTGTCATTTGGCATTATGGTTTGACATTTGTTTGCAGTTATGTTTTTAACTACAATTAAGGGAATTAGATTTTTGCATGTATGTAAGAAATTAGATTCTCATTTTCTTTTTGGTCTAAGAATTTAAAAGTTAATGCTTTTTTAAAATAAATACTCTTAATTGTGAGTAGATCCTAATTTGCCTATTGTGCCAACTCCAAAAATGTTATTTTTTTAAAAAATCTGATGAAATTACAGGGTAGAGAGCCCTAGGCTGGTACAAGCTTGAATCAGCTTTACCTCTTGTGAATTATGTCACTTTATATAGTCATTTACCACTCAGGATCTTCTAAAAATTAGGCAATTGCATTAATATATTTCCAATGAGTGGCAAGAAAGAATGACCATATCCCTAGAGACTATCCCTAGTGCCTGAGACATAGTTGGGTACTCAATAAATATTTGCTGGATGGATGTATGGATGAGTAGGAATGAATTTAATCCCAGTTAAACCACCGATCACAGGATTTAAAACTCAGAAGCGCTCATTGTCTGGTAGCAAATCAGCTTCTGACTTGCCAAAAATCAATTCAAACTCCTGGATTCTAGTGATGATCTTCTCTATCAGATTCTTACTAAAATCCAAATATAGGACCTGAATCTGTGTTGTTTCTTATTATTCTAAAGCATGAATACCTCTAGAACTGGCTGTAAAGAGGAAATTGGATATCTGTATGATGTTCAAAAACAGGTGCACATTTTCAGCTTTTTAAAATATGAATATGCCTCTAACAATATTTAATTTCTAGAAATCCTCTAAATTTCTCTCAGAAAGCCTCACTAGAGTCAAAGTTGATCCTTTATAGTTTCTTTCAAGGCAAGACTGCTTTTTCTTTATCAATGTCTTAAGATGGTTTTACATTCCTGAATAATGTGCAAGCTCTTTCTTGAGTTTACTATATAAGTGTGATTTTTATTTTTGGAATCAAGATTATCTTTTTCACACATATACTCATCTCTGTATACATTACCCAGTGCCCATTCCATGGTAATCAAGGACAGTGTGTTTGTAACATCATTTATAATCATTCTTTCTGCCTTGTCTCATTAAAGAATTGCACTGAAGGGTTGAGAACAGAGGCTCAGCAGGAATCAATGAGATATGAAAGTCCTAATTTCTGTAGCTTTAATGTCAAGCAAAATTATCATCACAAACACAAGTTCATAAATTTTATAACAGTTCACTCAAAACACCTTATATTCTGTGGAAATGTCATAAGGAACTTTATGACTCTTTGTCAATTCAGTGAATGATTATCACTTCATTAACCTTGTTTGAACCTTGGCTTACTGTATTTTGGCTTCTATAATCTGCTAGCCTTTCACAGTTTTTATTCTAAAGGGATACATATAACAGCAGTGTTTTGTACTGGGTCCCTCAGAGGAATGTATATGGAATGGATTCTACTTTTGTTGATATCAAAATTATAACTGTCTCCAGGGAGACTAAAATTTGAGCATCTCAAATATTCAGTACCATCCATTTTATAGTAAAGGTAACTTCTAATGTACTCACAGGCACCCATCTGAAAATGCTCATTGGAATTTTCTAATCAGTAAGACCTCTTTTCAAATAGGAAACCTGGCTTAAGAAATAAAGTGGATCAAATTGCCAGGACTCTGCTGCCTAGCCACTTCTAACAAGCACATAGCGAGCCACATCCATTCTATGGTACTGGTATTTTGAAAACCAAGTGAAGAGCTACTTTATTTGCCTTGACTGTTGCTCCTTATTTTATCAAGTTTACTATTATAAGATTCTACTCTTATACCTGAAAGTTGTGTAATAACATTTGACGGTAAACCAGCATCGTTTTCTATCTCTGCTATAACAATTACCACAAACTTAGTGGCTTAAAACAACACAAATTTATACAGTTCTGGGGGTCAGAAGTCCAAATGAGTGTTAAGGGGCTAAAATCAAGGTGTCAATAGGGCTGGCTCTTTCTGGAGCCTCCAGGGGAGAACCCATTCCTTGCTTCTTCCAGCTTTTAGAAGCTGCTGGCATTCCTTGGATCCTGGCCTCATAAATCTAATCTATGCTTCCATTGTCACATCACCACCTTCCCCCCCACCCCCGCCACATTAACCTTCTTGCCTCTCTCTCATAAAGACCTTGATAATTATACTTAAGGCACATCCAGGTGAACCAGGATAATCTCCTTATCTCAAGATCCTTAATGTAATCACATCTGCAAAGTTCCTTTTGCCATATTTACAGACTTTGGGGATTAGGACATGGATATCTTTGAAGGCAATTATTTAGCCTACCACAACTGTGACAAGTTAAAAATAGCTATTATCAACCCTAGAGCAACCATTAAATAAACAAAACAAAGAGTTATAGCTAATATGCCAACAAAGCAGATGAAAGTAAATCATAAGCCATATGCAAAATCCAAAAGAAGGCGGAGAAAGAAGGCCAAGGAAACAACAGATGGGGCAAATAGGCAAGATGATGGATTTAAGTCTAACTGTATCACAATTCAATTAAATGTAAATTGTCTATACATTCTAATTAAAAGACAGAGATTTTCAGATTGTATAAAAACGTAAGATTCAGCCATATACTGCCTACAGGAAATGTATTTGAAAAATAAAGATACAAAAGACTAAAAGTAAAAGAATCGAAAAAGATATACCATGCTGACACTAATCAAAAGAAGCTAGAATGTGTTTATTAATATCAAGCAAGGTAGATTTTAGAACAAAGACTATTACCAGGAATAAATAAATTCATTTCATAATGATAAATAGACAAGTTCATCAGAAGGACATGACAATCCTAAATGTTTGTGCCTCTAATACAGAGCTTAAAAATATGTGAAGCAAAAACTGATAGAACTACAAGGAGAAGTAGACAAATTCACAGTTATTGTTAGAGATGTCAATAGCTCTCTCTTAACAATAGATAAAACAAGTACACAGAAAAATTAGTAAGGCTATAGAAGACTTGAACTTTACAATCAATCAACTTAACCTAATTGACATTTATACAACATTCCACCCAACAGCAGCAGAAAACACATTTTTTTTCTCCAAGAGCATACAAAATATTCACCAAGGTAGACCATATAATTTGGCTATAAAACAAAACCAAAGAAAACTTAAAAGGACTCAAATCATACAAAGTGTATTCTCTGGTCACAATGTAATTAACTTAGAAATAAATAACAGAAAAGTATCTGTAAAATCCCCCAATATTTGTGAACTATAACACAATTCTAAATGAGATATGGGTCAAAGAAAATATCAAAGGGGAAATTACAAAGATTTTTTAACTAAATGCGAATGAAGACATCAAAATGTGTGGAACATCTCTAAAGCAAAACTTCAGGGAGAAAATTTATGGCAATAAATGTCTATGCGAAAAAAGAAAAAAGGTCAGCTTCCGCCTTAAGAAGTTAGGAAAAGAAGAGCAAACAGAACCCAAGATAAGCATAAGAAAGTAAATAATAAAGATCAGAGCAGAAATCAATGACAGAGAAAACAGTAAAACAATATAGAATATCAATTAAACAATCAGTTTCTTTGAGGAGATCAATAACATTAATAAACCTCAAGTCAGACTCATCAGGAAAAGATAGAGAAGACAAAAATTTACCAACATCAGAAATGAGAGTGGTGACATTACATTCTTCAGATATTAATACATTAATAGAGGAATATTATAAACAACTTTATGCCATTAATTTTTTTAATTCAAAAATACTTTATTGCTAAAACAGGCTACCCACCATCTGAGTCTTCAGTAAGTAACATCAAAGATCACTGATCACAGATCATCATTACAAAATAATAATCATGAAAACTTTGAAATATTGCGAGACTTACCAAAATGTCACAGAGAAACAAAGTGAGCCAATGCTCTTGGAAAACTGGTGCCACAAAGCCATTTGCTTGACTATGCCATTAATTTTGACAACTCTGAAAAATGGATACATTTTTTTGGAATATAAACTACCCAGCTTCACTAAAATGAATAGATGACCTGAATTTATAGTTTAAATTTTTTCCACAAAGAAAACTTCAGGCCCAGAAGGTTTCACTGGTCAATTTTATCAAGCATTTAAGGAAGAAATAGTATTAATTCTACTTAAACTCTTCCAGAAAATGAAACAGGAAGGAATAGTTCTTAACTTACTTCATGAGGCCAGTATTACCCTGATATCAAAATCTGACAAAAGCATTACAAGCAAATTAACAGACCGACATCCCTCATGAGCACAGATGCAAAACTTCTAAACAAAATTTTAGAAACTTGAATCCAGCAACATAAAAAAGAAAAGAAATCATGAATGTGTGGAGTTTATCCCAAGAATGTAAGATCGGTTTAACATTCAAAAATCGATTATTGTTATCCAAAAAGTAAAAAAGAAAAACTCAATGATTATGTCAATAGAAACAAAACAGGCAGTTGGCAAAACAGAACATTCATTCCTAATTTTTAAAAAAATCTCAGCAAAGTAGAAATAGAGGAAAACTTGTTCAAATTGATACTGGGCATCTAAGAAAACTGACAGACAACATCATACTTAATGGTGAGAGAATACATACTGTCCTCCTAAGATCAAGATCAAGAAAAAAACACCTGCTGTCATCAGTTCTGTTCAACATTGTGCTGAAAGTTTTACTGAGTACAGTCAGGCAAGAAAAAGAAATAAAAGGCATCAGACTGGAAAGGAAAAATAAAATTTTTTTATTCACAGATGATATGCTCACTAACATAGAAAACCCCATGGAATCTACAAAAGGAGTTACTAGAACTAATAAGTGAGTTTGGCAAAAGGTTGCAGGAAAAAAAGTCAACATCCAAAACCCAAATTAATTTCTATATATTTGCACAGAACAATCAAAATTTAAAAAGCAATATTTATCAAAATATTTCAAAACACATGAAATACTTAGGAATGAATCTGACAAATAATGAGCCAGACCTGTACATTGAAAACTACATAACATTGCTGAGATAAGTTAAGAGGATCTAAATAAATGGAGAGATATACAAAGTTCATGGAACAGAAGCCTCAATATTGTTAACAGTTATCCCCAAATTGATTTATAGATCCAATGCAATCACAATCAAACCTCCAGCAAACATTTTTGTACAAATTAACAAGCTAATTTTAAAATTCATATGGAAATGCAAAGGACCTAGAATAATCAAAACAACTTTGAAAACACTTTGAGGAGCCAAAAGATCAAAGTCACTACCTAACTTCAAGGTTTATTGTAAAGCTACAAGTAATCAAGACAGTGTGGTATTAATCTCAAGATAGACAAATAGATCAATGGAACAGGACAGAGAATCCAGAAATAGGCACACATGTATGGTTAATTGATTTTCTACATGGGTGCCAAAGCAGTTCATTGGAGAACACATAGTTTATTTCACCATTGGTGCTGGAACAATTGTATATCCATATGCAAAAAATGAACTTTGATTCATACTGTGAAATGTATATATAGAGATTAATTCAAAATAGATCCTAGATCTAAATATAAAACCTAAAATTATAAAACTTACAGGAGAAAACAGGAAACATATCTTTGTGACCTTGGATTAGGCAAAGATTTCTTAGATTCTACCCCAAAAGCCCAATCCATAAAAGAAGAAACCCCTGATAAATTGGACTTCATCAAAGTTAAAACTTCTGTTCTTTAAAAGGCACTGTTGAGCGAATGAAGACAAGCCATTGTCATAGATATGCACAATATATATGTCATAAAGGACTTGTCTTCAGAATATATAAAGAACTTTAGAAACTCAGATGACCATAAACAACCCAATAAAAAATGAGCAAAAGATTTGAACAGGCGCTTCACCAAAGATATACAGATGGCCAAGAAGCACATAAAAAAGATGTTCAACATCATTAGTCATTAGGGAAATGCAAATTAAAACCATAATGAGATACGACCACACACTTCTATTTTTTTTATTGATTTTTTTTTTTTGGCCACACCTCACGGCACGTGGGATCTTAGTTCCCCGACGAGGGATGGAGCCCATGCGCCCTGCTGTGGAAGCATGGAATCTTAACCACTGCACCGCCTGGGAAGTCCCACAAGCACACACTTTTAGAATGGCTAAAATTAAAAAACCTGAACATACCAATTGTTGGCAAGTTGTGGAGAAACTGGAACTCTCATATTCTGCTGGTTGGAATGTAAAACAGCACAACACTTTGGAAAACAGTATGGAGGCTTCTTAAAAAGTTTAACATACACTTACCTTGCTACTTAGCCATTTCACTCCTAGGTATTTACCTAAGAGAAATGAAGGGACATATCCATACAAATACTTGTACACAGATATTAATAGCTATATTTGTAATAGCCAAAACCTGTGAAACAAACTAAATGTCCATCAGCAGGTGAATGGATAAACAAATTGTGGTATATCCATGTGATGAAATACTACTCAGCAAAAAATAATAATAATGAACTATTGATTCATGGTACAACATGGACAAATCTAAAAGGAATTATGCTAAATGAAAAATGCCAAACACACAAAAAAGAATATACTGTATGATATATAGAGAATTTTTATAGAATTCTGAAAGTGCAAACTAATGTATAATGACAGAAAGCAAACTCTTGATTGCTGGGGGCGAGAGGGCAGGAGTGAGGGATTAATAAAGGGCATAGGGAAACCTTGGGAGATGATGGATATATCATTATTTTGGTTGCAGTGATGGTTTCACACACATATGTTTATGCATATGTCAAAACTCATCCAAGTGTATACTTTAAACATGTAGTTTACTGTTTTCAATTATATCTCAATAAATGTTGTGGTTTTTTTTTTAAAATTCTCTTGGAACCATTTCTCCTCCAAATCTTCTGTGGATAGGAAAGAAGTTGAGAAAACTGTCTCTCAACAGGGCAGAATTTCTAACACCCTCTTCTGATGTGGCAAGGCTGTAGGATGAAAAAAAAAAAAAAATTACATCTCAGAGAGGAAAGCCAGGAGCTACAGAGAAAAATGGTTTGAGAAATCACTCCCAAGTGAAAGAACCACAGCCTAAGCAAGGAATGTTCTCTACCTCCAGGGTAGAAATCCTCACAGTCGTTTCCAGTAGGATTTCAGAGTTGTGATGGACTCCACCTGATGCCAGGTGACTTACTGTGCACCTCCCGGTGAGAGGACTATACTGTCCACACCTGATTCACATCAGACTTGGCCATTTGATTTGTTCTTGCCATTGAAATGGGAGAGGAGTGACATGCACTGATTCTGAGCAGAAACTTTAACAGATCCTATGTTTTCGCAATTTTTCTTTTCTATCACAAAAGCAGCATTCCCAGGTAAGAATTGTTCCTTGGGCTACATCCTGGAACAAAACATGCAGAGCAAAGCAGCAGATTACATATATCATGAGCAAAAAATAAACTGACCTTGTTAGCCTCTGGGATTACAGACATGTTGAGTTTTGGATGACTCTGAAATATAAAAGTAGAGCAGTCAGGTGAGAGTTGGAAACATGAGTCAAATACTCAGAGAACAGATGTGAGCTGGAGATAAAATCTGGGAGTTGTCAGCAACTATTGCATTTTAACCATAGGCATGGATATGATCACTTAGAAAAAGAGTAGAGAGAGAGAAAAAAGAGGCCTCAGAACAAAGTGCTAAGGAACACCAAACATGTAATTGACGGCAAAGATGAGTCTGCAAAGGAGACGGGAATGGGCAAATATTTGGAAGAAAGCCAGAATTGAGGTGTTTTTTTGTTTTATGTATTTATTTATTTATTTTTGGCTGCTTTAGGTCTTCATTGCTGCGCATGGGCTTTCTCAAGTTGCGGTGAGTGGGGGCTACTCTTCGCTGCAGTGCATGGGCCTCTCATTGCGGTGGCCTCTCATGCTGCCGAGCATGGACCCTAGGCGCATGGGCTTCAGTAGTTGTGGCATGCAGGCTCAGTAGTTGTGGCATGCATGCTCAGCAGTTGTGGCATACGGGCTTAGTTGCTCCACGGCATGTGGGATCTTCCCGGGCCAGGGCTCAAACCCATATCCCCTGCATTGGCAGGCTGACTCCCAACCACTGCGCCACCAGGAAAGCCCAGAATTGAGGTTTTAATGTAATCCCACTTTTACTATCCTCATTCTTTGTTCCTTCTGCTTCCTTTCTCCAGCCTAGAGACTGCTGAGCAAGCATCATAACCTGCTAGGTCCGCCTCACATTTTAAAAGATAAGTGTTCCTTTTACAACGTTGCTGGCTTTTGAGCACCATTTGGACAGGGACCCTGCCCTCATTCACCTCTGTCTCTCCAGGTACTGCCTTGTCCATAGTGTGCATAGTGGGCAGTAAACCCCACCCTGCTGCTCACTTGCCATTTCCCTCTCCTTGGTCTTTCCCTTTAATTCTCTTTTCTCCAGATGCCCATTCTACTCTATGCTTAGGCTTTATCATTAATTGTTTTTATAAATACTGAGTAGTTACATAAAAGGTTTAGATAGGTATAAAGTATGAAGAGCTACAATATAATGAACGCTAAGTTTAGGAAAAAGAGCCTTACCATTAACGTTGAAGTCCCTTGGTGCTTCTCCTTATTCCACCACATGGCATCCTTGCTCAGAGGTAACCACCAACCTGCATTTTGTGGTTCTCAGCAAACTAGGAAGAGATGGGAACTTCCTCAAACTGATAAAGAGCATTCGCAAAAACCTACAGAAAACACTTGTTATTCCTTTCCTTCACTCTATAATTTTACCACGTATGTTTGTATTCCTAAAAAAAAAATTAGATTTTGCATATATTTTATCTTCATGGAAATAAAATTATACTGTATATATTAGTCAGTGATTTATTCTTTGTGCTCAAGATTATGTCCCTGGGATTTTTGTCCATGATGTTACATGTAGCTGAAGATCTTTCATTTCTTCATCTGTATTATATTCTGAAGTATACCACAATTTATTTATCTTTTCTGCTTAGCTATATTTCATAAATTTTAATGTGTAGAAATTTTATTATTGTTCATTTCTAAGTATTTTGAAGTATCAGTTATGATTTTTCATTTGACCCAAGAGTTATTCAGAAACACATTTTTTAAAAGCTCCAACTACATGGAGATATTTATCTTTGTTACTGACGTTTCTTTGTTTTCAGAGAATATGGGTTATAACAGTGCTGTTCAGTAGAAGTATAATGTGAGCCACATATGTCACTTTAAAAATTTTAATTGCCATATTAGAAGAGTAAAAATAAACAGGTAAAAGTTATCTTAATTAATATATTTTACTTAACCCAATATGTAGGGTTAGGGATAGGATTTGGTTTTATCAAGCCTGTTTCTCTTAACTCATGAGTTTAGTTTATTTGCCATTATTATGATTGTTACTTTAAGTTTTCTATCAATACTTCTCCCTCTTTTTCTACACTCTTTTCTCCTTTTGGGCCTTGGGCGGGGGCAATATTGTTGGAGTTTCTTTTATTTTCTTAGTGCATCTTCTTCTAATGGCGTATTCTGTTCTTTTAGTGGTTACTTCTGAGATTTTACCATGCATGCTTAATGAAGTTTAAAATTAATATCTCAAACTTCTCTTGAATAATGCAAACTTCTCTTGAATAACACTGGCACCTTATAGTTGCCATCGTGCCATCCTATATTCTACATTTTTGTCTAATGTTCTAGTTTTATACTTTTGTTAGCCCCACTGATTACACACAGTCAAAACTAATATTTTATACAGATGATATTTATTTACAAGTACTTACATACAAGGCTGGCTACATAATTTTCAAGCCCAGTGTAAAATGAAAACGTGGAGCCCCTTCAAAAAAAGAAAGTAGCTTCTTCCTTTCCTTCACCATCTTTCTCTCAGCTTGTCAGGGTCTTTTGTTTGTTTGTTTGCTGTTGAATCTTGTGCTCCCTTGGGCATGGAGAAATTGTAGCATGGATGCAGGCTCTCAGAGGCACCCAAGGCCCTGCCCCAGACTCAGCCAAAAGGACACATATGGCAGACCCAACATTCCCCATGCCTGTGCCCACTGAAGCAGAGGATGACAGCAGATGCTGGGCAAGGGTCAGGGAGAAAAGGGTTGAGAACCATCCTGGGGAGACAGGGAGGTGTCGAGAGGTAGGACTCTGTGTGAGCCGAGGCTCCAAGGCCCCAGCATGTGCTTGACTGTCCCATTAGACCTCACTTACAAAACACAGACTCAAAGATAAAGTTGTTAAGAATTTCTCAGTGGTGACCACAGAGCATTAAATCTGAAACCCAGGACCCCCTTCAGAACATGGGCCCCGTACAGCTGAATCGATCACACACCCAAGAAGCCCTCCCTGCCTGTGTGTTTGCCAGTTCCTTTGCTCACCATTTTTTCTTGATCGTCTGACCTTCCTTCTGAGATCATAATCCTTCCTGCAAAGCATATTTTTTAGAAGTCGTTTAGCTGGCAGTAAACCCTCAGATTATATTTTTCTGAGCATATTTTATTTCGGCCTCTTTCTGAAAGATAGTTTTGCTGGGTACCCAACTTCAGATTGATGGTTATTTTCTCATGGGATTTTAATATATTATTTTGCTGTCTTTGGCCTTCCTTGTTTCTATTGGAGAATAAGCTTTCAATACGTTTGAGTTCCTTTGAAGACAATATGTTTTATTTCCTCTCCAGCGTCTTTTAAAATCTCTTTTAATTCCAATATTCTTCATTTTCACTACCAGGTGCCAGATATGAGATTTATTTTTATTTATCTTGCTTGGAATCCTTTGGGCTTCCTAGATTTATGGGTTGGTATTTTTCATCAATCTGTAATGTCCTTCCTCTCCCTTTCTCTCTCATTTGCTTCTGAGATGGTAAATAGAGAAATATTAGATCTTTTCACTCTGTCCTCCATATATCAACCTCTTTTATATTTTACATATTTTTGACATCATGTACTGCACCCTGTATAATTTCTTTGAATCTCCCTTTCAGTTTATTACTTCATTTTTAGCTGTGAATAATCTGCTATAGGACCATCTACTGAGCTTTTCATCTCAGTTATTATATGCTTCATTTCTACAAGTTTGATTGGTTCATTTCAGATTTCATTAGTCATTTAAATTAATCTTTTATTTCTTCCAACATATTGTACATCCTTATTTATATTCAATATCTGAAAATACTTTAGAATTTGTGGCTTTGATTATGCTATCATTTGTGTCTGCTCATTCTTCCTCTTACTAGCTTTAAAAAAAATAATTTTGTGATTCTTAAAATTATGGTCTCATAGGTCTTAAATTTTTATCTGTAGGAATCTCTGAGTTTCAAGTCGAAGATAGGTTTCTCCCAAACATATTGGTGTTTTTCCTACCAGGCATCTGGAGGCAAGGTTATCCTAACACCATTGTAAGATATCTCCTCAATATGAAGCTTTTTGGACCACTCAGGTAGTGTGAATTCAGGATACAAACCTGCACTGGGACTGGCTTGTGTTTACAAATTCTTGTGGGAGATTTGTATTTTCCCCTCTACCTAGCACCAAACTTCAAAGCCGGAAATTTCTTTTTTGTTCTTTGAGAGGGGATGTTATTTGTATTTTACACATACTGGGTGTGAATTTCATATTCTTACATACAGTATGACAAAAATGCATACTGCATGTGTCCCTCTTTGAGATGCAGTTTTATGCAGGTGAGTTTCCTCTCAAGCTCTTCCTTTCTCTCCTGACTCCAGTGCCCTTCATGGCTATGAAATTTAATGCTCAAGTACATCAGATTTGGAAAGTTCCTTCAAGGTGAGAATTGGCTTCAATGCTCTACTTATTGTTGGGGTTCTTCCTTTTACTTCATTTTTTTAAACCATTAGTTTGGAATAATTTTGTATTTAAAGAAAAGTTACAGAGAATTTGTTTCCCTCTTGTCCATTTTTCATAACCATGGCACATATGTAAAAACTAAGAAATTAATATGGGTATAATACAATTAACTAACCTATAGACTTTATTCAAATTTCACTAGTTTTCCACTGATCACCTTTTTCTGTCCTTTCTCTTGATTTGTGTTTCCTGCATCTTCCTAACTTTTTGTCCAGATCACTGATGAATTTTAAGATTTTTTTTATAAGTGAAAACAAAACTTTACTTATTTTCAGTAGGAAAGTTGTCAAAGTACCTAGTCTGACACAGTTCTGAAAAAAAAGTCTGGGGAGTTTTGTTCTTTTCAATCATTTTCCCTCAAATAATATTCATAATCCTGGTTACCAAGTTGATGTGTCTTTATGTTCATGACCTTAAAATTTTCTTGCCTAGAAATGTAGGCACTATTTTTATTAAAAAATGTTTAATAATACTGTAAGAGTGAGATGAGAATACAGATCAAGATAGATTGACAGTCTATTACAATACTCTTGGTGAGAAATAAAGTCAAGAACCTTAACTGTTAGTAGTCGGAAAGGAAGGGAGGAAATAGTTCGAGGTGCACCACGGAGCAGAATACATAGAACTTGTTACTGAATGGATGTGGTAGAACAAGAAGAAGGAAAAGTCAGAGATGACTCAGGGATTTCAAGCTAAAGATTGTGACTGTTGAAGGTTTCAGAAGTCAAAAGGAAAGGCAAGACCGTTGGAGATGATGATGAATTTGATTTTTGATGTGTGGAATCTTTGGTGTTGATGACTCATCAGGGTGGAGATGTCTAACAGGCAGTTATAAATGAAAGTCACAAGTTTGAGAAAAGGGGTCAGAACTAAAGGGAAGAGGGTGATGATGGAAAACAAAGGGATTAGAAAGAGGAATAAGCAATGGAAAAGAATCACCTACACAGAAAATAAGAAGGGTTATGGTGATTATAGAAGGGGGTGGAGGGACTCCCTGATCAACAGGCATACTTTTGCCACCACTTGTGATATTTAAAGTCTTAACTTCAGGGCCCCTGGAGAAATGTTCTCATGAATCTCCCACACTTACTTCCACCCAGACGGTCACAAACTTAGCTTTAAGACCCAATTACGTGGGGACTTCCCTGGTGGTGCAGTGGTTAAGAATCCACCTGCCAATGCAGGGGACATGGGAAGATCACACATGCTGCGGAGCAACTAATCTCGTGTGCCACAACTACTGAGCCTGTGTGCCACAACTACTGAAGCCCGCGCACCTAGAGCGGGTGCTCCACAACCGCAATGAGAAGCCCGCACACCACAACGAAGAGTAGCCTCCACTAGCCACAACTAGAGAAACCTCGCATGCAGCAGTGAAGACCCAACACAGCCAAAAATAAATAAATAAATAAATTTATTAGAAAAAGATCCAATTACGTGGATTAAAATATTAAAATGTTCTTTGTGTTTTCTCTCCTATTTTCTAGTATGTTTTGTACTATACCACATTTCAGATATTACCCTCTACTTAATTCAGTCTGTTCCTATTAGCACTTGAGATAAATAAAAGAAAAATAAATCTAGCAGGAACTACAAACGTGCTGGTTTTGTGTCATATCCCAACACATTTTCCTTTTTTAAAGAAACAAAATATGACCTAGTGTTAGAATTTAGTCATAAACTTTAGAACCACAATGTATAGTATTTTATTATATTTGTGACTACACATATGTTGTTACTATTTCATGCAAAAATAATAATATTACTTATTAAGCAAAAATTAAGCCTGAGAAAATACTTACCTTGTTGCCAGTGTTTTTAAATTGCTGTTAACAACAGTTAAAATAGTATGTAGTAGCAGTACACACACACACACACACATATGTATATATATATTTCTAAAGAGAAGAATAAACAGACTGAGTTGTGAAATAATCCCTGAGCCACGAACTGTAATTTAAGAAGGGTGTTAAGGGTGTGTCTTGACTCATTTGTTGTGTTTATGATTTTCAGGGAATTGATGCTGATTTCACATCAGAAAAGCATGGAGCAGTTGCAGGAAACCCTTAGACAGAAGATGCTGAACGGTGATAACTGGAGGGAGAAGGTAACAGTAATGTGGCTTTCAGCAGCATGTGTCTTATTTGTTTTTAAAAAATTCTGTCCATTTGCCAGGCTACTTCAGATAGGTCTCTTTGCTTCTATGCACACCTTTGATTCTTTCTGGAATTTCCTAGACCAAACGTGCTTACAATATATGTTTTTTACAAAATATTAGACAAGTAGGAAGTTAAAACGTAAGAATAGAATTTGAAATCTTATAAGATTAAGATAGCTGTTAGTTCTTATGTAAAAGCATAATTTTTACTTTTAAATATTTACCCTTTTTCCCATAAAATGACAGAATCTGCATTTGACTACATCCTTAAAAGCAGGGGAATATTAATTCATTCTTATGATTTCTCTGCTTTTAAGAAGATAATACAAGAGAATGAACAATGACCAATGACTTAAAATTATTCAGTTATAAACTTCTGGCAAATAAAATGAATAAGTATTTAGCTCACTATTTACAAAGAAGATGTTTGCTTTTAGAGTATGAAAAAATTGCATTGACTTTTGTCTTTTCTATATTTTTCAAACTTTCAAGAGTGAATATGTATTGCTTTCATAATTTTAAAGAATACAAATCATACTTTTAAAATTGTTAGCCCCTGCCTTCTCAGGCCTTGCACAGCTTTAGTCATTGAGGCTATAGACATCATCTTCCTGTCATAAACTTCTCATACTTTTTGATTGATCCCTTGGCTTTATCATGCATACTGTGCTGAAACCTTCCAAGCTGTTTCTTTTCCCCCACCAGTACCTAATCCTAGCTCTAGCCTTCTGTCTTGGTTTTCTGATTTTGTCTTACATGTGCATCTAGAACTAGAGCTGGCTACTGAAATTCAGATTGTTTGACTGAAGTCCCAACAATGTATTTGGTTATCATCAGATGCTTCTCCTTGGTGACTAGACCTTATAACTTGTAACCTCAAGCAACAATTGGTGGCCACCTTCAAACTAATGTCTCCACCTGGAATTCCCCACTCTGCCATCCACAGATGAAATCCTTTAGGTATTGTTGCTGGGTCAGGTTAATTCTAAATTTGTCACTTTCATTTCCAGTCTTCACACAGTTGGCCATACTCAACCAGTCTGGCCCTCTATAAATCAATCCGCCTTCCCTTATCCTTTGGGGACAGCACATTCAGGCTATAACAAAAATGATCTCTATAGCAACAGTTCCATAAGGGCAACAATTAAAATTTGAGAATATGGACTAAAGTTGCTCTAAGTGTCTCATTCTTTTGTTTTATTTTATAGCATAGGCTTCTTTTTATTATAGATCTTTATTGCAGTATCATTGCTTCACAATACTGTGTTAGTCTCTGTCGTACAACAAAGTGAATCAGCCACATGCACACATACATCCCCACAACCCCTCCCCCCTAAGCCTCCCTCCCCCACTCCCCATCCCACCTCTCTAGGTCATCACAAAGCACCAAGCTGATCTCCCTGTGCTATGCTGCTGCTTCCCACTAGCTAATTATTTTACATTCAGTAGTGTATATATGTCGATGCTACTCTCACTACACCCCAGCTTTCCCCTCCCTCCCCCGCATATCCTCAAGTCCACTCTCTATGTCTACGTCTTTATTCCTGCCCTGCCACTAGGTTCAACAGTACCATTTTTTTTTTTTTTTTTTAGATTCCATATATATGCGTTAGCATATGGTATTTGTTTTTCTCTTTCTGACTTGGTTCCATGTCCTGGCTATTGTAAATAGTACTGCAGTGAACATTGTGGTATGTGTCTCTTTTTGAATTATGGTTTTCTCAGGGTATATGCCCAGCAGTGGGATTGCTGGGTCATATGGTAATTCTATTTTTAGTTGTTTAAGGAACCTCCATACTGTTCTCCATAGTGGTTGTATCAATTTACATTCCCACCAACAGTGCAGGAGGGTTCCTTTTTCACCACACCCTTTTTTCTAGATTTTTTGGTAATGGCTGTTCTGACCGGTGTGAGGTGATACCTCATTGCAGTTTTGATTTGCATTTCTCTAATAATTAGTTATGTTGAGCATCTTTTCATGTGCCTCTTGGCCATCTGTATGTCTTCTTTGGTGAAATGTCTATTTAGGTCTTCCACCCATTTTTGGATTGGGTTGCTTGTTTTTTTGATATTGAGCTCCATGAGCTGTTCGTATATTTTGGAGATTAATCCTTTGTCTGTTGTTTCATTTGCAAATATTTTCTCCCATTCTGAGGGTTGTCTTTTTGCCTTGCTTATGGTTTCCTTTGCTGTGCAAAGCTTTTAAGTTTAATTAGTTCCCATTTGTTTATTTTTGTTTTTATTCCCATTACTCTAGGAGGTGGGTCAAAAAAGATCTTGCTGTGGTTTATGTCAGTGTTTTTCCTATGTTTTCCTCTATGAGTTTTATAGTGTATGGTCTTACATTTAGGTCTTTAATCCATTTGGAGTTTACTTTTGTATACGGTGTTAGGTGGTGTTCTAATTACATTCTTTTACATGTAGCTGTCCAGCTTTCCCAGCACCACTTATTGAAGAGGCTGTCTTTTCTCCATTTTATGTTCTTGCCTCCTTTGTCATAAATTAGGTGACCATATGTGTGTGTGTTTATCTCAGGGCATTCTATCTTGTACCATTGATCTATATTTCAGTTTTTGTGCCAGTACCATACTGTCTTGATTACTGTAGCTTTGTAGTATAGCTTGAAGTCAGGAAGCCTGATTCCTCCAGCTCCGTTTTTCTTTCTCAAGATTGCTTTGGCTATTCGGGGTCTTTTGTGTTTCCACACGAATTGTAAACTTTTTGTTCTAATTCTGTGAAGAATGCCATTGGTAGTTTGATAGGGATTGCATTGAATCTATAGATTGCTTTGGGTAGTATAGTCATTTCACAATATTGATTCTTCCAATCCAAGTACATGGTATATTTCTCCATCTGTGTATGTCATCTTTGATTTCTTTCATCAGTGTTTTATAGTTTTCTGAGTACAAGTCTTTTGCCTCCTTAGGTAGATTTATTCCTAGATATTTTGTTATTTTTGTTGCAGTGGTAAATGGGATTGTTTCCTTAATTTCTCTTTCTGATTTTTCCTAGTTAGTGTATAGGAGCACCACAGATTTCCGTGCATTAATTTTGTATCCTGCAGCCTTACCAAATTCATTGATTAGTTCTAGTAGTTTTCCAGTGACATCTTTAGGATTTTCTATGTATAGTAGTATCATGTCATCTGCAAATAGTGACAGTTTTACTTCTTCTTTTCCAATTTGGATTCCTTTTATTTATTTTTCTTCTCTGATTGCCATAGCTAGGACTTCCAAAACTATGTTGAATAAGAGTGGCAAGAGTGCACATCCTTGTCTTTTTCCTGATCTTAGTGGAAATGCTTTCAGTTTTCCACCATTGAGAATGACATTTGGTGTGGGTTTGTCATAACATGGCCTCTATTATGTTGAGGTAGCTTCCCTCTATGCCCATTTTCTGGAGAGTTTTTATCATGAATCAGCGTTGAATTTTGTCAAAAGCTTTTCCTGCATCTATTGAGATGATCATGTTTTTTTATTCCTAAATTTGTTAATATGTTGTATCACATTGATTGATTTGCATCTATTGAAGAATCTTTGCATGCCTGGGATAAATCCCACTTGATCATAGTGTATGATCCTTTTAATATGTTGTTGGATTCTGTTTCCTAGTGTTTTGTTCAGGATTTTTGCATCTATGTTCATCAGTGATATTGGTCTATAATTTTCTTTTTTGTGTGATATCTTTGTCTGGTTTTGGTATCAGGGTGATGGTGGCCTCATAGAATGAGTTTGGGAGTGTTCCTTCCTCTGCAATTTTTTGGAAGAGTTTGAGAAGGATGGGGGTTAGCTCTTCTCTAAATGTTTGATAGAAGCCATCTTGTCCTGGACTTCTGTTTGTTGGAAGATTTTAAATTACAGTTTCAATTTCATTACTTGAGATAGGTCTCTCTATATTTTCTAATTCTTCCTGGTTCAGTCTTGGAAAATTGTACCTTTCCAAGAATTTGTCCATTTCTTCAAGGTTGTCTGTTTTATTGGCATATAGTTGTTTGTAGTAGTCTCTTATAATCCTTTGTATTTCTATGATGTCAGTTGTCATTTCTCCTTTTTCAACTCTAATTTTATTGATTTGTGTCCTCTCCCTTTTTTTTCTTGATGAGTCTGGCTAAGGCTTTATCAGTTTTGTTTATCTTCTCAAGGAGCCAGCTTTTAGTTTTATTGATCTTTGCTATTGTTTTCTTTGTTTCTATTTCATTAATTACTGCTCTGATCTTTATGATTTCTTTTCTTCTACTGACTTTGGGTTTTGTTTGTTCTTCTTTCTCTAGTTGCTTTTGGTGTAGGGTTAGATTGTTTATTTGAGATTTTTCTTGCGCCTTGACATGAGATTGAATTGCTATAAACTTCCCTCTTAGAACTGCTTTTGCTGGGTCCATAGGTTTTGGGTTGTTGTGTTTTTGTTGTCATTTGTTTCTATGTATTTTTTAATTTCTTCTTTGATTTCTCCAGTGATCTCTTAGTTATTTAGTAGCTCACTGTTTAGCCTCCATGTATTTGTGGTTTTTACGGGTTCTTTCCTGTAATTGATTTCCAATCCCATAATTTTGTGGTCAGAAAAGATGCTTGGTACAATTTCAATTTTTTAAAATTTTCCAAAGCTTGATTTATGACCCAAGATGTGATCTATCCTAGAGAATGTTCTGTGTACACTTGAGAAGAAAGTGTATTCTTCCACTTTCAGGTGGAATGTTCTATAAATGTCAATTAAATCTATCTGGCCTATTGTGTCATTTAAAGCTTGTGTTTCCTTATTTATTTTCTGTTTGGATGATCTGTCCATTGATGTAAGTGGGGTGTTAAAGTCCCCTACTATTATTGTGTTACCGTTGATTTCTCCTTTTATGGTTGTTAGCATTTGCCTTATGTATTGAGGTGCTCCTTTGTTGGGTGCATAAACATTTATAATTTTTATATCTTCTTCTTGGATTAGTCCCTTGATCATTATGTAGTGTCCTTCCTTGTCTCTTGTAACAGTCTTTATTTTAAAGTCTATTTTATCTGATATGAGTATTGCTACTCCAGCTTTCTTTTGATTTCCATTTGCATGGAATATCTTTTTGCATCCCTTCACTTTCAGTCTGTATGTGTCCCTAGGTCTGAAGTGGGTTTCTTGTAGACAACATATATATGGGTTTTGTTTCTGTATCCATTCAGCCAGTCTGTGTCTTTTGGTTGGGGCATTTAATCCATTTACATTCAAGGTTATTGTCGATATGTATGCTCCTATTACCATTTTCTTAATTGTCTGGGGTTTGTTTTTGTGGGTCTTTTTCTTCTCTTGTGTTTCCCGCCTAGAGAAGTTTCTTTAGCCTTTGTTGTAAAGCTGATTTGGTGGTCCTGAATTCTCTTAGCTTTTGCCTGTCTGTAAAGCTTTTGAGCTCTCCTTCAAATCTGAATGAGATCCTTGCTGGGTATGGTTGTAGGTTTTTCTCTTTCATCACTTTAAGTATATCCTGCCACTCCCTTGTGGCCTGCAGAATTTCTCCTGAAAAATAAGCTGATAACCTTATGGGGATTCCTTTGTATGTTAATTTTTGCTTTTCCCTTGCTGCTTTTAATTTTTTTTCTTTGAATTTAATTTTTGTTAGTTTGATTAATATGTGTCTTGGTGTGTTTCTCCTAGGGTTTATCCTGTATGGAACTCTCTGTGCTTCCTGACTTGGGTGACTCTTTCCTTTCCCATGTTAGGGAAGTTTTGCTCTATAATCTCTTCTTATGTTTTCTCAGACCCTTTCTTTTTCTCTTCTTCTTCTGGGACCCCTATAATTTGAATGTTGGTACATGTAGTGTTGTCCCAGATGTCTCTGAGATTGTCTTCAATTCTTTTCTTTTTTTTTTCTTTATTCTGCTCCTCGGCAGTTATTTCCACTATTTTGTCTTCCAGCACAAGTATTCGTTCTTCTGCCTCAGTTATCCTGTTATTGATTCCTTCTGGTGTATTTTTCATTTAGTTATTTTGTTGTTCATCTTTGTTTGTTTGTTCTTTAGTTTTTCTAGATCTTTGTTAAACATTTCTTGTATTTTCTCAATCTGTGCCTCCATTCTATTTCTGAGATTCTGGATCGTCTTTACTATCATTACTCTGAATTATTTTTCAGGTAGATTGCCTATTTCCTCTTCATTTATTCTGTCTTGTAGGTTTCTACCTTGCTCCTTCTTCTATGACATATTTTTTTGCTGTCTCACTTTTTTTCTTTTTTTTAATGAATGGGATTGTGTTTCTGTCTTACTGGTTGTTTGGCCTGTGGCTTCCAACACTGCAGTTTCTAGCTGTTGGGTAGAGCTGTGTCTTGGTGCTGCGATGAGGACCTCTGGAAGACCTTACTCTGATGAATATTCCCTGGGGTCTGAGGTTCTCTTTTAGTCCAGTGGTTCAGACTTGGGGCTCCCACCACAGGAACTCAGGCCCGACTCCTGGCTCGTGAACCATGATCCTGCAAGCCATGCAGGCAGCCATGCAGGAATCAGGCTTCTTGACTTCAGACTATACTACAAAGCTACAGTAATCAAGACAGTATGGTACCGGCACAAAAATAGAAAGATACATCAATGGAACAGGATAGAAAGCCCAGAGATAAACCCACGCACATATGGTCACCTTATCTTTGATAAAGGAGGCAGGAATGTACAGTGGAGAAAGGACAGCCTCTTCAATAAGTGGTGCTGGGAAAACTGGACAGGTACATTGAAAAGTATGAGATTAGATCACTCCCTAACACCATGTACAAAAATAAGTTCAAAATGGATTAAAGACCTAAATGTAAGGCCAGAAACTATCAAACTCTTAGAGGAAAACATAGGCAGAACACTATGACATAAATCACAGCAAGATCCTTTTTGACCCACCTCCTAGAGAAATGGAACTAAAAACAAAAATAAACAAATGGGACCTAATGAAACTTCAAAGCTTTTGCACAGCAAAGGAAACCATAAACAAGACCAAAAGACAACCCTCAGAATGGGAGAAAATATTTGCAAATGAAGCAACTGACAAAGGATTAATCTCCAAAATTTACAAGCAGCTCATGCAGCTCAATAACAAAAGAACAAACAACCCAATCCAAAAATGGGCAGAAGACCTAAATAGACATTTCTCCAAAGAAGATATGCAGACTGCCAACAAACCCATGAAAGAATGCTCAACATCATTAATCATTAGAGAAATGCAAATCAAAACTACAATGAGATATCATCTCACACCAGTCAGAATGGCCAGCATCAAAAAATCTAGAAACAATAAATGCTGGAGAGGCTGTGGAGAAAAGGAAACCCTCTTGCACTGTTGGTGGGAATGTAAATTGATACAGCCACTATGGAGAACAGTATGGAGGTTCCTTAAAAAACTACAAGTAGAACTACCATATGACCCAGCTATCCCACTACTGGGCATATACCCTGAGAAAACCATAATTCAAAAAGAGTCATGTACCAAAATGTTCATTGCAGCTCTATTTACAATAGCCCGGAGATGGAAACAACCTATGTGTCCATCATCGGATGAATGGATAAAGAAGATGTGGCACATATATACAATGGAATATTACTCAGCCATAAAAAGAAACGACATTGAGCTATTTGTAATGAGGTGGATAGACCTAGAGTCTGTCATACAGAGTGGAGTAAGTCAGAAAGAGAAAGACAAATACCGTATGCTAACACATGTATATGGAATTTAAGGGGAAAAAAATGTCATGAAAAACCTAGGGGTAAGACAGGAATGAAGACACAGAACTACTAGAGAATGGACTTGAGGATATGGGGAGGGGGAAGGGTAAGCTGTGACAAAGCGAGAGAGAGGCATGGACATATATACACTAACAAACGTAAGGTAGATAGCTAGTGGGAAGCAGCCGCATAGCACAGGGAGATCAGTTCATTGCTTTGTGACCGCCTGGAGTGGTGGGATATGGAGGGTGGGAGGGAGGGAGACGCAAGAGGGAAGAGATATGGGAACATATGTATATGTATAACTGATTCACTTTGTTATAAAGCAGAAACGAACACACCATTGTAAAGCAATTATACTCCAATAAAGATGTAAAAAAAAAAAGGAGAACAATAACAAAGTGAAAACTAAAATTAGAATAGGAAACTAACAGCTATGTTAGAAAAAATATAAAAATAAAAATATAGATGAAACAACAACTAGAAGGTAAAACAGAACCACAATAGTAAAAAAGAGGAGGAGGAAAAAAAAAAAGTGGAAAAGGCCTTGGCTGTGGAGGGTGGGGCCTAAGCAGCGGTGAAGTTTGGGCAGTGGGCGGGCCCTATGCTTAGGACCCAAAGGGCTGGAAAAGGAAGTGGGGTGGGTGGGGGGGTTGTGGGAGGGGGGGCTTAGGCTCAACAGAACAGAAGCCCCCAGGCATGCCTCCTGCCTCTGGTCTTAGAGGGTGGGGGGGCCCCATCTGGGAGCCCAGCGTGCTTCCTGGGCTCCAGTGGGTGGTACAAATGCCCTCTGCTCCTCTACTGCTCCTCCAGTCTGGAGGTCCCCTCCCACCTGCCTCTCCTGATCTCCCCGCCCTCCTTCCTATGCCCCCAGGACCCACGCAGCCTGGAGGGGGCTTTGGAGGGCGTGGGACCAGCCTGGGGGCTCGGCAGGTTCCCAGTGCCCGAGTGAGCGTGGCAAACGTCCTCTGCTCATTTCCTGATCCTCTGGTCCTGGAGGGCCCCTCTCGACCGCCTCTCCTGTTCTCTCCTGGCCTCCCTTCTATGCCCCCAGGACCAGCCTGGCCCAGAGGGGACCACTGAGCGTGTAGGACCCAGCCCGAGAGCCAGGCAGAGTTCCCCAGCTGATCGGGCAGGGGAAATGCTGGGCCCGCTCCCCCTCTGATCTGAGCCCCTGAGGGTCCCTCCAGGCGTGGGAACCCCTCCCCTTCCTGCCTCTCAGTCACCCCTCAGGGGCGCCTGTCCTGTCCAGGCTCCACTTCTCCTCCCCCCTCAGTGTCCCCACATCCTACCGGTGCTCTTGGGGGTTCTTCCCATCTCCCTGGACGTCAGGGTCCCCCACCAGCATCCGGCAGGCACCCTAGTTGTGGGGAGATGGCGAACTCTGCATCTTCCCACACCGCCATCTTGACTCAGAACCTCCAACATAGGCTTTTTCTTCTCCTTCTTCTCTAAAGCCCACACTTCTTTTATTACTTCTATTTTTTTTAGCCTCAGTGTACTAAGTTGGTTAGTCTATCCTTATTCACTTCCCCTACCCTTACCAATCCATGTTTAAAAATATGAAAAGATGACCCACCTATCTAGCAATCCAAAAAATTCAAATTAAAGCAAGGAGAGATTATTTTTTACTGCTTCAACTTTGTCTTGCGGTGAAAGTCTAGTGAGATAGTCTTTCATTTTTACTCTTTAAGGGACTGGAAATTACACACAGCCTTTTGGAGGGCAGCTTGGCAATATGTATAAAGAGATATTATAAACATCCCATCTTTTGAGTCAGAAATTTCACTGATGGGTACTTCCCTGGTGGTCCAGTGGTAAAGAATCCACCTTACAATGCAGGGGGATGCGGGTTTGATCCCTGGTCAGGGAACTAAGATCCCACATGCCACAACTACTGAGCCCGCTTGCCGCAAACTACAGAGCCCACACGCTCTGGAGCCCATGCACCATAACTACAGAGCCCACGCGCCGTGGAGCCTGTGCACCACAACTAGAGGAGAGAAAACCTGCATGCCACAACTAGAGAGAAGCCTACACACCACAATGAAGATCCCGCATGCCTCAAAAAGGATCCTGCGTGCCGCAACTAAGACCCGATGCAGCCAAAAAGAAATTTAATAAATAAATAATTAATAAATAAATCTTTGAAAAAGTAAAAGAAATTTCACTGATGGAATTAGTGAAATGCAGATGGAGATTCACAGATCATTCCTTTCCCTCAAACTCCTGAGCTCCTCTTAGATTGACAAAATGAACTTTCCTGCCTTTGCTTATGTAGAAGTTCCTCATCTCTTTGGTCACACCCCACCAATGACCTTCAGATATAATCCACTGGAAAAGAAGTCTCTGCATCCATGATCCACTCTAGTACTGCTGCTTACTGTGCCCTATCCCTGAGGTGCTAACACAGCATGCCGACCAAGTTAGTGTTAGCATCTGACCATATAAAACTATATGTTCTTGCTTTATGCTAAGTTAATTTGTTGATGAAAATAAACGTATGTGAGATTCTCTAAGTTCTTATTAAAACCATGATATCTTTCTAATAAATTAATTAAATCATAGATGTATTTTGGCCTGTGTAATTTTCTTTAATATAAATGGACATTTCATTCTTTTGAGAGGACATGACTTTTTGTTAATAAACCTTATAATTTAGCTTAGTAGTAAATCAAGATCCAGACCAGTAAAGCCAGCGAATGATAATTATGCTTGGCTGTGTTAGTTATTGAGACTATGAATTAAAAGTTCCCTGAAAGTCCTCTCATGAGAAAGGAGAATCGCTAATATGACATTGTCATCTCTTTCTTGGGTCATTGTGCCTTTGCATAGGAATGAAATGTTCCCTTTACAAATGTGTAATACACATATTAGAATAAACTTCATAACTTAAATGCTTTTAACAGTCAAAAAAAGTAGATAGCAATTTATGCCCTTGCTTAATTATTTTAGAGTATGTAAAAAGCACGTAATAGAAGCAATAGTTGCTGTGCAACAAGGATGGCACATTTTTAAATAACTGAGTATTTACTAATTATCATGGATTTTTGTTTATTTCAAGTATTGCTTTGATGTGAAGAAAGCAAATTAATGTGCATGCTGAACATTTTAAATTGGTTCCAAATGCAGTGTTGTTACTTTTCAGTTAAAATGTTGTAATTAAGGGCTTCCCTGGTGGCGCAGTGGTTGAGAGTCCGCCTGCCGATGCAGGGGACACGGGTTCGTGCCCCGGTCTGGGAGGATCCCACGTGCCGTGGAGCGGCTGGGCCCGTTAGCCATGGCCGCTGAGCCTGGGCGTCCGGAGCCTGTGCTCCGCAGCGGGAGAGGCCACAGCAGTGAGAGGCCCGCGTACCGGGAAACAAAAAACAAACAAACAAACAAAAACTGTTGTAATTAAAACATTTCCCACAGCTAGACTGCTTACAATAAGTGATAGTCACCTATTGACTATCACTTTATAGTGCCATAAACAAATTCCAACCAAATATTTTCTTAGATTATTACTAAGATATCACATTATGGAACATCTTAGGATTATACTATTGACCTCATTTTAAACAGTACATAGCGTTTTGAGAAACCAGTAGTTAAAACAAACAAAACCTTAATTCCTGACTAAGCAAATGGATTGATAGTGAAAACTCAGGGAGAAAAAGTTTACTTCAAGAAATAATTCCAGCATTGAAGGGTGAGGCAAAAAAAATCTCAAATTCTTCTTTAAAATGGAAGAGCCAAATGGCCTAATAATTCCTAATGTACCTCAGTGTACTGTTAATAGAATTAAAAAAAAACAACTTGTAAAATACAATTTGACAGAGATAAAGTCGTCATTTAAAAAATATCAGTTTTCATTTATGTGTAATTAATGTATGGTTAAAATGAATATTGAGGGTACACTTTAATTTTTTAAATTATGCCATGTAATTTTCAAAATTGAATTAATAAAATTATAAAATTTTAGGTCTGGAATAGCCTGCAAAGATCATCTGATTTAAACCCTTAATCTACATAATAAAAATAGTCTCTATTATTAGAGTGTTTACTATATGCCAAGCCTTGTGCTAAATGCTTTTCATCAATATAATTTTAATCATTCTAACATTATTATTCCCATTTGCACATGGAAAAAAATAAAGCTCAGAGAAGTTAGGTAATTTGCCAAGGTTATATAGCCAGGAAATGAGAACTGATACAACACCCCCACCCCCTTCAAAAATGAGAGCTAATACAAAGTCCAAAATGTCTGTATTTGGCTTAGGTGGACTAACAGGAACCAGATTTACCCTCCTTCCTGAAACAACTAAAACACTGGAGAAAAGATAGAAACAATGGTTTCAAGACACTGGACATCAGGCAATGAAGGACAGTGATTCTTGGAGATAAGAGACAAACAAGATAACCCCTGTGATTGCCCTAACTTAGTGCCTTGAAATAAATTTAAGGCCATGGTACAGGGATTGGGAATCCAGGTGGAGTGTGGCAGATTCTCTGAGTTGAGGAGACCTTATGAAGAGTGCAGGGAATCTAAGTGGCTAGAATTCACAGGATAGTGTTCTCAGCTGCACAGAGAAAGAATATTGGATGTCTACAAAGAATCCCCATTAATTATATGTATGCTCAGTGCATATAAATGGGGAAACTACCCAGAGCAAGGGAGACCATCTGAAAGGATCAGAGATAATGCTTACACAAGGCCAATAATAATGCCTGTTCTCACCAGCCAGACTGGAAAACCTATAATTCATAGGGCAGTAGGTAGAGTTCTCAGAAGGGTCTTGCATCAGTAGTAGGGAATAATTAGCCCTAGACTAAATGCTGAGCTGGTCCTGCTCAACAAATTTTAAAAGGAAGGCATTAAAAAAACTCAAGCTGATTCCAAGAAACTTAACTACATCCCAGAAGAGAGTACAAGAATATTTATAAGAATACAAAAATATCCAGCATTTAACAAGATAAAATTCACAATGTCTAGCATCCAATCAAAAATTGCCCTGCATGGAAACAGGAAAATAGGACTCAAAATGAGAAGAAAGATCAACAAATAAAAATTGACTCAGAAAGGCACAGATGTTAGAATTAGCAGACAAGGACATTAAAACAGTTATGATAACTGTATTCCATATGTCCAAAAACTAGAGGAAAAATTGACCATGTTAAGCAGAGATGTGGAAGATATAAAAAAGACCTAAACTGAATTTATAGAGATGAAAACTACAATTGTCTGAGATGAAAAGTATACTGGATGGGATTAATGGCAGATTAAACATTCCAGAAGAAGAGGTTAGTTAAATTGAAGACACAGCAATAGAAACTATACAATGAAATAAAATAGAAAAGAGACTCAGAACAAAAAAAGGGCATCAGTGAGCTGTAAGACAAATTCAAGTGGCCTAATATATGTATAATTGGACTCCTCAAAGCACAGGAAAGAGAGAACAGAAAAAATATTTGAAGAAATAACAGTTAAAAAAAACAAAATTTGATGAAAACTATAAACCCACAGATTCAAGAAGCTCAGCACACCTCAAGCATTATAATCCAATTGCTCAAAATTATTAATAAAAAGAAAATCTTAAAAGCAATCAGAGAATAAAAGACATATATGAGGAACAAAGATAAGGGTGAGAGCTGATTTTTTTTTATCATAAACAATATAAGCAAGAAGACAGTGGGACAGAAAGTATTGAAAGAAGAAGGGTGGGGCAGGGGTGAGGGGGTGGTGGTGGGAGCTGTCAACTTAGAATTCTATACAAAGTGAAAATATTTTTCAAACATGAGGGTGAAATAAAGGTCTTTTCAGAATGAAAAAACCAGAAAAAATGTATCTCCAGCACACCCACACTATAAGAAATGTAAAAAGAAGTCCTTTATTCAGAAGGAAAATTATACCAGATGGAAATATGGATCTATACAAAGGAATGTAGAACACCAGAACTGGTAACAATATGGATAAATATGATATTTTTATCATTTAAATTTCTTTAAATTATAATGGACTATTTAAATTAAAATATTAATAATCTAATGAGATTTATAACACGTAGAAGCTAAATATATGACAACAATATCACAATAGCTGGGAAGGGAAAGATGGAAGTATACTATTGTGAAATTCTTTTTTTTCTTCTTTTAAGTGAAAATACAATTTATTGGCTCTCGTAACTGCAAAGTTCAGTGGTGGGCTACCTTCAGGCACAGCTGGATTCAGGGCTGTCAAGCTGGTTTTCTGCCAGATTGGTTTCATTTTCAGACTCAGAGTTGTCCTTCCTGATGGCAAAAAGGGAACAGTAGCTCCTCCCGTCTCTTTTCTGCATTCTTAGCAAAAAACTCACTGTAGCTGTCAGATTCTAACTGAATCATGTGCTTAGTCTTGAACCAATCACCACAGCTGGCAAGACTGGGCATGTTGATTCATTTGGACCTGGGTCACATGCTCACCCTTACAGGACAGATTCCCACTCAACCATATTGACTACAATAGGGGAAGAATGAATCCCTAAAAAAAAAAAGAAAAGAAAATAACAAATATCCCCTCAAGTTTTCAGTTGAAAGATAGGCCAAGAGATAGGGCAATGGGTAGGCAAACTGACAATGAGCTGGGAAATACAGTGGACCCTTCTGGGGGTACCTTCCTGGCAGATTACCCTTCTCTGAGAATTTCTCCATCTGCCTCATGGGTTGAGCCAGATTCCTTTCATTTGCCCCACTCTGGCCACTCTACACCCTTGAAACCCTGCTTTCTATCCCCAAAGCCTGAATTGAATGGATGAAAGTAATAGTTCCTGGACCCTCTGACTTTTGGTTGGGGTTGGTGAGTATGGAACAATGGCAGGAGATCTAAGGAAGGGAAGAAGGGGTCCTTTCATTTTAGTTTTATCCATCAACCAACCATCACAGCCCCCTTTTTCCTCCAGCCTTATAGAGATATTATTGACATGTGACACTGTAAGTTTAGTATGTACAACATGATGATCTGACACACACATATATGTGTTGCAAAATAATTACTACAATAGGGTTAGTTAACATATCCTTCACTTCACATAATTACCTTTGTTGTTTTGGTAGTGGTGGTGAGAATATTTAGATTCTTATACAATATATGAAGTGATATATCACAAGAAGATAGATTGCAATAAGTTAAAAATATATTCTATAAACTCTAAACCAACCACAAAAATAGAAAAACGAAGAGTTACAGCTAATAAACCAGCAAAGGAGATAAAATTGAATTTAAAAAATAATCCAAAAGAAGGCAGAAAAAGAGGGGAAAAAATGAGATGGGCCAAATAGAAAATGCATAGCAAGATAGATTTAAAGCTAATTATATCAATAATCAAATGAAATATAAATGGTCTAAACCAGGGTCAGCAAACTTTTTCTATAAAGGTCCAGTTAGCAAATAAAATATTTTTGGTTTGTGGAACATACAGCCTCTGTTGCAACCACTCCACTCCATCACTGTAGCTTAAAAGCAGCCATAGATGATATGCAAATAAATGGGCATGGCTGAATTTAGTCTGTGGACCACGGTTTGCCAAGCCCTAGTCTAAATACCCCCATTAAAAGACAGAGATTGTCATGTTGGATGAAAATGCGAGACTCTACTATATGTTGCCTATAAGAAATGTACTTTTATATAAAGAAATATTTTTAAAAATAGGTTAAAAGTAATGGATGGAAAAAAGATATGCTAGAACAAATCAAAAGAAGCTAAAGTAGCTACATTACAATCAAAATAGATTTCAGGGAAATAAATCTGAATATTTAGAATATTACCAAAGATAAAGAAGGTCATTTCATAATGGTAAAGAGATTGGTTCACCAAGAAGACATAATAATCCTAAATGGTTTTTCACCTAGTAACAGAACTTAAAAATTAAGCAAAAAATGATAGAACTACAAGGAGAAATAGACAAATCTATAATTAGAGTCAAAGATGTCAATAACCCTCTCTCAATAATTGATAGAAAAATATCCAGAAAACTCATTAAGGATATAAACTATGGAAAATAGTATAATAATTTATTTTGAAGAGATACAGTAAACACTATTACCAAATATGACCTAATTGATATGTATAGAATCCTCCATTTAACAGCAGAATACACATTCTTCTCCAGTGCACATGGGACATTTATTAAAGTAGATCATATACTGGGAGTAAATATGTCTCAATAAATTTAAAAGGATTCAAGTCATACAAAGTATTTTCTCTAACCACAATGGAATCAAATTAGAATTCATTAACAGTTATCTGGAAAAACATCCCCCAATATTTTGAAACTAAATAAATACCAAGTCCATGCTCTTAACCACTATGCCATGTAGATGTGTAGGAAGACAGCTGTGTGGAAAAACTCACCATGCTGAGCTATGGAGTCCACCAGAGACACCTGGGTGTGCAGCCCTCTCCACCTCATGGTAGCTCGAAGATCTTTGTGAAGGCACTTAATTTCTCTGAGACTATTTCTTACTGTAGACAGTGGGAATAATAATTATTGTATGTTCTTTCCAGGGTTGTAAGAATTAAATGAGTTAGTAGATGAAAAGGGCCCTGTACCATACCACCTAGCCTGTTTGTTACTTGGTGAACATTCTCTCCTTCCGCCCTCAGTTTACTCAGTTCTTGGCAGGACTTCAGTGCATAGTCTGATTCCTTAGCATTCGTATTTTTTTACTACAATACAAAGCCTAGTATTTGAATAGTCATCTACTTTTATAATATATTTATTCAGTGGTTAATTTAGAAATAATCTGAAGTATTAGTTTTCAACCAGTATTTGTTTTTAAACTTTTAGAAAATAGTATAATTTATTTTTAGGAGATATATTTTGTTTAATGATATATGTACATCAAATATAAACAAGTAGTCTGATTTCTACTTTGACATCAGAAACTCCCTTGGTTTTAAAGGGATCATCAAAGTAATCAGTGATTATATTTGGTGTTTGGCTCCACGAACAGTTAGAAAATGATATCAAAATCAGCCACAAAGATCTCACTTGGAAAATAATTAGTGGAAAGATAGCATTTTGCACACCAGTATTAGACACAAATATTATAAAACTCTAATTATGCATTTCAACAACAAATACAAAAGGAACTAAAAAACAACATACTCAGAATGCTCTGGAGTCATCAGAAGGCCTTCAGGGAGGAGACAGAGTTTGAGCTAGAGGAAGATATGGATGAATTAACATCTGGAATGTGTACACAGACAATAATTGATTTTTGTGTAGCTCTTGAACTCATATATTATTCATGCTGTTTTTTAGAGATTAGAATTTTTTCATGATTTTCAAAATTACTATTAGTTATTGTATAAAGCAGTTCATAACATATGTATGCACCATCACCTAATTCATTTATTTTGCATAAACATAAGTCTTGCCATCTAAGATACTTTAAACAAACAGCTCTTATCAACATGTCAAAAACGTAAACATGACAATTTGGTATGAATTCATCTTTTCAACGACAATATACCAGCTTAAGCAAATCATTGTTTGTGGGCTCATCACTTTGTTCAGACTCTTCAGATCGTGAAGGAACCAGTAGTGTCATCTCTCTGTGCTACAGAGTCAACACATTCAGATGGCTTTTGGCTTCCCACTGCAGCTTCCTTAAATGTTTAGAAATCCCACCTGAAGCTCATCACGTTGCTTCTCTTTCTCAGGTTGTGCAAATTAAAAATCAAATCAGAAATAGTAAATCACTCTTCTTTTTATCTACAGTGTTTTTCTTTCCCATCCTCCATCTATTCCTTCCTTTTTCCTCTTCTCCTTACCTACACTAGTTCATTCCAAGGAACAGTTCAGGGGCAAGAAGATCTCCTTTCTTCCTGACTCAGGTAGAACAGAACATTCTTCTCATTCAACCAGTCAGCCACCCCCTTTCCTTCCCTGAACTCTTCCTTTGTTTCCTCTTCATCAAGGGACTCTGCTGATTTGCTAAATGGCCTCTTCCCCATGATAAATTTAAAGAACTTCTGTTTTTAAAAGTTCTTCTCAAGTCCTTCTGTCATCTAATTTAGTTTGTCCTGTCCCACATAGTTTATGTACATCCTTGTTCTCTTAATTTGAATCCATATTTTGAAATATGTCTTTTTATCCTAAAATAACTCTGGCTCTACCAATTAACCACACAAGGAAATTTTTTTGAACACTTGATATTTTAGTACCTTGGCACAAATTTTTCTTGAGTTTTTCAAAAAATGTTTGTTTACTCTTTTTTTTTTTATAGTGTCATGGTATCTTGTGGGCTATTAACTCTTGAAGTTTTCTGAATGTTTTGCATTTGATTTCCTCCTTTCATGTGTTCTTATCTATTCCAGTGTGGCTGGAGCGCAGTAATCAAATGGGAAAGGCAGTAAAAGTCAGGTTGGAGAAGTCCAGGGCCGCCATACATGCTGTTCAGTTTGCATCGTGACTAATAGCACAGGCCAAGGGAGAGAAGGGAGCTGGAATCCAGCCTGGGCTCTGCTCACCAAGTCTTGTGCCCTGCCCAAGGCTGTGTTCATCTAAGGAAGGCATGCTTTTTTGATTTACACAAAGGTGTCATATGGGCTGATGGTGGTCCTGTAGAAGATCGTGTATGGAAGTTTGGATTTTATACTAATGCATTGAAAAACCACTAAGAAGGAATAAAATAATCCAATTTATAGTTTGTGAAGAACACTCTGCTGTGTATCAGGTGTTGGAGAGAGGCAGGAATAGAAGTAAGGAGGCCACTCAGGAGGTGGTGGTGACCACAACTAGGGTGGTGGAAGTAGAGGTGTAGAGAAATGGATGGATTCGATGCATCTTTTGGAGGCAAAATGAACAGGACTTGGTGCTGGATTAGGTGTGGAGGGTAAGGGAGACAGAAGCGTGAAAGGTGATTACCCCAGTTACTGACTCGAATAACTCGATGGGTGATGGTACTGTGTCCTGAGATGGGGAGCACTGAGGAAGGAACAGGTGGGGAGGGAATTGTATCAAGATCTCTGGTTCAGACAGTTTTTTTGAGATACCTGTGATGTATCTAAATGGCTACCAGGAGGCAAGTGAACACAAGTACCTGGAATTCAGAAGAACATCTGCTCTTTTTTCTGAGGGCCCTGAGGCTCTCCTTGTCTTTTGTAATCTGCTAGCAACACACCTGAACAGTTCTATCATGTTCCTAAATGATTATCGGTATCCTTTCCCCCAAACAATCCAGACATTTATTTTGAGAGAGCCAAAATAACTCCGTGCATTGAGTATAAACATAACTGTTTTGCCTTGATGCAAATGGTCAGTCCTATACCCAGTGCAATAAATCCCACAGACCCCACACTGGGACTAGTCTTCTATGTGGATTTTATGTAATTTAAATGGCTTCCTGAAAACTTTCTTAGCAAACTTTCTGTTTCCTGGTACCCTAGTTTCAGTATCCCCTTGAGAAATTCAGGTTGACCTCTCTCCTTCTCCTCTTAGTGGCCTGAGAATCACAGTCACAGTAAGTCATGTTTGACGGTTTTTCTCCCAAGTTATCTGGCATTTAATCCCTCTTAGAATTTATAATCATGGCACAATGTAAATCTCGAGCCGGCCTGTCACTGGGATCCCTTCTCTACTCCACTATATAGTCTCCCAGGGCTAAATGACTCCAGGACTCATAGATTTGTTCTCTCGCTCCAGTAGGCAGAGCCAAAACCAATGGTTAAAAACCATGGGGAGAGAGATGTTGGCTCAACTAAAGGAAAAACTTCCTAATGCTGAGCGCTATCTGAAAATGGAAACGCCTGCTGGGGAAGGAGTGAATTATGGTTTCTGGTGGTGTTGAGGCACAGAGCAGACGATGATTTGGTGCAAATTCCACGGTAGAGTCTGAAGTCAGGGTGTAGAAATAATCTCCACTGCCTATTGAATCCCTGCTTGTGCAAGAGCTTTACACAGATGTTTCATCTCATTTATAATCCTCATAACGACCCCCAAGGGAATTAGTTATAACCACATCAGGAGAGGTTACAGTCACAATTTAAGATCACACAACTAGAGTGGCAGAGCCAGGATTTAGAGCCAGGATTTAAACTCAATCCAAAGCCTTTGTTTATTCTTCCACAATTCATGGAAGCTTGAGAAAATGAACTAGGGGATTTCTAAGGTCCCTTCCAGCACCGTGATTTTATGTGAGTCAAAATCTGGATACGGGCATCACTGACTATGTTTTCCTTCAATCAGCCTTCTGGCCTCAATCGCATTAAAATGATAATCTTTGTCCCCAAAACTGTCTGATCTCTATCAAGAAAGGACCATTTTTTAAAAATCGACATTTATTCCTTGTATCCACTCTTAGTTTTCAGCAGAACTTAGTGTAAGAGCCTCAAAATCTTTTGTTTTTTCCTTATAGGGTTGCTGGCAAGAACTGAGTTTACACCATAAATGTACAGAAGATGAAGCTTTTAGTATTTCTGAAAACTGTTATAATATATTGTACTAACTTCTCTACTCATTTTACAGGTTTTGATGGTCTTAGAAGATGTAACACTATTTGACCTAAGATCAACTTTTCTGGCCCGAGTTCTGAGTCAGATTGTTTTTAAACATTAGAATTTAAAAATTAATATTAGGATTAGAATTTTTTAAATGATTAGATCCTGAGTTCTCATCACAGGAAAAAAAATCTATTTCTTTAATTTTGTATCTATATGAGATGATGGATGTTCAGTAAACTTATTGTGATAATAACTTCAGGATATATGTAAGTCAAATCTTTATGCTATACACCTTAAACTTATACAGCACTGTATGTCAATTATATCTGAATAAAACTGGGAGAAAAAATATGAGTCTGAAAATAGGCTTAATTTACTTATCTTAAGATAAAATGGCTCTATTTGTGTGTTAAATGCTATTTTCTAGGTTGAAGCTGAACTCGCCAAGGAAAGGGCCCAACATTTAGTTGAATTTCAGGAGCAAGCTCTTCTCTTTGAAGAAGTTAAACTGGAACTCGATATTGAAAAGGAAAAACACCAAGAAATAATCCAAAAGTGTAAGAAAGAAAAAGAAGAACTACAAATGAAGGTCTGTCATTATGATGTTCATCATTATTTAATGGGTTTGAAACTGTAGATGTTGGTTATTTCCTCCTAAGGACACCACTATATTTATAACTCCTGTAGATTTTCTCATGGTCATTGTGCCTTAGTTTTAGGTAGATAGAATGGTTTGGCTATTCTCCAGAATGAATGACTGAGATAAATTATATAAGCATACAATCCAGCTATGTATGGTATTTTTTCCTACTAAAATAAACCTATTTTTAAAACAGCATAAATTATATAACTAATAATTAGCATGGTTAGATGTTCCAATACCTCAAGTATCC
The DNA here is from genome assembly GCF_963455315.2 of Globicephala melas. NCBI lineage: Eukaryota > Metazoa > Chordata > Mammalia > Artiodactyla > Delphinidae > Globicephala > Globicephala melas. The sequence continues at coordinate 107,209,168 of NC_083317.1, read as the reverse complement.
AACAAAAGATAATGAGGTGTTTCACATAATTAAAATTTTACCAACAATTAAAATTTTACCAAAAATTTTACCAACAATTAAACAATTTTACCAACAATTAAAATTTTACCAACAATTAAAAATTAAAATTTTTCCCTTTAATGGCAAATATTTTCAACTCTAAATATTTTTGAATGAAGGGAAATATTTTTTAAATGTAATCACACCTCCATTTCTTTTTTTCAAAGTATCATTTTAACTTTATTTTATTTATTTATTTATTTTTGACTGCGTTGGGTCTTTGTTGCTGCGCACAGGCTTTCTCTAGTTGCGGTGAGCAGGGGCTACTCTTCATTGTGGTGCACGGGCTTCTCATTGCAGTGACTTTTCTTATTGCAGAGCATGGGCTCTAGGCACGCGGGCTCTAGTACTTGTGGCTTGTGGGCTCTAGAGTTCAGGCTTAGTAGTTGTGGCGCACGGGCTTTGTTGCTCCGTGGCATGGGGGATCTTCCCGGACCAGGAATCGAACCTGTGTTCCCTGCATTGGCAGGCGAATTCTTAACCACTGCGCCACCAGGGAAGTCCCCATAATTTCTTAAGCAATGCATCCTAAACATAATACAAGGTTTCGTTAAGGTTCCCTTGTTTTCATAACACCTGAGAGTAGAATGTGTGTGTGTGTCTGTGTGTGTGTGTGTGTGTGTGTGTATTAACCAAGACCCAGTGGTGAAGTCATATTTTTGAATAAACTCATTAAGAGTCTATGTAAATTAGCCTTAAATGAGACTTACTGGCCTCTACTTTGGTGTATAGCGGGTATGGTACAGCCTTTTCAGTAGCTCATTGGGAACGATAGGCAGGGCTAGCCACGTGAGTGTAGCACCATAGGTCCCCACACTCAAAAAGGCCTTTCAGGTTTAACATTCTGCAAATGCTGTCTTGAAATTCTTAATAATTTTACATCTGGGGGGACTTCCCTGGTGGTCTAGTGGTTAAGACGCCCCCTTCCAATGCAGAGGGTTTAACTTCCAATGTGAGTTGGATCCCTGGTCAGGGAGCTAAGATCCCACATGCCTTGGGGCCAAAAAGTCAAAACATAAAACAGAAGCAATATTGTAACAAATTCAATAAAAACTTTAAAAATGGTCCACATCAAAAAATAAATTCTTAAAAAATTTTTTAAAAAGTAATTTTATCTCTTAATTTGTGTTTTGTTAAGTGAAGTCATATTGGGACAATGGAGTATGTGCTGGGAACTTGTAACCTGGCTCACCTTAGGCCCCTCCTCTTCTGGACAGATTCTATCCTAGACAGACCTCTTGCTTCCTGGCTCCTGCCCCCCACCCCACTTTTCCCGTAACCTTGTGACTGCTGTTGCAGTCCCCAGGTGGCTCAGGACCAGCAGCAGGGGAATGCTGAAAGGCAGGCCCCAACTTACCAGGGCTACAGTCTTTCAAGAGAAATCATAAGTCCAGATTTTGTGAGTGAATTCTCTTGATTTTTTTTTTTAAAGGAATATTATTCAGCTTTATTCACTTATTTATTTTTGGCTGCACTGGGTCTTCATTGCTGTGTGTGGGCTTTCTCTAGTTGCAGTGAGCAGGGGCCATTCTTCGTTGCGGTGTGCAGGCTTCTCATTGCAGTGGCTTCTCTTGTTGCAGAGCACAGGCGCTAGGTGCACAGGTTTCAGTAGTTGTGGCACACAGGCTCAGTAGCTGTGGCTTATGGGCTCTACAGCACAGGCTCAGTAGTTGCAGCGCATGGGCTTAGTTGCTCCGCAGCATGTGGGATCTTCCTGGACCAGGGCTCGAACCCGTGTACCCTGCATTGGCAGGTGGATTCTTGACCACTGTGCCACCAGGGAGGTCCCTTGATTTTTAAAATGTTGACTCCCTTTTTAAAAAATCAAAACATGTTTGTGGCTATGTGAGCCTCCTCTCCCCAGGATAACCTGCTCTGTTTCAGCGTCAGCTCTCCTCTGGATGAAGGAAACTACTGTTCAGACCTAGCAGTGGCCCTCTTCCTTCCTGGATTAATTGAAGAAAATGGAATATAAATTTAATTTATAAAATTACTAATGTGGTAAATAGATTTCTTGTAAAAGTTATTCTTAATGTAAATTTAACATTTGAAACAAATTTTGGATACATAACTTAAGTAATGGTTCACAAAATCCTTGGAACTTTGGTCTATGAATGTTTTCCAGATTCTTCATGGGCTGATTTCTTGTACTAATATTTATGTGACAATATCCATAGCATAAATAATAAGGATATGTTTCATCAGAAGGAGTTTTGCTCTTCCTGGTCTGTTTTCTGTTATTTGTTTTGCTTTTTAAGGAGAAAAAAGTAAGTAATCTTTTCCCTTCTAAAGAATTTCATGACTTTGAGGAGAAGTTTCTCAAGTTATTCTTTCCTCTCTTTGTCTAGAGGTACCACCTTTAGAAGCAGTATATTTTCTAAGTATTCTGGTATCGTCTAGAACTGCACTGTCTAATGTGGTAACTTATGTGTCTACTTAAGTTTCAATTAATTAAAATTAAATTGAAAATTGAGTTCCTCACTCATGTTCGCCACGTTTCAAATGCACAAGAGCCCATACTAACAAGCGAGAGCCTATTATGTGCATTTCTTCCCAGCTTAACGAACAGTGATATCACCTTCATAGCTTGGAATTGGCCAAGGTGAGAGTATTCACACCATGGAAATTAGATATAAATCTGGCTTTTGTGTGTGTATGTGTGAGTCCGTTGTTAAATATCTACCAGCACACCACTATCAATAGTCACATGTGGCTAGTGGCTACCATATAGGACAGCACAGGATATTTCTATCATCACAGAAAGTTCTGTTGGGCAGGGCTGCTATAGAAGGTGTAGTGTCTAGGGTACCTCCAGTCATCATATTCAAGAAAGAAAAAAAATATATCGAAGGAAAACTTAACTGGTATGGTTTGAGTAGACTATAGGTGTGGTGCTCTCCTACATGCATCCCCAAACATCAGGCATTTCTAGGTCCCAAAGCCACCCTAAAGTGAGTCCAGACAGGCACTTGATCAAGACTTGAGCTGTCCTTGGTAGCTCAGTTCAGCCACAGAGATTTATGTATTTCCAAGTATGCCCAAGTGATTAATGCAATTCCATTTTAGTTGATAAAAATAAAATTTTAGTCTTAACTTTTAAAATCTTGAAGCCCTATATATGTCATAGGATTTGTTTTCATCAGATCAGAACACCAGTTATTTAGAATAAACCTCTTAAAACCACGAGAATTCTGTGGATACCTAGAGACTATCACCCACAAACTAAGGCAAGATTTATCTTACAGATATCTGACTTAATTGAAGGCGCTACTAAGGATCTAAGGCTGAAAGTGGCTGCTCTTGAAGAAAAGCTCCATGAATCCCATATTCAATATACTGAAGAATCTGAGTTAAAGGAGAAAGAAATCGAAAACCTTAAAAATTTGGTTGCAGAATTTGAATCACGCTTGAAGAAGGAAATTGACAGTAATGATTCAGTTTCAGAGGACTTGAGGAAGGAAATGAAACAGAAGTCAGATGAACTGGAAAGAGTAATGCTGGCACAAGCACAACTGATACAGCAATTCAACCAGTCCCAGGAAGAGGTAAGAAGCAGGTGATGGTACCATTGCAATTAGTGGAAGAGTGCATGTTCTTTCAACAAACAAAACAGGAAAGGTAGCTTGGTGTCATGCAAAGAGTCCTGGACTATTAATCAGAGATCTGGGGTCATATCCTGGCTCTGTCCTTAACTAGGCAGGCACTTAACCTCTCTGGACCTGGCTTCCTTTTCTGTAAAATGAATAATACATTTAACTACATAATCTCTAAGGTTTCCTGAGCCAGTTCTACTGTGTTGCAAATGACCATTTAAAACCTCTCAGATTAGAAATCTTTATAAATTTATGTCTTATTTGTTGTGACATTAAATCTTTGCCAAAGAAACTTTTAGAGTACTTGCTGCTTAAGTTAATATTTTGGACAATATATTTGAAAAACAATTGTTCTTTAGGGTTTTATTTTTCTGTCAATCTAAAGTTATAAGATAATTTACATGTAGTGGTCTTCTTTCCTATGTATGCATGATTATTTCAGCAGTGTTTTTATTTAAACCAGAGTAGACTTATTTCGATTTGAAATTTTTTTCCTAAGAAAATCTTATTTCTGAACTGCTGAACAGTTTAGAAATGGTGGATGCTATGGAATGAATGTGTGTGTGTCCCCCCACATTCATATGTTGAAACCTAATCCCCAGCGTGATAATATGTGGAGGTGGGTCTGTGGGAGGTGATTACATCTTGAGAGATGAACTAATTTCCTGAATGGGGTTAGTGCCCTTATGAAAGAAAACTTCCTCGCCCCTTCCACCATGTGAAGACACAGCAAGAGGATGGCCATCTTGAATCAGGAAGCGAGCCCTCACCAGACACCAAATCTGCTGGCACCTTGTTCTTGAACTTCCCAGCCTCCCAAACTGTGAGAAATAATGTTTGTTGTTTGAACCACACAGCCTCTTGTATTTTGTTATAGCAGCCCAAACTTATTAAGGCAGTGGGGCAATTTTCCAATAGCCAAGAATTAGAATATTGTCACATTAGAACATTTGATCCCATTTATGACAGTATAGCAAATAAAGGCAAATGGAGGAAGATTCTGAATGTTAGTTATGAGTAATTTTGGGGGGGTTTTATTGGCATCTTAATAAAAGAATAAAAGGAAAGTGCTAGTAGTAATATTGATCGTTAACAAACATACCATGTTTTCTTCCTGTATTTAAATTATCAACCCAAATTAAAAGTTTATGCTATCATTATAATTATGAAGTGAACCTATTGCAAAGAAATTTTAAGTTAAAATGTAGAATTAGCAGAATACTGGATCAAGAATAATGCCTAAAACCCTATAGAGTAGGAATTATTTCCATGTTACAGATGAGGAACTGACTCAAGATATTTGAATAATTTGTAAGCTCACACAACATGGTGGAGCGAAGATTCAAATATGAATCTCCAAGATTTGACTCACCAAACTTCATCTCCATGAATCTCTATACTTCCTCTTTTAGGATACCAGAATTCTAGTTATTCTGCTTCCAAATTTCAAAGTGACCTCAGGCTTGGCACTCAACATCTCCAGGACACACACACACACACACACACACACACTGTCTCTCTCTCTCTCTCTCTCTCTCACTTTTAGAATAACAACAAACACACTAGTGCTTACTCCACCAGATGGTTAGGGTGTTACGTGATTGAGTGTCTCCTGTTGGAACACAGCAGCACAGCCTCCCTTGAAAAAGGGAGCTGCTCCACCAGTCCAGGCAGGAGTGGCAAGAGTGAGCACACATGGATCCAGCTCTGCTGGAGAAGGAGAGAGGTGATGCTTCAAATGAGACAGCAGTGTTGAAGTTCAAGAGGAGGAGGGACAGCAGATTAAAGGAGAAAAAACTCAAAGTTACTAGACCAGCAGGTTTTCTAACTCCTAAATCCCCAAAAGAAATGGCAATATGGAAAGTGACGAGTAACTTATAAACTAGGACATGTAGAAAAAGACTGAAGGGTCAAATCCAGTAAATATATAATAGGCAACTATTCAAGTGCCAGGCACTGTGCTAGTCATCAATAGGCAATTATGAACAAGACTGGCAACTGCCATTCCCTGCTTTCAAAGAGGAATTTACAGAAAATATTATGTGAGCAATTAAACTGACATCCAGAGGAAAGAATGGCCTAAAAAGAAACTTCTCATATAAAAAGCACAGACTAAAAGCTAAAATATTGGCCATAAGGACTTGCATTAGTTTTCTATTGTTGCATAACAAATTGTCATCAAAATCAGTACTTCAAACAACATTTATTATCTCATAGTTTCTGAGTGTCAGGGATCTGAATGTGGGGCTTAGCTGGATGCCTCTGGCTCAAGGCCTCTCATGAGGTTGGTGTTAGGGTGTCAGGGGCTGCAGTCTCATCTAAAGGCTCAACTGGGGGAGCGTTGGCTTCCAAGCTTACTTATGTAGTTGTCAGCCGGATTTATTTCCTCAAGGCTGTTGGGCTGAGAGCCTCAGTTCAATGCTGGCTGTTGGTCAGAGGTCCCCACTCAGTTCCTTCCAACACGAACCTCTCCAAAGAAGAGCCTACAACGTGGCAGCTAGCTTCCCTCAAAACAAGCGAGTGAGAATGAGAGCATGCAAGAGAAGGTGCCCAAGCTAGAAGCCACAGTCTTTTTGTAACCTAATCTCAGAAGTGGCATCCCACTGCTTTCGCTGCATTCTATTCATTAGAGATGAAACAACAAGTCCAGCCCACACTCAACACAAAGGGATTGCACAAGGCTGTGAGCAGCAGGAGGGCAGGGATAACTGGGAGCCATTTTAGAGGCTGCCAATCTCAGGGCCTCTGGAGGTAATTTTGGCAAGAAAAGCTAGGCTAAAAGTGGAGAGCAAATATCTTTTTCACACAAAAGGAGCTACATTTGGAGTTCTTCCTGCTTGTTATAAAAGGAAGCCACTTAGAGATAAAGTTTTATTTTTTTAAATGTGGACTTTCGAAAGATACAAGACACTGAGTTGGTATTTAAATGATCATGGATCATTATTGGGGAATAGAAAGAGATCAGCACAAAAGTAGTTACCTAAGGACATGCCTGAGGGCAGACTTTCCATTAGAAGTTAAATAATTACAACTGAACTGTAAGAGTAAATAATTAAGGCTGCTTCTCTGGTTAAGTATGCTAAAGTCCAGAATATTCTTATAAAAATAGGAAATGAGCTAATAAAAGTGATAGGAGTTATGAGCCAGAAAGAATCAAGGTTGTTAACAGGTAAAGTGAAAAGCACTACTTTTTTGTGACCATGCATTCCAGACACTTGAAATTTCTCAGGTTCTGGAGAAAAAAAAAAGCTTCATTTAAGTGGAGAACAAATTCCCATTAAAAAGAAGATAAATCAATGGTCTAATAAGGAAGCTAATTAAGGGGAGGAAAGCCCTGCTCTCATTCAAGAGGCCAGAGAATAGATAGAACTTTGTTTTTAATTGTATAAAGAAAGTTCTCAAGGATAGGAGGAAAGCCATAGCCTCTAAAGGGCAAAATGGACATTCCTGCATGGAGCAGGGATTAGTGGAGAGCTGCCACAGAGACGAGGGTCAAGAAGGTGAGGCGACAAAAGGTGCAGGTCAATAAGAAGAAAGCAAATGGGAAGTAAAACTGTATGGGAAACGTAAATGTGAAAAGGGGGCTCCTGAAATTCTATATAGGGCGAAGACACAGACATGAAAATTGGAACATTAAAAAAAAAAAGTAGCAAGTCAGAAAAGAAACATAGTATGTTAGAGAATAGGACATTATCATTTAAAGTCAGGTTAAAATAGATCACATGCTTCTTGCTGCCAGTTTTCCTTCCTACTAGCTCTGTATGAGTCCTATCAAGACAGTGTGGCCCCGATGTTAGGGGCCTTGTGATCCAGAGGAGGAACGTGGTAAATCTGAAAAAACAGTCCATGTACAGCTATCAAAGGAAAGCCCGTACAGAGAGTGCAATATTTTTGTTGTCTTAAAATTATAGATAAGGAAAACATAAGGGGCAGAAGTTTTAAATTCTACTACTTCCTGCAGCTATTTGATGAAAATGGAAGATTCAAAAATAGGAGGGATTGCTCTTGGTTAAACATGGAGAATTGAATGCATATGTTTATCTCTGCTTCCATGCCAAACACCACTAAAATGACAGTAAGTTAATAAAAAGTGAATAAATCCATAAGGAAAAAAGAACAAGAAAGGAGGTGACACTAGATGAAAAAGACGTTGACTAAATTTTGGAAAATGGAAAGTAAGGTATGGATGAGAGGTAATCAGCAGGCTACGGCTATTGAAACCTAATGCCTGCGGAGAGTGTGGGAGTATGCGGAATCCTAAAAGGAGCAAACCCAATCACGTGACATGACACTGGAAAGGCTCAGGAATTGAGGACACCAGATACCTCTGAAAGAGGGAGAGAAGAGTGGATCTGAAAACAGGGCTGTTTGAATCATTGTAAAAGGAGCAAATAGATGCTTAGATGCCCTCTCTAACCCAAGCGGCCCCCACCTACGATCCTGGCAGGATACCAAAGGTTTACACTCTAGAAAAACTGAATGCAAGAGGCTTTGGTCTTGAGGATACACAACAGCAGAATATGGGATAAGGCAAGAGCTGGACTGAAGGTCTGTGTATTATAGGGTGAGACCTCCCAGTCCCTAAAACCCACTCACTTCCCAAAACACAGACAACCAGGCTTATCTATCAATATCCAGGAAATTGGAGGAGACTTCTGTGGCGAAATGAGCTAGCTCAACAGAAAAGACCTCTGGATACTGACAATTGGGGTCTTTTAATTAAAAGGTTTTTTTTTTAATTGGAGTATAGTTGCTTTTCAATGTTATGTTAGTTTCTACTGTACAGCAAAGTGAATCAGCTATACGTATACATATATTCCCTCTTTTTCGGATTTCCTTCCCATTTAGTAGGTCACCACAGAGCACTGAGTAGGGTTCCCTGTGCTATACAGTATGTTCTCATTAGTTATCTATTTTATACATAGTAGCAATAGTGTATATATGTCAATCCCCATCTCCCAATTCATCCCACCCCACCATCCCCCTTGGCATCCATACGTTTGTTCTCTACATCTGTGTCTTTATTTCTGTTTTGCAAATAAGGTCATCTATACCATTTTTCTAGATTCCACATAATATGCATTAATATACAATATTTGTTTTTCTCTTTCTGACATACTTCACTCCATATGACAGTCTCTAGGTCCATCCACATCTCTACAAATGACCCAATTTCATTCCTTTTAATGGCTGAGTAATATTCCATTGTATACATACACCATATCTTCCTTATCCATTCCTCTGTTGATGGACATTTAGGTTGCTTCTATGTCCTGGCTATTGTAAATAGTGCTGCAATGAACATTGGGGTGCATGTGTCTTTTTGAATTATGGTTTTCTCTGGGTATATGCCCAGAAGTGGGATTGCTGGGTCATATGGTAGTTCTATTTTTAGTTTTTAAAGGAACCTCCATACTGTTCTCAATAGTGGTTGTATCAATTTACATTCCCACCAACAGTGCAAGAGGGGTCCCTTTTCTCCACACCCTCTCCAGCATTTATTGTTTGTAGATTTTTTGATGATGCACATTCTGACCAGTGTGAGGTGATACCTCATTGTAGTTTTAATTTGCATTTCTTTAATAATTAGTGATGTTGAGCATCTTTTCATGTGCCTCTTGGCCATCTGTATGTCTTCTTTGGAGAAATGTCTGTTTAGGTCTTCCACCCATTTTTTGATTGGGTTGTTTGTTTTTCTGATATTGAGCTGTGTGAGCTGTTTGTATATTCTTAAGTAAAAATTATATCCATGTCCAATCTACCCACTGAGACATATACCGGTAAATAAGCCCGTATGCAGGCACACAGAGCTTCCAGTAACATTTTGAAGACTCATTTTTAAGCCCCAAAAGCCAAGAATCCCCAACCATTTGAGGAGCACCTCTAACATGAAAGGCAGAAGTCAGGATCAAACAAATAAGCAAAAAAAGAACTCATAGGAGACAGATACAAAACAATGTGGGAAGCAAAAGTGAGCTTCAAAAAAGAGCACAATTAATATCCTTAGAGAGAAAAGAGAAGATATTGTATCCATGAAACATGAACAGAGGCTATTAAAAAAAAAAAGAACAGGAATGAGTATTAAAATACAAGAACTGAAATAAAAAATTTAATATTTGGCTTAGATGATAAAGATGAAGAAATTACCCAGAAAGTAGAAGGAAAAGGCAAAGAGATGGAGAGAAGAAAAGAAAATTAGAAGATCAAGCCAGGATGTCTAATACCTCATTAATAGGAGTTCCAGAAAGAGAGAACAGAGAAAATGGAAGGGAGAAAACTATCCAGGAACTAATCCAATAATTTTTCGAAGTACTGAAGGGCATTTCTATATTGAAAGGGTCCACTCAGTATGATGGATGGCAAAGCAAACACATCATGAAATGTCATTACCTTAAGGACAAACGTAAGTACTTAAAAGCGTTCAGGAAAAAAAGAGGGGTCACTTAAAAAGGATTAGAAATCAAAATGGCATCTTTACAACAGCAGTAGAAACTAGAAGCCAATGGCTTCCAAATGCTGAAGGAAATTTTTTTCCAACCTAGGATTCTATATCCTGCTAAATCATCAATTAAATGCAAGTGTCAAGGATATTTTCAGACATTAAAGTCCTCAAAAACGGTACTTCCTTTGCAGCCTTTCTCAGGAAGCTGTTAGAAGATATACGACACCACAAAGAGGGAGTAAACTAAGAAGGGAGAAGACACAGGAATCAGGAAATGAGCGTTCCAGCACAGGAGAGAGGTAGAGGGATTCCCCAGGATGATGGTGGGAAGAAATCCAAGGATGACAGCAGTGCAACAGATTTAGAGAATAGCCAGGTTGAGCTCTGCAGAAGAATGGAGGGTTTTTAGAAGTATGTCTCTGATAAAAAAGAGAACTGATAGATTACATGGAGCGCTTGAACATGTTGAGAGGATATTTACACGTCTGTAAGTAGGTTTGGTGAAAAATTAGTTATCAACACCTAGAAAATTAAGCAGATAAGTAACGGGATAATAATAAACTCTAGAAGGAAACTTTGCAAGAAAGAAAATGTAATCATAGTACACTGCGTGGCTAAGATGTGCATAATATTTTTATACTATAATCATATAAGGTGTAATATAGATTTGACTGAAAATTGCTATAGAAATTGGGAAGATTTTCCAATAAAATTGTGATAGAAGCTTCTCCCAAAGGAGCAGAAACATCTCCTAATGGGGGGAAGAGAAACAACTGTTACGAGTTGAAATAGGAAGTTAAATCCTTGTCTTTCATTCTATGAAATCAGTAGATAACGACTTCAAAACTGAAAACTATGAGATAGCTGTATAATGATATTATTTAGGACTATGGAGACAAATATCATAAGAAACAGCTTAAAAACCTGAAAATGGTTGTTCCTGGGAGGCAGAACTTGTAGGTGTGAAGGAATACTTTATTTCATTATAATTTTATAGTATTTTAATTCTTAACTATGCATAATATATTACCTTAATTTTAAAAAATAATTTAAAATAATGGAAAGGAGTAAATTATAAAGAGGACCTGATAGAGAGAGCAGCAGAGGAAAGGATAAAGGACAAGAGTATAGAAGAAGAACCAGGAAAGTTATAAGTAAAGCAAATAAACAACAGAATACGAAGCTTAATGAGATATTTTTTAAGATTATGAGAAATTTAGAAATTAAGACAAAGCAGATTCTAGCTTAAATTTCAGTAACAGGTGCCTGACACACTTCTGTTTATTCTTCAAGTCTGAACAAAAGGAGAGCTCCTCCATGAACCCACAGAATCCCAGAGGCAAGCTTGGGTATACATCTGTGTGCCTAATGTGGCTGTTTTTGTTTTTTTTAATCTTACTTTTTTATTGAAGTAGAGTTGATTTACAATGTTGTGTTAGTTTCTGGTGTATAGCAAAGTGATTCAGTTTTATATATATATATACATATATATATGTGTATATATATATTATATACATATATATCCTTTTTCATTATAGGTCTAATGCAGTTGTTTATGCACTCATTTAACATGTAAATAGTTGTTTTCTTGTTTTTGTGGTACACGGGCCTCTCACTGTTGTGGCCTCTCCCATTGCGGAGCACAGGCTCCGGACGCGTAGGCTCAGCGGCCATGGCTCATGGGCCCAGCCGCTCCGCGGCATGTGGTATCTTCCCGGACTGGGGCATGAACCCGTGTCCCTTGCATCGGCAGGCGGACTCTCAACAACTGCACCACCAGGGAAGCCCCAATAGTTGTTTTTTAATAGATGCTAAGATGAAGTATTAATTTGGGTAAAGGCATACTTTCTGAGGGAGAGGACTCTCTGAAGAGATAATATTCAAGCAGACCTGAAGTGAGGAAAAGAACATTCCAGGCAGAGCGAACAGGAAGTGCAACGGCCCTGTGGCTAGGAACATCCTGGGAACCTTCAAGAAACCACAAGGAAGTCAGCAAGCATTCCTGGTGCTTAGTAAGCAAGGAGGATGTGGTAGAAAGCAAGGTTGGAGGGGCCAATTCATGTGGAGTCTTTGAAGGCAGTAAAGACTTTGGATTCTTTTCTAAGTGTGATGAAAAGCTACCTGGGAATTTTGAACAAGTGAGTGACATGATCTGACTTATTTTTAGAGAATAACTCTGACTGCTTTGTGGAAAATAGGTTGCAAGGTGGTGGGGGGAGGCAAAAATGAAAGCAGAAAGACCTATTACAAGGTCCTTGAAAAGGTCTAGAAAAGCATTGATGGTCATCGTGGTAAAGGAGGTGACAAGTGGCCAGATTTGGTATATATTTCCTAGATGGAGGCAACAGAAGTTGGAGATGGGTTGGATGATATGAAAGACTAGGAAGGGTCAAGGATAACTCCAGAGTTTGGAATCTCAACAACTGAGAGTGAAAGTGCCATTTACTGAGATGGGAAACACTGGTCAAGGAATGCAACTGGGGAGGAATGTCAAGAATTTGATTTGGGACATGTTAACCTTAATATGTATGTTAGATATCCAAACGGAGGTGTTGAATGGGCGGTATGTTCAGGGGAAGGCTGACTAGAAATGCTGATTTCGGAGACGTCCACAAGTAGCTGATACTTATGCCTTGGGGCTGAATGAGATCACCCAGGGCATGAGGTAACAAAGAAGAGGGTGGAGAACTCTCCAACTCTGAGAGGCTGGGAGGAGGAGGAGACTAGGCCATGGTGACAGAGAGGGAATAGCTAGTGAGGTAGGAGGAAAAGAGGAGACTAACAAGGACTGTAAGGAAAGAAAGTGTCTAAGGAAAGGAGCATGCAACTTAGGCTCACAATCTCCTGTATAAGAACTTTGATTTCAGATAGGTTTTGGAATTCAACTTTGAATTTTAGAAAGTTAACAAAATGCACATGCCCCTGGAGATCTAGAGTAGCCTCTTCCATGCAGTGACATTAATATTTCTGCAGTGAAACACAGGAATGGCCCCATGAGTGAAATAACAAGACTATCAGTCCAGTCAGATTTTATTACCAAATGTTACAAGTTAGACACATTTTTCTTTACTGAGCTTTTTGGATGTCAGAATTGTGGCTAATGCATTGTAGATGTGTATTTGCTTTCTTTCTTTACAACAGCTGTTTTTGCTGTTTCTGTTGGTTCACCTGACCATCTCTTGGCATCCTGGATCTGTTTTTGTTTAAAAAACAAAAAAGGAGAGTATATATGTTTCTCTATAGGATCACATACATAGAGAAATGTCAGGAAAAAGTGAAGAGAGAATTTTCCCCAAACTATTTACAGTGGTCACCACCGGGGGATAAGAAGAGATGGGCAGAGGTTTCACTTCTTATAGCTTTTTAAAATTGGGGGGATTATGGATGACTTTTAAATTTTTTGGTGTTCTGAATATTTTCCAAATGTAAAGCCTATTTAAAAAAAAAAAACCTATTTATTTAGGAAAGTTTACTAATACATCTGGTAAGGATGGGTCTAATTAAAATTTAGGAATACATACATTTGAAAACATAAATAGCTTTTCTGCAAGAGGGATTTGCCTAGTTTTAAGATATGCATTTACTGTATTTCTGTATTTATTTGATATAGAGAAAATGCTACACATTTCTCTGGTAACTCCATTTATGAGAAACCAAAGTTAGTAAATTAAAAAATGAGTAGCTCTCAATTTGGGCCTGAGTAAAGAGAACATCTGAGTCTTTTCCAAAGAGTAAAGGGGTAAATGGGAGGTTCTCTAACTTCTGGCTCCACAGGGAACAGGAGAGGATGGGGTGTAGGTGCGGAGGGGCTGTTCCTAGGGTTGGTTGGCAGGGGTAGAGGGCTCAGATTGAGGATCTCCAGTCGTGGAGAGGCAGATCTAGGCAAGACTGTCTTCCACGTATTGGAGAGTCAGCCCTGATGCAGAGTATGGATGACAGAAATTTGACAGAATGAGGAGAAAATACAGAGAAATTGTTTTTTGTTGTAGTTAATTAATACTAATTACGTCTCAATTAAAGTTGGCTTACTGACTTAGAAAGTAAATTCTGAACACTGTGTCTTCATGGGCTCTTCCTCTCCATCCTCAAACTCCGCTCTTGAAGCCTATCAGTCCAAGGGAGTATTGCCCTCTGTTTCTACTTCTGGTTTGAAGTCTGCCATAGTTACTTCACAGTGTCCATTATGTTTGCAAGCACTGAAATACAATTTTAAGAACACCTGTCTGACATCTGTTTTGCTTCTTTCCTGGAAATTTATTCAGATTCTCCTTCATGCCTTTCCAAAGGGCCATTTCCACTGTTTTTCTGCAGTGTTTGGGGCTGATCAGATTCGTTGAACAGAAGCCTTAAATGGAAGTTTGGGCACATCCTTTGCTAACTCCTACTCATCTTTCTGGTTTCCACACCTTTTCCACAGTCTCCTTTCGCCTCAGCTCCCCACCCAGTTGGCCAGCCTAGGATAGATCTAGTTTGGGTTGGTGGAAACTGTAATCTGATCAACGCATGACTGGTTCAGACCTAACTGGGTGTGATAAAGCATGAACAAAGGCACCCATCTGTGCTTCTTTTTCACTGAGGACTTGCCTTCCTGGCATGTTCCCCCCAAATTATGCCAAATACAGCTGATTGCCATCACAAATGGAATTCTCACCTTCAGAATGATCAAGTTACCCAGCAAAGCTTTCTCTTGCTTCTTCCACTGTTTTTGGAATTGAAACCAATCCAGCTGTCTCTAAGGATAAAAATGAAAACAAACATAAAAATAAACCACTCTTACATTGCAAAGAGTGGGGAAAATTGGCCATTTTTTAATATTAGAAATTTCAAACAGATGGTGAGCTAATTTATATTTTCATTTTGAAATTTACTTTCCCAGTGGGAATGCAATTAAGCCATATTTTAAGTCCATTCAAAGTGGCCTTCATCTGAAAATGTTGTAGACATATCTATAGATAATGCTCTCAACCAATTGGCAGAGGTTAAGGACCCAGGAATGCTAGCTCCCCCTCTCCTAGACCACCCTAACCAAGGGGCCCTCGGGATAGGAACCTCCTCCATGAAAACTGGCCTCCTATCCTCCCTGCCTCCCATCCTGCCCCACTCAGGGCTACTTTCTACTGAGCTGGCAAAGCAATCTTCCTTTGTTGCAGATTTGACAATGCCAGCCCCCTGCTTGAAATAAACCTTTCAATGACTCCATGTGGCCCTCAGAATTAAGTTAAAACTCTAATATTTGTAGGTTGTCAAAGTCGTCCTTGATCTGATCTTGCTTATTCCTGCCTGCCTCAGTCCTGGTCTCTCCTCCCATTCTGCACTCTGCCCTTGAGTCACACTAAGCCATGTGTCATCCCGAGATGTGACTCTCCCTCTCTCACTGCCAGGAATTTGTACTCACTGTCCCTCTTCACCTGACTCATGCCTCCCTTTCCATTTTGACTTACAGTCTAGTTGCAATCCAGTGATAAAACTATTTTACCATGCTAAAATATGGCCAAGATACTTTTACCTAAAACATTTAGGATGCTATAGCTTCACTGATTATACTCATGTTTGCCCATGATTTTCAGTCTTACTGAACATATTCCATCTTAGACATTTTCCTGTGTTGTTCAGTGAAAACACGTATTAAAATTCTGCAGCAACACAACCTTACAAAAAGATCAACAACCCCAAAAGACAAACATTTTGCCTAAATTGCTGAAAGCGATCTAACCATGAGTGAATGATTCTTTTCCATATATGATGGAATTTTCCACTAATGTGTCTCCTTGACTCTGGCCACAT
The DNA here is from genome assembly GCF_963455315.2 of Globicephala melas. NCBI lineage: Eukaryota > Metazoa > Chordata > Mammalia > Artiodactyla > Delphinidae > Globicephala > Globicephala melas. Next base: position 107,193,289 of record NC_083317.1, on the reverse strand, counting down.
CCACGTGTGCTCTTGTCATGCCTTGTCACACACACTCCACCTCTGAAATAGCAGTCCCCTAAACTGGATGTGTTCTATTTCCATTTGTTTATTCCATGATTAAATAAATTCTAACATCTGAACTACATGTTGTACAAAACTGAGTTATAATCCAGATTTTAAAGGAGGAAGTAATGGTGGCAAAGGATATACAGATATTGTAAGACTCATCTGAGATTTCATAGTGTTTATGACAAAGATAAAAATAGAAGTCCTATCTTTGGATCCTGTTCTCAGTTTAGAGGTTCTCCTGGTTTGGGGAATAAGAGAAAAGAGAGAATTTGTCCTTTGTTCTGGAAACTAATAGCCTTGAAGAAGGATGAGTTCCAGAGCAGTGGGCCCCAGACTAAGATGGTCAGCAGCTCTTCCAAAATTCAATCTGGAGTTGACAGGTAGAATGGGTGCTCCCACTGTACTTGTTATAGGGACATCTTTGGGTTTGCTCCACCTTTCCATTTCCTCCTTCAGTGTAGTGTCACTTGCCCAAAATAGCTTTTAACTGACTTGCTTTATGGATGTTTTCCATAGAGCACTACTCCTTTCCTTTGAGACTTGAATTTATTTATTTATTTATTTATTTATTTATTTATTTATTTATTTATTTATGGCTGTGTTGGGTCTTTGTTGCTGCACGCGGGCTTTCTTTAGTTGCGGTGAGCAGGGGCTAGCTACTCTTTGTTGCGGTGCGAGTACTTCTCATTGCGGTAGCTTCTCTTGTTGCAGAGCATGGGTTCTAGGCACGTGGGCTCAGTAGTTGTGGCTCATGGGCTCTAGAGCACAGGCTCAGTAGTTGTGGCACACGGGCTTAGTTGCTATGTGACATGGGAGATCTTCCTGGACTAGGGTTCAAACCCGTGTCCCCTGCATTGGCAGGCAGATTCTTAACCACTGGGCCACCAGGGAAGTCCCTGAATTTAATTTTAGTAAATGGATTGAATTTTATTTTTCTTTTAATGAGAGCCGTTGTCATCACATCACCCATCATTTTATCCTTCCATATTTGTGTATCTTTTATTCATGTCACCCATTTATTGATGGCATTGTTAACTTCTATAATTTTTTTCTTTTATATATTCACATAAAGTGAACTCTTTCCCATGGCTTTCTTTTTTTGTTTGTTTGTTTGTTTTTTGCGTTATGCGGGCCTCTCACTGTTGTGGCCTCTCCCGCTGCGGAGCACAGTCTCCAGACGTGCAGGCTCAGCGGCCATGGCTCATGGGCCCAGCCGCTCCGCGGCATGTGGGATCTTCCTCAACCGGGGCACGAACCCGTGTCCCCTGCATCGACAGGCAGACTCTCGACCACTGCACCACCAGGGAAGCCCTCCCATGGCTTTCTTAATCAAGAGAGTTTTTATACTAACTTATTTAAAGCCCTGTAAATCTAATCACTTCAATACATTTTGCCTGTTTACTAGTGGGGAACAAAATGCATTGATGCTTTTTCCTTTTAAAAGAAAGTTTAGTTTAAGTTTAGAAAAGTTGGGCAAAACCAGATGTGATGTCTTACTGTTTTTATTGCTTCAGTGTTCTGGAACAAAATGGCCCCTGCATGCTTGATATAATTAGACAATTAATTTAGGCCTAGGCAGCTTGGAGCCAGGCTCTGGAGGCAGGCAGGGGCCCCACCATTTCAAAGCTGGGTTACTCTCAGCAAGTTACATACCAGTGTGATCTTCAGTGTCTTTCTTTGTCAAATATAATTGTTGGGAGCAAGAAATGAGATGACACCTAACAAGGCACTTTATTAACCTCTTCTCTAGCCCTCCCTCTCCTGCCTTTTTAACAAGTATTTCAGGAAGAGTTAATGAGAACCAGATGATAAAGCCACAAACACCATCCTTGGTCTCCTGTTCCTCCAAAATAATAATAATAATAATAACTGGAAGCAAGTAATTAATCCCCATGATTTGAAAAAAAATGTGAATATATGGTTCATATGTCTATTACTAATATATGTAAATGATGAGGCTTTGTTTGACCCAGACATGCCGCTGATTTTATAGAATATTAGTGTACAACGGTTAATCTGAAATTGCTCCATATTCTGCAACTTTAATTACCAAATTTGGAATCGGATGGAGTTCTGACCATAATCACAAGAAACTCAAATACAGGAAGATGCTACTTTCCCTGATGCTTTGTTATTTAGTTCCACTGACAGCAGATTAGTCAGTAAGCCCTTAGGAGGATGCTTTCCACTGAGCCTCAGACTTGGGAATGCCTTGGCTGTTTTTACAAACAAGCTAACCTGATGGAAAGTCATTTTCAGCTGAAGAATCCTACAGTACAATCTCTTGAATTGTGTTTACTTATTTGGATACCATTTTGAAGTGTTTACTTTCAATCTCTTTTTTGACATCCTGCAGCCATGAATGTCAGGACATTAGGGAGATCCAAGACCTAATTCTCACCACGGGGCTTGAAGTAATTTTGATGAATTCCATAGATGAAAGATGGCTATCATTCTTCAACTAGAAATGTAGAGTCTCATCATTTGAAGAAGTTGCAATGATCTCTAGTCTAGTCACACGCTTGAAGCTTAAATTTGCTCCAAAACCTCCCAGTCAAGTGAGATTCAACCCTTCAGAGTATCCTTGGACAGCTCTGGCTATTAAAAAATTCTTCCTTCTCTTAAACCTCATAGCTTCCACCCTTGGCTCCAACCAATGTTGGGGACATAAAAAGCAGCTCTGCTCAAACTTACGATGCTGCAAACTTCTTGAGGGCAGGAACTGTATCCACTACAGCTTCTAGTAACTTGATACATGATTGCTGAGTGGAGTTCAAAGCAGATTTTGTTCTTTATTTCAATATATATCTTACAAAAGAGCAGATCATCAGTATATTTAAGTTCTACTGAGAAAGCATCACATAAAATTACTGATTTTATTATCTAAATGCTAGAGCTGATATATTTTATTCTTTCAATTTTATAATTCAAACAATTTTTATCTGTCACGTACTGCAGTTTCCCTTCATTATAAAATAACATACTTGGGACTTCCCTGGTGGCACAGTGGTTAAGAATCCGCTTGCCAATGCAGGAGACACAGGTTCGAGCCCTGGCCTGGGAAGATCCTACCTGCCGCAGAGCAACTAAGGCTGTGTGCCACAATTACTGAGCCTGTGCTCTAGAGCCTGCGAGCCACAACTACTGAGCCCGCGTGCTGCAACTACTGAAGCCCGTGCGCCTAGAGCCCATGCTCCACAAGCCCCCGCTTGCCAAAACTAGAGAAAGCCCGTGCACAGCAATGAAGACCCAACACAGCCAAAAAAATTAATAAATTAATAAATTAATGTGTTTAAAATAAATAAATAAATAAAATAACATACTTAATTGCACTACAGATATTAACTACAGATGTCACACGTGCAGGACAGACTGTCTCAGGCCCAGAGGGGTTGAAACCCCACTGAAGTAGGCATTGGACATTCTGAGTTCTAGCACCAACTCCACCACTATCATCTGAGTGACCCTGACTCTTGGTTCCTCTTCTGCAAACTGTGAGGGTTGAAGCAAATGTTCTCTTAAAGTTCTTTCCAGCTTTACAGATCATTTGCATTTTTGACTTATTTGTCCCTGTCAAAGAACATAGACCTCTGATTTCCAGTTCAGTTCTCAATTTATATTGCCAGTAACTATCCATATGTACACCGTTTAAAGCTAGGGCTGCTTTTTCTTTCCTTTTTTTCATTGCAGAACACTTTTCTTCAGGAAACAGTGCGTAGAGAGTGTGAAGAACGCTTTGAACTGACGGAGGCTTTGAGTCAAGCCAGAGAACAGCTCCTGGAGCTCAGGAAGCTCGGCGGACAGTCACCCCTATCACCAGGCTCCCTCAGCCAGGGAAGCCTAACCTCCTCTGTTGCAGCTAGCAGCAGTCAGGGAGAGAAGAGGCTCGCAAGACTGAACTCCGAAATGAGAATCAAAATCCCCAGCCTGCACGGAGTGTCGAAACCCACCGCTTCCCCAGCCTCAACTCAGCCCAGCAGGGTCAGCAGCTCAGGTTTGCCCACCCTCCCCCAGCCACACCCTCCCCGGGGTCGAACGTCTTCAGTCAGTGAGACCCGGCAGAGACTGGCTGTCATTCTGCAGAGGAGACTGAGTCAGCAGTGATGGAGCCAAAGTCAGGAGCAGCTCCACACAGCATGCCTGTCTTTCCCAGAGTCCAGAAACTCACTGTACGAGGATGAAAAGGATCAAATTACTACCACAGATTAAGAATGCATACTTACAGATATTTTTAACAAGACAGTTGGAAAAGCTAAAGAATTGTGAAACCACATTTTCCAAGAGGCCTTTGAAACTGCAACAGATAATGAAGTTGTTGGTATTCCAGAGGGCCAATTTCTATATTTATGTATTGTGTGTTTCGATGTGCTCTATGAATATGCCCTTTTAGAGATCATAGGTAAAATTTTTCACCCATAGCATCTTTTCTACTTTTTTGCACTATTACAAGCAGATCTACTTCCACAAAATAATAATAATAGATTTTATTGGTTTTGTTGGTGTTTGTTCATTTGTTTGTTGAACTGAATAGGTTAAATAGATGTAATTAGTATTCCAAATAGAAAATGAAAGGACTTAATCCTTAATTTGATAATTTTAAAAATGCTTATTCAAATATTCACAAAGTTCTTCATAATCAAAACTTTCTCTTTTTCACCTCATAATCTAACTGGTTAATCTAATTTCTTTTTAAGTGTGGTCAGAAGTAATGATAGGTAATCTTTGGGAAGACAGTCTGGGAACCTCTAGAAAAAGGGACAGAAACTCCAATTCAAGAAAAAAGTGGTTTATTTCTCAAACTATAGAGATTATTTTCGATAACAAGGAGGCTGGCCATGGAAATATTACTTGGTAGAGATTTTCTGCATTGAATGCTTTTTGGTATTCCGGGTCAGATTTTGGTTTTAACTAGTATTCTGGAGCCATTGTGTAGAGAACTAATTCAAGACAGTTTAGTAGATGCACGTAGTGCTAATTGGGGATTCAAATTGTATTACCCCTGAAAATGGGCATCTTGTTAACATGTTTTCTATTTTCAGAGTGAAAAACTAAAACCAGAAACCAGACCAGCTATTTTACGTAATCTTAAAGCTTCAGGCTCCTCCCGTTTCTTAAAACACAACTCTTTACCTTACGCTAGTATTTATTTATCATTTTATCCATCTGATAATAGTGTATTTCTCTTCCATGACTGATTTTACTCAAATCCTTCATCTGACTGCATCATAGATATCCAGGCTTCTTACTCCCAGATTAGAACGATACTAACATGTGTGAAATATGGCACATAAAACTCTCTGCTATTTGGCCACCATATAGATGAGAGAATCCAAAGGTACTTGGAATCCCTTCCATGTGCAAAAAAAGTAAAGTTACTAATCAAAATCAAGTTTATATCCAATCTTTCAAAGGATTGATCTAATCTAGGGTGTTTTAACCTCAAACAATTCCACATTAGCGCCACTAACTTCCCTGACTAGTTTAAGTGAGCACATCGTGTATAAAGTCTTAACAATGCTTGCTTTTGTTTTACAGAGATTGGCGTACTTATAATGCATTTGACGGGAGAACATAACGTCATCTAATGGTGGTGCTGGAGTGGATCTTAGAGGCCAACCCCAACAATCTCTCTCTTTTTTTTTTTGCCAGTTTGTTCGTGTTTTATTGACGCCTGGATGCTCAGGCCTTGATCGCGCACTTCCATGGTGGGTGTGGCTCCTTCCGCAGCTGCCTCTTGGCCTTCAGGTTCCCTTCGGGTTTGTTCAGCCGGCGTCACATGGCACAGTTCCAGGGGTCTATACTTCTCGCCCTTATATAATTTCCTGAGGTTCTCCTGGTTGATGACGGTGAGAACATGGGCGATGGATTTGCTAACACCTCGGACCTTGGAGAGTTTAGAAGCCGCGCCTCTTGTCACTTTAGCGACGCGCTGCTGAGACAGCGCCACCTTCAGGTCCTCCAGTTGTTTCAGCAGCTCCTCCTTGCCTCCAAGGTCTCAGGCCTTAATCTTGGCCATGGCTGTACAAGCGGCCTCGGCTGGCTTCTTAGAGGGAAAGAGAAACAGTCTCTTTACAAATAAGGAATAGATGCTCAAAGAAGTCTAACTTGGCTAAGGTGGGACAGCTAGTTAGTAACTGAGCTAGAACCAGAACCACTACTACCCGAACCCAACCTTTCCACCTCACTTTTCTGCTTACCAGAGAGTCCCAAACCTCCATCATGACTTTTGTCAGAAGCACCTACAGTGTGGTTACCTAATATTTTCTTTAAATGCACTCAATTTTTAAACTTAAATTTATATAAAAAGGAAGCTTGACCCGAGGAGGAATAATTATAAAGTAATGAGTTTAATATACTTTAAGATAAATATGTATCTATTAAAATACAAAATGTTGTTAACATACCCCCTAAAATTATCTTGTATAATGCCAGCAGTACTCATGCCACACTCTGGAGACTACTCCACCAGACCTCAGTGTTTTTGATCTGGTGTTTGCATGTTCAGATTACAAATACTCATAAGGTGGATGGCAAAAGCTAGTGGAAAGTCTAGTAAAAGCACAGGAGAATATTTTGGGCAACAGTCTTTGTTGTCATATTATACGTGCTTTTCCACAGTCTTGCAATTTCAGTTCTCTCTTCAGGAACCATGGGGCTACATTTTTTCTAAATTATGAACATATTTAAATTTGTAAAGAACGTCACCCATAAGCTTTTCAAAAGTGACATACAGACCATCCATTGCAAAACCTGGTTTCTCAGTTTGTTGTTACACTCTTCCTTTACAATGAGTAATTTGGTAAATAGGCACTCTGAGAATAGAATCATGATCTGCAGTCAGGCTGTATTATATTCCACACGTATGTCAGAGAGGTAATTCCGTGGATAAACATAGAGACAATATTTACATTTATTTCAACCTAGACCATCTGAAGCAGTCTAGGTTGTGTGCTTATATCTTTTGAAGAAAGACACTTAGAAAAGAGAATAGCATTAGAGTACGTAACCTGAGGGTTAAGAACACATTTAAACTTTCCTTGATTTTTGCACTGATTAACTCCTGGCATGAAAGAGTATCAGGAATGTTAAGAAACCAGTGACTATTATGGCAAAATAGGGCTCTCAAATGCATATAATGGATATTAAGTCTAATAGTTTTAATTTCCCTATAAGACATACATTTTCCATGACTTCAGTGGAAGAATTTATAGGTGTCAAAAGAAAAGAATAGCATAGAAAATATTCCTTAGGAAATTATAATACTGTTTGTTTCTTTTCTTAAACTTAGATTGGTAGACAAAGATGGGGGAATTTTTCTGTAGTTAACAGATTTCTCAAGCACTATTTTATAAAAGTTTATTGAATTAAATGACTATAGTTAGTCAGAACTACTTAAAAGTTATATTTTCTGGCAATAGAATTGACTAGAAGAGAAATTAATATTGAAAATTATGTTAGCTAAGATCTTTTAATGTTCTATTGGTCTAAAAGTTTTTGTAATATTACAGATTATAGCCAATTTCTTTTTGATTATGCAACAAGTTTTCTCAAGCTTTATCTTTTAAAGTTCTTATGATGATTATAATATTGCACTTATAGATCAACCTAGTACCCTAAAAGGGTTAATTCTCTGTAGCTGAAAATTCCGAACCATCATGTTGAGTCTTACTGAGCACGGGAAATCAATTTGGTGTGTGTCCAAAGTTCACAAATCCCACAGTAATTATGGATTTTTTTACTTTCATGTTTTAAGATAATAATTAGTGTATACTGTAACTTGCGCAGGGCACCTTTAATGATCCCAAACCATGATAGACAATAATGGAAGCATTCCTAAGGCAGTGTCTGTGGTATCTTAAGGAAGAAATTCTACTTTTTCTTTTGAAAATATTAACCCTGTGTAATAATAAATTGTAAGGCCAGTGTAATTGTGTTGCATCTTTAGAATCTGAAATATAAATTATATCATCTTTGTATATTCTGAATTAACAGATAAAAAATTTTAACAGTAGTTGAATCTGAAACACACTTATCCTATGGCAATATTTACCATGATCCAGAAAATTGAAAGTTTTCTCTCTGCTCTAGCATTTATATAGTATAAGGCTTTATATCCATTAAGTGAGTAAAATATGTACTAAAAACCCCTTACCCGCATAATATAGCCTTAATACTTAGGCTATATTATATATTCACTCATTTCTTCAACAGATATGGAGAATTGAAAAAGCACTGTGAAAGTTACAACAGTAATTAAGATGTACTACAGATGCCCAAGAATTGTGTAATAGAGGGCAGTGAGGAAGTGTATACAGAGATTATAATATAGGGCAGCAGGTGTTGGGAAGAGAATCAAAAACAAGGTGTTATATGAGTTCAACTTTTTGATGGAAGAATCAGGGAACACTTTAAGCAAGAATTGGAATTTACAATAGGTTTTGAAGAATGAAGGAGGGTTTTATAGAAGAAGGTATACCAGGTAGAGGACATGTATAAACAGAGTCATAGATATGTAGAAAATACTTGGTGAAGGGAAGTAGTGGGAACCTGAAAAAGGTAGGTTGACCCCAGAGCTTGGAGGTGTTGAATAAGAGCCCATAGCAGGATTTTGACTTAGAAGTGGCATGCACTTTGTTGAAATTTGGGAACATAGCTCTGGCAGGGCTGTATTAGAATAATTATAGAGTGAAAAGGCTGGAGGTGGAACACCAATCGGTATATTTGTAAAGTAGTCCAAACAAGAGTTAATGAAATTCTGAATAAAGATGCTGATAATGGGAATAAACAGGAAGCAGCTGACTCAAAGTCTATTCAGAGAAGGGAAAGAATTTGTTCCCTGTTAAATGCACTTTGAAACCATTACCAGCCATTGCCACTTAGCAGGGGTGCAGTGTATGAAATTCGTTCCAATTAAAGGATCACCCTTTATTTAAGAATATTACAGCTTCTCTGAAAATGTGGAATCATAGGAACTACTTTTTCATTTGGGCAACAGATAACTAACCCACAGATTCAGTATTCATAAGAATTCTCCTTAAAGCAAACTACAAATCTGAATAGTGTTCTAAGAATTATGAGAGAAGAATGTGGAAATGGACATTAAAAATAGCTATCATCTTGGCTCAAAGAACGCAAAGCACAACTCAGTGGTGAGCTTTGGGAGTGATACAATGCAATAAACTTCTTTCCGATTTTTGCTTACCATTTATGAGGGAAAATACAGAAGATAGCAGCCAAAATAAAAATAAAGATTATCTTAAAGTCCTTAAATTTTATAGTTCTGAAGGGACCTGACACATCCTCTGGTCCAGACCTGTAATTTTACAGAAGGAGATAATAGGTCCCTTAAATGTTGAATAATTTTCCATTCTTATAGTTGCTTAACAGCTGACTTGACAAGAGAGCCTTGGCCTCCAACTCTTGGCCACACATCTCATTTCTACACTGGAAGAACAGTATCAGTGCTCTAAATTTTTGCTACTCAAAGTGCTTCAGCAGGATCAGTGTCTCCTGGGAGCTTGTTAGAAATGCAGAATATCAGGGCTCGCACCCAAACCTGCTGCATGAAATCAGATTTTAATGAGACCCTCAGGTGGTTCATATACATGTTAAAGTACGAGAATCACTGCTCACAGTGGTGCCGTTGCCCCTGGCATATTCCGCCTCTAAGAGCTGTGTGTTAGTGTTAGATGGAAATTGCCTCACCACACTCGGTTCCCTTATGCCTAATCTGAGACCACCGCCACCCACATCCTGTGGACCCATTCAACATCTCAGCTTCCAGTGCACTCAATTCTACTTCTTTGCCTATTGACTGTGAATCTGTAACTCTCCAGGAAAACTAGTGAATTAAAGGAAATCAGTATTCAGCCAATATTCATAAATAGCTTATATCATCACCCAAATTTCTGAGCCTGAAAAGAACTAGAGATTTGTTATTTAAAAAAAAAAAAAAAATCCAGTAGAAATACTTTCATTTTGATCATTGGCAAGTCATTGAATAACCTTACATTTTAATCTCATAATGATATATATTTGGATATCTGATTACCAAAAGAAAATTCGACAATACTGGTTTTCTTTTGAGGCTTGTGAAACAATACTTAGATAAGTTCTTAGAATTATGAAGGAAATGTTAGAGTATCATTATTCCCCCTGAAAGTAGTTCTCAATCACTTAAATATAAAACAGTAACTTGCAGTATTACACCAAGATCAGTTTATTTTAAAGGTAGAACTGAATGGGTATTTGATTCAGATTCTCAATTTCAAAATCTGTATTTAACACAGTAAGGCACTATGCCCACTTGTCTGTAAGCATTAAGTCAGCTCATCTCATTATACCACAGGGTGGCCATATTCTCTAATCTTTTTGAATCCAGAAAATAGTGAAAGGGATTGAATTCATTTGCCGTTAAAAAGTTTTGAATACTTTTTATTAACATACATACTGCTGTTATTTAACTTGTATGGTTATTTGTTATTACTATTAATTCTCATAAATAATAATAATTCAAACCCAAGAATTAGACAGACATATAATTTAGAACATTGAAGCACTTTTAAGTAGAGGCTTTCATATGACTTAACATTGGAAATATATTTGTTTTCTGAAAAATACGAACATCTGGCTTTGCATCGGGCACCATGGAAAGATACATCCACCTTTCTCTCAAGTGAGCTTGTTGTGGTCTAACACATTAATCTAAAGAGGCACCTTCTGCCTTCTGCCTTCTTAAAGTGAATGAGTTCTACAGTTGTAATTTCCTATCTGGAACCTTAAATTTCTAGGGAATAAAGGTTACTGTCAAGATTCAAGTGACTACTTCTTTCGTTTAAAGCAGAATTTCTTAAAACCCAAGGCAGCCAGGTTTCCATTTTCTATTACTAGACTTTTTTTTTTTTTTAAGATGTTGGGGGTAGGAGTTTATTAATTAATGTATTTATTTTTGCTGTGTTGGGTCTTCGTTTCTGTGCGAGGGCTTTCTCTAGTTGTGGCAAGCAGGGGCGACTCTGCATCGCGGTGCACAGGCCTCTCACTATCGCGGCCTCTCTTGTTGCGGAGCACAGGCTCCAGACGCGCAGGCTCAGTAGTTGTGGCTCACGGGCCTAGTTGCTCCGCGGCATGTGGGATCCTCCCAGACCAGGGCTCGAACCCGTGCCCCTGCATTAGCAGGCACATTCTCAACCACTGCGCCACCAGGGAAGCCCTATTACTAGACTTTTTAAATGGTTGACGTTTAAGCTGGGATCTCATGGGATCTCAAAGTTAGAATCTTTTTATTCTTCCAAGGGGCACATGGTACTCAGTATAGAACTGAGGTTAGTGAGAAGAGGTGAAGTTAGGGAGAAGAGAATCCACTACCTTATTTAATAGCAGTGATTAGGTAAGGACTTAATACACATGTTCCCTCCAGAATTGTTGGTCAATATTTTTGCCAACGTACCCTGAAAAAAAAATTTTTTAAATATGTACCTCTTGCACATTTTTAGGTTGACATCTAAAACATTTCATCATAAATATAAATAGTTGCAAAGGATATTGTAATGATAACCAGTATATTATAAATACGGACATTTAAAACTAAAACTGTTACTTTAATATATTTTTATAATTGTAAACCTTTTATTGCTCTCCTATCATATTAAATTACTACAAAAGCATGTACATAACTTTACAAAGTTCTTCTGGATTGAGTTGTTACTACAGTTATTAATATACTACTATTAAAAATAACATAAATATATTATAAATTTTGACAAATAAGTATAAAAGTTAAGTTTTGCTGACAATGCATTTCTTGATACCATGAATCAATATCTAATGTTTCTCTATACATTTGATGAAAAAGAAGGTAGATGTAGTCAAAAATAATTGATCTGTACATAGGATCTTACTTACATTTTATTAGTAGGATGTAGAAAATATTAAACATTTTATGATGAAATAAGATGAGGATTTTACTGTATTATAATAAACATTTGAAACAGTATCTGGTAAAAAATTGTTTTAACTACTTCATAGAATAATAAGTGCCAAGTGGAAAGATGTCATAGAAAGTTTATCTATTATATCTCCAGAATTTTGATAGTCTAAGAAAACATTCTAATTACATTTAAAATAATTAATGACACTAACCTATACTGCTTTGCTATTTAAAGTTTCTTTTCTTTTCAGATAAGGAAGTGTCCTGGGGACAAATATCAAGAAGACCTGAGACGCTTCCCTGGTGATGCAGTGCTTAAGAATCTGCCTGCCAATGCAGGGAACATGGGTTCGAGCCCTGGCCCAGGAAGATCCCACATGCCGCGGAGCAACTAAGCCCGTGTGCCACAACTACTGAGCCTGCACTCTACAGCCCTCGAGCCACAACTGCTGAGCCCACATGCCTAAAGCCCGTGCTCCGCAGCAAGAGAAGCCACCACAATGAGAAGCACACGCACTTCAACGAAGAGTAGCCCCCGCTTGCCTCAACTAGAGAAAGCCCGCGCATAGCAACAAAGACCCAACACAGCCAAAAATAAATAAATTATTTATTTATCTTTTTTTTTAAAAAAAAAAAAGAAGACCTGAAAAGAGCTGCTTATATTTAAATGCATTGCAGGAAGGGGAATTTTTAACAGTCAGCCTTTCTTACTAGTGTTATTTTCGCCTTGCTTTCATGAGACTGTCGTCCAAATGCATACTTTGACAAAGCCAAGGCATAAAAAAAAGAGACCCATCAGTCCAAAATTGTCTAATTCCCATGGCTACAATCTACTTGTATGTGAACTCAGAAAATCCTAGCGTGGACTAAAATATCATTTCTAGCATGACACTTTATTTCAACAGGAATATTTATAAGTTAGGGAAATCCAGGAAGCTCTATGAACTCAAGATCATCAACCCCTTCAAGTACCCCCGGGGTACACATACTCCATGTTAAAGGCCACTGTTCTAACTTAGCAAGTCAGGTCAACCAGAATCTTGTTTGCATTGAAGCATTAGACCTTCTGGGCATAACTTAGTAGGGTACCTCAGGTCAGAGGGTTGGACTCCCAGACCTCAGATCCAAGACAGAGGCTGGGCTCCCCTCCCTGGGCCTGCCTCCACCCAAGAGTTCCCAATGTCAAGGAGAGGACCTGAGAGCAACCTCCTGCCTCTTCTGGTCATGAGCCCAGATCACAGAAGAGGAAATTTCTGAGTGCAGCATCAGTGGGGTCCTTGTGGTTCTCTGCGACCATGTCCCCATGGAACTCTTAATATACTGTTAACCGGAGAGACCCCAGAACCGACCAAGCCCATCCACTTTATGCAGTGTAAGGCAGACCTGCAATCACCAAGAAGAAAAAGTTCTCCTTCAATATCCAGTTGGCAGCAGTAGGAGAAGCAGTGAAGGGAAATGTGAGACACAAAGATCAAGTTTGGGGTCAGGGAGGGCTTAAATTCTTTGTAACTACATGGTTGGAACTCTGAACCAATAATTGTTAATGTCGTCAAATTCTCGATATGTACATTACATTAACTTGGGGAAAAGAGATTATACTTGTGTTTACCATTTGTGCCCTGGACACAGTATATTGGTAGGGAAAGATGGCCCTATTTGATGGAAAGAGATATTTTTCCATGTTTTGATTTTATTATTTATGATCAAATATAGTCATACAACCAATATGAGAATTTATTTTGCTCATGTATTAAAGGCCCTTGAAAATGTTTGTCAAAACATCTGTAATTTGATGTTTTAAACTGGTAATAATGCATTTCAATAGCATATATATATAGAATCTATTTGCTATTCCTACTTTAATTACCGATGTCCCAAATGTTTCTAATACTAACTTAATAGGTGCACTCTTTAATTATCAATGGCCCCCAGATGCCCAGAGTCTCTGCAACCATCCAACCCCTCCAGGATTGGGACAGATGTTGGAAAGACACCAGAAAGGGTGAGCATCTGGCTGGATCTGAGGGCATGTGACCTGACTGAATATATGATCCTGACTGTATTTCAACCACAACATCTTTAGGAACTGTCCATTTATTTATTTTTGTTGTTTACGCCTCTTCTGACCTTCCTTAATGTAAAAGCAGCTAAACTTTTAACGAAGAAATTGTATATTCATACAGTATTGAAACTCAGTCATTAAACGTTTAATACAAACCTTACTCTAAATGTAATATCATGAGTTTCAGGACAGCTCTTCTTGTAAAGGTTCTGAACTTTCCTGAAAATATGATGAGAATGTTGTCTCAGCAGTTTTCCTTGGCTGCCTTTGGATTTAGTCCTAGTACTCCTGAGGGAATAATTTACCTCAGATCTTCTAACTTATCTAAATGTGTGTAAAAATGAGGCTATTATACTCCTTGAGTTAACGCAGGTTAGGATCAGGGTCTCGTTGCAGGTTAGATTGAGGGGTTTTCACCAAAAGGGCATGAATAAAAAAGCATGGAGTCCTCCTTGCCTGGTGAAAGAGGAGGTCTTCACAGGTATCAGGCTTATGCCCACACTTTGTGTCCCTGGTTTAAAAGCAGAAAGTAGATTTCCAGTGTAAAATGGCATGGCATCTAACAGGCCTTGATGCAACCCCTTCCAATATCCCATTAAAAGCCCTGTGATGGAAAAGGAAATGTCACATACGCACAGCACACAGACAACCAAGTCACAGCAAGAGCCTGGCCCCCCATTGCTGTGCCACATGGGTGCTGCCCCTCAAGGCACCCAAGCTACTTTGCTGGGAACATTCTGAGATGGCCATTCCCAAAAGAAAAGAGGAATCGTGTCTGAGTGGTGGTGAGGAGGGAAAGATGGGCAGTGATGCACTGTACCCTAGGAAGTGGGATTCTCTGAAATAGCAGTGGATCAGCATAACAGAGGCTGAGCAGCCAGGTAGAGAAATACACCTGACGGTACTTGTAGGGGTAGTAGTAGCAGCAGTAACAACAGTTTAGTAGTAGTAGTAGCAGTAGCAGTAGCAATAATAAAGAAAATGATAATAGCAGATATTTATTGTTTATCGTGGGCAATGTACAATACTAAGGGCTTTAAAAGTATTCATTTAATGCTCCGAGAAACCCTGTGAGGTTGACATATTTATTAGCTTCCTTTTACAGATGATAAAACTGAGGCATAGAGAGGTTAAGCAGCTCACCCAAGTTACACAGCTAGGAAGTGACAACGCCTGGACTGGCAAATAGGCACTGTAAGCTGAAAACTGGGCCAGGGACCAGGTACATCACCTTCCCTCCCACTCCCAAGTTTTGTCTCTGAGAAGGGATGTTACCCTCATTCCAGAGCAAACTTGAGAGATGTCTCTGTAACCTATCTGTTGAAATAAAGATCTAGCTTCATTTGAGAGTGGGCAATCAAGAAGGAAGGCAGAAAAGAAGGAAGGAAGGAAGAAACAGCTTAGAAGCTATGAAAAAAGCATTACAGAACAAAGGAAAGAAAGTAGCACATAGGAAATAACAAAACAGACCTAAGAAAAGATCTACTGCACAATCTTATGAGGCCCCTCTAGGAAGTGATTTAGCATCCTGTAGAAGCAAAATATTATAGGCCTCACATTTCTTTTTTTAAAATATGTCATTTTCTATATTAAGTCTTTAGGTCCTGTGCTTCCTGATTTATTTCTAGAATATGGTGTCCTAGCTATAGCCTTAAAAAAGCAGTTTCTTTTAAACACAGACAAAGGAGAAAAAGAGTATTAAGACTGGTACAGAAGGAGAGAGAAATAACAAATTATACAGCTGTTCACAAGATAAAACTCTCCAGATAAAGACAAAGGTCAAAATTTATAAGAATAAAAACATGTTCTAAATTTAGTAATCATAAAAGTGCTCCTAAAAATTGTCTATAAAAGTCCATTTTTGAGACATAGATCTTCAAAAATTAAAGTTTCTTTTAACTTTAAATAAAGTTAATATAAAACAGAAGGCCTTGATGCAGCCCCTTCCGATATCCCATTAAAAGCCCTGTTATGGGAAACATTGGTCTCTGATAAGCTGAATGGTCTCTGATATGCTGAACTACTACTGTACTTGAGATAGTTGAAATTAAAGCCTTTTGTTCTCAGAAGTCATTTATGCTCTTTTTTCATTGTTAACAGTATGAAATTACAGAGTGAATGAACATTTTAGAGTGTGTATGGACTCCCATTGTTTTGTTTTGGAGCAAAGTATCTTAAGACTCTGTCTTTGCTCTTCTTCCTTTGATGTATTTCTACCATCTTATTATGTGCTTTCCACTCTCTCTCTCTCTTTTTTTCTTACTTGCCATCTTCTGAATAGATTTTCTTTTTTCGTTTCTTTTTCTTATTCCCACCATTACGCCCTACTTCTGTCCCTTTGGAAGTAATGCTCTCTACAACTATTTTTAGGAGTTACCCAGACATTTTTTTTTAATATTTTATTTTATTTTATTTTTTTACTTTTTTGGCTGCATCAGGTCTTCATTGTGGCATACAGGCTTCTCTCTACTTGTGGCATGCGGGTTTTCTCTCTCTGGTTGTGGTGTGTGGGCTCCAGAGCTCTCAGGCTCTGCAGTTTGCAGCACGTGGGTTGTCTTGCTGAGGCATGCGAGCTCAGTAGCTGTGGTGCACAGGCTTAGTTCCCCCGTGGCATGTGGGATCTTAGTTCCTCGACCAGGGATCGAACCCGCGCCCCCTGCATTGGAAGGCAGATTCTTTACCACTGGACCATCAGGGAAGTCCCAGGAGTTACCCAGACATTTTAACATGCTTACTTAATCTCTTGATGCTTCACCCAAACAATACAAGTACCTTACAATATTATAACTACAACTTTCACAGTGTTCCAATTTATATTATATTTTGACCATATTTGAATTCTATCTTGTTTGTTTAACCTCACAAATTAGACATGACTATTATTGTTATATGTAGTCAATGTTCGTCAATTTCTTTGCTCACCATTTGTTCTTGCATCTCAGACTTTCCTCCATTTGGCCTCATAATCTTTCTGCATAAAGCAGTTTTCCATTCTAAAAGTTTTACTCAATTTTTCTCCAATCTGCTAGATTTTTTTAAAAAAATTCTCTTGTTCACAAACTTTTCATTTCTTTAAACATACCAAACATGCTTATTTTATATTGTGTCTGATCGTCTTTACAGATCTGATTTTTCTGCCTGTTTCTGCTGGTTCTCGCTCATGGTGATTTATTTTCTTGTGTGGGGTGGGGGGAAGGGCAGAATATGCCTATGTGTGTTTTTATGTGAGCTTAAGTTCCTTGGAACTTTATCTATAGGAATTCTTTGAGACCTGGGTACAGACTGCATTCTTCCATAAAAGATTTGCATTTGCTCTTGATTATACAAACATTCTTGGAGCACTTATATTAAAATTCTCTTCTTTCAATTTTTCAGATGCAGATAAAATAAATTCATACAAAAAGCCACATGAGGGCCAGGCTGCAGGTACAGATTCTCAGGTGAGAATTCATCCCACTCTCCTCCAGCATAAAGATCAAATCAAGATGCATGGCTGTCTCCTGCATAGCAGGTTATTTTTTACTCATCCTTTGAACTGAAGGTAAAGCCCTTTGAGATTCCAGCTTTATCTGAGAGTCTCCTATAAAACTTCCAATTTTGCATGGGCCCAAGGCTTCATCTCCTCCCCTCCACTATCAAACATTTTCCAAAAAGTTCAAGGTTTCCACGTTTTGGCAGAAATATTGAGAGAGCTGGCTTTGGCTCTCCTCTCCCGAAGTCGCTACTTCTGTCTTGTTTTTGATTTCTGCAGATTCCTTACTTCTGTGCCATCTGTTGATGCCTTTAAAAAGTGTTTTCTTTGTTATTTTGTCTAGCATTCTGGTTGTTTTCACTGGGTAAATCTTTTAGCATATCTAGTTCAGCAAACTAAAGGCAGTAAATATTCTGTGGAGATGGGGGGACATCCCCTCCCTGCAGTATATGTGCTGAATTGAAGACCTCTATAAAGCACTGTGTCAGAAGAATACAGAGGTCTGGGAACCAAAGGATAGAAACAAAAGTGGCCTCATTTACCATTATTCCAATGACCACCTTTCTCTTTTTTTGTAATATAAGAAGTTAAAGCTAGAAATTTCCTCCAGTCATCTGCTTCTGGGAGAAGCAAATCCATATAGTGTTTAATGTAGAATATATTTTTCTGTTTGGAAAATACCCAGGATATATTTTATTTATTTTGATTTTTTTGGTTATTTTTAGTCCATAGCAAATTAGAACAAACATTGCTTTCTAAAATTAATCCTGAAAAGAAATGCTGATTTTTAAGTAAAATTATCCATACTTTTTAACTTTATATTATTTCTCTTCATTCATTCATTCAACAAAGATTTATTAAGCTCTTTGTGCTAATCACTATGCTGAGGTGATAAATTAAGAAACATCTGTACCAGATAGTTAATTTCTTGCATTAAATACTGTAAAAAGAGAGGAAGATGAAAACCTGCTTCTCTGCAGATAACAAGTCAGTGTTTGACCACAAAGCATTGGTTACCTGGTTTCAAATCGCTTCTAAACAATTCTCCAACACATTTTGAATGAACCCCAGGAGCTCCAATGACTGTGTCATTAATAAACTGTTGAACTCATAATTATTTACAAAGAAATGGATCAAAAAAGAAATTTCTTTAAGAGGTGAAGAACATAAGTTACATATTGCCTGTTGAATGAATTCTCCACTAATTCATTCAGTATAGATTCATGGCTTCAGGAAAAGAAGAATATAAAAAATACGTTTAATCAAAAAAGCCTAGATTAAGACAAAAATTAGTAACAGCATCCCTCACTTTGGAGGCATTTCCAAACTCTGTTTCACTTACTATCACCATTGGCCAAGGGCATGCACCATCTCATTTGCTTTTACCCCACGGTGCACATGGCAAAGGCCTGGACATGCTACCTATTCGCTGGGCTGGGTGAGAGTATTAGCAGAGCTCTCCTGCTCACCCCAAACAATCTGTGACTGTGCAGCCTGTATTTCTCATTAAAAGTAAATTCCATGTTAGTCTGTACAGAAACACCTTTTGAAGTCATGAAAAGCATGGCAGAGTTGAAAGAAGTGATGATCTAAGTGGTCTTTGTTTGGCATTGGGATCAAACACTACATTTGTTATCCAAAAAACGAGAGTATTTTGACCTTTATCTCTTTATACAGCATTTAGGCAAGAAATGGACTGTGTAAAGATATTTTATTATACTCTGCTCCTTCCTGAGCTGGATAGTTTTTATGTCATGACATCAGTTTTCCTTACTTACAATTATCCCTTAATCTCTTACGTCAATAACATATTCACACATACTGAGTCTCCTTCTGTAATTAGCATTGACTGAATTCCATACCTAATGCCTAAGTAACTACCTGGGGTATGGTTTAAGAAGACAACTCTGAACTGCCTGCATCTGCTGCTACGTCATGCCTGGGAGAAACAGACTCTCCCTTATTGATCTACGAATAATTGAAAAAGAATGAAAATCAGAGTTTATCAAGTTCATGTTACTATCTTTATGTATTGGCATTTGGAAAATCTCTAGTCATGGTTTTTCATTATCACTATGGCTTTTAAAGCCTCCAGTATAGTCATTTGGGCAAATGAATGAACATCAGCAACTGCATGAGAACAATGGCCTCACTTTGTGGTGTGATGTGGGGAAAATATTTTTTAATTTTCTAACGTGCTGGGCAACGAGTCTGACTCATAGAGATAGTAATTATACCTCTTTTCGAAAGTGAAGCAGCAGAGAGAGAACATACTAAAATTAATGAAGAAAGCAAGACTTAGGTTCATTTTTTTAGGTTCATTTTTTTCTATCTGGAGAATTCATGATCCTGAGAGGTTTTTAAAATGAATCATTGCTTTGTGAAGTATAGCTCAGGAGCAGATATTTGTCTTTGTGTCAAAAACAAGGACTCTTAACAAATTGAATCTCTTCCTACCTTTAGATAATTCAAGAAAGATAAAATCTTGAGGGCTTTATAGTACTGAGCAGGGATAAAGCCTTCTTACAGACTGGAACAAAATTCTTACCAATTTCAACTGGCAGATAAAAATGTATTTCAGAACTGATTTTCACATAAAGAACTTTTTAATATTAGAACACTCCATGCAGTCAGGGTAGTTGGTAATTGTAAACATACTACATTATGTGAAAATGAAAGCTGATTGATTCTTGTGGAGCATGCATTAGTGATAGCGTGAATCAGAACAAGAAACATTTTCTCATTCCTTAAGAGGTGAGAGTAAGGTGGGAGGAGGGGTGGGGAGAGGGTTGGTTTGACAGTGAGGTAGTATGACAAAGACCAGCTGAAAACAAGGGCAAAAATTGCAAGGTAGGTGCGCTTTAATTTGAATTGCAAAGGGCAAGTGTATGACCTTGAATATTTGCTCCATGCCTGATTCAGCACCTGTGGCTCACAGATATGGATGTAAAATAGTTCCAAGTCCAATTCAACTCAGTAGAAGATTGTGTTCTCTCTCTCTCTCTCTCATTTTTGGAATGTGATATAAAACAATAAAACAGAGATTGACAAAAAAAGACATTGCTAGGAATTAATTTGCGAAGAAAAGTTCTAAAGACTACCTGCCAGTCACCCTAGCTCCTGGCATTCCTGCATGTCCTTAAATCATCCTCCGACTGCTGATGACAGCTTCCCTCCCAAGCCCCTTTCTAGATGCTGTTTATTCAGCTATTGTAAACTGACCAGGTTGCAACAGAAGAGCACCCACTTGTACACAGTGGCATGTCGTGCGTCACTTTGCAGTCAGCACTGCCTTATACTGAAGATTTGTCTGTGGTTTCCTTGGGCACCAAACAGAAAACAAGCAAACAAACAAAAGCTACCTGAGATCAGATCTTGCCATTGGCTGTGGAGAAGGACAAGTTATCACAGACGTCTATCCCCTAAGCAGGTCATCATGTAAAGGGATATGGGAGCAAGAACAGCATAAGCCTGAACTTACAGCCAGGAAAGTACTTGTGGGTAGAATGTAGATCACTGAGCTCATTCATTCTTTTCACTGACATCTACAACTACAGGGAGTGTAAACTACAGGGAGTGTAAGAATCCACTGTGTTATGGACTGAATTGTGTTCTCCCCAACCCTAAATTCACATGTTGAAGCCCCAATTTCAATTATAACAGGATTTGGAGACTGCAAAAAAGAAATGGGGACATAAGGGTGGGACCCTAATTCAATAGGACTGTATCCTTATAAGAAGAGGAGGAGGGCTTCCCTGGTGGCGCAGTGGTTGAGAGTCCGCCTGCCGATGCAGGGGACACGGGTTCGTGCCCCGGTCCAGGAAGATCCCACATGCTGTGGAGTGGCTGGGCCTGTGAGCCATGGCCGCTGAGCCTGCGCGTCTGGAGCGTGTACTCTGCAACGGGAGAGGCCGCAACAGTGAGAGGCCCGCGTACCGCAAGAAAAAAAAAAAAAGAAGAGGAGGAGACACCAGGAATGTGCATGCATGGAGGAAAGACCATGTGAGGACACAGTGAGAAGACTTACCATCTGCAAGCCAAGGAGAGGGGCCTCGGAAGAAGCCAAACCTGCCAACGCCTTGTTCTTGGACTTTCAGCCTCTAGAACTGTGAGAAAATAAGTTTCTGTGGTTTAAGTCACCCCGCTGTTATGGCAGCCTGGGTAAACTAAGAACCGGGGTGGTTTCCAGGCATAGTGCCGTCCCAGTGCGTCCCGTTGCTGCACTGAGTTGCAGCCCAGAAGCATGGAGATAGCCAGAACTCCAGGAAAGCCTGATGCATACACCAAATTTGGCTTCTCTGTCAATTCTTGTCTCTCTTGTGCATTATACTGATAGAAAAAGGAATAGAAGGACCATCAGTTAAATTCCATGTGCTGGACACTGCCCTGAGGATGCAAAAGTGACTCACACAGTTGCTTCCCTTAAGGAACTCATCATCTGGAGAAAGCCAAAGGCAAGATGAGTCAGTACTTCGATATAGGTATAGAGAAGGGCTTTGGAAAACAGGAATGACTAATTTTAATTTAGGACATGGAATTATGGGAAGGACAGGAAGGATCAGGAAAGGCTTCACAAAGAGGGAGTTTAAGGAGAAATGTTTTTGTAACCACTGCTCTCTAACCACTTCAAACTCAGTGGCATAAAACAATCACCATTTTATCATGTTCAGGAAGTCTGTGGGTCAGGAGTTTGGATGAGACACAATTTGGACAGCCTGTCTCTGCTCCATAGTGTCTGGACCCCAGTTGGCTAGCAGTGACTCAAACAACAGGGGGCTGGAAGCATCCACTTCCAAGGTGGCTCTTCACTCATGTGCCTGGCGCCTGGAATGAAGGACAGGTTCAGCCGGAATGCCGACCAGAGCACCCTAGATGCCCTCTCCAGAATGGCAGCCACTGCACTTCAGGGCATCAGTATCAAGTACCCTCAGCACATGTGGCAGAAACTGCATGGCTTTTTATGACAGCCTCAGAAGTCACAGAACATCGTTGCCACTATGCCCGTTGGTTGAAGCAGTCCCACTTAAAGGGAGGAGACACAGGCCCCACCTCTCTTAAGAAGGAGCAATCAAATATTTGCTACCATGTTTTAAAACTGCCATATGGACCCTAAAGCATGAATAGGATTTCAATGAACCTCATGCACTGAAGCTCTATTGCCTAAAATGTTTTTTTTCTGATTTTACATGAATGCACATTCATTACTTAAAAGAAATGAAAATTATGGAAAAATAAAAAGAAACTTCCTCATTACTTCACCAGGCAAGCTATATGACTGGACCTGAGCTAGGAATTAGAGCTATAACTTTAAGTAAGACATAGTTCTTACCTCAGAGGGTTTCCTACTAAACCATGAAGAGATAACCACTGCTAATATGTTGATGCAGTCCTTCCCAATTTGAATAAAATGGGTTGAGATGATTCCGTACTTACAGGTTTGTGTCCTGGTTTTTTTACACCTGGTACACAAGATAGTGTGAGTTTCCTCATAGCATTAAATATTCCACAAAACTGATTTTGAATGGGTGTATCACAAATCATCATATGAACAGACCATTGTTTATTTCCCTGCTGCTAGACATTTAAGTTGTCTTCAAGTTTGAGCTACTACAAAATAATAATGTAAAAAATATGCTTAGTCATCTTTCTGCTTCTCTGAAAATTTTCTTAGGATAAAGTCCTCAATTAGTTGAATTACTATTTCAGAAAGAAAGAATGTTTTAAAAGCTCTTGATTATGGTTTTGCAAATTTGGTTTGCAAAAATATTGTCCCAGTTTGCATTTCCCTAGTGTGTGTTTGAGGAGCATCAAGGAGCAGAACACGTGGGAAGCAAGTCTGTTCCCCAGGTACAGGGTGGAAAGATTTGGCCCAGTCTGAACTGAGTAAAAGAATACTGCAAGAAACCAAAAGGCAGGTTAGAAACCATAGTCAGCTAATAACCAGCATGGGCTTGGCAACTAAAGAGGTGGATGCTGGGAGATGATTACTATGGAGTCTGGGTAAATGAAAAGACTTCCCTGGCTTCAACTTTGGGGCAACATTCTGAAACCAAGTGTGACTTAAGGGATGCTCAGAAACCCAGGTTCATTGTGCGTGTGAATTAGGGCTCCTTGGGAGGTAAGCAACAGAAACCAACCCTGGCTAATCTACACCAAAAGGGAATTTACTGGAAAAACAGCTAATTTCTCAATGGCTAGGAAACCAGGCTCAGAAACCAGGACAAAATGGACAGGAACTGAGGAACTTCATGGGCAGGAAGCAGCACAGAATCAAGGGTCTAAGACACAAGAATCCCTCACCAGTGTCACCTGGGCACACTGCTGTGAATAAGGAATGACCTCCAATTGGATTCTGCCTTTTGATGACTTTGCTCCAATTTCGGATTCCAGGGAAGGCAGATCTGACTAACCTCAAAAAATTTGAGTGTCTGACCTTGGGCCAGGGACAGGCACGCACCTCGACTAACAGCTTCCGGTATGTGGAAGAAGTAATTCCCAGAGGTGACTCAGGGCACAGCCAGCCCAAACTAAAAGTTATCTACCATACCACTTTACCTGGCAGGGGAAGTACACTAATACTTAACCAGCGTTAATCTCTGAGCCCAGAGTCACTTACCAGACTGAGCCCCTGCCTCCCCGCCCTGCCACGCTCCCACCAAAGTAGGGTTCTGTGGAAATGAAAAGAGACTCAGGGACTGTCAGGCTTTGATGAGACATGGATGAGAAATACTAAATTTGAGCCGCAGTGTATGAGGCACTGTGCTGGAAGTCAGCATGAACAACCAATTACAGTAAATCCCGCTTTAACTTGAACAGAGTTTTAGCCTCTTCCCCTCCCCGCTCCTTTCTCATCTGGAACACTGGGCTTTGACTGATTAAAAGCAACCAGGGAGGGCTTCCCTGGTGGCGCAGTGGTTGAGAGTCCGCCTGCCGATGCAGGGGACACGGGTTCGTGCCCCGGTCCAGGAAGATCCCACATGCCGCGGAGCGGCTGGGCCCGTGAGCCATGGCCACTGAGCCTGCGCGTCCGGAGCCTGTGCTCCGCAACGGGAGAGGCCACAGCAGTGAGAGGCCCGCGTACCGCAAAAAAAAAAAAAAAAAAGCAACCGGGGAGCAAGTGGACTGGAAGGAATCTTGACAGAGGGCCAAAGCCAGGAACCACATGCTGCCTTCTGCTTGGCTGGAGTCCCCTCCTCCGCCTGGTGAGCCGATGCGGAACAGAGGAGCCAGAAGATACTGTCGCCTGGCTCTGTTGGGGGGATACTGGACACGGGTCAGGACATGGGCTAACTTCAGGAGGCTGGCTCTCCCCAAGAGCTCTCCCCCTTAGGGCAGTATCTCCCAGCCTTGTCTTTCCCTGCGAGCTGATGGGAGTTACTCCTCATTCCGGGGTATGAACAGGGTCATCAGCCCTGAAGGTGCATCTTGTACTTGGGAACCGGAAGAAGAGACCAGATTGCCCTGTCAGATACCCCATCATTCAGCCAGGCAGTGACAGAACGAAAAGAGGGCGGTTAAATCTCAGGCACAGAAGCAAGGTGACAAAGATTCATCGCACTTGGGGGACACAGAAAGTCACAGGGTCAGGGAGGTGCTCCTAGGATGAGAGAGTGTCCTAAAGGGGAAGGAGGGCCCATTGGGACAGGAGGGTGGTCAGCAAATGGCAGCTCTGCCCTTTCTGGGAAGAGGGCAGCAGCCCTGGTCTCAGCTTCCCATCGTTTCTCTTATTAGGAGAATCATCATGGGATGCTGCAGAGTAAGATATTCCCTCTGGTGATCAGGACTATAGTTAATTAATTGCTCCCTTGGGAAGTGGGTGTTGGGGCACAAGGTGGGGAGAAGGGTCCTGCATTGGCTGCCAGAGTCTACGTCTGCCTTCAAGGGCACGTTCTAGAAACAACTACAGGACCTTCACATCCACAGGGCTGCGGCAAGATCCCAACACCTCCCTAGAAAGACCTTCCAGCACCATGGAGGGGACTGGGCATGTGGCCGTTGTTCCAGACCCCTTGCTGAGCAGGGGAGGGTGGCCTTATCATCAGGGGCCAGGGTCAGAGCAGGACGGAGAGGGCAGGAGGGGCTGCGGTGGCCCCAGCACACGCAGAAGTGAGAAACTGCCTGGCCATACAATGTGTAAAGACACTAACAACGTTCTGATTTTTCCCATGATGAACACTTCAATATTTTTTTCTGAAATATGAAATTATTTCCAATTCTTTCCTCCCATTTTCCAGGGCTTTGTCTGCTTAGTGTGCTTTGGGGTAACTAAGTGCTGGGTGTGGCCCCATGAGGCCCAAACAGAGGGACTTTGCTAACTGTGTGGAGGCAGCCTGCATGCATCACAGCAAGAACTGAGTCTAGACGTGCAGCGCTCCCTGCCTGGAATCTGTGAGTCACCCGGCTGCTTTCCCGAGGAAGAGAATGTCTGTCCCGGCCAGCTCTGCCCTCCCCTGGGCTGCTCCAGGGGAGCCCCTCAGCCCTATCTGGGGGCAAGGCTGAGGGACTGAGAGCAGGGAAGAGTCTGCAGGGCTATCCAGGGTGGACTGTCACTCCAGAACTGATCTGTGCCCATAGCCTCCTTCTCCTCTGGGCCCCTCAGTCCTGGTCAGAGGGTCCCCGCATCCCGGGTGCGGCCACCTTGCCCTCACCCAGATCCCACGTCCCCTTCAGAACCTATTTTGCAGACTCGTCCTTAGAAGTGCAAAATCTTCCTTCAGCACCTGTGCATCAGGGCAGAAACTGTATTTCATGTCATTCTTGCCCTTGTTCCCATGTTTGCTCCTGATGCAACAGGGCCTTGCTAAGTCCAACTGCATCTCAGCAGAGTTTCTCTTTCAGTGTCAGAGAGGAGCGTGTGGTATCGACAACCTGTTTGTTGCCTCCAATCTTTGATTTTCTCATCAGAGGCCCCCAGCTGGCTCCCCACATCTGAAGGCAGCCAACAGAAATCAAAGGTGAGAGCAGTCAGGTGGTTATCACTATTGCAGGCAGACGTCCTCTCAGCAGCTGTGCTAACATGGGCTGCCCCAAACCTCAGGCCTTTCCTCAGCTGTCCCGCCTCTGCAGCTCTGCAGGCCTCACTCCCCCTCTCCCCACCCCCCAACTCTCCCCATCCCCAGGCCCCGGGAGGTACATGATGTGATGAGGGGGGCTTGCATGAAAGGACAGCGAGTCAACACCTTATATAACAGCTCCAGTTTCTACGTCAGCGTGAGATACATGGAATCAAAGTCCCTGTGCAACCATTAATGTGTAATGCCTCAGTCACTGCTTCACAAACCAATCTTTAACGCCTCAGGGAGGAAAAAAACAATCCCGCAGTTCCCCCCGGGCCCTGGACCTTGAGTCCATCACGGCCACGGAGGCCTCACTCAGACTCAGTTCCCTGACATGAAAGAGTGTCGTAGCGTAAAAGAAAAGCAAGGGTGGTGGTTTGTGCCAACACCGAACACTGTTTGCCATGTTTGAGCCAACGCACTTCATCACAGTTCCACCTGCCTGTGGGCTGCTGCCTGGCTGATAGATGGCCCCAGCATCTGGAAGCCAAAGGGATGACCCGCGGGGTTACCTCCCTGCACACCGAAGATATTCCAACCATCTCCACCCACAGCTCTGTGGCTTGTGCCAAAATAGGTGAACACCTTCCTTCAGTGTGTATGTGTTGATTTATTAAGAGTGATGTCTCCCCACATCCTGCTAAGAAAAAAGGTCTTTCATTTCAGCTTTTGTTGTTGTTATCTTTTGCCTGTTCTGTCTTCCTGGCATGACCCCAGGCACCTCTTAGTAGCTGTTGTGCTGTCTCCAAGACGACAACCTCCCAAAAAAAGATATTCATATTTCACAGAGGATGGGCCTTACCCTGTTCTCTCTTTCCACACCCCACTTAAGAAAATTCCAGTGTTTGGCAACCTGTCAGTGACAGCCTGTCAGAGTAAAATATTTGGCCAGAAGCTATAAATAGCTGCCTTCTGCTGATGTATTAAACCAATAATGATTATAGGAGTAAGGAGCAGGTCTGGGCAGCTCCTCACTGGGCAAGGTGTCTCAGACTTCCGCTCAGGAAGGTTCCCTCTCCTTCGGGAATCACCTACCTCAGTGGTTCTAAACTGGGGCCATTCTGACCCCAAGGGACCTGGACAACGTCTGCAGGTGTTTGTGGTTGTCACAGCTTGAGGGGAGGGGGAATGCTACCGGCATCTGGAGGGTGGAGGCCAGGGATGCTGCTAAACACCCTGCAATGCCCAGGACAGTCCCCACACCAAAGAACGATCCGACCCAAACGTCTCTTGTGCCAAGGTGGAGAAACCCTGACCATATCTGCTAAGTCACCCCCACTCTTATACGACATTCCAAGTAGTCTGTGGTATATACAGAGAAATCTAGAGTGGAGGTATTGTCACCCTTCTTCAATTCACTTAAACTTCATAAAAATGTATCAAACGTGTCTACTTGTGTAAGCGTCCACAGATAGGATTGCGTCTCTGCCTTCCGGAAGTCTAATCCCAGCCGTGGAGACAGACACATAGACAAACCACACAAGGGAAGATAAGCCAGCGGTGTTGAGAGTTGTCTCCTCATACGAAGGGCTGGGAACCTGAGACAGAGAGATGAACTCCCCCTGGCCTGGAGGGCAGGCGGGCTTCAGAAGTCCTCAGAAAGGAGAATTCACACTGTGAATTCACGCTGTGAATACAGACGAGGAAACCCCTGCCTTCAAAGTGGGACAGGAAGCACTGAAGGCTTGGGAAGAACTGAGCAAAGACAGGGGCCTGCCTGGTGGGAGAGGACCAGAGGGCTGTGCTGGTGGCTGGCATGGGCTGCGTGGTGCTTTGGGACGGAGGATGAGGCCAACTTTCTTCTTTTTGTTGCATTTACTTTTTGTTGAATAACAGGCCACGTATTTCTGTGTCAGATTTCCATAGTTTCCCCTTTGTTTGCTACAGTAACATTACTAGTCAGTCGAGAATCTTGCCATTTTTATGCAATATTTAAAGGGGAGAAGAGTTTTCACCCAAAATGTAAATTATCAGGTTCCTCCTGGGGCCAGAACCAAGTAAGATTCTGTACTTGGTTCAGTCGTTACTCACTTTGTGTGAGACCCAATTTGTTTTTAGAAAAACTCGCTTTGAGTGTGTATATTTGGAAGGATCTCAGAATCATGAGATTCTAGGAATGGAAGAAACCTCAAGAAATGCTCAGGTTCAGTTTTGTCCGGTCCAGCAGACAAGCGCTGATCATCACCCTTTCACACGTGAGACCATTACATTTCTGTATACTTCAGACAGAGAATAAACCTATACTAAACGGCAGGATTATTTATTGGAAACATTGGCTAAGGGGTACAGTTCTTCAGATTTGGGGGAGTAACCATTGTCCAAGTGGTTCTGCCCAGAGTTGATGGCCCAGAGATCAAGGAGATAATCTTAGCGCACTCACATGTGTGTGTGTGTGTGTGTGTGTGTGTGTGTGTGAGAGAGAGAGAGAGAGAGAGAGAGAGAGTGAATGCAGGGCTAAAGGGCAATAAGAAGCCACCAATCTCAAGATTTATGGGGGTGAGGTGTCCTCATCTCTGCTGATTGAGGGAGCAGAGCCAGTGAGATCTCCTAGAAGCAGATGTGGGGAACAGTTGGGACTGTTAATAGTCAGCAGCTAAAGTCCATCTGGAAAGTGTCTGTCCAGGGATTCCTTGGATACTGGAGCCATTTTAGGAAATTCAGGCTTTTGGCAGAGCAGACAGCCTCCCTTGGGGGCGGCAGGGGTGGAGGGTGGATCTCCCCAGGGATCTTGAGTGCCTGTGGCTACCAAGAAGCACTCCAACCCAGATTTCCCTGAATCCAGGCTCCCTGGGGACCCTCCCACCCTGGTTCAGAAGCTCTGCCTTGATTACAGCTTGAACTGAGATGACCTTGTATTTTCCTGTGAAAACTGCACCCCTATTCACGTCAACATCCGCAATGTGGGGCTCATTGCTGCATCATTTGTCCCACTCCAGGGCAGGACCCACCCAGGAAAAGCCCTGATTTTCTTTCTAAGGGACATCCCTAGTTTACCATAGCAAATGGATTATTTCCTCAATAGTAGGCCACTCAGCGTGTGACTCAGAGAGCTGCTTTTGTCAGGTCATGAGATGAAGAAGGAAACAGTGTGGGGAAACACCAGATCCTTGGCTACCCCATTTCCTAAAGCGAGCCTTACCCCTGGCGTCATCAAATGACTTTGGCAGCCTTCTACCTGCCACAAATGAACTGAAAAGACAGATGTGTAAAAACCAGATCCTTTTTGTGTGACAACATAAATGCTTTACGAGATCCCTTTACGGCAGCCACTAATCACTTACTCATCTTTTGCTCAACCCAGGGATGGTCCCCTTCTGCTCAGAAGAAATAGAAGAAAGGCAGCTTCCTATAAAAACAGACTTGGGAGGAATCCACAGCAGGGAGAAGAAAGTGGGGAGATCATTCCTGGACATGGCTTCTAGGGGTTGGCGGTACCTTCCAAGATAACGCCAATCAGGGTCATAGTGGCTGCCTCCCTCCCACCCAGGAGACGCCCAGGCTGCCCTATGGATTTTCAGGCTCCTGGTCACTGGCTCTCTGCAGGAAGTCAGTTGTGCATTTGCACTGGAATGAGTGCTTAGGGCAAAGGCACCAAGCTGTCACTGGTTAATATTTCTTTGGAGTAGAAGCAGGTACACATCAAATCTGCTGTGTGTGGCCCTTCACATCTCCTGAGCTTTCTAACACTCCTGGTGACATAGGAGTGATTTACCAAAGGCAAAGGGCATTTGTGTTACACCGAGGGTCTGTTTCCACCTTAGATCCCCGGTCTTCCTGTGTGAGTCTGGAGGCCTGCATCCTTGTTCTCAGAAACTGTGGTTTCAGGGGCCACCTTATTCCCCAGGCTGATCCTCCCAGGTGCTCGGCTGCTGCCTGACTGGGGCCATCACTTCTGGAGTTTGAACTGCAGATTATTCGTCAGAATCTTTGTGATGCCCTGATGCCCTGCTCAGAGCTATCATTTACCAAGCATTGATTCTTGCAAGGTGTTTACATATGTCATCTAACTTAATCCTCACAGGGATCCTGTGCTCACTTTACGAGAAAGGAATTCTGTCCACGCCGGCCACGTTCACCCAAACTGACCCATGTAGACCCAACTAAAGGTAGGAGGCCAGACAGCCCCTGTTTGAGCATCCTTATGGCACTTGCTGTCGCTTTACAGGTTTGATTTTTCAAATCGAGTTGCTATTTGATACTCTAGTCCTACTACTGGGAAAATGATACCAGGGAGATGGGGGTGCCTTGGGTATGGCTGGCCTGAGGTAGCAAACAACCCAAGGTGGGGAGCAGTAAGTCTTGGGAAATCCCAGACAGCTGCGCCAGTAATTCAGCTTCTGTTTCCCCCAAAGCAGCTGAAATCTAGGTTTTGTTTTCATTTTATATAAGAAAACTTCTAGTTTTAAATGTTGCAACTGATTTAAAAAATGAACGAAACAAAACTTGTTTAACACCCTGCAGGCGAAATAACACATTTGGGAGCTGGTTTGCAACTTCCAGGTTACGTTTTCCATGAGATATAGAAATTCAAACATGGGATAGAACAAGACCCATTTTTTTTTCATGAAATATACTTTTTATTAGAGTGTATTAAAATCCTCAAACTTCAGAACAAAGTTCTAAAAAATATAAATGCTTAGGTATTTTTGTCACTAACTTTATTTTCCATATTAATATCACCTTCTATGCATACGACAGTTTACACGGTGCATTAAGATCGAGGATATTGTCCCATCTGTTGCTCACAAGGCAGCTGTGAGGTGTGCACTGTTACTTCCCTGGGTGCAGGCAGGGAAACTGAGGCTGAAAGAGGCTCAGCCACTGACTCAAAGCCCCAGGACCACACACTGTCAGCCTGAAACCCAGCCACAGCTTCCCAACTCTTCTGTTCTTTTCATTCAGTAAACCTTGATTTTTAGTTTCTTTCATCAGCACTACTATACCAATAAGTATTCTTCACCCCAGACCACACAATTTTTTTCCCAAGTCAGCTCTAGCATGAAATAGAAAAGAAATCATAAACTCTCCTTTAACCTAACACTGAGCTTTTTTTTAAGAGGCCAATAAGGGAGAGGGTGATGGCTCTTAACCCAAGGTTGGGGGGCCTAAGAGTGAGTGGAAGGAGGAAACCTGTACCCCCTGCAATTGTCTGCAACACTGTGTGGAGAGGTGCCCTGGGCATGTTCTGGGGAAGGAGACTGTAGCTTCCTCCAGAGGGTGTCCAGCTTTCTTGCAGAGGGCGAGAGCTGTGCAGGTTTGACTCCAAACCCTTGATCTTTATCGATACTGAATCATAACTTAAGCAACCTTCCTAAATCTGCAAACTGATTTTTCCCCAATACGCTCCTCTATCAGGAAGATGTAACTCAAGCCACTTTGCATCTGAAATTGGTCACCACCAACTAATTTAATCCCTTGCTTATCAATGGCTTATTACGATGGATCCGGCTGTGTTCCTGCAGGACAGGCCTCCGCAGTTGTTAGGACCTTGATCAGCCCTCAGACTTTATAGTTGGTTTCTTCTTAAAAGGCCCAAGCCCTTTTTTCCTGTAATGAACATTGCAAAACATTTTTGAACAAAATATAGTCTTTTCATGAGGAATAATTACTTTGTGCTAACATGTTAAGAACCCTCATACACTGTTGATGGGAATGTAAATTGGTGCACCGACTGTGGAAAACAGTATGGAAATTTCTCAAAAATTAAAAATAGAACTGCCATATGACCCAGAAATTCCACTCCCGGGTATATATCCAAAAAAACCCAACAAAACACTAACTCGAAAAGATACGTGCACCCCATTGTTCATCGCAGCATTATTTATAACTGCCAAGATACGGAAGCAAGCTAAGTGTCCATCAACAGATAAATGGATAAAGAAGGTGTGGTATATATATACAGTGGAATACTACTCAACCATTAAAACTATTAAAAGAATGAAATTTTGCCATTTGCAGCAACATGAATGAGCTTGGAGGGCATTATGCTCAAGTGAAATAAGTCAGAGAAAGACAAATACTGTATATCGCTTATACGTGGAATCTAGAAAATACAACAAACTGGTGACTATAACAACAAAAAAAGAAGCACTCACAGATATAGAGAACAAACTAGTGGTTACCAGTGGGGAGAAGGAAGGAGGGACAATATAGGGGTCGGGGATTAAGAGCTACAAACTATTAGGTATAAGCTAAGCTACAGGGATATACTGCACAACACGGGGAATAGAGCAAATATTTCATTATAACTGTAAATGAAGTATAACCTTTACAAATTGTGAATCACTGTAGTGTACACCTGTAACTTATCTAATACTGTACAACTATACTTCAACTAAAAAATTTTTTTTAAAGAATATGTAAAAAGAAGAACAAAGTAAGCAATGAAGTAACAGGCATTTCTTCTGTTAAGAAGTCTTTCTGGACAATGCAAGAACCCATAGCAGGAACTTCTCACTAGATGGTACAAAGAGCACCCAGGGCCTAGAGTGTCACCTATTTCATCACCTTTGCAACTGTCTGTGGGAGACAACGTGCAGAGAATTTTTATAGCAGGGGGTGAGGAGCCCCCCAAAGATGACATCATAGGGAACCACAGCACAGGTGTGGAGTCGGGTGGCCTGGATTTGATATCCAGCCTTGCACCAGCTCATGGTGTGACTGAGGATGTCATCTTACCTCTCCAGGGCTCCTGAGCTCCTGTCTCTCTGACAAAATGACCTCTAGGGACAAGAAGGTCAGAAGGGAAAAAGGAAACAGGAGTAATATCTACCGAGAACCCACCAGGTTACCAGGTCCCGTGCCTGGTATCATCACACTCATCCTCTCATTTAAATCCTCACAATGGAGGGGCTCCCCTGGTGGCACAGTGGTTAAGAATCTGCCTGCCAATGCAGGGGACACAGGATCGAGCCCTGGTCCAGGAAGATCCCACATGCCACGGAGCAACTAAGCCCGTGCGTCACAACTACTGAGCCTGCGGTCTAGAGCCACGAGCCACAACTACCGAGCCCGCATGCCACAAGTACCGAAGCCCGCACACCTAGAGCCTGTGCTCCGCAACAAGAGAAGCCACCGCGATGAGAAGCCCGTGCACCGCAACGAAGAGTAACCCCCACTCACTACAACTAGAGAATGCC
The DNA here is from genome assembly GCF_963455315.2 of Globicephala melas. Classification (NCBI taxonomy): domain Eukaryota; kingdom Metazoa; phylum Chordata; class Mammalia; order Artiodactyla; family Delphinidae; genus Globicephala; species Globicephala melas. The sequence goes on along the minus strand of NC_083317.1, from coordinate 107,159,583 downwards.
TGCGTGCAGCAACGAAGACCCAATGTGGCCAAAAATAAATAAATAAAACAAATAAATTTATAAAAAATTAAAAATTTTAAAAAATAAGTAAATCCTCGCAATGGGACTTTTGGATCCGTGCCCAAGGCCACGTGACTTGTAGACGGCATGGCCAGAATCCAAAGCTGGGTCTGTCCAACCCTAAATGGCACGGTTCAGGGGATCTCAAACTCCGCCCATGAAGCACCTCCAGCAAGAGAAAAGACTGACCCCTTGGATTAGTTTGCTCAGAGCTCCTGTAACGAAGTACCACGGGCTTCAACAAAAGAAATATGTTGCCTCACGATTCCAGAGCCCGGAAGTTTGAAATCAACATGTCAGCAGGGTTAGTTCCTTCCAAGGCTGAGAGGAAGGATCTGTTCCAGGCCTTCCCCTAGCTTCTGGGGGTTTGCTGGCAACCTTTGGCATCCTTGCCTGGTAGACACATCACCCCCATCTCTGCCTCCACGTTCACACAGCCTTCTCCCCGTGTGCATGTCTGTGTCTCATTTCCGCTTTTTATGAGGACGCCCGTCACACTGGATTAGGGGCCCACCTAAGGAATTACATCTGCAATACCCTATTGCCAAATAAGTTCATATTCTGAGGTCCTAGGAGTTAGAACTTCAACATTTTTGGAGAGACACAATTCAACCCATAATACTACCCACTTCAGGAGTCTCAGGGGTGTGGCCTATGGCATCTGCTACCAGCACAAAATGTTTCTGAAGCATCGTGCATTATCTTTAAAATGTATGCAAACTGAGCACACAACTCCATCGTTAGATCACTATTTCATATAAAACAACATTTCCCCAAAGTCTGTGAGTAAAATTCGCGATCCAGAAAGCTGCTGCATGTTGACCCTAGGGATCTGGGACCTCACATCTTTTCATGTCTGTAGAGGATGCTCACACCAAGTGTGAAAGCCTCTGAGAAGCAGAGACACCTGTAAGGAAGAAAAGGCACATTTAACCTAAATGAGCATGAAGAATATTGACTGAGACAGGGCTGAACGAGAAGTCATGTGAACTAGATACACAGAGAAAATACAGAACATCCCTGACCAAGATCCCTGACCAACAAACCAGACCCGTGTGGAAACAGCACTTGCAGAGAGCCCTGTTGCAACCACATGGCTTTTTTTCATTCTCTCCTCTTTCCTTTTGAACAGAAATCAGCGTCGCACAGCACTGTTCATCCCGTTTCCCCAACACAATGGCTTTTGAAGAACATGCTTTTGAAGTGCAGGTGCCGTGGGGACAAAGCTGACGGTTGTGGTAGTAACCAGCTTTGTAACACACTGGTCAGATTCACATTTTTCTATTATAGTAAATGTACCTCAAGTAACAGGACTTACCAGCAACACTAACCATGGCCATACTGTTCTTTTACTTCCTAAGAAATAACATTTTCAGAAGTGACAAAGGACTCCGACAAAGGCCCAGCAATGGGAGTGAGAATGACTCAAGTGGCAGAAAGGGCTCTCGATGTGGTTCGCTTACTGCCCCACTTGGTTTGTGACAGAAAAGTGGGTCGAGCTGATGCATTTCCACACGCTGAGGACCTACCGCCAGTCCCTAGAGCTGCACTGCCTCCAGAGCCCAAGCTGGAGAGAGCCTCTGATGGACAAGGCTCCAAAGACAGCACCAGATACCTCGATGGCCTGGAAAAAGAGGTGGCTTTCTGCTTTCCTTGCTTAAAAACATGGGGACCACGGTGTTCTTTTAATTTTTTCCCTGCCCCTCTATTAGGAGACATACGAACTTCACAAAGGCATTCCTTGTCCACTTAGCAGAAATGTCTATCAAAATCAGACCACAATCAAGAAGAACACATCCCACAGGATGTGGCCAAGTGACAAGCCTGGAGAACACACCTGACACAAGGTTATTGCTCAGGGCAGCCATGAGGCTGCAGCTCCACTCAGGAAAAACCCCTACTGATGCCTGGGTTCTGAAAGCTGTGCACAGAATGCCAAAGGTCGCTCCTGAGAGACCCGGCGTTAGCAAACACAGTGGCCAGACCCTTGAGTAAAGTATATAAGGACAGAGGAAGATGGTCCTCAAGGGAAGGAGGGAGATAGGGATCAGAAAAACCAGAGCCTGCAGGGGCCATCAGCCCCCTCCGTCGAGCGATCAGCTCCCCCAGGGCAGTGGGGACTGTTCCCTTCTCTAGGGAGATGAGCTTTCCTCAGAGGCAGGGCTATTTCATCAGGCTTTCCCACAGCCCGAAGAGAATATCTCATGAGATCATCCGAGTCCCTCTGTCCTGATCCCACATCCATCACAGCTGTTGCTGTTTCCCAGGCCTCCCGATAACGGAAGGCACGGTGTCTCCTGGAAAGGTGTCTGCGCAGGAGGGGTAACCGGCCCTCGGCCTGTAATGTAGCAGAAGCTGTAAATGATATCTAAGGATTGTGCACATCTCTCAGCTCTCACTGTGCTCTCAGATCCCAGCCTCCTCCCTCCCTCCCCCATCAGCCCACAAGGGTCATCCCTGGGCAAGCTGAGACAGACAGAAGGGGCCAGGTACCCAGCCAGGGCCTGGAGCCTGTGGCCTGGGGGCCCTGCATGCACTCTGGACCACATCCACGCTGCCCACATTCAGAGCTCAAACCCTGGGTAGAGCTCTGAGGAGATAAGCATTTTAAGGCAACACGGTCGCGGTCTGGTTTGCAGCCTGGTTTTGTGTGAGTTATTGCCCCCAGTGGCTTATTAACTCCCAAGGAAGAGATAAAAATCTAGTTTTTCCCAAAAGGGAGGAGCAGATCCCCAAGCACGATATCCTCACCAGGGCAGTGTCCAGGCTGGGGACAGCAGGCAGCCCTGCCCAGCACCTCTGGCCAGCTGCCTCTCCTAGAGGTTCGTCATGTGCCCCTCAGAATTTGTTGAAAGTCAGTGGGACTCCTGAAACAAGATGGGATTAAGCCACAGAAAGCAGGGCCCAACCCAGTGGTAATGATGGGGGGAAAAAATGGCCCCTAAGGGGAAAAAAAAGGCAAAGAGGTGAAGTACTGTAATTTAAATGCATTTTGGGAGACTCTCCCTGAAACTGGCTAGGCCAGGGCACCAGACTGGTTATATTTTTCTAAAAAAAACCCAGAAAACCTCCAAAGAAAAGAAGAAACCTTGGTTATGATCATTCTTTCCCTCCAGCTTTTATCCCTTAGACAGTGGCTCCCCAGCAGCGTGTCTGCCCCCACCCCAACTAAAAGGGACACTTGACAATGTCTGGAGACGGTTTTAGTTGCCGCAACTGGGGAACACGACCAGCATCTAGTAAGGGAGAGATGAAGAATGTTGTTAAACACCCTGCAACACACACGCCAGCAGCGCCCCCACCTCCCCCCGACAAAGAATTATCCCAAAATGTCAAAGAGCCGCTGCTGAGAAACCTTGCCTTCAGAGAGTAATTTTCCTGGTCTCTCACCAACTCACGTGCTGCTAAACCAAACAAAATGTATATGGGGGATTCATAACAAGAGAGGGCTCGACGGTGACCGAGAACACACAGCAAGTCCTGGACCATCAAACACTTTGAAGAACACCAGCAGTCAGCTCTAGGGAGCCACTTCTCTGATTTTAAGCATCGTCTTCTGAAGTCCGTTAAGCATCTAGCCTCTCACTGTGTTACAGTCAAGTTAATTGGCAAAGGGAGTTCCATGGAACCTCTGTCCTCTAAGAGTTTACAATATGAGATGGAGAGTAATAACTGGGCAGCGCTTTCTATAAAGCTGAGATGAACAAATAAAGGGAGAAGTCAGGCCATACCAATCGTACAAGCTGGGAACTGAGTATATTCTGAGAGGTGGTGAGGGAGGATAAGAGTCAGCACAGGTGAGTAAGGTGGCACTGAAGGAACGTAAGAGACGGCCTTCAGATGGTGCCCACCTGTACCTTCATTTATCTGTACTTTCACTAAAGTATGCACTGCATGCTTCCAGGCAGTAAACGTACAGAAGGCACAGTCTTTGTGCCCCTAAGATTCACACAAATAAGCAAAATACAACAATGTCATTTTGAGAGGTACAGCAAGTAGATGTTATAGGGTTTGGTGAAGGGGGTGAGGCCTGCACGTGGTAGAACTTGCCTTTGACCTGGGCCCGGAGCCTGGGTGCCGCTGGGGGCAGCTGAGCTTGCCTGAGAGCCCTGGACCAGGGATGCAGGCTGGGGATTAGGTATCATGCTGACAAGAATCTCTGTAAAGGGCGTTCTGATGTACGGTATCTGTTCTGGCGTACGGTATCTGTTCTGGCTTGTCTTTTGTCCACTCAGCAAAACTCTCTGCACTTCAGTCTCTCTCTCCTTCCCATTTCCAAGCCATTAAGACCATACCTACTCTTATTAGGAACCACGACCGTGTGAAGCCCTGTGGAGCGTGGTGGCAAGATGATCAACATCAGTGAGGTTCAAGAGAGATGTTAGCAGTTCTTACTCACGGGGCCTCTAGTGTTGTTTACGTGCCTCTGACCTCACTCAGTAACAGCAACTCAGAAACCTACCCAGGCAAAAAGTCACATGCTTTGAAGACATACTAATGTTTCAATGGCCTAAACATTTTCCAGGACCAAGTCTTTACCAGAGCTGCAAACAAGCAGTCAGATGGACTGCCCTGTGAGCTTTCTCCTCTACCATGAAGCCACAGAAAGGTCAGCAGCCGGACACAGAAAGAGGAGAAGGGTCCTGAATAAACACAGACAGTTTAATCAACCATGAAGAAAACCAGGAGTTGACTGAAAGTGCTTTGTCAGGAAGAGAAGCAAGGCCCCTGCCCTCAGAGAAAGGCGAGGAAGGTTGGAGGTCATCTAGCAGCAGAGATGGCCACTGACCACAGAGGCCACTGCGGAGGCACCAAGGGCCTGGTGGGGATGTCAGGGAGGGGAGGGGTGGCAACCAGCGTTTGGCTGTTTTCCAAAGAATAGGACAAATAAACGTTCCCTAGAAAGAAGATGGAATTTTAGCTCAATAAGAAGGGAAGATACTGTTTTAAAACCACCATAATTACTTAAGAGTTGGTTACTCCTTCAAGCTTATGTCCATCAAGCCTGTTATTTCTGATTCCAGACTCCTCAGGGAATTTTAAAAACTGGTTTATTCAAATTACATCAGTACCCTTTACTTGCATCTAAAAAAATCAAGGTCAAGCTATGTTGATGTGAGAAAGAGAATTTAGATGAATGAGGGCTGACACCAAGTCTCTGGCCCTGTAATTACTTTCTTTGTAAACCTGAATACCGGACCAGATGGATGCCTTCTCCACACTTTTTGTCGTATTTATGGAATACCTTTAAACAATGGAATCTGGAACCTCCAGCAACGTTGTGTCCAAATATATCCAAGCCTGTTTGTTTATGTTTTTAATTGAAAGTCAAACAATTTTAGACCAACTTGTCTATGGTATCACTGGAAATGCATATTTTTAGAAAATTCTTGAGAATTTTGCATACCATTAAAGTAACTTGACATCATACTTTATATTTCCCAGCTGTGATTGCTGTTGGAATGAAATCAGGGGAAGCATTCCAGAAGGTCTTCAGCCTGAAAGGTTTGCTTAAGAATTCTGATTCCACTAGAAAACCACTTCTTTTAAGATGGCTTTACCATTTTCCAATGGCTCATGTAATATGGTTAGTTTGTTCTCATTACAATTAAAGATGCAATTCATTCAAGAGTCTTTAACTTCATTAAAGCAAGGCTTTCTATTAATGTTATCAAGCACTAATGGGCTTCTAATCGGACATTCTCAGCAGGTAGGAAAACAACTTTCAAACCCTCTGATTTTGTATGAAGCAATGCTCATTTCTACACAAAGACTTTCATTTCTGTGATCTGGCCTGGTAAAATGTTGATTCCTTCATGCTCAGTCTAGTTTATTTGAGTCCCAGGTCTGTGGGCCTGATAAGATGTAGAGGAGGATAATTTATATGGGAAGACAGTTGTGCTGTTTATATTCAATACTTGAGGATTAGGAAAAATTTAAACCAATTAAGAATTCCCATCATCAGGAGTTTCTTAGAAGGAAATGACTTTTCAAGGCATGTGGGAATTATCAAGAATGTAATTTTCCCCTGAGATGATGTGTTGGTACACAAGAGGAGTGTTGGCAGGATATCCAGAGGAACTGATAAGTCGCACATGAGGAAATGAGTCGCTACTTTCAAGGCTACATGACAGGAGACCAGGGCATATTTTCCCCATTTATCTTTTCATTTTAAAGAGTAGTGGAATTCGGTTACATCTTGATTGTTCAGTATAATAAAGGATATGTGAGACAGGGATAGAAAAACCACAAATGGTGAGTAAAATAAGAAAACCAGGGATTACTTTTTTTTCCTGTTTATTAACATTCACACCGAGCTGTGTACTCTGGTTACCATGGCCTCGTGGTATCTCATGTCACAGGCCACACCGTATAAAATCACAGAGGCCACGACAGGCAGGAAGAGAGGCAGGGCCTTGTCTGAGTAATACAAACAGCCGAGTGTGTTGGATGTGAGCCTGCGTGCACTGCGGCCTGAGGCGCCCAGGCCACTAGCCGGCTGGCTGCCGCCCCACCTCTTCTCCTGCCTCCGCCTGCCCCCTAGTGGACGGCCGTGGGAAAGCGCAGGAGTCCGCCTGGGGGTCTTCGCGGGGGCTGAGATGCGACTCCCTGAGAGCGGGCCTCCCCCAGCCCTGTTCCCAGGCACTCTCGGTCCATTTCCTGGAGAATCAGGGTTCCGCCTGGCATGCTCTGAAGTCTCCCTAGGATGAACACCATCATTTCCTATGTCGTCTTCCCCATTTTCCTCTACCTCTGCCTGCCTGATCCCCCGCTGGCCGGCACCTTCCCTTGTGCAATCCCCACATGAGACATGCCTTTTCTAGAAAGGACCAATTATTCCTTCTTTGGGTCCCGCAAACTGTAGAGAACCAACACAGTACGGTGCTATTGAACCCATTCCCACTCTAGGGGCCTCTTATGCCTCCTATATGTCCCTATAGCCATTCATTTATTCATCAGATACCTACTAGATGCCGCACCCTGCGCCCGGCCCTGGAGACACGGAGGAAAGCGGGCCAAGTTTCCCGCCTGCCTGGAGGCGCACACGGCGCAGAGGGACAACTCATCCAGCAGCTGCCGTGTGACGAGGCTCACACCTCTAAACAGACAGGAGTGCGGCGCTGCGGGAGCCAAGGCGGTGAGGGCAGGGGCCTTCTGGAGTTGTTGTGGCTTCTCGTCACGGCAGGCTTAGCCCCACAGCTGCTTTGTTCCAACGACTCGGAAAAGTAAATGCGGCTGGCACGGGCTGTCCGGACCCCACACACCCCCAGGATACCCTGGCTGTGCTGCACATTTTCATCCCTGCCCAAGTCACAGAGATCCGACAGCGCTGACAGGAGGCAGACATCACCCGGAGCCCCTCAGATGGGGCTCGAGCTTCCCACCGTGGCAGCGCTCAGCTCCTGCCAACACTCTCCTCTGGCGTGCTCACCTCAAGCCTCCCTGAATTTTTCAGAGGCCCGGGTTTCCCACATCGCTGATTCACAGAGATGGAAGACCTAGAAAAGAAAAAAAAAGGTCACTCTCTCAAATGACTCAGGAGCCCTCTTGGACCCTGTGATCTGTGTATCGACCTGCACTGTAAAAGCTGAGAGTAATAATATTGTCAGCTGTGTAAGGAAAGCTGGAAGAAAAACAGATTAACATTCTTCTGAACTCCTGGCTCCTGGCAGAAATTAGTGTCGCGAGGACGGATTCTCAGCCACGGTCTGACAGCGGAATACCTCATCCAGAGGTGAAGGTGCCTGTAAAGACCCCCGGAAGGTGACAAGTTCCTGGGGCCTGGGCCGCATTTGCTCCTCTCTCTCTGTCTCTCTGTCTCTCTGTCTCTCTCTCTCTCTCTCTCTCTGTCTCTCTCTCTGATGAAGTAAATGTTTGTGGGATGAATGGTTGCCACCTCCAGCCCTGTCAAGCCCTGGCAGAAACACGGACTGGGAAATGAAACCAACTGGCAGGCCCTAGACGCTTGCATTTAAGATTCATGAACAAAGAAGAGGAAATGACTTGTGTGCTACGAAACTACTGAGAGATGTGACGACCGAGGAAGGATGGGAATCGCCTACGGGAGAGGAGCGGGTGGGGGGACAATTCTCCGCCGGGGTGGAGGGTGGTGTGGGGCGCTGGTGAGAGGGCGCAGAAGCACCAGCGGGGGCAGCCAGAGCAAGGCGGTCATTTCGCCCCCAGCGGAGAAGGGTGGAGCTGCGGGTCAGCAGCGGATGGCGCCTGCGAGGTGTTCAGAAGGCAGAGCCAGAGACCTCTGGGAATTGACCCGAAATCCTTGGTTTTCCCTGAGGCGGCTGTGGCCTGGGAGAAGGGAAGTTACATATAGCTATAAATGTTGTGCACTCTGCAACTTTTGCAACTAGTCTAAAGAAACTCCAACATCCTATTTTAGGATGGCGTGCATTCAAATTATCATCCTGTGCCCCAGCTCTGGGTTCCATGAAGTCCTCATTCTTCCCGCATTTCTGCTTTTCCTCCATGTACCCTTAATAGCACCCATAATTCACTCATTTCAAGTCAACAAATATGGATTGAATGCCCACTCTTTGCCGGGTCATACTAGGTACCAAGAATACAACGTCAGTGAAAAAAGACATGATCCCTGCCCTCATGGAACTTACACAATGGAAAAGGAGACGACCTTGATCCAATAACCACACAAACTAACATGACACTGCAATGTGTGGTGCCCCAAGTACATAATAAGGGGCTTGATTTAATAAGGGATATCAGGGAAATCTCTGAGGAATTGATGAGTGAAATGAAATCTGAAGGAATAGGATTAACTAGGGCAGGTGGGTCTGTGCATCTCCGCGTGGCATGGCGCTTGTGTCTTCAAGGTCGTGAAAGACTCGAGTGTGACCACAGCACAAACAGGGAGGTGGGCAGCATGCATGATAGGGCTGGATTCGAGCCAGGCCGTTAACAGGGAGCCACTGAAGTGTTTAAGTGGACAGGCAATGTGATCAAATGTGCATTTTAGAAAGATTGCTCTGGCCACAAGAGTTTGGAAAGAAGAGCTTGGAAAGGGTCATAAGTGGATGTCATGAGACCAGTTAGGAAGCTGTTATAGGTGAGTTCAAGACTAGGAGAAGAGCCACAGAGGAGAGAAAGGGGGAAGATTCTATATAGGAGGCACAACTGTCAGGACGTGGTGACAGAGTAGATAGGCTTACAATGTATTCCACACCTATACCATCTTCCAACAACCTCCCCTGCAATGAGCCCTCTCTTCATGGGCTAGATTGCTATACAAATACAACTGAGATACAAATACAACTTCCCCCTCTTCTAGGTTTACCCCTAAGGATGCCTTCCTTCGTGGTTTCTTTCTAGCTTCCTCTAGAAATGAAGGGAAGGAAGGTCTGTGATGCCTGGAACATATCAAAGGTCATGGGTTGAAATGACAACTCAGATTACAGGACTGTCAACTCCTGTGACCTTAACTGAAGGGCTGAGGAGTTGATAGCAGACTAAGAGAGCCTTACAACACTGCAGGCTGCTACAGTGTTGGATCTGCTGATTGAGCTGAGTGCTTAAAATTCATGTATTGTCCAATTAATCAAAGTATTCTTCTACCACACATTTAGAGGATGCTATGTAAAATTTCTGCATCAGCCGGGGGTGGAACTAGCTACCTAGGATCCTTGCTTCTGCAAAACAGCCATTGATCTGTTCCAGAAATGGTGTTTTATCACTGTGCTGTGCTAACAGGGACTGGAAGGGACTGGAAGATGAATAAAAGTGTCCTGCCTTCCAGGAGTTGCAATCTAGCCCATCTGCCAATCAGGACAGCACAGCGTGAGTGATAAAGTACAGGCAGAGGCAAAGCCCAGGGCAGGGGACAGGAGCTCTGTCTGGCGGAGTTAGGAAGGTTAGGAAGGTTTTCCAGAAGACACATCTGAGCAAGGTGTCAAGGGGTGAGCAGGAATTTATATGGAGAAGAGGAGACTGCTTATTTCAGGCAGAAGAAACAGCTCATATAAAGACACAAAAATACCTAGGAGTAAGATGTAGCCAAAAAGTGGGCCCAGAGGTGATGGCGGGGGCTATAGCAGGAGGTGAGGCTGGAGACAGACCTCTGGTGAGGTCACTGGAAGCTCCTAACTACCTGCTTAAGGGAATATTAGTATTAATATTAGTATTTCTATTGTATAACAAGTTACTCCAAAACTTAGGTGCTTAAAACAACAGTCATGTATTATCTCACAGTTTCTGTGGGTCAGCAGTCCGGACATAGTTTAGTGGTCCTCTGGCTCCGGGTCTCACAGGCTGCAGTCAAGGTGTCAGCCAGGGCTACGGTCATCTCAAGGGTCCACTGAGGGAGGCTCCCCCTCCAGGCTCGCTCACATGGCTGTTGGCCGGCCTCAGGTCCTCACTGGCTCCTGGCTGGAGACATCCGTTCCTTACCACATGGGCCTATCCATAGGGAAGCTCGCAACATGGCAGTTATGGCAGAGAGACAGACGGAGATAGAGAGATAGAGAGGGAGAGAGAGAGAGAGATGTACAAAAAGACGTCTTCTGTTATCTAATCTCAGGAGTGACATCCCATCACTTTTGTCGTCTTCTAAAGGGTCACTAGGTCCAGCCCATATGGGTCACTAGGTCCAGCCCATATGAGAGAACTAGTAGGTGATGGATCCTTGGGCCGTTTTAGAGGCTGCCTGCCATAGGTACCATAGCTATTTCAGGCGCGATCCCAGCATTATCGCATTCTGCATAAATAATATGGAAAGACGTATAATTTCACTGCATATTAGTTTGTTTTTGTGAGTGGGTACACTCTGGTCCCCAGGAGCCCTGAAGAACAATGTGCTTCATTTCACATCTCTCCCTAAGGATTTTATACAACCCACTTGGCACTCATGCTGTTATTATTAGATGGATTCAGCCAAAGCTGCCTGTGAGGATAGAGATAGATGGGAAGGTAGGGAGGCAGACAGAAGAAGTGATCAGGACCCCAAAGTGAATAAAGAAAAAGGTTACACGCCAAGTGAAAATCAGAAATGAATCTGAGTGGAACTAAGTATCGAGGTTGACAGCTCATAACACGATGCCAACTTACCACAGCTTGGCAGTGCCCTTGGTTTTCCCACATGCAACTGAAAATAGCTAGCATTCATCCTGAGGGAGTGCTTCTAAAATAAGTAAATACTGGGAGCTATACCTCACTGCTTATTCAGGCTGGAAGCAGTCTGCAATTATTTTGCTGAAATTAGATACAAACTAAGTTGCCACTCCCGGAACCCTTTCTCCTGTACCATATTACAGGAAAAAGACACTGAATTTTGAACTCAAATAGTTTAGATTTCTTAAAAATAAATGTGATAGCTGATAGGATATATGCAAAGGCGGATTATTAATACTAATCTCTTGTGAGACCTAATCTCTTCAGGAGCCTGGTTTTCTGATCTTTAGACCTGGGTTAACTTGCTAGGGACACAGAGTGACACAGAGTAAAGGTGACTGGAGGGACGGATCAACTTGCCCACACTTGAATATACTGTGTGGGACCACCTTAAATTAAACCTGCTGGGGACAGAAGAGAGGGGACTAGCATAGGATCGTCCGCTGGGATGGATATGGCTGGCTGTGCTCCCACTTTTCTTAGTGATCTGAAAGCTCTCAGGGTCTTTATCCATTTGGATACAGAAGTTCTGCTATGTTTTTAAAAGCCAAACAGAATAAACAAACATACATGCAAACAATAATAATGATCATTTGGGGGCATTTCCCCTCAACCTCGGCTAAAAAGGAACTGGAATACAGATAATGGGGGTGTTTGGCGGCCGGGGCAGGGGGTGGTTTCTGCTATGAAAGAGCCCCTGAATCATACTGTCTCCTTAATAAAACACCATCTTCTTTGACCTGCCTTTGGAAGAAGTGGATGAATATCTAAGAGCCCAGCTGTGCTGGAACCTGGGAGGCTGTGGTACTGCTGGGTTAGATGCTTGTCCACAGCTTTGACTTCCAACTTCCCTTTGCAGAGGGAAAGATTACTTTCTTCTCTTTGTGGGAGACATCAGTCACAGATGAAGCACGTTCATCCCCCCCACACACATCCCCAACCCTATACCCTTATTGTGATCTGGTGAATCTTCGAAGTGCCAAATGAAATAAAGAGCTCCAAGTAACCTTTCCTCCTCAGTAAGGGGTTTGTTTTGTTCTGTTTTTGGTCACCATAATTCTCAGACAAAAACTTCTAAAAGGTTCCCCTAAGCAAACTCTTAAGATGGTAACCTCTACAACCTCCCTTTGATGTCAGGGGTCATTTCATGCCTCGTTTAACTTTTGAAATTATTTTCTGTGCCTCCTTTTTCCAGATTTGTCAGGGCTTGGGGAGGAAACGAAATGAAGTTCAATGGAATCAAAGTAGCCTGAGTGGTGTGAAGTGAGCTGATGTCAGCAGTGGTTCCCCATGCAGCTTGCGACCGTCTCCCATAGCACATCTCCTTGGACTGGTGAGTTCAGCACCATATTTATTCTGACAGACGAAAGCACAGGCACAGGCTCTGGCTGCCTCGTATCAGCTGAACATTGAAAGCAACCACCCTTTCTGGACATCCTTCTGCCTTCCCAGAACTTACCATGGTCTAAAAATCCCCGTTTGAAGAAGCAGGGCTTTCAGGACAAAGTCATACAGTAAACTGACAACCTGAATAGCATCCTGGTAGAAGGGGTCCTCTTCCTTGTCTCCTTCAGCCCACTGACCCAAACCTCCTAGAGGCCATTCCATGATCCCTGAGTAGGGAAAAGAAAATTCAGATCCATAACCTCGGACCTGGACATTCAAAAGATGGCAAACAAGGGGAGAAAGGACTGAGGGGACCGACGACAGGGGCAATTTCAGAATGTTGAGATCTCATTTATTTTCACCGTTCAGAGAACTTTTTGATTAGCGTCCTTCTTCCTTTTCTGATTTCAAAGTAATAAATAATTCTTAACTTCCGGGGAGGGAATCCGCATTGGGAAGAGGAATAAGAAAGCTCACGGGATGAGTAGGGAAGAGGCTGCACTTGCTGTCTCCCTAGGTCCTCCCCCCTGTTGCTCCCACCTCCTCCCGCAACTCTCTCTCTCTCTCTCTCTCTCTCTCTCTCTCTCTCTCTCTCTCTCTCTCAACCAGTGTAAAAATAGCTGTCTAGGTTCTGTTATTCATCCCTAAGCAGCAATGAAGGGTGGGCCTCCCTGCAGTGCCAGCTGCCCTTTAGGAGCTTCTACTATCAGGTGATGTCTCACACCTCCCATTCCCCGCTCCTAGTTGGATAAATGTCCTCGGTGACCTTAGACGTTTTCATTTTAATCAGCAGTATGGTTTTCGAGAGGAAAGTCCTCCCCGGCTTCCCGAGTCGGCGGAGCTGCGGGGCCGTCCCCTCCTCCACACCCCAGGCAGCAGTGCCAGGGGAGCGTTTCCATCTGTGTTGGGAAAGAACGGCCTCTCTGTGCCGCCCAGCACGTCCAGAGCGAGGGCGCGGAGGCTGTAACACACTCTCCCCCACAGGAACAGCTTTCCAGGGGCCTTGGGGGAGGCTGTGGCCTTTCCCAACGAGGGCCAGGCGCATCCCCCGTGGGCCCGGCTCGTTTCTGGCAGGATCACCCCATCCCTACCGAGGGCACTGATTCCGCCGCGCCGGGGGAGGGAGCCGTCTCTGCACCCGCGGCCCGCAGTCGGGCCACCAGGGCTTGCACATGCTCGGAGAGGGGCCGCGTTGCTCTGGGCTCGGCGCGAGGGCGGCGGGCGAGGGCGCACGCGTCAGCGGTAGGGCAGGGGAGCGCCCGCAGAGAGCACTGCCCGTTTGATCACGCTCTCCGTCCAGATTCCTGGCAGCGTGTTGGGGACACTGCACTGTTGGAATAGAGCCACAGAATGCTACAGGCTCCTTGGAGGGCGCTTGCTTCGTGCCTCCATTTTACAGATGAGGAAATTGAGATACAAGGAACCATTGGGAACCGCCTAAAGCTGCATTTCTGAATTCTGCCGGCTGGGACCAGATCCAGCACTTATTGGCGTGGTTTAGGCACTACTTCCCCGAGCGTTTATCTGGCGCCTGGATGTACCATGTCCTAAATGTATGTATGGTATGGAAGATAACCACGAATACATCAGAAGCAGTGTAACCGTGGCCACCCCAGACTTACACGTAGAATGATACAGACCTGGGTTTGATTTGATGATTTGCAGGACTACACTGCTAGCTGGATAGCCTTGTGAAGCAATTAACCTCTCTAAGCCCTAGTTTCCTCGTCTGCAAAGCGGAGATAAAAAACAGGACCTACCTGCTAAGGTCGCAGTGCTTAAATGAGATAAGGTGCACATTGCTTAGCACAAAGCCTGCACCTGGAAGTCACTCAAACATATTCATGCAATGTTTTGAGAAGTCGAAAGTGCTAGGCGCACAGGCTTTCATGAGACAGTCAGGGTACTCATTTCCAGGCAGAAGTCGGCTGCAAGAGAGGGAAGGTACTTTCCCGCGCGCAGCGCAGCACTTGGGAAGACTCACACAGGGTTACGTGACCTGGCAAGACAGGGAAAGGAGGAAATGACCTCTGTTTATCTTTCCTCCTACTGCCCCGTCCTTCCCCCTCCCTCTTTCCTTCCTCCCCTCCCAGCCCTCACTGTGACTCCTGGTGGCGGCAGGGATACATCGGGACCTCTTATCAGGGTGAAATGTGTTCTGCGAGGTGGTGCAATTTACGTTTGAAGTTCTACTTTATCACGGGGGCCTCTCTCCTCTTTTCCTAGGCGGGACAGGCACAAGAAGGAGCAATGGGGTTAAGTGGACAAGAAGGAATGGTGGTTAAGCGCCTAAGGTAACAGATTGGAGCCATCTTGAATCACAGATGACCAGCGGTGAAGACCACCTGGTACAATGATGGTCCCTCTTGTTAAGGAAGAAGCAGTGAAAAACTGTGAAAGGTAAACCGGCATCAAATTTTAGACTCGGGGGCTTCCCTGGTGGCGCAGTGGTTGAGAGTCCGCCTGCCGATGCAGGGGACGCGGGTTCGTGCCCTGGTCCGGGAAGATCCCACATGCCGCGGAGCGGCTGGGCCCGTGAGCCATGGCCGCTGAGCCTGCACGTCCGGAGCCTGTGCTCCGCAATGGGAGAGGCCGCAACAGTGAGAGGCCCGCGTACCGCAAAAAAAAAAAAATTTTAGACTCAAGTTAGAGCCCTGGTTTTCTGTGTCCCCCATAGTTCATTCACCCGTTTACACACACTGCTTTGGGGGACCCATTATATACTGCCAGGTACAAGGGGTCTGCCTCAGTAAGCAGGGAAAGGGGAAAGGAAAATAGGAATTCAGGACTCCCAGGTAGTTTGTGCAGCTTCACGGATGGTGATACCATTTACTGTGATAGCAAGTAAAGGAGTAGAAACTGGTCTGAGAGGAAGATGGCGCATTTTGAATATATATTTTAATGTGCCTGTGGAACTTCCAGGGAAGACAGCCAGGAGGCAGTCAGGAGCGTAGGTGCCAAGCGTGGGAGAGAAGCCCGGAGAAGCCCACTGGGAAAGGGTCGACACAGGTAGTCACTGAAGCTGGGGCGGGGCTGAGATGACCCGGAGAGAGCAGGCAGACGGAGAAGATCATGGGATGGATGAGAACTGAACCGTGACACACACCAGCTTCTACGGATCAAATAGGGATCCTGAGGAGGGGGCAGAGAAGCGAGAAGAAAACTGGAAAAAAAAAGTGGCATCAAACAGTCCAAATGAAGAGATTATCCAGGCTCAGGAGGTGGTTGGGAGTGGGAAATGACACAGAGGGGTTCAGCGCACTAGTCCTGGAATGTGCCTGTTGATCTCAACTATGAGGAAGTTATTGACGCGTGTGACTCCAGTTTCGCTGGGGACGTGAGAGCAGAAACCAAGCCACGGTGGGTTAGAAGTCAATGGAGTCCGGGCAGAGGAGCAGCAGTGGTAGTAGATATGGCCCACTGCTGCAGGAGAGTTGGTTGGCAGGCAAGGGGAAGTTACAACTGGGCGTGAGTTGTTTTTTTGATTGTTCGTTTGTGTGTTTGTTTGGGCCGAGCTGCAGGGTATGTGGGATCTTAGTTCCCCAACCAGGGATGAACCCCGCGCCCCCAGCCCCTGCAGTGGAAGCTCATTGTCGTAACCACTGGACTGCCAGGGAAGTCCCTGGGTGTGAGTTTTTTGTCGTTGTCTTTTTTGCTATGGGAAACTGAAACATGTTTAAAGGCTAAGGAGAAACAGGAAGGGTTAATAGGATGGGATCTCAGTAGAGCCTCCACAGGGGTGAATGGGAGGAGAGGTGATTCTGAACCTAGATAACCCAAAGGAAAGATTCCTCTCTCTTCGTTCTTTTCCTTCTACCGTATGAGAGGAAGCAATGCACTTGCAAGGTTTAGGAATGGACTTGGGGAGTTCTTCAAAACCAGGTTCGTCCTTGTCAGGTTCTAGCCATGGCAGCAATCTGACCATCAAATGCATTTAACCAGCCCCACTTGCATGTGAAGCTGTGCGGAATGCTACACAACCATGTGAAATAGCTGCTGTTATTCCCGCGTCAGTCAGGACTCCAAGTAGCAAGTAACTGAAACCCAGCTCTAACCAGCTAAACCCAAGATGGAATCCACTGGTTTGCTAAACTGGGCTACTGGCTTCAGGCATGGTTAGGTTAGGGTGCTTGAAAGATGTTGTCAGAAGGCATAGGGATTATGTTTTGAAGTTATTAGCGTGCTTTTCTCTTTTGCCTTTCAGAGCATATGAATCTAGTCTACTCAAGTTTGGAGGAGGGGATGAAGATTCTTTCCAGAAGGTATGCAAAGAGAAAGAAAAAGTAACACTCAGCTTCTGACATTCAAAAATAGAGTTTGTAGCAAAATGAGAGCCCTGTAATCCAAGCTCTTACCTTGAGAAAATAGCCTCTACATTCCATTACCTTCCTCTTTAGAAGAGCAAGGACTGGGTTTGGTAGACTAAACCTTGGGTTTTATGTATGAGACGTCCAGACAGAGGGAGAAAGGGGGATTGTGGAAGGACAGAAGCAGCAGAACAAGACCAGAGGCCTGGGAGGAGCAACTGTGGTGGGAAAGTAATGATTAGCCCCACAGGCATGGGAAGACCCTGTCCGCTGCCACGATTCCAGAAGTATGAGAGGGAGAGCCTGGGTAGCCTGATTTTGGTCTGACAGAGGGAGGCCCACAATGGACTTTTTAAGCTATGCTAGGTCCCCGTGTAGCTTGGACCTACCCAGATGTAGCAGCAAGTCTGTGGCCAGCTTACCAGGGTGATCACTGTGGTGGGGTGACACAGTGGTACAGGCTGCAGGGTGGACCCCTGGGACCAGGACTGATAGGAATTCATGGCCAGAAGTCAGAAGCACCTGGAAGATCAAAGAAGAGGCTACGTCAGCCAGGGAGCACTGCCTCAGACTTGGGGATCGACTACAAACTCGCCATCCACAGACATCACATCAGAGGCTGGCAGCACACCCAGTCCAGGCAAAAAGTGGACCTTGTTCTGACATGCACAGACACTGGGCAGCTATACGCAAGGGTGCGTGCAAGGCCAGGAGTTCCCTTTCGCTCAACACCATGAGGATGCAGAAGCACAGTCCCTCCTTCTACCCCCACTGTATATACCCTACAGGGATGTTGGCCAAAACATTTAAAAATCTTACAGGTCAGACCTTGACCAGTCAGAACGGAGTGCCCTGCTGTGTCCAGGATTAACGTTTTCACTGATGGATTGTGGGGAGCTTAGGGAAATGTCCCAGGGAGGGGGCAGTGGGAGATGCTTAGGGAATTCAAGGCAGCACCTGTTTACCAGCTGCTCCAGGCATATCTCAGTATTTTATCAGCAAGGTCAGCCATAATGAAGGATACAGGTGAATATTGGCCAGACACCATCGTCTTTATTGGTGGAGCAGGAGATGGGGGAGGCCCTCTGAGAAACTGAGTATGTTCTCAAAGAGGATATTGGAATTATTGGATTGCACCAAGATTTAAACCGGTTTCAACCCCTACTAACCAGTGGAGGGCCAGATTGATTATGGGTAAGCTAGAGAAACTACGTTTGTTGATACATCCAAGTTGCAGTGTGAGTTGAATTTACCATCTGTCTGCTTTCCTTTGTGTTGCCTTCAGTCTCAGGCAGCAGCTCCAAGTGTTAGCAATCCCAAAAGGGAAAGCACACCTTTTTCAATAGCACCAGCAACAATCCCAAATCAGATTCCTATTGGCCCGGCTTTACTCGTGTCCCTGCTTCTGAGTCAATTCCTGATTGGCCAAGCCTAGGTCACATGACTATTCCTAACCTCTGGAACTGAGAGTGGGGTGGGGCATGGCTCCCCCCAGAAACAATCTGGATGCTGTTAGCAGAAATGCCGTACTGGTTGTTATGTAAGCAGGCACAACAGAGGAACACCACTCTGCCTTCTGGGGTTTAACTTTCTAAAACTCTCAGGGACGAATGGAGTGTTTCCACAACATGAAGTGAACTGGCACCTGTACACTTATCCATAAACTGTGATCAGCATAGATAACTAATGTTGAAAATCATAGGACTTCCCTGGAGGTGCAATGGTTAAGAATCCGCCTGCCAATGCAGGGGACATGGGTTCGATCCCTGGTCCAGGAAGATCCCACGTGCCACGGAGCAACTGAGCCCATGTGCCACAACTACTGAGCCTGTGCTCTAGAGCCCGCGAGCCACAACTACTGAAGCCCTCACTCCCTAGAGCCCGCGCCACAACTACTGAAGCCCGTGTGCTCTAGGGCCCACGTGCCGCAACTGTTGAGCCCGCATGCTGCAACTCCTCAAGCCCACAAGCCTAGAGCCCGTGCTCCACAACATGAGAAGCCACCATAGTGAGAAGCCCACACACTGCAACAAAGAGTAGCCCCCGCTTGCTGCAGCTAGAGAAAGCCTGCGTGCAGCAATGAAGACCCAACGCGGCCAAAAATAAATTAAAAAAAAAAAAGAAAATCATAAAGCAGAATTTTTCTCTTCTTAAATTTTCTTACCACACTGACTAAATTAATTTCTGATCATTGAATTTGAGGAATATAATCAATTAAATGTCCAGTCTGGTTTAAAACTTAGTACTATTTAGTATCCATGAATAGTTCCATTTAGAAATTGTTTGGTCTCTCCTCTTTTGGATGTGACAACAACTGTCTTACTTTTTCTCTGTGTCTTATTTCCTCTTTTGAAAGTAAATCACCCTCTCCTAAATCCAAGAGAAACTGGATAATTAGTTGTTGCCTGTTTTTTGTTTTTTAGAAAAAAGCTTTTTGTAATAAATATGAAGTTTAATTATTCCAAGAGAGATAGTAAAGGCAACATCAGCTTTTCCTCACAGACTTTTATTTTCAGTATCATAAAACACTCCACATTATTTTTTTAAAAAACATTGGCCCTCAATAAAAGGAGATATTTAAGGTCTAGGGAGAGAAAACATAACGATCAGTTTTACTCTAAAATTTATGCTGTGTCTTTTTTGAAAGGAGGGATATCTTAAAATTTACAGTATATAAAACTTAAATCTGGGCTTCCCTGGTGGCGCAATGGTTGAGAGTCCGCCTGCCAAGGCAGGGGACACGGGTTCGTGCCCCGGTCCGGGAAGATCCCACATGCCGCGGAGCGGCTGGGCCCGTGAGCCATGGCCTCTGAGCCTGCACGTACGGAGCCTGTGCTCTGCAACGGGAGAGGCCACGTCAGTGAGAGGCCCACGTACCGCCAAAAAAAAAAAAAAAAAAACCTTAAATCTCAGAATTGAAAAACTCTTTGGAAAAATAAAATCATTAATCACAATAAAGGAGAAATAAACTCATCCTGCCCTGGCATTTTGCGTCACATAATTAATTCAGAAGGGGCTGCCTTTCTCACGTGGCATCCAGGCATTCATCAAATATCTATCACAGGCTTCATAGCTTCTCTGCACTGTGCCGGGCACTGGGGTGTAAAGGTGGGTAAGACAGCTCGTGTCTGGGAAGGAGAGATGGTGCCGCTGGGTTGGGTTATGACAGGCTTAGGGGGCGCAGGAACAGAGGGGACAGTCCCTTTTTTAGCAGGGTGGATGGCTGAGTCCAGCCAGGTTAAGAAGCTGCCGGAAGGCTTTGCCTTTCCCACACCCAGTGCAGTGCTGGGAAACCCTGGTAGACGTTTTATTGCCCCGGCTAAGATGGAGCAGGCGTAGAAATCCTCTTTGGCAGCCCTGAGGCAGCTGGCCTCTGTGACAGCTGAGAAACGAGAGCTCCTGGCCTTCCCAGCGCCTCGGTGTATGCGCTCGGGTGCTGCCTGCCAAGGCCGCGGGCGTTCCACTCCTCCGTTCCACAGAGAGTTATTGAGCACCCACCATGGGCCAGGTGCTCAAGCAAAGCAGCCTCAGGTCTCAGGGAGCTCACTTCTCTACTTGGAGAGGGGGACCCATAGCATATCAGAATGGTGATAAGGGCTATGGAGAAAAAGAAAGAATGGGAGGACCAGGAATGTGAGGTGGGGGGTATGTGGTATAAAATAAGGTCTTTAAGAAGTCCAACTGAAGACTCAGTCCCCCCTACCCTCACCCCTGCATTAACTGAGCACCCAAGAGCCATGGCTGCTGGTACATTAGGAGCCCACCAAAGAAAGTGACAAGTCGCCTGACCCCAGGAAGTGGCCAGCTCAGGAGGCCAGGCTGGTGTGCGTCCCCTCCCTCCCAAAAAAGAGTTTCCTCATCTGATGAGTGGAGCTGGTACAGCCCAAGTCTAGGGCAGTCGAGAGAGTTCAAGCTTGGGGAGGAAATGGGGGTCAGGAGAAGGTTTGTTTAGATGGAGGCAGGTCCCCTGGCAGCATCTTGGGAAAAAGAGACATCCAGCTCCCCAAGAAGAGCTTTGGCAAGGCCACAATAGAAAGTCGAGGTCCTGGGCCAAGAGGGCTGGGGCCAGGACTGGGTGTGGATCCCTGCTGGGAACTGGAGTGTCAATGAGGAAAGGGGGCAGACGCCAGGTCATTGGAATGGGCTGGGAGGGACAGCTGTGTTAGTGTGAGCACATGGGGGCACAGGCCCCACCCCTCTGGGCACCAGGCTACACTGCGGACAGAATGAGGAGAACTCAGGGTCAGGACCTTTCTGCTGGAGCAGAGGGTTGGTGTAGGGTGGCCAAGTGGTAGGGGCTTCGGGAACCGAGCCAAGGGGGTTGTGTTTTTCTCAGACCTGCTAACCCTGGCTAAGGCTGACCTGCTTGTTCTCTCATCTGTATAAGCACCACGGTACTTTTAACCACGAGCCAAATAACATGGAGATAAATTATGAGTCTGATGGGAGGGAGCTAAGAGGGTGAAATGGCAAGGAATCCCCAGCTTTTTATGTTGAAAGCATAAATCCAAATAGAAACCAAGCAGAAAGAGACTGAAGTCTCCGGGGAGGAGAAAAGTACGTACAGTAAACACTGACCGGCACAGTGTGCCCTGCTGTAGGGACGCCAGGGTCAGAACAGCGTGTCACGTTGCCACTTTGATCATGGGATTTGGATCAGAGAGAACATGGGATTTGGACTTTGCTCTGGGTTTGGCTGTCTGCCGCCTGTTGGCTGCACGACCTTGGGTAAGTTCCTTTCCCCTCTGAGCCTTCCTTTCTTCATTGGTGTAGCTGGAGCCTGCACTGGGATTCAGTCCCATCTGCTGAGCTAGTGGGGAAACCCCAGGGGTCGGAGTGGCTGCCAGGAGCCCAGCATGGTGAGCTCGCCAAGGGGCAAAGCATGCAGGTCCAAGAAGGGAGTAGGTTTGAGTACACTGTGCTAACAGCGGCTAATCTATCCTGGGCCCTACCCCAAGTCTGATCCCCGGGCAAAGCCGTCTCTAAAAGCTAACAGATTGTTTGCAGAGGTACAAGCTCACCATAATGGGGACCCCAGAAACGAGCATAACAGGGAGAAAGGCATCTTCTCCACGGTGCAGTCTTGCCTGGACGAAGAGGCAGAGCAGGGAAAGGGGTGGGACCTGGCACCCAGCCATGGATTTGTTGGTGAGAACGGGTAAGACATCTTCCCCCCAGGGGCTCTCCGAATGTACAGGAGGGAAGGCGCTTTGCTGGGATTAAGTTCCGTGTAAGAGATGGTGGTAACAAACTAATATCTGGATTATTAGTCTTGGGGTGGCTTCCTTTGCCGCACACGTGGTGAAGGAATCTTGGTTAATACCTATCCCTTGGAGATTGCACAAGCTGTCCCCGGACCTGAGCCTGGACACGGTGAATGCACAGCAAATGTCAGATCCTCTGCAGAAACCACCTAGAGACCCTTGGGCCCCTTGGAGGACTGTTTGGGACGACCCCTGGGGCGTTGGAGTGTTGCACGGCATTCCTATGGCAAAGGTTTGTCATCAAAACGTAACCTAACGTATATTTTTGAGCACCTGCTGTGTGCCAGTGAGGTATACGCGCTAAGAGGGGTTTGAATTCTTTTTTTTCTCAGCACTTTACAAAATACTCTGACATGCATTTTATTCACATTGGTCTTTATAACAACCTAACGAGGTAGGATCCCCATTTACAGACGGGAAGACTGAGTTTCAAAGAGGCTAAGTAATTTACCCATAATAACCCAACTAATAAGGGGTGTAGCGGGGCTCAAACCCGTCCTTTCTTTGGCGGGAAGCTGAGACCAAAGAGATGAAAGAATGAGGGGGAAACGCAGCAAATAGTAAAAGCTGAGGTTCTGATGGGAAGAGCTGGAGAAGTCAGCGGGGACTGGAGCTGGACCTGACTAGGGGTGGATGGCGGGGGATGGTGTGTAGGATGGAGGCCGCGTATGGGGACGGCTGGGCTCCCGGGGACCTTGCCTGTGCCCCTGGAGCTGCTCCCGACTTATCACACTTCACAGAGAATTCTTAAGGAAGATTTCAAGAGGAAACTGCAGCTGCTCACTCCTGCCAAGTGTCTTTGCTCCCGTCTTTCTGTCTGAGCGTACAAACCACCTCTCCTCACTTCAACGACTGCTGGCCTTGGGCTCTGTATACTGATCGTTTCTAATTTTTCCTGGAGGATTATTTATGACCTTCTAAAAGCAAAACCACATACTAAAATGTGCCAATATTAGAACATTAGTAAGCCAGAAATGATGCTCATTTCAAATAGCAGGGGGAAAGGGAGAGACGTGAAAAGGAATGCGCCTCTATGGGTCAGACTCTGTGCTGGCAACTGTGACATTCGTGATCTCTTTCAATATTCACTACTATGCAATGTGGAAGGTCGTATCAATTCCACTTTGGCAGCCGAGGAAACATTCAGAGAAGTGCTGTAACTTGGCCAAAGTCGCGCAGCTAATAAGTGGCGAACCTATGATTTGAATCCAGGTCTGACTTCCAATAAACCACAATTTACAGCCTGTGGAATTCAGGTGGAATCAAGAGAGGACGAATAAATACAGTTTACTGGACAGTAAAACTCTTGACCCTTTTTATTAATTCAAGTTTACAAACAATGCAGTTTCAAAATTACCAGCTTCCAGAGAGTTCTTAAATCAGTGAAGTACTCAGAATTCATGAAATCCCAACAATTAGAGCTTGACACTGCCTGAGATGCCACTAGAGGACCCGACACGGAGGTGACCGATTCTACCTATGAACTTTCAGTTTTGAGAGTGTCCTATCAAAAATGAGGCCCCTGTTGCACTGGGTAGAGGATGCGGTAGAGATTCTCCGATAAACCTGATTTCTTTAAACGCTGTTTAGGACATGTGCCAAAGCTTGACACATCCTAATCACTTTACTTTCTTTGGCAGCTCCAACCTTGACGAGAGAGTAGGAAATACGTCTCCGCTTTGACAGGAACAATGTGTGACATGAAAGACCTCAGATGCTGTGCAGGTTTGTGACGGTTCTTCAGAAAAAGCATCCCCTGGCTGTTCTGCTCAATGCCAGTCCAGGTGAGTCACTGCCAGCCAAGCAGGTATTTTAAGACATGAGGAATCTAAGCCAGAACCAGCAAAGAAAGGTGAAGGATGGGTTATCGCCATTCGCTTTGATGGTTGTCATGGTGCTGGGAAAACCTTTTCTGGTTAGGGTCCGGCTCACTGCTGTTTTGCTAGTGACCACCCAGACACGGGTGTAGGACAGGGCGTGTGCACACACACCTGCAGCAGACACCCACTCTAGAGGCTCACGTTGGTTGGGTCGTGGTTAATCGGCTGTGCTCGTGCGAATGGTAAATCCGCGCCCGACGTCAGCTTGCAGGGAGCCAGCGTGACCCCGCCTCCCGCGACATCACTGGGTGTTTTGGAGCAGAGTCCGCGGATGCAAGAACTACCTCACTCTCTGCTCCCTGCTTCAGCATGTGGCTCTGGAAAATGCCCCATCGCTGTCTCTTAAATAGGATCCAAGGCTCAGGTCTTCTGCTAATCTGAGGGACAAGGGAAAGCTTCCAGGTCTCCAGGAGCTGGGGAGAGGGGCAGGGGTGCTGCGCACGGGAAATGACTGGAGCCCGAGGTCAGGCTGCACCCTGGCGCTGCCTGGGAGGACAGCCTCCCCTGCTGGCACCTACGCTGCAAAGCTCTGCCTGTCTGCGCTGAAGGGGACCCCGAGGCTCCAAGTGGGAAAGTAGGCTCTATGTTGCCCTGTAGGACGACCCACACTATAGGAGCCATCAGGATGCACTGTGCTCTCCCCTCCAACTTCCCATAGGGCTGCCCCTCTCTCTCCAGCTCCTCTTTCACCCATTTTTGGGGTGGGGTGTCAGAGGTGGGGTCGGGTGGGGATGGGGTGGGAGCTACCATGCTACCTGGCTCTTCCTGAATCTCTTTAATTAAACCAAGCCTTTATATAAATGTAAAACACAAGCAAGCTCCGTACCTGGGGCCTGCAATCCCCTCCCCCAGATTCTGACTCACAGGCTAGGGGGGCAGCCTTATTTTATTAAGGGCCCAAGTGATTGGGCTCTAGGTGATCCCGGACCACACTTCGAAAAACACTGGGGCAGGCATGAGCCAGCCTGTGTGTGGGGTACAGCTAGTGTGAGAGGTAGATTCATCTAGTGTCTTAAAAGAGTGGCAGGGGCTGAATTGTGATCCACACCCCCACATTCATTTATTGAAGTCCTAACCCCTGGGACCTCAGAATGTGACTGTATTTGGAGACAGAGACTTTAAAGAGATAATTAAGTTAAAATAAGGTCTTTAAATGAGCCCTAATCCAATATGACTGGTGTCCTTATAAGAAAACGAGATTAGGACACAGGCACGCACAGAGGGAAGGCCATGTGAGGACACAGGGAGAAGGCAGCCATCTGTAAGCTAGAGAGGGGCCTCAGAAAAAAAACCTGCAGACACCTCGATCTCAGACTTCCAGCCTCCAGAACTGTGGGAAAATAAATCTCTGTTGTTTAAGCCACCCTGTCTGTGGTACTTTATTATGGCAACCCTACCCAACTAATACAGATAGGAGACCTGGTTTCACTGAATAATCCTCTCAGATGGTAGAGAGTGCTTCAGCTTACTGTATAAACAAGGCTAGTTTTAAGGACCAAAGGACATGAGTCCCAGCCCTGGTGTGTCAGAGGTGGCTCAGGCTACACAGAAAGCACAGCTTCCAGTGTCAGACATGCCTGCACTCAGTGGCCAGAACCTTCTCTCCTGGTTACCACCTGAGTGGTTTAAACAAGACAGTCATTATTTTTTTATTATTTTATTTAAAATAGATGCACATAGTGCTTACTATGTGCCAGGTAATGTTCTAAGCACTGTGCAAATATTAACTCATTTAATCCTCATTACACTCCTGTGATAGATAGACACACAGACAGCAGGTTCACGATCACTTAATTCAAAATATTCAGGACTTCTTTCTCTAGTTGCTTTAGGTGTAGGGTTAGGTTGTTTATTTGAGATTTTCTTGAGGTGAGACTGAATTGCTATAAACTTTCCTCTTAGAACTGATTTTGCTGCGTCCCATAGGTTTTGGGTCATCGTGTTTTCATTGTCATTTGTTTCTATGTATTTTTTTATTTCCTCTTTGATTTCTTCAGTGAACAGGACCAGTAGGAAGAAGAACAAAGAAAACCCAAAGTCAGTAGAAGCAAAGAAATCATTAAGAACAGAGCAGAAATAAATGAAATAGAAATGAAGAAAACAATAGCAAAGATCAATAAAACTAAAAGTTGGTTCTTTGAGAAGATAAATAAAACTGATAAAGCCTTAGCCAGACTCATCAAGAAGAAAAGGGAGAGGATGCAAATCAATAAAATGAGAAATGAAAAAGGAGAAATGACAACTGACATCACAGAAATACAAAGGATTATAAGAGACTACTACAAACAACTATATGCCAATAAAATGGACAACCATGAAGAAATAGACAAATTATTGGAAAGGTACAGTTTTCCAAGACTGAACCAGGAAGAATTAGAAAATATAAACAGACCTATCACAAGTAATGAAATTGAAATTGTAATTAAAAATCTTCCAACAAAGATCCAGGACCATATGGCTTCACAGGTGAATTCTATCAAACATTTAGACAAGCGCTAACACCCATCCTTCTCAAACTCTTCCAAAAAATTGCAGAGGGAGGAACACTCCCAAATTCATTCTACGAAGCCACCATCACCCTGATACCAAAACCAGACAAAGATATCACCAAAAAAAGAAAATCATAGACCAATATCACTGATGAACATAGGTGCAAAAATCCTGAAAAAATACTAGCAAACAGAATCCAACAGCACATTAAAAGGATCATACACCATGATCAAGTGGGATTTATCCCAAGGATGCAAGGATTCTTCAATATATGCAAATCAGTCAATGTGATACACCATATTAACAAATTTAGGAATAAAAAACACATGATCATCTCAATAGATGCAGAAAAAGCTTTTCACAAAATTCAACACCCGTTATGATAAAAACTCTCCAGAAAGTGGGCATAGTGGGAAGCTACCTCAACATAATAAAGGCCTTATATGACAAACCCACAGCAAACATCATACTCAATGGTGAAAAACTGAAAACATTTCTACTAAGATCAGGAAGAAGACATGGATGTCCACTCTCGCCACTTTTATTCAACAAAGTTTTGGAAGTCCTAGCCACGGCAAGCAGAGAAGAAAAAGAAATAAAAGGAATCCAAATTGGAGAAGAAGAAGTAAAACTGTCACTGTTTGCAGATGACATGATACTATACATAGAAAATCCTAAGATGCCACCAGAAAACTACTAGAACTAATCAATGAATTCGGTAAGGTCACAGGATACAAAATTAACGCACAGAAATTTCTTGCGTTCCTATACACTAACAAGGAAAAATCAGAAAGAGAAATTAAGGAAACAGTCCCATTTACGACTGCAACCAAAAGAATAAAATACCTAGGAATAAACCTACTTAAGGAGGCGAAAGACCTGTACTCAGAAAACTATAAAACACTGATGACAGAAATCAAAGATGACATAAACAGATGGAGAGATATACCATGTTCTTGGACTGGAAGAATCAACATTGTGCAAATGACTCTACTACCCAAAGCAATCTACAGATTCAGTGCAATCCCTATCAAACTACCAATGACATTCTTCATAGAATTAGAACAAAAAAATTTTACAATTTGTATGGAAACACAAAAGACCCTGAATAGCCAAAGCAATCTTTTTTCTTTAATAAATTTATTTATTTATTTATTTTTGGCTGCATTGGGTCTTTGTTGCTGCGTGCAGTCTTTCTCTAGTTGTGGCGAGTGGGGGCTACTCTTCATTGTGGTGTGTGGGCTTCTCATTGTGGTGGCTTCTCGTTGTGGAGCACGGGCTCTAGGCATGCAGGCTTCAGTAGTTGTGGCACTCGGGCTCAGTAGTTGTGACTCATGGGCTCTAGAGCACAGGCTCAGTAGTTGTGGCACACAGGCTTAGTTGCTCCATGGCATGTGGGATCTTCCCAGACCAGGGCTCGAACCCATGTCCCCTGTATTGGTAGGCAGATTCTTATCCACTGCATCACCAGGGAAGCCCAAGCCAAAGCAATCTTGAGAAAGAAAAACAGTGCTGGAGGAATCAGCGCCCCAGCTTCAAACTATACTACAAAGCTACAGTAATCAAGAGAGTGTGGTACTGGCACAAAAACAGAAATATAGATCAATGGTACAGGATAGAAAACCCATAGATAAACCCATGCACATATGGTCACCTAATTTACAACAAAGGAAGAAAGAACAAACAGTGGAGAAAGGACAGCCTCTTCAATAGGTGGTGCTGGAAAAACTGGACAGCTACATGTAAAAGAATGAAATTAGAACACTACCTAACACCATACACAAAAATAAACTCCAAATGGGTTAAAGACCTAAATGTAAGACAAGATATTATAAAACTCTTAGAGGAAAATATAGGCAGAACACTCCATGACATAAACTACTGCCAGATCTTTTTTGACTCACCTCCTAGAGTAACAAAAATAAAAACAAAAATAAACAAATGGGACCTAATTAAAGTTAAAAGCTTTTGCACAGCAAAGGAAACCATAAACAAGATGAAAAGACAAACTTCAGAATGGAAAAAAATATTTGCAAATGAAACAACAGCCAAAGGATTAATCTCCAAAATATACAAACAGCTCATGGAGCTCAATATCAAAAAAACAAACAACCCAATCCAAAAGTGGTCAGTCGACCTAAATAAACATTTCACCAAAGAAGACATACAGATGGCCAAGAGGCACATGAAAAGATGCTCAACATCACTAGTTATTAGAGAAATGCAAATCAAAACTACCATGAGGTATCATCTCACACCAGTCAGAATGTCCATTATCAAAAAATCTAGAAACAATGCTGGAAAAGGTGTGGTGAAAAAGGAACCCTCCTGCACTGTTGGTAGGAATATAAATTGATACAACCACTATGGAGAACAGTATGGAGGTTCCTTAAAAAACTAGGGCTTCCCTGGTGGTGCAGTGGTTGACAGTCCGCCTGCCCATGTAGGGGACACAGGTTCATGCCCCGGTCCGGGAAGATCCCACATGCCGCAGAGCGGCTGGGCCCGTGAGCCATGGCCGCTGAGCCTGCGCGTCCGGAGCCTGTGCTCCACAACGGGAGAGGCCATAACAGTGAGAGGCCCGCGTACCGCAAAAAAAAAGAAAAAAAAAAACTAAAATAAAAATAGAACTACCATATGACCCAGAAATCCCACTACTGGGAAAACCATAATTCAAAAAGAGACATGTACCACAGTGTTCATTGTAGCACTATTTACAATAGCCAGGACATGGAAGCAACCTAAATGTCCATTGACAGAGGAATGGATAAAGAAGATGTGGCACATATATACAGTGGAATATTACTCAGCCATAAAAAGAAACGAAACTGAGTTATTTGTAGTGAGGTGGATGGACCTAGAGTCTGTCATACAGAGTGAAGTGAGTCAGAAAGAGAAAAACAAATATGTATGTTATTTTTGTATACTATGTATGTATATAGTAAAGTCTTATGTATTTTAACACATATATATGGAATCTAAAAAAAAAAGTGGTACTGATGAACCTAGTGGCAGGGCAGGAATAAAGACATAGACATAGAGAGAGAATGGAGTTGAGGGCACGGTGGGGAGGAGGAAGCTTGTTGAAGTGAGAGTAACATCGACATATATACACCACCAAATGCAAACTAGATAGCCAGTGGGAAGCAGCTGCATAGCACAGGGAGATCAGCTTGGTGTTTTGTGACGACCTAGAGGGGTGGGAGGGAGGCGCAAGAGGGAGGGGATATGGGGATATATGTATGCATATGGCTGATTCACTTTGTTGTACAACAGAAACTAACACAGCATTGTGAAGCAATTATACTCCAGTAAAGATGTATCCAAAAAAAATATTCAGGGCCAGCAGTGTTTGGTGTGTCAGAACTTGGGGACTTGAGAAAGCAAATGCATTGCATGTACTGTAGGCTGCATAATGTCCTGTAGCATCTGTGACAGCATCCTGTAATCAAACGTACTCATATTTCTGTAGTGAGATGTATAGAGTGCATAAATAAAGTAGCCTCATGTAACTCAAGACAGGTTTCTCTAGCAAATGAGTTTATTTCAGATCAGGTTTTGCTGCCAAATGAGTTATACATTTTGGCATTTGGAACTTTTAAGGTTTTGAAATGATATTCTCCCTGTTTCTTCAGATGAAGACACTGAGGCACAGGGAGGTGAAACAGTGTCCCACATTCGTTAACTCACGGGAGGTGAGGCTGGGCCACCAACCCGGGCAACCTGGCTCCAGACTCCAAGCTCTTCAAAGCCACGTGGCTGTGCCCCTCGGTGCTGCCCACTTCTCGAGCGGGGCCTGACCCATCCGTAGAATACGGATCATGCCAACCTTGCAGCCTTGCTCTGAGGACCAGATACAATGTAAGTAGAGTTCTGTTATGGGTTGAATTGTGTCCCTCCCCCCGCCAAATTCATTTGTTGAAACTTTAACCCCAGTACCTCTGAATATAACCTTATATGGAAATAGGGTCATTGCAGATACAGTTAGTTAAATGAAGATGAGGTCATTAGGGTGGGCCCTAATTCAATCTGACCTGTGTCCTTATTTAAAAAAAGAAATTTGGACACAGACAGGCATGTGCTCAGGGAGAACGCCAGGTGAATATGAAAGCAGAGGTCAGGGTGATGCTTCCACAAGCCAAGGAATGCCCGAGATTGCCGGCAAAGCACTGGAAGCTAGGAGAGAGAGGCATGAAACGGCTTCTCTCAGTCAGCGCTCAGAAGGAACCAATTCTGCCAACACCTTGATCTCAAACTTGTAGCCCCCAGAACCGTGAGACAAATTGCTGTTGTTCAAGCCTCACCCCCGCCCCCAGTTTGTGGTACCTTGTTACAGCCACCCTAGCAAGCTCGTACAGGTTCTTTACACAAGCACTGGGTTCCGAGTGGGAGGCCAATAAATGGTAGGTAACCAGGCTTACTATATTTTTAATATTTATTTATTTATTTTATTTTGGCTGCATTGGGTCTTAGTTGTGGCACGCGGGCTCTTTTGTTGAGGTACGCAGGCTTCTCTCTAGTTGTGGAGGTTTTCTCTCTCTTGTCGTGCGGGTTTTCTCTCTCTAGTTGTGGCACGCGGGCTCCAGGGCACATGGGCTCTCTACTTGTGGCATGCGGCCTTAGTTGCCCCGTGGCATGTGGGATCTTAGTTCCCTGACCAGGGACTGAACTGGCATCCCCTGCATTGCAAGACAGATTCTTAACCACTGGACCACCAGGGAAGTCCCCGCTCTTATTATTTTTATGATGGAGGCTTCAGATTCTTCACAGAAAAATAATCAGTCAGTTAGATGATCTCTAAGGCCTCTTCCACTTTCCAGGTCTAATTTTGCATGATTATCCCACGAGGATAATTCAACTCCGCTTGTCACTTGCACCAATGGTCCAGGTCTTATAGCATTTCTTTGCTGTTTTAAAGATGGGAGAGGTGGTCTTAATAAGCAAAACAAAACAAAACGACGTGTTACGGGTTACATCCCTATACATTACAACTGAAACCCCTGAGCCCTAACTTGCCTTCTGATGTCCCTGCTTGTATCATCAACTCACTCAGCCGTGGGGTTTTTCTGCATCCCTTTCCCTTGTGTCTTTGGGGCTGCCGAGGTTAACCCACAGTGTGTGCTGGGCTACAAATTCTGCAGAGGAAAGCAGAAATCTAAGGTAGAGGTTGTTTCCTGTCAGTTAAGAGTGTATCATTGGAACCTATTTAGACCTGGAAAGTTTGGGTTCTTCAGGTGGAAATGTGTCCTCACACTGCCATGTCACTGAGCAGATAAAAGCTGCTTTAAGAGAGTCTAAAAGCTGTCGAACACTTTTTCTCTTCCTAGGACAAGGCACCGTTGGCCCCAGTGTAGGGAAAGAGGTAAAATGCTAAACAGTTTTCCTTAGGCTGCAGTGACAGGCCCCCCATTGTCAGAGCTGCCACATGGTATGCGGGATCCTTAGTCTCCCCGACCAGGGATCGAACCTGTGCCTTCTGCAGTGAAAGCACGGAGATTTAACCACTGGACCGCCAGGGAAGTCCCCCTCTGCCTTTTAGATTCTACACATCAAGTCAGAAAGTGATTTGCTGTAGGTGGGGTGTGGCCCCCAAGTCCCCATCTGTGGAAATAGGACTTTAATGGCTGTGCATGTTCAGAGAAAGGACTTCAGGTTCCTTTGGCATCCCTTTGCACCTGTTCTCAAGGCTGCCTCTCCCACGCCGTGTCAGCCCCTGAGCCTTGGGCCAGGGGGCTGCTTCCCACTGGTTTCCTGGAAGCACTTCCTGACCAGGCCAGGGGGCCTCTCTCACCTCCCTGCAGCGCAGGTGCCATCCCAGAGCCAGGAGTGGCTTTAACATCTGCTTAAGTCTTTTCATCTTTTTTTTTTTTTTTTTTGGCGGTACGCGGGCCTCTCACTGCTGTGGCCTCTCCCGTTGCGGAGCACAGGCTCCAGACACGCAGGCTCAGCGGCCATGGCTCACGGGCCCAGCCGCTCCGTGGCATGTGGGATCTTCCCAGACAGGGGCACGAACCCGTGTCCCCTGCATCGGCAGGTGGACTCTCAACCACTGCGCCACCAGGGAAGCCACCAAGTATTTTCATCTTTGCTGCCTGTTACTGGTTACCCTCCCAGGAAGTTTAGGAGAAGCGTACCTTTTCTTATCATAGCTGCAGCCTGCTGGAGTTCTGTTGGGATATGAAAATGCTTGCAGAGTGGGAGGTTTTACTCTGAGGATCTCATGGTTGGTGATTCCGTCCAACACCAAAATGGGAGATTTAATTAAGCAAGAGTAAGTGCCTAATAGATGGAACTTCTCCGAAGTGGAGACCACACCTTGTTCATTTTTGAATCCTTGCTGCCTAGCCCAGAGCTTGGCACATAGGAGATGCACAGTAAAATTGTTCGTTGGGTGAATGCACCTTTATTTTCTTTCTTCTTCAGAAAGATGTCTGATGTGTGTTAAGTCCGAGAATCATGACCACAAACAAGGCTGGAGAATGCTTCTGCTTTGTAATAGCTCTCATGGGTCATGTCTAAGGAAAAGGTCCTGAGGCCAGAAGGCAGAGGTCCAAGTCTGGCTCAGCCATTATCCAAGAAACCCTGGGACCTTCGGCCTCCCTGGAACTCAGCGTCCTCCGCTGCAGCATGGAGGTCATCCTGTCTCCTCTGCCTGCCTCTCTGCATGGTTATGAGAACGTGACACGAGAATGGATGAAACAATTTTCTGAGAATTTCAAAGACCGTGCCGGAGGTATTACTTTTATATATATATTTTTGTTACAGATACTTGTAGACTTGAGCTGCTCGTGATTATCTTTTTTCTCAATCTCTTTTCTTCCACAAGTTCATGCTTAGGAACCAAAGCCAGGTTTACCTCCTTCCCCAGCTAAAGAAATATCCATCCTGGTAGGCCAGGCACTGCCAAGTGCTGGCCTCCTTGGAGTTCAGTCGCCTGTCTGGTCAGCAAACATTCCTGCATCACAGGTGGCAAGGGACAAGTTAAGTCGCAGAAGACTGGCCGACAGATAGTTGTCAAAGCCACCGAGAGCAGAAGCAGCACGGTCTTCTCCCCAGAGGACTGTGCTCCTCTACGCCTCCTTGAGCTGCGTCCAGAGAGCACTTGGCGCCCTTTCTGTCTAGAACAGGCCCAGGGGGGAGGTAAGTCGTGCAGCCAGCCAGGGACCAGGAGAGCCTGGGCAGGACCCTCGCCTCCTGACTTCCGAGAGCTGCCTCCGCCCCCTGCGCCTCTCCAGGGACTGATGGATGAGGCCGTGATGGGCGTGCTTGGCCTCCTGCTGTCTCTTGTTGCTCAAGTAACTGAGTGAGATGAAACAGAAACAAGCCACGTGACCTTGCTGCCTCCACCCATGCGTCCAGACAGCCCCTGTCTCAGCCAGAGTCACAGTCAGGCCAGTCGATCCGGGCTGGGCGTGGTTTTGGGGTCAGGGACCCCCTCCCCGAGGAGAAACGCCTGAGCTGGGTGGCCGCCGGTATTCTCTGAACACTGTTCTTGAGCAGACAAGATGTTGAAGCGGGGGTGGGCTGGGGGGCAGAGGTTGAGGGATCAGAATGATTTGAGTGTGCGGCTGCCAGCATGTCACATAGCTGGAATGGTGCGAGGCCTAGGATCTAGCTGCCTGTCCTTGGTTTACTCAGGGAATCTATAGAACGAGAGGGCAGAGGGCATGGCCTCTAACCCTCACCTTTGAAATCTGTGTCTCTAGCTTTCCCGCTTGCCCCCGGGATGGGCCCTCCCAAGCTTTCAGATAAGGGCGTTTCATTTTTTTTAAATAAATAAATTTATTTAAATAAATTTTAAATAAACTGTGTTGGGTCAGTGAGCAGGCTTTTCATCGCACTGGCTTCTCTTGTTGCGGAGCGCGAGCTGTAGGCGCGCGGACTTCAGTAGTTGTGGCTCGCGGGCTCCAGAGCGCAGGCTCAGAAGTTGTGGTGCATGGGCTTAGTTGCTCCACCACATGTGGGATCTTCCCGGACCAGGGCTCGAACCCGTGTCCCCTGCATTGGCAGGTGGATTCTTAACCACTGCGCCACCAGGGAAGTCCCAAGGGCCTTTCTTAAGAGCCACATGATACCATGGGGATGAGGGCAAGGTCAGCTGGGAAAGAGGTACCTCCTTGCAGGCCACAGAGAGGGGAGCTAGTCAGAGGAGAGGAGAGGAGAGGTGCTGGGCAAGGCACCACATAGACAACCACTGCAAGGTCTCCCTCCAGCCTCAAGGCCCAGCTCAACGATGACCTTCTTCTAAAGCCCTTTCAAATCCACCTGGGCTGGAAATACCACTTTCCTCCTCTCTACTTACCCAGTGTTTTCATTTGCATCTCCCTGTACACTTAGCACCTGTTTACCATGTCCTCACGTTTTGAGTAACTTTTGTTACACAAATATTAATATGTGCTTATTGAAGGAAAAATTAGAAACACAGACACTCACAAAGAAGAGATTAAAAACCGCTCAAATGTGCTACCTGGAGGTAACCACTGTTGGCATTTGGGGGTGTTGGCCCTGTTTAGGTTCATGTCTCTTTTCTCTGCCTGCATTCAGCTCTTCTAAAGCCAAGTCCAAATCTCCCCTCCTCTCTGTGTACCCTCACAGCCACCACAATGCTTCCATTCAACAGGGTCTCAGTTCGTGTGTTTTAAATAAATGGATGGATAAACAAAGGAAAGCACAGATGGATGAGTGGACAGAAGGTGGGGGAAAAAATGTTCTGCTACCCAAAAGTAGCCCCAGCGGAGGAACCAAGAAGAGAAGAGGAGGTGTCAGCCCTCAGAGTCACCTATAGCCGCCTTCCTCTCCCCTCCCCAGCCTCTCTGCTCCCATCAGAGCAGAATCAATGCCAGGAAGTGAGTGTGCACAGAGAGTGGGCCAGATCTGGACAATAATTATTAGTGCAAAGATAAAGATGAAGCCCGATCCCTGCCATCTGACCTGGAAACGTCAACCATGGCTTAAGGGAAAAGAGGATTCATGGGAACAGCCAAGTCAAGGTCTCCACGTGTGTGCAATATTTTAGGCTCAGCAAGCAATCTGGCCGATTCAAAGCTGCTGGTAAATGGGTTCCAAGAAATCTGATTTCATCAGCGCCGTGGACACGGGAGTACGTCCCCATGACTTGCCCCTCACTGGGTTGAAGATTATCAATGATTTATCTGGAGCAGAAACAGCAGGATTCCACATTACATCTTGGAAGGCAGCCGGAGCAAAGGCAGAGAATTAACAAACCTTTATTATTAATTCCAATACCACAACGCCCCATGGGTTCTGCAGCAAATCACGGGCTCTCTTAACAGGAGTTTCTCTGTGTTTAAGTGGAGCTGATTTTTTGTTTGTTTGTTTGTTTTTGGGGGGGTTGTTTTTTTAATGGGGCTTGTCCTCATTCTTAACTATAAAGACAACCTCAAAGTCACAAATGTTCATTAATCATGCACAAGTCCAGAGCGTGCTCTGTGCTACAGGAAAAGCAAACTAAGTCAGACAGTCCCTGTATTGCATTCACACAAACATCAAACCTTAATTGAGGCTGTTCTATGTGCCAAACACTGTGCAAGGCGTTGGGTTTTACAGCACATTACAGTTATGATCCTGTTTTAAAAGCGGAGAGGGACTTCCCTGGTGGTCCAGTGGTTAAGAATCTGCCTTCTGGGACTTCCCTGGTGGCGTAGTGGTTAAGAATCCACCTGCCAATGCAGGGGACACCACGGGTTTGATCCCTGGTCCAGGAATATCCCACATGCTGCAGAGCAACTAAGCCCGTGCGCCACAACTACTGAGCCTGCGCTCTAGAGCCCGCGAGCCACAACTACTGAGCCCATGTGCCACAACTACTGAAGCCCGTGTGCCTAGAGCCTGTGCTCCACAACAAGGAGTAGCCCCCACTCGCCGCAACTAGAGAAAGCCTGCGTACAGCACCGAAGACCCAATGCAGCCAAAAAAAAAAAAGAATCCACCTTCCCACGTGCTGTGGGGCAGCTAAGCCCGCACATCACAACTACTGAGCCCGTGCGCTCTAGAGCCTGCACGCCACAACAAAGATCCCACATGCCACAACGAAGATCCCAAGTGCCACAACTAAGACCCGACACAGCCGAATAAGTAAATTTTTAAAATAAATAAAATAAATAAATAAAAAATTAACAAAAAATAAAAGTGGAGAGATGAGCCTCGGGGAGGTTACACAACTTCCCCAAATTGCCCACAGGCACAGAGTTTGTAAGAGACTTGGGATTAGAATAAAGGGAAAGAATCTGACAGTTTTTTATTTTTATGATCATTTTAGCTCCATTTCAGTAACCTTAGAAATACTCAGCCAACATTCGTGTGAGCTTCCCTCTCACTAGCCCAGAACAAGCCCCAGTTCATGCCAGGGGAGTGGGAAAGAGGTCTACTACCCTCATTTACTCTCCTACTGCTATGTGCAAAGCCAAATGTCAACTGGGCCCTGCTCTCTGCTTATTCACAGTGATCTGCTGATGCCTGCCCTCCACGTGGTGCCCAGAGATGGCCATGGTGCAAGGGCTGATCATGGGCCCCAAACCAACAGCGACGAGCAGGAGAGGAAGGTAGTTTTGCTCCCAGCTTGAGTGTTTTTTCTCCTCAACCTCAGAGCAGCATTCAGGTGCTGAGGGAAAGGAGCCTGAATTTTGGAGCCCTGCAGACTGGGATTCAAACCCCAGCCCAACCTTCTGCAAGTTGTGTGAGCTTGGGCAAGCCTTTCAGCCTCTCTGTGGCTTCACTTTCTCCCCCACTAAATGGAGGCCATACCTACCCTGCAGAGGGTTTCAATGCGGTAACGTCAGCCCGCTGTTGCTCAATCAATAGTAGCCATTTAGTATTGTCCAAACTAAATTCCACCCAAGAAGCAGAGTCATGATTTTTTTTTTGGGGGGGGGGTGTACGTGGGTCTCTCACTGCTGTGGCCTCCCCCACCGCGGAGCACAGGCTCCGGACACGCAGGCCCAGCAGCCACAGCCCACGGGCCCAGCCGCTCCGCGGCACGTGGGACCCTCCTGGACTGGGGCAGGAACCCGTGTCCCCTGCATCGGCAGGCGGACTCTCAACCACTGCGCCACCAGGGAAGCCCCAGAGTCACGATTTTTTAAGCCGTGAACTAACAAGTATTTATTAAAGATCCATGTTTTAAGCAGGAAGTTAAAGAGAAACCTTGCCCACCCTCTCCAGGCATGAGGGACCCAGGCAGGGAGTAAATAAAACCCGTGGCCATGTGCAACTCTCCTGCAGCTCAAGCATCCGAGATACAGGAAGTGAGATAAAATTCTCCGGAGTGTCTCCAGCTTTGGAGATAAAGACCATGAGTGTGGGCCGATGGAGGCCCCTAGGAGACCCCTAAGGCTGCACCCCAGGTCCCCCTCCCCGGCTTTCTTTCCACTCCCTGTTCCCTTCTCCCTGTTCCCCGGAGTTTGCTTTCTCGCTCGAGCAGGTATTTTCCTTCCCGAGAGCCACCGAGGGCCCCGGGTACCCTCAGGTTATCTGCCCCGGGCCAGCCGGCTCCTCGCCGGGCTCTGACCTCACCTCGGCGTCAGTCTTATCAGGTGTGGACAGAACCGTCTCCCCACTCTGGGAGCTCCAAGCCCAGGATTCTCCCCACACCCAGGCAGAGGAGGGCCAGCCACCTCTGGCCCTGAACATGGTGGCCACCTGCCAAACCGGGAGCGACCACAGGGGTCTGCGAGCAAGGCCGTGAGGCCCAGAGTCGGGAGGAAGGGGGAGGTTTACGTAAGTGTTGACAAGGAACAGAGCAGATGCTGAGCTCCACCAAGCAGGAGAGAGGGAGGGGGGCGCGGCGACTCCCGCCTCGGCTCCCCCGGGGGCAACACGCAGAGGGCAGCGGGTCAGGGTGGGAATTCAGGCTCCTCTGGGAACTTGTTTCCTCCCAGGCAGCAGGGAGATCCAGCTGAGCCCAGTCTTCTGAGAAGTGGGTCTTGGAGGACTGGGACAGGAAGTGAGGAGCCCACTGGGGAGCAGGGAGGTGCGGGGGGGCCTCTGCTCACAGGTCCATGTCATGGACGCCACTGCTCTGTGTCAGCCCCTACGCCATACAGCAAGGACACTTCATATCCAGGCCGCTCTGGTTTGTTTAGGTTTGTGGCTCAAATACTCCCTGGGGTTCATGGCCCGGGGCTGCCGTCGGGGCAGGGTGTTTGATTAGAATTCATTCTATACAGGCTCCTGTGTCCTGCTGCCCCAGACACTGGTTTGTTTGTACCAGGACTCTTGCCTTTGTTGGCCTTGTTAGGGTCTGTCAGTAAATGATAACTCATTTGAACTGTCCCCAGAATCACAGCTGTGTACTCGCCCGGAAGCTTCTCATGTCAGTGTTTTCACATTCTAGTGCTTGGAAGAGAGGCGGGGGCAGAGCGCCCCTCACCGTGGTGTCCTGGGGGGTTGAAGGCCAGGTGAGCTGCACAGACTCAAGAGGGCTCATTCCTGGCAGGTTTGCCCTTGTCAGCAGAAGAGACAGGTAGGGACACTGTGGGGATATGCAGCTGCACAGCTGTGGCCCACAGAAAAGAGGCAGCCCGAGGAACAGAAAGCTTGTCCTTCCCTACAGCTTGCGTTCCGTGTGGTGCCCCACTGTGCTTGTACCCTGGGAACAAAGCTAGGAATTTGTCCTCCAGAAATACCCCCATGTGTACCGACGATGGAGTTCATAGCAGGAGACTGGAAACAATCGAAATGCCATCAACAAAGGCCTGATTAAGAAATGTATGGTGTGTGTATACAATGGCACGCTGTAAAGAAAGCTCCTTGTGCACTGGTAGGAAATGATCTCCAAAATACAGTTACGTCCAACAAATATGACTAGGTTAGGAACTGTATGTTATTGTTTGTTTAAAAAAAGAGGGGAGGGGCTTCCCTGGTGGCACAGTGGTTGAGAGTCCGCCTGCCGATGCAGGGGACACGGGTTCGTGCCCCGGTCCGGGAAGATCCCACATGCCGTGGAGCGGCTGGGCCCGTGAGCCATGGCCGCTGAGCCTGCACGTCCGGAGCCTGTGCTCCACAACGGGAGAGGCCACAACAGTGAGAGGCCCGCGTACCGCAAAAAAAAAAGAAAAAAAGAGGGGAGTGGGGAAGGGAGAACATGTATTTATATGCTTGTTTATGCACGGACTGTCTTGGAAGGCTGCACGAGCTGCTAGTATTATATCCCCTGGGAAGGAATGTTCCCCGGGCGGGTGGGAGAGCTGGAAGGTAGCCGTTGACTTGTGCTGTACAGCAACCCAGGCCAAACTTAGTAGCTGAAAACCGTCACCATTTTACCCAGTTCACATATATGTGGGTTGGCTCTAGTGGGGCTTCTGCACATGACAACAGAGTCCCTAGAAGCAGGAGAGGGAGCCTAGTGCACAAACACTTTCAAGCCTTTACCTGCGTGACGTTGGCTAAAGTCCCCTTGGCCAAAGCAATTCACACAACCAAGCCCAAATTCAAGGTAGAGAAATGGACTCCGTGTTTTTGTTTTTTTGTTTCTGGGGGTTTTTTTGGCCACGCTTCTTGGGATCTCCCTGACCAGGGATTGAACCCAGGCTCTTGGCAGTGAAAGCACAGAATCCTAACCACTGGACCGCCAGGGAATTCCCCACTCCGTGTGTTACTGGGAGGAGCTACAAAATGCAGTGGACATCAATCCACCACACAGTGAGGCAGAGGCAAGGACGGAGGGAGCGCCTTTCTCTTTGTAGCTTTTCGTACTTTTTAAATTTGAGTCGTGCCAATACACCCTCCTCAAAAAGAAGTAAAAAAATTTGAAATTTAAATAGATTCCCTGAGACTGGCTTTGAAATAATGCAGTTGTTGAAGGAAACATGGGAGGGAGAGAAGAGGTGGAGATACAAGTGAGACAGGACCAGCTGTGAGTCGATAGCTGCGGAAGCTCGATGATGAATGAATGAGACTCGTAGTGCTCTGCTACGCTGTGAATGTGGAAACTTCCTGCAACAGAACATTTTTTAAATAAAAGTAAAGCAGGACTAATACCCAAAACTCAAGCTGATTAAAGCTCACTTCCATGGTGAGAGCATTGGCTGCGTCATCCTCTCTCGCCTTCCCAACCGCCCCGGAGGCGGGGACTGTTTGCGCCCTGACTGCGGCGTTCCTGAGGGTGCTGACTGCAGAGGTCAACTGCAGAGTGGGCCCACAGGGCAGCCCCGAGCAGAGACACTGGGTCTTGAGGAATTGTCTGAGAGCAGGGAAGAAAGGAGCCTCAGGGAGCTGCCTCCACAGCGTGGGCAGGACTAGAGGCTGAAAAATCCAAGAGATGGGGTGGTATTGGTGGTGGCAGGGGAGGGGCTCTTTCTGAACCACGTACGGAGCTTCTGAGGGTGGGGAGCGAGAAGGGAGCCTTTCCGGGGATTCCAGACAAAACGTATAGAGCGTGTGGGCACATCCGAAGGAAAATAGCTCAGTGAGAAAGGTACGTTTTCCTGCCTCTTCTTCGTCACTCAGGATGGCCACATGTGTGCGCTGGCGGTGTGCCCAGGGTGAACCTTGAGCCGCCCACGTGGCCTGGGCCCGGCTCTGAGGGCCCCCAGCTTGGAGCAGCTCTGAGAATGCTAAGCGCCCCAGGCTTCCTTTCTGTGGGCAGACAGGGAGGTCTTTCACCATCTCTACACAGTCCTGTGGAGGCCCTAGCTAACCCTGAGAACTTTCTCCTCTGTTCCAAATGTCTACTAAGAGGCAGTTACCAGAGGTTCTACCCTTTGAGGCCACGCTCACTTGCTTTCGTGCACATGCCTGTGAATGCCTGTGTGTGCATCTCCTGTGGCCACTACAGGACAGGGACGTGAGGGACATGACCGTGGCACTTTCTAGGCATCCAACTGTGTCCCCTACCCCACCTCCAGGCCAGGTTAGTTGACCCTCCCGCTCATCGTGCCCTACACCTATCTCTATTGCTGGATTCCCACATAGCTTAAACTTGTTCCTCACTAGTTAGAGACCTAGTAGTAAAGAATTGCTGTTCCATTTTGAACTACGGTAATGGTGTTGTGGTTATGTTTTGTTTTGTCTTTTTACTGAAGTACGATGTATACACTGAAACAAACCATATGTGTTCAGCTGATGAATTTTTTTAAAGGGGAAACACCCAAATTGCCAGCCTGCGGATCAAGAAACAGACCACTGCAAGCATTATAGGATGTTCTTTAAAGAAGAAACATTGTTTTTTTTAGTAATACATTCTTAAACATCTACAGATGAAATAATATGATGTCTTTGGTTTGCTTCAAAATAATCTGCAGTTGAGGAAAGGTACAGATTAAACAAGGTTGATAATTATTGAAGCTGAGTAATGTTTACATACAGGTTTTCTGTCTCTCTCTCTCTCTCTCATACACACACACACACACACACACACACACACACACACACACACTTAAAATTTCCATGATAAAATGTTTAAAACAATCACTGTGGAGCCCTGGCTTCGCCTCAACCCAGTGACTGTGAGAAGGCATGAGGTAATAGCTGAGCAGGTGGGGTGAGGAATGTCTCTTTGGTATATTAGTTGCTCATCAAGAATCTAAGCGTCTAATGGGTTTAATATGCAAATTATTATTTTTTAAATGGGTTTTCAGGTGCCTGTCTCCTCTGTGTAACTGAGAGCTCCCTCCACGTGCTGGGCTTTATTCGTGTCTGTATCCCTGACCCTTAGCACAGTGCCTGGCACATAATAGGTGCTCATAAGCATTTGCTGAGCAAGTGAAAGCTTGAATTCATATCTTCCACAAGGCCTGACGCAGCCCCAAGATGGCACAGGTGCACAAAGTGCTTCATAACTTGAACTGAAATCAATACTACCAACCTCTCTTTCTTCTTTGCAGCTGCTTTCAAACAATAAATTATTCAAATCCTAAACTGTCAGAATTGAGAGGGACTCAAGAGACCACTGTCTACAAACTTCTCATATGATAGATGAGGAAACCAAAGTGCAAAGAAGAAAGTGACCTTTTCAAGGTCACACAGCTGGTAGGGACAGAGCCTGAATCGGAACTCAGGCTCCTAGAGCCCAGGCTGGCCTCTTTTTGTTCTACCATCCAGCTCCACAGCTGTGAATTTGACACGTACCCACAATTCTATTTTCACAGGTAAAGAAAGAGAACTTCAAAGAAGTAACTAGAATTTTCTCACGGTCTTGGGTTATTGTGACTCCATAGCTTTCTCCAGAACGGTGTTCTCCACATTGTATTTTGTCTCTTACTTCAAGAAAACTTAAAATTCGAAAACCTTAATTTTCAAAACAAACAGAGGGGTGATTATTCTCATTAGAAACGGCTTTGGCGCACATTTCTTTTAAAGAGGTGAACTCTCTCAAGTGTCTCTGAAACATGAGTCAGTTTCTAACAATTCCATCTGCATCCAGCTTGTTAGGAATGAAGCAACTGAATAAAATCAGGCACAGCCCGAGCCACAGCCTCACAGCCCTGTCATGTCAAGTGTCACGAGGGCACTTTCAACATACCCAAGCCAAAAAATAAACAAATCAATCAGAGATAACACACCAAGAGTG
Organism: Globicephala melas; assembly: GCF_963455315.2. Taxonomy (NCBI): domain Eukaryota; kingdom Metazoa; phylum Chordata; class Mammalia; order Artiodactyla; family Delphinidae; genus Globicephala; species Globicephala melas. The sequence continues at coordinate 107,116,535 of NC_083317.1, read as the reverse complement.
GAAATAAATGGAAAACACACACACACACACACACACACACACACACACACACACACACACACACGAGGAAAAAAAATCAAGCACTTCATAACATATCTTTTTAAAAACACATGTTGATTTAAAGAAGTTTTTAAATTAAAATATTAGGATAATTTTGCCTTATAGTTTAATTTTGTTGGCACTAAAAGCAGCATAACTAAAAAAAAAAAAAAAAACAGCATAACTCTAGTGATCTTTTGTGTCACTCATGTATTCATGTTCTGGGCTTTTCCATGCAAAAGTATTTTGCAGCTTTGCCCAGTACTTCTTTCAAGAATCTTGTGACACTTCCATCCCCTGACCCAACAGGGGCGGCCAGATGTCTTTGCTGTTAAGAGGATTACTGAGATGTTCTCCTTTATATAATCCAGAAGACTGGGAATAACAGGAAAGAGCAAATAAGAGATGTCAAGGAGAGAGGTTACAAGCAAGGGCTGCTCTTCAAAGATGCTCTCTAAGCAAGGAGAGGTCAAAAAATGTTTTAACGGACACTGATAAAGCAGGGGCTCGGGAAGCTGGGTACCCGGCGCCAGTTTCCTAGGCAAGCAGAGGGGTTAGCTTACATCCTCCATTAAGGGTTAAGCTTTAAGCCCAAGAGCTTTGGGTGAGTCAGGGCCAGAGCCTGGTGAAGAAAGGAGACACCTTATCTCTAATCAGCCTGGCCTCAAAATAGCTCTCTCTTCCCTCGGGCAGAGACCCGTCATCCCTGCACAGCACAGCACAGCACAGCAGTGTGGAGGTGCCCCAGCCCACTGAGTCAGAAAGTCAATGAGTGTGCTTTATTCATCTCTTGCACAAGTTAGAGCTCTCTGGGTGAAGCATTGCAAAATTTAGCAGCCTTCAAGATGGCTTGACTAGAATCAGGATGTTCCAGTCAGGAAGGACCTTACAATTTACCTGGATCAACCGGTCATTTTACAGATGGATAAACTGAGACCCAGCGAGAAGAAATGATTTGCACAAGAAAACACAGGGAGTCCATGGCTGGGCCAAAGGCGAAAACCTGGAACTAGAGCAGACATTCTCTTTCCCTGGCAGTGCTGCTGTACTTGTCTGAAAAAATGAATGAAACACTCATGCCCCCCGGTCAATTTTCCTTCCATTGTTAAGGAAATCATTTCCAGTGCTCCGAGAGCTTCCAAGTCAACACTCTCACAGGCAGCTGTTGTTAAACTCTTCCATCGTGAGTTTCTCAAACTTCATCTTCTATCTTCATTATCCAGGCAGCTTTACTTTTGAGGTTCTGTATATGGGATGCCACGGTGGTTTTTCCCCCACCCAGGCTGCTGGAAGAGAATGTTACAAATGGGTAATTGAAGGACTCGGGGAGTTGCTTAGAATGGGGTCAGACAAAAATGCCCACCCGCCTCATCAGCGGCTCACCCCTGCCGAGGGTTATGACTCACAGCTAGGGACGTGCCCTCCCAGGGGCCATCTGTGAGATGGCACAGCTGAAACATTCCTGCTGCCACGCTTCCTACACGGCCATTTGCATACTGTGCCCTTTTGTGCAGCCGCTACACAGTATGGGCTCTGTCGAGAGCTGTAGGAGGCACACAAGTTCTAAGCAGGGAAGGGGCCAAGCCTGGGGCTTGCAGATGCTGCTGGAAACTGCGCAAAGTAATGGGATGTAGAATGGGGACGAAGGGCTGGAGTGTGCAGTTAGGAAACGCCTGGCTCCATCGAGCTTTACGCAGTTTTGTTTCAGGTTGTCACCATCCAGGACTTTGTGTCTGAGACCAAAGAGAAATAAAGCGCTGAGGCAGAAATTGAATTTCTCCATGGTTGTCATCTCTTACATGTTCCCAGTTATTTCTTGCATGAGTCACTTGGCTGGACTTATCACAGCTCTTAGGTGGAAAGTGGACCCTAGTTGTTCCTCATATGTGGCATTTATTTTCTTCTAGATAGGCTCCAAGCTACTTCCCATAAGGCCCAAGGCTTTGGAATTCCCCTAGGGCCTCCCACTATAGCGCTGGGCACACAGCAGGTGCTTAATAAATATTTAATAACTATGTCCTATGGGTCAGCATCACAGTTCTACACTCACTTTGTCCTAAAGCCAGATCATGCCATGAAGGCCTTCATTTTACTCATGAGAAGGCAAAGGGCAAAGACAAATGATCATCCAGGGTTTACACACATTCAATGGCAGAGCCAGGCCTCAATCCCAGGTCTTTTGAAACTAAATCCAGTCCATCTATCTGTCTATCATTTATCATAGTATGGAGACAAAAAATATTATGCTAAAGAACTTTAAGCTAAAGTTAGTGAAAAGGGAAATAGTATTAGCTCATTGCTTGAGGGGTCTTAAAATTGTCATGTCAAATTTTTAAAAAGGATATTTTAACTAATATATCCTTAGCTTATTACATGAGTTACATGAACATTCTCAAACATTCATGTAATTATAAAAGTATTTCTTTCCTAGCAGGAGTTCAATCATAATCAATTGTTTTATCAGAATAAAAATGTTTCCTTTTTAGCTGAAGATCTAAAAGTTGGATGCAAATTAATGCCTAGTGAGATTAATCTCTCTCTATGAGGTAAGGTCTTATTGTTCTAATATCAACCCAACATGGATTTTGAACTTCTCAGTAACATTCATATTCATGTTCAAAGACTATCCTATCAAAGGAATATCAACAAGTATTCAGTGGGTGCCTACTGGTTGCACTGCATGGTTCTGACTGGCCTTTAAGTTTGGCCATTAACTAACTAGCTTTGAGACCTTAGGTACATTCTAAAGGACCCAACATTTTTGAATGTCAACTGTGTGCCAGGAACCTTGAAACACACTTTACATATGTTATTTCATTTAATCTTCATGACAATCTTATGATTTACAAATGAGGACTCTGAGGAGAAGAAAGGTCATTAACCTAATGAAAATCACACTGCTAATAAATGGCAAAGCTGGGATTTGACCCAGATATGAGTGACTCTAAAGCCCATATTTTTCCTGCTATACCAGAGCTTCTCAATCCTAGGTCATATTAGTATCACCTAAGGAACTGTTAAATAATACAGATGGCTTGGGTCCCACCACAGACCAATGGCATCAGAATATCTGGGGGTAGAACCTGGATTTCTAAAAATCCCTAGATGATTATAATATGCAACTAGGGTTAAGAACCACTGTATGAGGTACACTGAGCTTCAGTTTCTTCAAGAGGAAGTTTAGATGGACAGCTCTAAGCTCATATCTACTTCTGTAGTCTAATTCTGTAGTCACCACGTCTACTTCTGTAGTCACCAAAACTGTGGTGATAGTTGTGGGGGACGCATTGCTCCTTGAGAAGTCCCAATGTACTGGGAGTAAGCAGCTGTTACCCACCCTGCCAGGTACTCCCCCAACTTTATACTTCAGTGTAGGCTCTGAGTAAAGCTAGTTAAACATCCAGGGATAAGACTTTAAAGTATACAATTATTTCATGTATTTTTGAAATTTCATTTATTTATTTATTTATTTATTTATATTATTCAGAACAAGGCCCTAACTCTAAATAGATTCCCCATGCCATCTTTCCCTTTCTGTCTCCTTTTCAGGTATTTTCATAGTTATTCGTTGAAATCCCTATTGCTCCAAACTATCTTAATGCTACTTCTGTACATCATTATATCAAAAAGTCTTTTGAAACTGTTCACAAACTTTGACCCAGAGTTCCTCTTCTGGAAATCTATTCTAAGGAGGTAAACAGCAGAAAAAGCTTTAGGAAGATGTTCATTTCAGTATTATTTATTATAGTAGAACATTGGAAACCACTCATACGTCTAATAGCAGGGGAATGAGTTAGTAAAATATGGTATAGCCTACTAAATGGTGAAATGGCCATCCCAAATGATCTTTACATACAGACTTTTAAATGATGTGGAAAAATACTAACACTTATGATACTGAATAAAAAATGTAGGGCCTACCAAATTACACAGAGTTAATCTATGAGTGAAAAATGACATGGAGTTGAGTAATCTCAACTATGTATGTTATTGAACCAAACTTGGGTCTGCTTGCCCCCGTGCAGTAAAGCCAATTTACTGACACCAGGTGGTGGTGAAGGAAAGTGCAGCATTTATTGCAGGGTGCTGTACAGAGTCCAGGACAGCTAGTGCTCAAAAAGCCCAAACTCCCTAATGGGTTTCAGCAAAGCATTTTTAAAGGCAAGGTGAGGGAGGGGAGTCCCAGGGTACTTCATCAGCTCGTGCACAATCCTCTGATTGGTTGCCGGTGAGGTAACAGGGCTGAGTCACAGGGGTTAATATAATCAACCCTTAGAGGCCAGTAGCCCTGGGGGCTATGTGCTCATTATCATCAACTAGTTAATTTCTTCCATTTGGTGGGGGTTTGAGTCTCTGTAAAGCAGCTCAGGAAATGTGCATCAGATACTATTATCTAGGTACTTCAGAGAGGAGCCAAAGCAGAGGATACGGGGGAGGGGAAGGCCCCATAGGGTCCTGCTCTATTACATGTACTTATTTTTATACATAGAAAAATGAAGAAAAATACTCAGGCAAAGGTTAAAATACCTGAAATTGTTTTCACCATCAACCCAATTCTAAATGTCTGGAGAAGAGAATATAAGTGGTTCTGGGGACTTCCCTGGGGGGTCCAGTGGTTAAGACTCCGTGCTCCCAATGCACGGGGCACGGGTTCCATCCCTGGTGGGGGAACTAACATCCTGTATGCCCCGTGGTGCAGAAAAAAAAGAAAGAAAGAAAGAAATTTAAAAAGTAGTTCTAAAACAGGCCCCGTCCAGAAAATCTTACATTTGGCCCTTGGCCTATAGGCCTATGTGGACATAGGACTTATAAGCATTAGAGTAGAAACATGAAACCACAGGTCAAATAATTCTTTTAGGTGTGGGAAGCAAAGATCCCTTTAAAATTAGAATCAATATAAGGGAAGAGAAACTGAGAAAACCTACTGGCCCAAATCAACTCTAATCTAGGAAGGCTGTTAAGAAGGAAATGGGATTCACAGGTGAGTTAACTTAGGACAACCAAGGCTCCCATTTTCTAAGTATTTTCACATCCCTCTAATGCGGTTAGGACGCTTAGTGTTGGGCTTGGCCCCATTTCACTGATGAGGAAGCCAGAGCCTCAGGAAGATGCAGGGACTCGTTGGGTGTCACGGCGGCGGCAGCGCGCGGCCCAGACCCAAAGCTCCGTCCTCTGCCGCCACCGCGGGCCGAGACGGGCGTCGGGAGGAAGGCAGAGGCCCCGCCGCGGCTTTGGACCGGGGATCCCGCTGCCGGCTGGGACTTTAGACGTTATCAGCTTGTCAGAAGCAAGGTAGGCCCCGCGGGCGGGAATCCGAAACCGGCTGGGGCGTGTGGTTGACGGACTGGGGCCCGAGGGTCACCCACCGCGGGAGGGACGACCTAGCGTTCAGGCCTCCTGTCGCGTCTCCGCCCTGACGGCCGCAGGCGGGCCTTGACCTTGCCTGGGCTCGTCGTGGGCCCCGCGTGCCTGTGTTCCTGTGCTTCGGTGTCTGGTTTTCCCTCTCTGACAAATTGAACCTTGTACTTTTTGCAAAGGACCTGTGTTTGTTCAGCAATCGACCAGCAGCGGGAAAATTGCAGGCGGCGGCCGGGTTTGTGGAGGGCTTTCCAGATGCCAGGAGGTCCGGGGGGCCCTCCAGGCCTTCAAGTCAGCTGGTGACTTGAGCTGAACCCCAGGTGGCTGCCCTAAACTGAGGGTTCCTAAAGCTTCCTTAGGCCAAGATTTGTAATGAAGGATGTTCTAGGCCACAATGCAGTGACCATCTAGTATATTTTGACCATCTGAAAGCCCTCTTTAGCCTGAAGAAGCAAATATATTTAATGATGATAATGATAGTAATACATTTAGGAAGACTATGGTGATTCTTTTGTCCTTAACTTCTGTCTCCCCCTGCTTCTTTTAAATGCAAAACAGGTCCCCTTTTTGCTGTTGTTAGCTTCAGAAACTAAAGCAAACTATTCCAGCTTTTGTTCAAAATAGGGCTTAATCCACAATGGAGGTTTTGTTTTTCTAGATTTGAAAATCTATTTGGAATTTACACAAATGGCTTTCACCTCAACACCTTTTGTCCAAATAGAAACACAAAACTGTACTCCTCTTTCCTTCCACACACTGCATTTCCCGATATCTTGCGTACACATCAAATTGTTCGTCCTTAAACACTCTTATTAAAGAGCTATTAAATGCTGCTCTCAAATAATGTTTATCTTTGCATTTAAAAAGGGAGTTAGATGTTGCCAGGACAATCGGCAAGGGTAATATGTAAGGTACTCGGCAATTCTCTAAACTTTTCCTTCTCTGGAATCACAAGATTCTCTTCCTGGATTAGATTACTCTGGTACTCAATAGAGATGTGTTCTCAGATCGTTTAACATCATGCCCCTAAGCTTTTATCCGATGTCATTTTAAGAAATGGTCAGGTGAAGAACAACTTTAAATTCTCTGTAAAACTGCCATAGACATTCATTATGTTGCTGAATATAAAAAAAAAAAAAAACCCTTGCAAATAGTTTCCACTTGTACTTCAGTGCTAAGATAAAGTTTGGCTGTGTTTTCTTTTATCAATTAATGAAAGCCTCGGAAGGCATCCTACAGTTCTTTTTGCCTTCAGTGCCAGGAATCTCAGAGCTTCGTTTTCTGCTCCATCTCAAGAATCCCTCCTAACCTAGCTTTTCTGGATTAATTCCCATTCTATGACCCCTTTTCCCCAACCACCACCAGATTTTGCTTTTTCTGACTTATTTATACCGCGTTTGTTCATATTTTTTTTTATGATCCCCTCGAAACTTCCCAGAAGTGAGAGGATATAAAAATTAGTTATCCTAGATTGCCTCAAAATGTTCTTTCAATCTGCCTTCAACACTATCTTCTATCTTTTTTAGTTTTGTTGTCTGTTCAGGTGACATTCACTTTCAAGACTACCAAAGGCCTACCCAGAGTTGTGTACAGTCCCAGCGATCCTTAGCTCTGCTCCTCTCTCTTCATTCAAGAAAGATAGCTAGTCGCATGTATTACTGTTTCGAGTGAGTCACTCCCAAGCCTCAGTACTTTTTTAAAAATTAGTAACAACTGACACACAGCACACCTTGCAGCTCTGGGGGCCTCACCCAGCGCCCGGACCCTGGGTGCAATGCAGCTGGGACACCGCAGCTCATGAGTCATTCCTTATTTTCCCTCAAGTGGTAGCACAGAGTTCCTTAATTCAAGTGTGCTCAACTCATTGTTCAAGAAAGCCTGACATCTGTGCTTCCTTCCACACCGCAGGAAAACTTTCTCATTTCCCTAGAATTTATTTGCCAGCTGTGAGGGAAGGAGTATTAGCAAAGTTACTCAGGAAGCAACTGGGAAAAACTCTTGGGGTTCTGAGGACATTTAGAGGAATGGCTGATGGAGAAGGAAAGGAGAATAAACATTTCTTGAGCCTCAGCTGTGGGCCAGACACCATATATGTCGAGTACTAGGCGAACGTTTTTAACCTTCCCTGCAGGACTCTGAGGGAGGCGCATTTATACTCATCTTCCAGATGCGAAAAAAAGCTCGGAAGGGCTAAGGGACTTGCTCAAGTTACATCACTATTAAGTGCTGAGTCCCGGATTCTAACCCAGTTTGATAGATGATGGGGCTCATTCCATGTTCACTGTAAATTCTGCTCTCAGAGAGCAAGACTGTTAATAAACTACCACGAACTGAGGACACAGGGTCCTACAGTGCAGGCCTCAGGCAGGGGCTCTGAGACCAGGGTGCCTGGGTTCAAAGCCCAGCCCTGTCACCAGGTGCATGACCTTGGACAGATTACTTAACCTCACGGGCCGCCTGTTTCATACATCTACAAAATGGGTACAGTTGTTGTGAGAAGCAAAGTAGTTAATCCTGGCACAGTGTCCGCCTTCAATAGGTGTTATTTGTCATTCCCCAGTTCTACCCCCAGTGTTATTTTATTGCTGCTTTCTTGCCCAAATGATGGTGTTTTTATGTCTGCCTATGTTAAGAAATCATTTACTTGGAATGGTAGATCTTGATAGTGGGGTCATCTTTGGAACCGCCTAGGTAGGTTTTAAAATATTGATGCCTGTTTCCCACCCCTAGAAATCCGGATTCAGTTGATCTGGGGAGTAGCCTAGGCAGGGGGAAGAAGGTTCTTAGTGGTTCTTAAAGTGTGATCCCTGGACCCGCAGCTCAGTATAACCTCAGAGCTTGCTTGTTGAAAACATAAATTCCCAGGCTCCACCCTGGACCTATTGAATCAGATTCTTGGGGAGCAGAACTCAGCAAAACAGGTCTTCTGGGTGATCTGGCATCCATGAAAGTCTGAGAGCCAGTGCTGTAAGGGGAGGCAGAGCCCTGAGATAACCTCATCCTAAATACAAGGCCTGGAGACTGAGACTGACCTAGAGGACCTATGTATTCATTTACACTGAACAGTGAACCACTAGTACACTAGTCTCCCTAGAACCCTAATATGCTGTGACTCGATCAGCCCATCCTCTCCCAGCCCCAAGGAAAGCCAGGTCCCCACCAGAAGTCTCTTTATTAAATGTCGAAGGACATCAAGCTAAACTAGCCCAATTTGCACATTTCATGATGGGGTCATGAAACCATGAACCAAAAATGTTGAATTCCTCTGAATCCACATTACCAAGAGTCCATTGGCTACAGCCCCTCCCCTCATATCAGAGTAGCCTGCCATAGGCCTGTGGGCCCTAAAACTCCCTCCCCTCTTCTGGGCACTGAGGGACGGGTACTGCTGTCCTTTGCCTTGGTTACTCTCCTTTTTCTTTGCTCCCGCCACCCTGCCCCCTCTCCCATAATCGGTGCGATCTGTCTTGTATTAATACACTTCAGAAGGTTTTAGTTGGATATTGCAGTCCATAGAGCTACTCCGTCCCTTCTAGTGACTCTGTATAACTCTGTTTTGACACCTGACATGATGCCCCGACGCTCTCAGAGGCATGGATGTCTATTTCCCTCTTTTCCTTACAGGCAACTCCCAGAGCACTCAGAATTCTTCGGACCCTGTGTCTTGTTCCTGCTCCTTTAGCCATCATTAGTCTCTTTTGAAAATAAGAAGTGTTTGCATTAAGCTTTTGCCTTCAGTGTCTGTCCAGATTCTGTGGAACTTGTGATCAGAAGATGTCTCTCCAATGTCATACAATGTATCTTTCGTCATCTGATTAAAAGAGAAAGGCCATTGTAGCTTGGAGTGAAACAAACGCCATCTGTGCATCTTTGGTGGTGTAACTTCTCACAGGAAAAACACTCATGTTTTTCTCATGCCTCATGGAACTATCCACGGAGAAACTTGTAGTAAAACTATACTTTTTTCTAAATGATTCATTTACTTCTAGATTGCTTTGCCTCAGCTTTGCAAGTGAATGAGCAACAGAATCGTGAAAGCAAGGACGAAGGAACAACAGCAGAGCGTGGGTGGGGGGAGCAGAAGAGAGAAGGTGTGAATGAATTAGCAGGGAGGCGGGGAAAGGAGGCAGAGGGAGAGACGGATCCAGGAGTATCCAAACTCTAGGCCGAGGAGAGGTTACTGCAGACGGGTGTTAAACTTAGTCTCAGCAATAGAGGCGAAAAGGAAAACAAGACATTCTGTTGCTTGCTCTGTAGCAGGATGTTAAGGGGGGGCTTTTCCTCCTGCTGCAGAATCTCAGCCGATCCCTTAAAGCTAAAAACAAGGGGTATTATGCGGCCATTCCACATTCTATGGAGGGCAGAAGACCATCCACACAGAACTTACTAAGCAGTGACCCGTAAAATGGAGCTCAGTGACCCTGAGCCCATCCCCGTGGGATGTGGGGAGGAGGGGAGGGGTTTGATGAGGAAGACAAGAGTGGTGAGTTGTCAGTGCGCTGAGAACATGACTCTTGACCTCAAGCCAAGTGGAGGGAGCTCCCAGAGAACCACTGGGAGAAGGTGGGGTGCCCCCAGGAGGGGAGGAGGGGAGATGGACATCTTGTCTCCTGGCTGGTCCAAGCAGAGCCGTGGAAATGCTGTGCCCCACGCTGTCACAGGACTGGGACAGAATGTGGGAGAGACATCTCAGGAGAGCTTGACCTGCGTCCCCAGGTGTTTAGGAGGGCCGGACCCCGACTGTCATAATGTCTGTAGTATACACTGAAATGCTTCTGACTAGGCAGGGTGACACGGTGTGTGTTAAACTGTGCCCTTCCGCACACTCTAGAGGTAGCTACCACAGGAGGATATACAGTTACCTCTACCTTTGAACAATAGCAGAGGCTTTGCTAATTAGCATAATGAGCATAACAAAATGGATTTTATTTTGTGAAATTTAACAGGACTGGAGTTATGTGGATTGGTCAAGTGTTTGCGACTCTCCTCACACTTGTGTGAACTGAGTGTGGATCTAGGGGCCTGTAGCCTGTACCCTAAAAGGCACCAGGGGTTTGATCCCTAAAGGGTCCTTTGGCTAGCAGTTGGTTCGAAGGAATCTGGTTGTCTGATGTGCTAAACCTGTAGTTTATTTGAACCTTACCTCTACAACACTGTGACGTTTCCCTTGAGTGAGTCTCTTGTGCAAAGACAAAGAGCTTTCATGATAACCTAATAGCAGAGTTGTGAAGAAATAATCCACCTCACCTACTTCTATGGATCAGCAGCTGCTATTACCTCCCACAAATAACCCAATGGTCGTGCCAGGCCAGACTGGCCAGGATGGTTCATAACACTGAAACTGACCTGGAAAAATCTAAAGGTGAGACCCTGGCTAGAGCTGCCTGGGACAGGAGAGTGGAGAGGAAGGGCCGAGTGAGGGTGGCCTGCAGGTGCAGTGCTGGGTGAAGCAAAGAAGTATGTTCACTGTGGTCAAGTGGAGACTTGGCAGGCGTCCCCACCCAAGAAGATGGAGTGCAACACTTCTTATAGAAAGTCAGGGTCTTTCTATAAGAAAGGAGGGTCTGACGGAAGAGTTTGGTAGGAGAGGGCCAAGGGTTGGGACACTTTGCTGGAGACCCATGTGGTTGGAGATCTCCAAAACGCTCCTTGAGCAAGGAGCAGTCATTTGGACATCAGCCACTTCCGAGTCTGTGAAATCGACCTGCCTCTTGCCTCCCCACCTTGGGAGCGGGAGCCGGCAAAGTGAGTGGCAGACAGTAGGAAAGTCAGGTGGGAGACCAGTCAGAAAGCCAACCACCTTTGTGCCCATGCCCGGCTCTGCACGTCTGCAGGCTTCAGATGGGGAAAGCTTCCAATTAGATGAGAGCTTAAAGCTCTGATGGGAGACTGGACTGGACTTCCATACCTAAAAATGAGATGTTTCTTAATACCGGAAAGTGACTGAAAAAGCTGTAGGATACGCCCCACATTTCACCCCCGAAAGTTGAAGAAATAATTCAACAGAGGGGGCTTAAAAGGGTGCTGATGAGAGGAAAATTGTTTATTTTTTATATCCAACTGAGTCCAACTTGATCAAGTATGTACAACTCTCACTGAAGAAAAGGGACTTCATATTTTTATTGTAACCTTCCAAATTATGTTTATATTGCATTAAGTAGACATCCAGGGGTGGCAAATAGTTTTCAAACATAATCTTTAAAGCCACCGACTGAATAGCAGTGGGAAGGAGGGGTAAGGAGACATGTGTCAGTTACCCATTGCTGCTATAACAAATTACCACAAACTTACTGGCGTATAGCGACACAAATTTATTATTTTACAGTTCTGGAGGTCAGAAGTCCGAAATGGGTTTCTCTGCACTAAAATCAAGGTGCAGGCAGGGCCGATTCCTTCTGGAGGGGCCAGGGAGGAATCTCCTTATTTTTCCAGCTTCTAGACCCTGCACGCCTTGGATTAGAGCCCCTTCCCCCATCTTCAAAGCCAGCAGCAGAGCATCTTCCAATCTCTCTGACTCTGCCTCTCCTGCCTCCTTTCACTTATAAGGATCCTTGTGTCTGTGGGATTATCACCCAGATAATCCAGAATGATCTTTCACCTCAAGATCCTTAACTTAATCATACCTGCAGAGTCCTTTTTGCCATGTAAGGTGATATATTCACAGGTTCCCGGGACTAGAGGGTGGACGTCTGTGGAGCGAGGGCAGGCGGCATTATTCCGCCTGCCACCGCACAGGCCCAGGCACAGGAGCTGGCCTGTGGTTCATCTCTCAGAGGACCCCTCACCCTGGCCTACTGGTGAGCCAGGCAAAACGGTGGCCTCGAGGAAATAACCTCTGTGTAATCTTGGGAAAAGCACGTAATCAGTCCATACTTCAGTTTCTTCATCGGTGAAATAGTGCAATGGGCTCTAAAGCGTCTTCCAAATCTAAACCCTATGCTCCTCTTTTCTTTGGCAAAATAAGCATTTGAAGAAATCTGGTTGCTTAACTCAAGAAGCCAAACTGATGTTTTTCCAGCGCACGCTGCCCAGCCCACAGCCCTGCCCTGGGCCGCGGAGGCTCCGACAGCCCACTGGACGGGAGACTGGGAGAAAGCAGGCAGCCCTTTGCTCTCCCAAAGGCAGAGGAGGGGCCTGGAAGGCACAGGTGGGAGGTTCCGGCTGAGAGACCTCTCCAGGGGGGGAAGGCAATGCGCTGAGTCACCATCAAAGGCCTTGGGTGATGGTGCCAATCTCAGAAATGGCTGCTGACTCAGAGCTGCTCCAGTGGTCCAGGGAAGCCCCAGCAGGATGAGTCACGACCCTCTTAGGCCTGCTCCTCTCAAGTCGGCACACGGGCTGCCTCTGATCTCCCTGGAGCCTCAGGCTCCTAGAACAGCACGTCTCTAAACACTGGAGATGGATGGAACTTCAGACACCATGTCACAGATATCCTCCCCTGTCACGTGATCTCGAGCTGGTTGTGTTTTGGCTCTCCAGCTACTCGGATAAATTGTTGTGTTTTGGTGGCCCACCTCCCTCGCTGGTTTGGCCTTAAGGTTAAGGTTCACTTTGCATCCTCAGCCCCATGGGCCTCAGAGAGGCACCCCAGGTCCTCAGGACTCCTGTAGGCCGCCTACACTTTCCATTTTCGAGGTAGTGTCATCTATCAGCAAGAGCTCTGGGCCATAGATCAGGGAACCAGGGCTTCCCATTCCTGTCCTCTGAGCAGCTCTGGGGCCTTCAGCAAGTCACACCATCCCTTTGGGCCACGTAGGGGTTTGATGGTATTTCTTCCAAAGCCCCTTCCAGCAGCCATCTGAGGGGATCAGAATAGATCATCCTGAAAGTCCTCTTTGGTTCTGGAAGTCAGTCATCCTCTGTCACAGAATTCCTGAGTATGAGTCTGGCTTGGCTTGGGGAAAGCCACAGCTGCCCCCAAATGCAAGCCTTCCTTGGATTAGCTTTTCCTGTGGCTCTTGACCGCCACATCTGTCCCCCTGCCACGAAGCTCCTGAGCCCCAGCCTCTGCACCCAGGCATTCTGCCGAGGGCCCCTTTCCTTTCCTGAGCAGGCTTCTCAGTCCTGCCAGCCTATCTAGGTGATAGGCTAGACTGTCACCTCTACGTGCCAGTCCCCTGGGGGAGGCGGTCAGAGGTGCGACTGTGGAGACCAGAAACTGGACCGGGACTTATTATTCATCCACGTGACAAGCCTATTGTTCCTCTTTCATCGTCAGGCCTGCCTAACCAGACCAGCGCTGGGGTCACCGTGTGTGAGAGATGGGAGAGACTCCTGCCTGTGTGGTAACTCCGAGGGCAGGCACTGCTCAGCGGGTGGATGTCACCTCTGCCCCTGGAGCACCCAGGGCCCCCATCCACCCACTCCACCCTTCTAGGGCCTCTGTGTAAGGCCTCGTCCCCCTGCCTCAGGCCCTGCCGCACTTTGCCAAGGTTCCAGAACCTTCTTGCCCCCTTTGAACCAAACAGGTGCTCTCTGAAAGAGAACAGGGTTGCCTTTTGCCACATCCATTTCAGAGTCAGCGGGCATCTCATGTTTACCCTTAAAAGAAAAAAGAAGCAATCTTTTTCTGCTCATCCAACAGGGAGAAGCATGTATTTATGTCATGGGTTTAGGCACCACCCTCACCTCTGCAGAAGGACACAACGCAAATTATGTGTGTGGTAAACTAGCTTCCCCTGGGGTCCAGGCTCCGTGCAGACGGGGCCTCCAGGAGAGGGTCCGCCCTCCTCCTGGACGTGTGCTCAGCTGCGGGAAGGGAGAAAGGCCTATTGTTCCCGCCGACCACGTGCTGGGTGTTCCCCCCCACCGAGAGGCAGAAAAGCCTCCGGGAGATCGGATCATCTCCTGTCTGGTTCTGTTTGGTTTTGTTTCTGGTCTTTCCTTTTTTGCTGTACCTCCTGGCCCAGGCCACACAGCCCCCCCCCCCCCACCCGGCCCCGCGCTGAGTCCGTCCTGTACCCTGTGCACAGCGAACGCCTTGTGTGCACCTTTGATGTCCGCACTCAGTTCTGGGGGGAGTGGAGGGAACATCTCTCACCTGCGAGGCTCCCCGGGGGGCCGGGCAGAGCAAGTGAACAAAGGCACGCGGGGTGGGGGTGGGGGGCAGGGCCTGGGTCGCAATGCAGGGTCACCCCCCCCCGCCCCGACGCCGGGATGGGAACGGGGGCTGCTGCTCCCCGGTGAGTGTTGGGATGCGGGACGTGGCAGGGCTGCGCCGCCGGCATCACCAAAGTCTCAGGTCTTCGGAGCACCCAGCCCGCCGAGGCTCCGAGGGAGAGTCTCGCAGGAGGAGCCAGGAAATTCTGGTCGCCCGTCTCTGTCAGCGTGTGACCTCGCGCGACCCCGCGCCTCCCAGGGTGAGCCTCTCTGCCCCGAGAGGGGCAGTAAGTCCCTCCCCGCCCGCCTGCTTCCTGGGGCTGAGAGGCGCTAACACAGCCCTCTCCGAGGAAGCGCTGGGAGAAGCAAAAGGCCTTTGTGAGTCAGCGGTGGGAGTCCAGTTGCTCGGTCCTCACCCACGATTTACCCGCCACCCCGGGTCCCATAAGCATCTGGTGAGCTCGTGCTGCCCCCTAGTGGCTAAACCGCTCCTCATAATTCATTTCTCTTTTTCTTTAATTTATTTTTTAATAAATTTATTTATTTTTGGCTGCTTTGGGTCTTCGTTGCTGTGCGCGGCTTTCTCTAGTTGCGGCGAGCGGGGGGCTTCTCATCATGGTGACTTCTCTTGTTGCGGAGCACGGGCTCTAGGCGCGCAGGCTTCAGTAGTTGTGGCATGCGGGTTCAGTAGTTGTGGCTCGTGGGCTCTAGAGCGCAGGTTCAGTAGTTGTGGTGCACGGGCTTAGTTGCTCCTCGGCAGGTGGGATCTGCCCGGACCCGTGTCCTCTGCATTGGCAGGTGGATTCTTAACCACTGCGCCACCAGGGAAGCCCATAATAAGTTTCTTTCCAATTAAATTTCAATCCTCTCAAAATCATCAGAAAAATTAAGGATGACTATGTAATAATGAACCCAGCGTGGATTCAATCTATTTTTATATCAATGCAGTCATAAAAATGTATGTTAAAATATTTTTTAATGGAGGAAGTGGCCCATGAGGGCAAAAGTGCATAAAGCAGCCCTGGTCCCAAGGTGGGAAGCATGTTGGAGCTCGCCCTTCCCCAGGCTGCTACCCGGCTGCTGCCTGCTCCTCCAGCCCCGCGGGGAGCCTGCCCTGGGGACTGATGGTGGCCACTTGCCAAGGCCATCCCCCAAAGGGCCTGTGTTTCCCCCAAGATGATGGAGATAAGATGGAGGAACCGATGGAGATAGCAAAGCAACTTGTCTGCTTTTGTTCAGCCTTTAAAAAGCCTTTTAAAAACCCCAAAGATTACAAAATGCCTTGATAAATAGCTACCTTTCTCTTTGCTGATATTGAGACAGCACTAGTTGGCCTGGAGAGAAATTAGGGCTCTTGCATATTAGCAATAACAAGTGACCAATAACAGTTGGGTTCCCTCTTTATGAGAAGTGTTCTCACAGACTGCTCACAGCAGCCCCAGGTAGCAACTGCCCCTATTTTCAGATGAGGAATTTGGGGTCTGAAGGGTCACAATCTGGTGAGAGTGGAACCATAGCTTGAACCCAGGGATTCTGGCTTCACACCCTTTGCCCTCGAGTGCTGGGAGTTGAATCACCCCCGCTCTGCATGGTGGAGAGGAGAACGCTGCACAAAAAGTCAACAAGCCTTTTTCCCCCATACCTTTGGAATTAGTAATCTAGTCAACACCTGTGGAATTAGTAATCTAGTCAACGGTCACCCTCTAGTCATGATGAATTATCAGCTGAAATCTCGTGCCCTTTCACCTGGTTAAGCCCTTTCCTTTTCCCTTCTCATCTGACAGAGATTCCTTGAGAGCCTCGGACATTCCAGACAGCTCTTCACACCCCTCCCAGGCCTCTTCCCAGGCTTCAGAGGAGCTTCCTTTTAGACTTAGCCTCCTGGCATTGGGACAGGGATGAAAGGTTGCTGGACTTCTGGAGGCTTCCCTCCATGGCTTCCTCCAGCCCCTCCTCCTAAACAGGCAGGATGATGGGCAGAACTGAAAAGAATGTTGTCAGTTTGGTGCCAAAGTATCGTCTTGCTTTGAGGAAGCTAAGCACAACACTGAAAAATGTGGACTAACAGTGGAGCAGCAGGTGGGCAGCCATGTCACAGAGGCCTCAGGGACCCAGGAAGGCAGTTGACAACCCATCATAGCTGCTGGGTTTGCTGAGAAGGGCTTCTGACACCCACAGTGCAGTGAAGTGACACAAAGACTTGCTTCTTTACCCATATGAGGCGTGAAAATTCGAGCAAGCGTGCAGAAAGCCTTCTTCCAGATCTTTCATCTCTGGTGGAACTAAGTGAGATTATATGTGGGTTCTTACACAGGCTAGGAATACTCACATTTCATAAACCTCTCTTGCATACCAGCCCCTGGCCTTTTTGCATATGTCAAATCACTTAACCATTGGAAACCCCTGTGAGGTAGGGATCATCTGCCTGGCTTTACCTACTAGTGAATTGAGGTTCAGAGAGGCTGAGAGATTTGGCCAGGATCACAAAGCTAATTAGGAGAGTATCAATTCAGGGCATGAGATAAGCTCCAGAAAATGTTTTGGTTTTTTTAAATAAATTTATTTTATATATTTATTTTTGGCTGCTTTGGGTCTTCGTTGCTGCACGCGGGCTTTCTCTAGTTGCAGCAAATGGGGGCTACTCTTCGTTGCAGTGCGCGGGCTTCTCATTGTAGTGGCTTCTCGTTGCAGAGCACGGGCTCTAGGCCCCTGGGCTTCAGTAGTTGTGGCACGTGGGCTCAGTAGTTGTGACTCGCTGGCTCTAGAGCGCAGGCTCAGTAGTTGTGGCTCATGGGCTTAGTTGCTCTGTGGCATGTGGGATCTTCCCGGACCTGGGCTCGAACCTGTGTGTTGGCAGGTGGATTCCTTAACCACTGTGCCACCAGGGAAGCCCTAGCTCCAGAAAATGTTGCACCCTTGAGACCATAGTTTGCCTGACCCAAGACACCTCTGTATACTTTTCTGCTTTGGGGCCGAAGTGAGCCCCTCGTAGCATGTTAGGTTAGTGTGTACGGTCTCCCCACTGATTGGATTTATAAGTTGAGTGATTGGATAACTTAGTTATGCATTTGTGCCCGTCCCCGCTCTGCTCCCTGCAGCCTCGGCCTTTGGCCCAGTTTCCTGTTCCCTGCCTCCACCACACATGAAGGCCGAGTCCCGACTGTGTCAATCCCAGTGGCCTCATTTGTCTGTCTGCCACAGATGTCTGGGCAGCTATGGGCAGCTGACCAAGATAAGAATGGAAAGTCCATGGGCTTTGGAGCCAGGAGGGCTTGAGTTTAAATTCCACCTCTGCCACATTTTCAGGAAAAACAACTCAGATTTTAGGATAGCGATGGGGATGAGGATGTTAGAGTCGGAACCCTGTGGTCTCAGTTGGCTGCCAAGTAGAGGAGGGGAGGAACCAGGGCCAGCCCTCTCCAGAGCAGGCTGGACCTTCCTGCCCCGAGTTGGGTAATGAGCCCACCGCTGGCAGCTGGCAGCCTTCAGCTCAAGGGGTACAATTTCAGGGCCCAAATAAGACTCCAGTGCCTCTGGTTCTCCAAATTCTCTCCCACACAGTGGTTTAAAACTCACTTTTTTTTTTTTTCTGGGGGGTGGGGTACTCGGGCCTCTCACTGTTGTGGCCTCTCCCGTTGCGGAGTACAGGCTCCGGACGCGCAGGCTCAGCGGCCATGGCTCACGGGCCCAGCCGCTCCGTGGCATGTGGGATCCTCCCGGACCGGGGCACGAACACGTGTCCCCTGCATTGGCAGGCGGACTCTCAACCACTGCGCCACCAGGGAAGCCGTAAAACTCACTTTTAAGGCTCAGTGTAACCATCCCTGGGATGGGACCACACTTTACAAAGTTAAAGAGAAACAGCATGGGGTTCAGGGGAACATTTGCATGGAGCCCATCAGAATCTGTGCTTTACACCTGATCCGTGGCCTGTTTTCTCATCTTTAACGTATAAAGCTAATACTGTATGACGATAAAGCTAATACTATATGATGATAACTAACACTGCTTCTCTCGACGCTTTTTTTTTTTTAATTTTATTTTTTTGGCTACATTGGGTCTTCGTCGCTACACGCAGGCTCTCTCTAGTTGCGGCGAGCGGGGGCTACTCTTGGTTGCGCTGCGCGGGCTTCTCATTGCGGTGGCTTCTCTTGTTGCGGAACACGGGCTCTAGGCGTGCGGGCTTCAGTACTTGTGGCACGTGGGCTCAGTAGTTGTGACTCGCGGGCTTAGTTGCTCCGCGGCACGTGGGATCCTCCCGGACCAGGGCTTGAACCCGTGTCCCCTGCATTGGCAGGTGGATTCTTAACCACTGCGCCACCACGGAAGCCCCCCGGTGCTTTTTACATAAGTTAACTCCTTCTGTGCTTTCAACAGCCTGATTCCCATTTCCTGGCAAGGCGGGCATGTAGGTCAGATCAGCCGCCCAGGGTCACACAGAGTGAGGAGCAAAGCTGGACTTTGAGCTCAGGCGGCAGAGGGCCTGCTCTTGGCCTCAGGTTCTTATGGGAGTAATGAGACCTTCTGCTCAGGTGACAGGGCAGGATTAAGAGAGACCCTGCATCTGAAGCTTTGGGCACAAAGCACGAACTCAGTTAATGCTCTTTTCCTTCCTGGCCTTTCGGATCTGTGAGGAGGGAGCCATAGCCTACCTCTCTCAGCAAAGGTCTGCCTTGCGCATGTAGGTCCTGGATCAGTCTCTGAAGGAAGAATGAAAGGGCGAGTTTTGACAAGGTGGGTGGCAGGGAGGAGGGGCGGGGGGCACCAGAAATAGAGGTGCATATGCGAGGCTGCGGTCAGAGGGCTGAAGCTGTGGCCGGTGCCATGGTTCTCCCAGGGCCTGGCCTGCACACCCAGGTGCCACCACGCTGGCTGCGGGTTCGAGTCCATGAGAGGGGACTTCGGCTCCTACTGCCCCTTACATCATGGCATTAGCCTCAGAGACCCCCCGGCGCCTGGGAGCCCCAAACAGCTGGGAAGCCACTCGTCCCCTTCTAGTGCTGAGAGAGGGCAGAGGCTACTCCTTGGGCTGGCGGTGTGGGCGGTGGGTGGAGCCTGGGGGGCTGGTGTGAGGAAATGGGGCTGTTCTGTTCCAGGCCTAAGATAGCCCAGGCCCACACCCAAGCAGTGGCTGCCCTACCCCTGTTCTGGCCTGAGTCAATGACTGGCAAATGGAGAACCAGAAAGAGGTCTCTGTAGGGGCCAATGGAGACCAGCTCTCTGATGGAAGGACTCCAAGCCCTGCTGGCACAATTCCGCCAGAACCCGGCTTCACCAACCCAGGCAGTCTGGGCAATGGTTACTGAGGTACATTCATCTCTGTTTATCGAGATCACGCGGGCCAAGGCCAGGTGTTCCCCGGGCCAAAACAAGCAGACCTTGACCGGACAACATACCAATGTATTGGTTTCACCATGTTCTCTCTGAATGTCCCTCAGCTCGATGGATACAGCGTGATCAGGATGGTTTAAGATGACAGATGCACTGCCGCACCCTGCTCTGACATTAGTGTGTGCTCATAGGCACAGCCTGCTTCTCCCATGCACAGGAAGCGGGGCAGGTATTTTCCACAAAGTGGACTCACTGAATCCCAATGATTTGGATGTTTTGGGAGTGGCTGTTTAAAAAATCCTACCCATGGCTTCAGTTTGCGCTGCTCTTTGTAAGGACAGTCACAACCCCAGACTCTGGGAGGGGTTCCCACAAAACCAGCTGAACTGAGCTTTTCTTGTTCAAGATTTGCCAAGGATAGTGGAGATCCTGCTTCAGTTGCTGGCATTTCAGAAGGGTTCTTGAGATGACAGAACCTTTGCACTCTCGACGTTTTCATCATCGATGAATATTTATGAAGGGCCCACACCGAGGTTGCTTGACGTTCTGAACCTAGATAAGAGGGAAGGTTCTTTAATCAATTGCAAAGGGTGGGGAGGGGTTTACTCAGTCAATTGTGTTTCTTTTATCTTCTGAAAGCCTTCCTTTTCCTGGAAAAAAAAATGTCATTTTGTTTTTGCAAAGGAAAGAGTAAAGCTTTTGCTAATGCATAGTATTTCTTCAATTATCATTTGGGTTTCTGGATAGGGCTTGTTTTCTGAAACCCTCAAATTACCTTATTCCTTTGCACTAAAAATACTTAGAGTCACTTGAACATTGGTTGAACTCCTGACTGTGGCAGCTTGCGAATTCAACAGATGGTTTCATTTTTTCCGACCCGTTCTCTTTCCTTTTTCCACTCCACCCAAGAACAAATCATGCAGACACCACATTGCTGGAGTGAGTCACCAGGGAACCCATCACTGACTGAGCTCTCCGCCGCCTGCGGTCTAACACTGCCCCCTCGTGGTGAGGAGGGCATGGCCATCTCCTCTCTCACCATCTCTTACCCCCGGGCCCTCGGGCACTAAAGGCTATGTTATGTGCTCTCCAGGGTGAAAGGCTCTGGGCTGTGGACTTTGCTTTTGCTTCCTGTTTGAAACGCAGTGAACCAGACTGCCTCGACCAAGAAAGCCCTCCCCTGGGAATCGGATGCTTGGAAAAGTGCACAAACTATTCCAGGCCTTTGCAGAAAAATTTAGCCTTAGCAGGAGCTCCTTCAGTGGGAGGCTGGGTTTTAATCTCCTTCCTGTTCCCAGAGGCTTACCCATGGCCTGACACTTGGTAAATACTCCATAAATACTTGTGAACTGACTTCAGTTAGTTTCTGTCATCAACAGTCATGTGCTGGGCACTGTTTTGGGTCCCTGATTAAGACGAAGTGTCTAGAGTTTGTATAAAGGACCGTCCCAGCTCTGATTGGAGTCGAGTAGTCCAGGCACAAGAGATGACACTTGCCAGTGTTTTCATTGCTCACGAAATAACCCAGGCAGTAGGAAGCACCCGTGTTTGGTAAAAAGGAGAGCTCCACTGAGGCTGTGACATCAGGTTCAGCTGTTCTGATTGGTGGGGATTGGGCTGTGCCTTTAAGGAAGTGATAATAGTCAAATCTATCAAGTACCTCCTACCCTGTACTGGTGTCCTTTATGTATATCATTAATTCTCACAGCCTTCAGGGAAATGTTATCACTGACTACGCAAAGATGAGGAAACTCAGGCTCAGAGGAGTTTAGCAATTCTATCCAAGGCCACACAGCACTGATCAGGACCAACGGGTTTCTAATGCAGGCTGGTCTAACTCCAGAACCCATGACCCTTCCACCACCCACTGCCAAGGAGGAAAGACCTCAAACCTTATCAGGTATCTTTCTTTGGGCTTAATTTGAAGCAGCTTCCAAAGCAGGCTGCTACTGCTTCTAGGAAGAAAGGGCCAAGTGGGGGAAAGCTGGTGGCCTCGGATACTCTGGGCATGACACTGAACAGGGCCACAGGGTTACTGGGAGCAACCCCAAGACTGGCCAGCTTACCGCCACGAAGGCAGGCTGGGCTGAGGTGTGGGCCAGGGCACGGCTGCTGGACGAGCTCCCAGGGCACAGCAGGTGAGCGTCATCCACTGCCAAGCTATGAAAGGCTCGACAACTTCAAATCTCATTATGTGAGCAGTTTATAAAGAGGCCAGTGATTCCAGGCTTGATATGGAAAGATGGGATCAAAATGGGCCTCTAGCAAAGCCGTGCAGTGGGTGAGGATATGAGCAAACCATTTCGGGTTGAATCCTGGCTCAACCACTTACTAGCTGGGGGAAGTCACCTCCTCATGGGTTCCCCACCAACACAGGGTTTTTGAAAGATGCTAAATGAGTTACTGTATGTGAAACAGAATGGCACCTGGAACTCGGTGCACATATATATTGGGGTGGCTGTCTATTCTCCTGCCAGCAGAACTTAGCAAAGGCGTATACTCTTAGAGTTGTTATCAAGGGTTCATGTCTGATTAAGGGCCCAAATGAGGCTTAAGTGGACATGGCTAGAGATACTGTTGCTCCTTTGAAAACAGACAAGTCCTTATTGTGTTCAGAATAAGGCTTACGAGTCCAGCCGATCAGAGTGAGATCTTCCAGCGCCTCCAGCCAAACAGTGACCTCTAGTGGCGGTAGTGCTTATTACTACCTCGTACTGCAAACTAAAAGGCTCCTGTCAGGAGAGAACAGATTGATCAGAGTATGGAAACTTTTATAATCCGTGAGGGAGGGAGGTTGTCCTGGACTGAAGGACAGTTGTTCCGGAAATTGCAGCCATGAGAAGCCCTAAGAACTGGCAGTGTCGGCATCTTGACCTTCAAAAGTCACTTCATGCCCTCTAAAGCCAGTGCTGATGAGAAAGCCCGAGAACTTCTCGTTTTACGCTTCCAGAGAACGTACAGATGGTGGAATCTTCCGGTAAATCATACATGTGAAGAAAAGTTTTTAAAATGTTCCTCTCAAAGCTTAAGGGGGTTCCCATTGGCCACATTTGGGATAATTTGAACAACAAAATACATAATGGTAGTAATGAATTACAACGCACAAAATTAGTCCATTTACAAATGAAGAAATGCTCTTCCTTCCAGTGAGACTCTAACTAATACATGTAGAAGGGATGGTATTATAGAATTAGAAAATTATTTTCTTTATTTTGGCTGCGCTGGGTCTTAGTTGCGGCATGCAGGATCTTTTAGTTGCGGCAGGCGGGCTCCTTAGTTGTGGCATGCAAACTCTTAGTTGCGGTATGCATGCGGGATCTAGCTCCCTGACCGGGGATCGAACCCGGGCCCCCTGCACTGGGAGCGTGGAGTCTTACCCACTGGACCGCCAGGGAAATCCCAGAAAATTATTTTCAGTAAATGTTTCTGGCAAAAATCATCAATGGATGCTAAAGTTAGCAGGCAGAATTATGATGAAAATATATGATCTTAAAGTATCTGATTAATTACAAAGGTAAAAATAGTAACATTTAAGTAGAGAACACTGGCAGACACTACCTTAACACAATGATCAAAGCTGACACCATCAGTAATGGGACAAATCGACATGATATGCCTCCTAAGAGGGTGCACTGAGAGGACACTCACTTCTGTTGTATCAAAACCCATATCTAACCACGAGGAAAATCCCCAATTAAGGGACATTCTACAAAACCACTGTTTTACACCGGGGGTGGGGACGGGGGGAAGAGGAAAAGAATCTTATAGTGATGGATTGGAATCAGAAGTTTCATACAAAAAAGTGTAGAAACAATGACACCCCAATAGCCAGAATTTGGTCCCTCCCTTAAAAGAACCTATACTTCTTAGAGGAGTGGCTCATTCCTAGGTTGAAAGCAGAGAAAGTACCAGGTGAGCCTGGATAATCTTGTTGTACAAGAAAGTAATGTAACGCCCCAAAATAAATGGGGGCATATCGAAAGGTCAAAGGAGCTGGCTTAAATTGGCATGGCCACTGGCCTAATTTGGCATGATTTCAACATCATAATGTATAATGATAGGAATGAATTATAACACATTGAATTTTAAAAATCTATGAATCCATAGATACTTTAAAATATTAAGGAGGTGGAGGGACTTCCCTGGTGGCACAGTGGTTAAGAATCTGCCTGCCAGTGCAGGGTGACACAGGATTGAGCCCTGGCCTGGGAAGATCCCACATGCCACAGAGCAACTAAGCCCATGCGCCACAACTACTGAGCCTGAGCTCTAGAGCCCGCGAGCCACAACTACCGAGCCTGCATGCCACAACTACTGAAGCCCGTGCGCCTAGAGCCCGTGCTCCGCAACAAGAGAAGCCACCGCAATGAGAAGCCCATGCACCGCAATGAAGAATAGCGCCCGCTGGCCGCAACTAGAGAAAGTCCATGTATAGCAGCAAAGACCCAACACAGAGGGGAAAAAAAAAAAATTGAAGAGGTGAAGGGAAAGCTCTTCTTTTCAGAAGAACAAATGTTTAAACAAACTAGAATTGGAAAAAACATTTTCCAGCCAAGGCCATGAATGGATGGTAAAGCCACTGGTAAAAACTCTCAAAGAACAGGAAATTCACTGTCTTCATGTATAACCCCACAGAGTACAGATTAAAGATACCTTTACAGTGAAGAAATCTGGTAGACACCACCTCGGTCAAGTGATCAAACTTAACATCACCGATAGTGGGCCGAATTGACATGTGCCCTCTGAGTGATACACTGAGAATATGCAATCATCTATGTAGCATGCTTCCCAAAACTGTTTAACATGAATCTAATCATGGGGAATTTTCTAGATTAATGTGGCCTAAGAGATACTCAACTAAATACAATAGATAATCTTTGATTGGATCCTGGATCGAACAACCAACCCACAGTTATACAGGACATTACTACAACTGTCTGGAGAATTCAAACATAAACTGTGTATTACATAACTGTATCAGTGTTTAAATTTCCTAAGCATGAGGACAGTTGTATTGTGGCTATGTAGGCAAATGTCCTTGATCTTGGGTGCTACATGCTAAGGTATTTAGGGGTGAAGTAACTCAAATCGTTCAGAAAAGAAAAAGAAAAATATGTGTCTACACATAGATACGTAGAGATACGAAGCAAGTGTAGCAAAACATCAACTATTAATGAATCTTAGGTAATGAATATAAGGGTAGTGCTTGTACTACTCTTACAATTTTCCTTAAAGATTTTAAATTTATCACACTATCATATGGGGAAAAATAAAACAAATCTCCCCCAAACAAAAATGTCAAAGTGATGAAAGACAGACTGAGGAACTGTTGCAGATGAAAGGACTAAAGGCATCGTGTGATTCTAGATTGGATCCTGGACCAGGAAAAGGACATTGGTAGGAAAATTGGCAATATGTGAAAAATGTCAGTGATTATAGTTTGGGATCAGTTAATTTCCTGACTTTGATAATTATATTGTGACTATGTAAGAGAAATGTCCTTGTTTTTAAGGGAGTATGCACTGAGATACTTACAGGTAAAGGGACATCATGACTGTAACAACTTCCTCACAAAAATATCAGATCCATTACATACACATACACATGCGTGTATGAGGGAGAGAGTGATAAAGCAAGTGTGGTAACATAATATTTGGGAAACCTGGGTGAAGGATATACAGGAATTCTTTGTAGTATTTTTGCCAACTTTTTTATGTCTAAAATTATTTCAAAATGAAAATGTTTTTTAAAATGTTTCCAATTTCTTTCAACATTTTTTTTCTTATGTCCCTGTAGTGAGTTGAAAGTGTCCCCCCAAAATTCACATCCACGTAGAACCTTAGAATGTGACCTTATTTGATAGTGTCTTTGCAGATATAACTAGTTACGATGAGGTCATGCTGGGTTAGGGTGGGACCTAAATCTAATGACTGGTGTCCTTATAAGAAGAGAAGAGCACACATACAGAGAAAAAGGCCATGTGAAGATGGAGGCAGAGAATGCAGTGACAGCTACAAGCCAAGGAGTGCCAGAAGAATCGAGGAAGGATTCTTCCCTAGAATCTTCAGAGGGAGCGCGGTCCTGCCGACACCTTGATTCCAGTCTTCTAGCCTCCAGAACTGTGAGCGGGAAGACGCTTGTTTTAAGTCATCAAGTTTGTGGTCATTTGTTAGGGCAATCTTAGGAAAATGATAGCCACCCATCTGCTTAAAACGGCTCTCCGGTCTACAAGGCACCTTATTCTGGCATCCCCAAGCCTCCGATGATGTTAATAATGATAATACCATTATTTATTTAACACTTACTACAAGCCTAACACTGCACTAAGTGTATTATATGCACGATTCCTTTAATGGCTTATCTGAATACAGCAGGTTCAATGACTACTTCACGGCTGGGAAATGGAAGCTTAGAGGGGTTAAGTAGTATGTGCAAAATTAGACAGCAGACCCCAGGCGGTCTGACTCCATAAGCCTCACCATTTCTGCTCCAATATTAGTTCATTATTCCCCTAATGAGCCCCTCCTGTAAGAGCAAACAAGCCTAGTGTGCCCTCTCGGGGCACACTCCAAGCTGCCCTGAGTCTATAACTCGAATCTTGCCTCAAGGTTACACTGCCTCTTCCTTCTTATCCTTTTAAATCCTTCCCATCCTAGGCCCAGCCCATGCTCCCTATTCTCTATGAAATTTCCAAGGCACCTAGGCCACAGCGGTCCCTCTTCCTTCTTAAACTCAGCCCTCAGTGTACTGCTTGCTTGGACCTAAAATATACTCAGGATTACTTTGGATGTTACTTGGCTTTTTAAAAACTTATTTGTCTCCACCCAGATAGCAAGTATCCTGCAAGCAGGTGTTAATTATATGCAGGTTATCTGCCACATACCTGAACATCAAGACTTTCGCTACCCTTATTTCTCTAGGTAGAAACCTATCATGAAAGCTATCATCAGGTGTATATGCAATTACAGTAGAAACTCGACATTTGCAATTTGACTGTTTTCAAGTTCGCTGACTCTCACTTTCAATCGTGTATAAAATGTCGTCTGCTACAACAAAAAGACCACAAATAAATGCTGAGGAGGGTGTGGAGAAAAGGGAACCCTTGTACAGTATTGGTAGGAATGGAAATTGGTGCAGCCACTGTAGAAAACATTATAGAGGTTCCTCAAAACCTGAAAATAGGACTACCACATGATCCAGCAATTCCACTCCTGGGCATATATCTGAAGAAAATGAAAACATTAATTCGAAAAGATATATGCACCCCAGTGTTCACAGCAGCATTATTTACAATAGCCAAGACATGGAAGCAACATGTGTCCATCAACAGATGAATGGCTAAAGAAGATGTTTTTTACACACACACACACACACACACACACACACACACACACACACACACACACACACACACACACACACACACACACACACACACACACACACACACACACACACACACACACACACACACACACACACTGGAATACTCCTCAATGGAATATTCCTCAGCCATAAAAAGAATGAAATCTTGCCATTTACAACAACATGGATGGACTTGGAGGGTATTATGCTAAGTGAAATAAGTCAGACAGAGGAAGAGAAACACTGTATATCACTTACATGTGGAATCTAAAAAATAAAACTAGTGAGTATAACAAAAAAGCCTCACAGATGTAGAGAATAAACTAGTGGTTACCAGTGGGGAAAGGGAAGGGGGAAGAGGCAAGACGGGTAGGGGATTAAGAAGTACCAATAAATAAGCTGTATAAAATAAATAAGCTACAAGGATATATTGTACAACACAGGGAATATAGCCAATATTTTATAACTACAAATGGAACGTAACCTTTAAAAATTGTGAATCACTATGTTGTACACCTCAAGTTAATATACATCAAATATACCACCCCCCATATGTATGTGTATATGCATACCTGTGTGTGTGATATTGTCCAATGAATGAAACTTGGTTTTTTTGAAAAAGCCCAAGAAAATATATTTTGAGCGGAAAATTAGTTTTGTAACTTGGGGTGGAATACTAAACCTCAGGGTGGCTCAGCATTATGACGTGCCTTGTGCTCTGTTCAAAGATCTGATGTGTCATATGCTCTATGTAGAACCAGGAAGAATCCACTTGTGGAATTTTTCTATAAGTGCTCCAGCAATGAAACAGCTGCCCAAGTGAGGAATTCCAGTTTGAAAAGGTAAACCACATTATACTGCAGGTAACTAGTGGAGAGATTTTGGGCACAGTACACAATCTGATTTTCAACTGACCCAGGAGCCTATACAAACAATGCCACATTCACAGATGTGGGGATTCATATAGGTCTTGGATATCTTTCGAGATGTCAGGGGTCTACTGCAACGTTCAGGCAGGTAACATCAGTGAGCAAAAGGCGTAGGATCCAAGAAAGATACCACCGTCCACACAGTGATAAATGCAAACTTACACCTGCTTCGCTGTTGCAATTAAGAGGGAGTAGACAGAACTGTAACACACTGTAGTGTGCACACCCCAACCGGAGGGCTGCTTGGTGCTAGTCAGTTGTTGCCTTGAGGGATTGTAGATCTCATGTATTCTAATTTTTATAAAAAAGTTGGAGGTCTAGGTTTTTATGTATTTCCAATTAAAAAATGCTAGCAGCTAGTTCACTAAAACAAACATTGTACAAACCAAATACCCGTGTGGCAAGCTAAGATTCGGCCCATGGATCACCAATTGGCTACCCCTGGGCTGTAGTTTATTTATCTGCCCCCTTTTGCCTGTGATCTCCAGGACCCTAGAACCTGGTAAAAGGAATATACACATTCACTGAAGGGCAGTTGGAATAAGAACATGCACTCAAACTTGAAAGATGAGGGCTTAAAAGCCTCATTCAGCAAATTAGTGTATGTGAAATTCATTCATTCCTCATTATTTATTGCATATCCTAGTACAGGCCAGGCACTGTTGTAGGATTAGGTAAGGGCCATACAGTAATGAATAAATCACATTTCTGCTGCTCTCTTGAAGCTTATATTCTAATAAGAGAGTCAATGATAAAGTAAAATAAGGTAATTTCAGATAGTGGCAAGCATTATGAAGAAGTTAATGTTAGCAAGGAATAGAACGTTGATGGGGGTTGTCAAGAGGGGCTTATTTCTGGAGAGGGGACCTGAATGATGAAGCCTATCACACAAGATATGGAAGAAAAGCATCCCGAGCAGGGAGGACAGCAAGTGGGAAGGACCAGGAATAGACGTGCACATTTGAGGAAGAGGAGGAGAGGTTGGTTGATGGAAGAGGCTGGCAGGGGTCAGATCACATACAGCTGGAGTCGGGTTTGTAGAGTGAAATGAGAAACCACTGCAAGTTTTATGTATTAGAACAACATGGGATTAACGTTTCCAATACATCATTAGCTACTGTTTGAAGGACTGTGGCAAAGACGTACAGACAGAAATGCTACTATACCTACTATTGAGATGATAGTTGATATAGGAGAGGAATTTGATGACATAGAACCAGGCAGGGTAGGAATTTCGTGTCCTTAGAACTGAGTTAGAATTATCCTGAGCAGAGGTGGCAAAAGCAGAAAGGTCAAGAGGACAGCTGGAATCAAGGAGACTGGTGTTTATTTCATGCTTTAATTATTAAAATCTTGTACTGTTCAGATTCAGAGCTAATCTCAGTGAGGCAGCATTCTGAAACAGCTGTATTTTGAACTGTGTTCATAGGAAATGTAGAATTCAAACTTCTCTAAGTAGTTGGGTGCTTTCTAACATGATTGTTTGGATTGCAGGGGTAAAAATAGAACCCCTTATGTCTACACACATACTGTGTACAATGCTGGGAGGTAAGGGCCAGTTTGCAGACAAGACGTTAAATAACTTGCCACATCCCCTTAGTAGATGAATGACTTGAATGCAGAGCTGACATGGAAGCCCATGTTCCTTTTATTCCAGAAATGGACAAAGTTCAAACGGTTACAAAGTCAAGCTGTGTCTTCCAGCCACAGGATTGGCTCCTCTAAGGGACATGAGGGGATCAAGGCTGGACCTAGAATTGATCATTACTTTTGGAGCCAAGAGGTGGGTACTCGACTTTCCCCAAGAAAGGGCTTGTATTAAGAATCATTAGGATGAATACTAAACATCTTATTTGTAGATTTACAGCTGCAGTGGAAACCAAAGGTGAGCGGACAGACACAAATGGGGCGCGTACATACAAGGCTGTTGAGGTACAAGAAGTAATGTATTAACATCAGGAACTTGGTGAGATACCTGGTGAATGAGGCCGCAATTTAGTACGTTTAGCCTGGGTTCCCAGACTTCTGAACTTCAGTAAAAAAAAAAAATAGTTACCAAGCCTTGAGATCTACAAGGAACAGAAAAATGTGTTCAGGGACACCATAGGGTTACAATCGGGCAACCCAGAATATGGAAAATTCCAAGACAAATGACCCAATTTCTTTAAATTTCAAGGAAAAAAAAGATGGACAATCTGTGATTTAAACCAAATATAGACCTTGTTTGAACAAACCAATTATAAAAACAAATGAGAGACAGTAAGGGAAATCTGAATACTAAGTTAGACACACTGTTACTTTAAGTATAATAAAAATATTATGGACATTTAAAAAGCCCTTACCTTTTGGACTGAAATACGTGATGAAATCATGTCTGGGATTTTCTTCCAAGTAAGGGTGGGAGGTGGAATGGTGAGTTGGTGAGGTATAAACAACATTGCCTGACCTAGAACTGATCAGTACTTTTGGAGCCAAGAGGTGGGTATCCGACTTTCCCCTAATAAAAGTCTGAAAATTTAGTTTTTTAATTTGGGTACAGCAGCATAACGTTGTCAAGCTCTTGACAACCTAGAAAACTGATTCACTAACAGCACAGGACAAAAATTAGGACACAAGGAAAAGTTACCATCTCAAAGCAACGTCTAACATGCAACCCTCACTTCACATGCAGATGTATCCTCCATACCTTCCATCTTCACAAAACCCCTTCACCCCGCGTACTATTTCCAAACAAGGATAGAGCAGGTAAAAATTTCTACACTATTAAGAATTCCGGACTAATTTGTTAAACAGGGTCTTGACATTTGCCTGTGCTTTTCTTCATGCCAGTCTTGTAAAGGAAATAAACTGTTTGCTATTTAGAGGCAGTTTAAGCTCTGCACAAATACTGTTACGGTTTAGCAATTTTATCATAAAAGCACATGTAGAAAGAACACTCTAAATGAACTGTTTATCCTTCCAGAAGTTGCTCATTCATACTAGGCCATGTTAGTTAGTTTTTATAGTCAGAAATGTAACTGATTAAGTATCATACCCGACATTTCTATATCCAAGTGAATCTTGTCTCCCTGTGAGGCTTTCTACTTTTTCCAGCCCCAACGCCCGCCACTGCTGAAATGTGTTCGGAAATCTTTGGAATCCTCTTCAGAAGCTGTAACTATTCTTTTTAAACATCCTTAGTGGCAGTAAATCTTCATCTCTTTGTGGGTGTATTTGATTTTTTGAAACAGCAACAAGTCATTTGGAGCCCAGTCTAGTGAACAAGGTAAGTAATCAAGATGGGTGAAAATTTTAACTATAAAGCAATCTTTTATTTATTATGGCCTTTACGATCTCTAAATTGACTTCCAAAATATTGGGGAAATAACTCTCCATGTGAATAATGCTAAAAATATTCTTTGGCTATGACTTCTGGCTTTTTTTCTTTGTGGTCAGACTTGACTTTAACAGCCAGCCCGGGGGGTGGGCGGCTCACCTTATCACTTAGTTCGCCTAGCTTAGATAAAAAGCGTCATTAAATACCTCAAGAAAAATGTTAACGCTCAGTAGTTGTCTCTAATTTGCTGTCATGTTGAAAGTTCTGGTTTGCTCACCCTTGCAATAGTACTTAAAACCGACTTAAAATAACCTTATGGTACCATTTATGTGCAAATCAAGTTTTGACTTAGTTTCATGCTACAATTAAACATTTAATGTTACATTGTTGGGCCACACCCATTTGCTTTTTCCATATATATGGAGAAGATTTCTATGATAGCTCCCAATGCAGGTAAGAATTACATTTTAATCTCCAACTTTATGTAATGGAAGAAAGAACAGGTCTGTCAGAAAATCAGTACAGCCATTTTACTATTGAAACTTTTCTCTTTTTAATAATTTATTTAAATAAGATGTATGAAGCAGTTTAGAAAAACAAGATTTGTATTTTATTTCCTTGTAAAAATCTTTACACATGCAGACGAACCAGTGTTAAGAAAGTATTCACCATCATTTAAACAAATAACCACTTAAATAGAACAGTGTCTGCAATTTCATCTGTATAAAAATAAGATACATTTTTACAGAATTCACGCTCCAGTTCTTATAGCAATAAACAATACACAAGTATAATAATTACAATTGAACCTGACCATGGTTTTCGATTAGATACTGCTAGGGCATTTTATGTGCAAAAAAAAAACAAAATAGAAACAAACATAGTTCTTTTCAAAAGAAAATGTCCTCAGTGTTTCTAGAGACCTAGAGAATTTTAAGAAATCAAATCCTAATCAGTTTGCTTTTAATTGTTTGTTTCAATTATGAGTCCATA
The DNA here is from genome assembly GCF_963455315.2 of Globicephala melas. Classification (NCBI taxonomy): domain Eukaryota; kingdom Metazoa; phylum Chordata; class Mammalia; order Artiodactyla; family Delphinidae; genus Globicephala; species Globicephala melas. The sequence goes on along the minus strand of NC_083317.1, from coordinate 107,084,105 downwards.
CATCACACTGTAGATAGCCAAAATCAAAAGTTGATGCAGGCTCAAAGGAAGAAATTCAGCGCCTGTGCCTGCCATGTCCTGAGCGACTGCCACCATGGTGCTTGCCTTTATGAGACCTCTCAAAGGAGCGAGATCTTTCACGCCTGTCCCTATGGTGTCCCCTTTCATGCCTGTGTTTCTTGACAGCGTCTGAGTGATCCCGAGACTTGCTCTGAGATCGAGAACGAGACTTTTTCCTTTTATGACCATGTCTATTTGAACTTTTTAAATCATCTCTGGTATGCTTGGCTTTAAGGTGAGGAGAACCATGATTATGATGTCTTCTTGGGCTTTCACTGTGACTGCGGGACCTGCTTCTTGATCTCGAGCTGTATGTTCCAGATCGACTCCGCCTATTATTATAACTTAGATAATAAAAATTTGAGGTTTAGATTCAGTTTCCACTGCGAACAGATTAGTTTTGGTGGTGCTCATCATAGCAGGTTCAAAACAAAACTATCAAATGGTGTCAGTAACAGGCCAGACTGAAGACTTTTATTGTATTTCCCCACCCCTCACTACCTCTCCTCCAGCCTGTTCACATATTAGACAAATCTTGAACAAATTTACTATATGTCTATATTCCAAGGAGGGGAGTAATTATTAGTGCCCTAGATAGCTATTTATTGAATTATCTCCCACACGCTCAGAAGAACCACTGAAGAGCCACAAGTAGCCAGCCATCTAATTATAAAGCTAATTAGTGAAGTCTTTGGCTGTGATTGTCCTGATTATTGGTTATTAATTATTAAGTGGTCAGCCAGGCCCTACACTTCAAAAAACGTGGACAAGAACAGAATAGAATGCCATACATACACCACCACAAAACAAAAAAGCCACATGCCTACAGAGCGTATTTCCAAACTCATTTCTCACAATTTACCTCATATTAAGCTAAATCTAGCCTAACTTTGAGAATAGTCTATGTGCAATTTTTAAAAAAAAAGCCAGAATCTTTACTCCAAATAAGACTGCTTTCCCTAAGAGAGTATCTACTTACTGTCTTCTTGGAGTGTGTGATCTAGAACGTGATCGTGTTCTTGACCTTGATCGACTTGCACTTCTGCTATTTCTACTTCTTTTGCTGTCTTTTCTTACACTTAAAAAAAAAAAACCCACACAATATTTTAGTTGCATACTAAGTATGTTAGAAATTAAACACATAAAAAGATTCCTCAGGCCATTTTTCTAACTCAAGTAAACTCACCCATTATAAGGGCTTTTGGAAGCCTGTTGTCTATCCTCAGGTTCTTTTTTGACTGTCTTCACATTAACGGAGATCGGCGACTTCTCTTCAGCTTTTACTTCTCTTGGTGATGCTGTTAAAAAAAACATAATAAGGCATGTTAACTATTAGATTTTACAGAGGGCCAATTTTGTTTCTAAATGTGACTCCAAATACCATCCAAATATCAGTCCTCAGTTGGCTGTCATGAGAGAAAACAGTAATAGTTTCTTAACATCTTTGTTTCTATGCGACTGTTAAGTGCTAAGGCTTTCTAATAACCATACATCTTCAGTACTCAAGTCATTTCAATCCTGAATTAATCTTACATGGTTTAGAGGCTGGAGAGAATCCACCAAGGGTTGAAAGGGCTGGAGTTCCATCGGGATTCAATCCCTTTGCTTTTAATTTGGCTTCTTGTAAGGCCACTTTTCTTTTCTCTACTTCTTTTTCCAGCAATTCATAGTTTGGCTGTTGAAGAAAGTGAAGTTAGTATTTCTCTTTTACAGAAGTTTAGATTCTTAGCACTGACAAAATATTAACACAAACACTAGTAAACAGAATTACCTTTTTTCTGGTATAAAGCCTGAGCGTTTCTATGCAGATTTCCTGGATATCCTCTTCGGTAGTACCAAAAAGAAGAAACCAATGGGGACGAGTTGGCAATGGAATCTAAACCATAAAAATAGAATAGTTTACATGAAATTGTCACTGTTTTTATTAGGAGAACTGATACTTCTTGTGATTTACCCTACAGGGCTATAGAATATATATATCAGGCTATATATATAACAACCTACCTGAAGAGCTCTAGCTGCAAGGTAGATGCAAGCACATGCTATAGTCTCTGGTTGAAATCGAACAAATACATTGGTTCGAAGACTGTCATTCATATAATTCCTGAAAAATATTTCAACCATAAGCTTTGTATGTAAATAAACCAGTTCTTCTGAAGCTTACATAAAATTGGAGACTCAATCTACTTTATTCTTTTTTCTTCTCATATTTTTATCTTCAATATTCTAGCATATAACAATTCTTAACTCAAAAATCAGTAAGAGATAAGAATTTAACACTAGAATCATTCTTCATGTCTCATATATAAGCAAAGTCCTTTAAAATAATTCCTTATTATTCCAAATAGAACGTGAAGTTTTTTAAAAACATATTTCTATGAAAAGCAATGAAAGTCAGTTCTGACATGACCAGTTTCAGAAATAAACCACTCCAACAATACTTCAAGCCATTAATTACTGACCATCTCTCCTTTATCCACAATGAAAAGCAGTGTCAATCAAGTTCTTTCAAAAACTCAATACTGTGAGAGGGGTAAAAAAGGCATTTTCAATAAGCACTCACCAAATTATATTAAGAAAGCTAAGTAATCTACTTCAGAAAACCTGGGTTGGGAAGTGAAGAGCAAATACATACAACAGCCTTGTTTACATACCTTTTTGTGACTAAGTATAAATAAAAGCAGTAACTACTTCAGTTAACAAATTACTGGACTTTTATATTAGTGAACCCTCCCCACAAAATTCCTAAAGTATTGAAGAAATTTTACAAATAGTTCAAAAGGTTAACTAAAAGACTATTTCTTAAAATTCCTTACCCATGAAAACTGCTAAAAATCTGTTTTATAGAACATTAAAAAATGTCATACATTTTATAAAAGTAATGAGACTTTTCTAGTATTAATATTTATTGAGCCCAAAAAGCATGGCAGTCATAAGTCCAGAACATAAGAATTACATCACTTAAGTACTGCACATCATCAACAGTCTTAAGACAGTAGTTGTGGCTGAACCACGAACTCCTTTGTTTTGACTTTAAATAAGTCAGCACTGCAAATCACACAAAGTAAGTTCTAAAGTGCTATGTTAATATTAACATCTCTTAAAAATGAAGTACTTCTTTCTTCTAATACTATTGCCTCCAATAGCCCAGCAGCTATGAATTCAAGTATGGTAATGGTGCCCACTTTAAGCTGCCGTCTCCTTTGGTAGAATTCATGCTATACATACCAAAAAAAAATAGAAATCTAGTCAAACTCCTAACAAAAATCATTTAATTCATAAAGGCTGGACAACAAATCTATCAAAAATGAACTATTCATTTTGATAGTTACAGGTATACATTAAATACATAGGCATGTTGAAGAGTTACTTCTAGAAGCAAATATACAAATCCTTTTGACACCCCGACAGAACTAGAAGATGCTGCCAGATGGATATGGACCACTTCAGTGAATCTCGGATGAGAGCTTGCACTGGATTGGCTGGAGAGCAGGGCAGCCAATCAGGCCATCCTGAGGTCATGGGCTGAAGTGCAGAGGGCAGAGTTCTATGACTTACCATCATGGACTACCCTTTAATTAAAGAGTAGAAAAAAGAACAAAGTTAAACTGAGTTCTCCATTAAAAGTAATTAGTCAAGCCAAGAAAACAGGAAGCAGAAATAAGCATTATTTACCTTTTCATTAAAAAACAAAAAAACAAAAAGCACCAAAACAAACTCATCTCATTATTTTGGAAAGGGAAAATGAAACTTACTTTATTTCTGCTTCTGTTTTCCTGGCTAGGAAAGAAATGTAAAAAAGCAACTTACCAGGCAGTTTGAACCAGGGTTTGATTACGTTCACATTCTAAGACTTGTAAATACATAACAATGATCTGAAGGACAAGGGAAAAAAACTCAGTTTAGCATACTGGTGGTTCTTTCAGAGTACAGAGTTCAATGAACATAAGTAACTGAAAATGTTAGGTGCAAGTTTTAATTCTTCTATAAACTGTATAAATAATACAGACCAACTAAAATGTACCCGAGAGTCAATGTAGGTTATTATGCTACTAGAGTTCATACGGAGACGTAATGTTCCAAAATCGTGCAGGAAAAAAAATGGAAGTTAAATCAGTTAAGAACAGTATCTAAGTTTCATGTGACAGGAACTGATTATTTCATTTAATTTCCCAAGGTACAAAAACCCTAGAAGGGCTTCCCTGGTGGCGCAGTGGTTGAGAGTCCGCCTGCCGATGCAGGGGACACGGGTTCATGCCCTGGTCCGGGAAGATCCCACATGCCGCGGAGCGGCTGGGCCCGTGAGGCATGGCCGCTGAGCCTGCGCTCCGCAACAGGAGAGGCCACAACAGTGAGAAGCCCGTGTACCGCCAAAAAAAAAAAAAAAAAAAAACCTAGAGACTGCTGTATTTTTAAAGTTACACAATGGGTATGATACATACGTATGTACAACTCAGAGTGGGTAAGTAATCAAACACTAATATTTCTACAGTGAAGCTTATCACACTAAAGTGTGATGAGTTTACCTCAGTTCTGATCTTTCTGGACCTGTATTATCACTCGCATTTTACAATTTTAGAGATGTGGAATCTGAGAAACATATCTGCCTAGGTCACACAGCTAATAGCAGAAACAAGTTTCTATGTGCAGATGATCCTGCCCCCAAAGCACCTGTTCTCTTAACCATTGTGCTACAGCTTATGTTGAGCATATGGAAGCCAAGAGACACTGGAGAAACCTAAGAACATTCAATAATGCTAAAAGTGAGCAGCCACACTCAGCATTTCACCATGCAACAGGGTAGCATACTGTCAGATACTTCTGCAGATACACATATTATTTATTCCTTGGCTAATATCTAAAAATCTCCATTTTCTAGGTATGGAAACTGGGTTACCTCAGAAGCAAAAAGAACAAAATAAAGAGTGAAGATTTGAACCCAAGTCTTTTCAACTCCCATTTTACTGATAAATATCAATATCCAAAAAGTTGCTTTTTACAACCAACTCTCAAATATAAATTCATGTAAAATAAAATTTTAAGAAAATCCCTAATACTTACGAATGTTATTTCTGTATTCTACAACTCACCTTATGGGGATGCTTGACATGAACACAAAATCCCAACTCCTTTAGCACCCTCCTCTCTGCCTTGATAACTTGATTTTTGGTGTTAATGTAGTTCTGATCAAGGATCAGGGGGCTTGGAGTCCTATAGTTTGTAAGAAATAAAATCAAAACTGTTTTGCACATCCAAAAAATTTTATTTGTGGCATCTCCATTTTCCCTTCCAACCAACTATTGGCAACAGAAACCAGCTTTTTAAACTCCTGCAAACAAGTTAAAAGCATTAATCTTGTGCTGTCCAAGTTATACTAATTAAATATATACTTTCTAGACTCAGTTCCTAGTTTACTAACAAAACCCTGCAATGAAAAAAATTCACTCTAATGCTCTTAGATACATCCTTGTTGATTTTTTTCATCCAGATATTTTAGGTATATATATTAGGTGATAGCCTGATTTATTTCCACAAACCTCGTTAGTCTCCATAGACTCCAGGAACAAAACTAATGTGCTCTTGAAAATATGTATTATAAAGACCTCATAAGATTATAATGATTTTACTCATTTTATAAAATATCAACTCTTGGCTAGTTTAACGCCAAAATTAAAATTAGGGGATAAAACGGTGGGTAGCTAATTCAGATTCCCCTAAATGGGCAATTTGTTTAAATAAACTGATCTAAGAATCTCTGTTAAAGAAAATAATCTGGAAACTATAGATTCAGCTCAATTACCAAAGAAATGTTTTAAAAATCAAATTTAAAATTCGAAGTGATCAATAAAACCAGGCCAAAATTTGGTCAGAGTTGTCATTATTAGGTACTAACTTTAGTATGCAATGGCAAAAGAGATGGGAAGACCAACCATAATGAAGAAACTAGAAGAGTACTCAAGGTCTCTGTGCCAGACTAAATTATGATAGCTTCAAAAGTTATGATGCAGAAGGCGACATATATCAGTGGTTCAATGCTTTGGGGAAAAAAAGCTTTCAATTAAAACATCTTTAAGTCTTAAAATTGAAAACTAGTTTCTTAATGAGAAGTCAGTCAGGACTTAGACTTTCACTTTAAAGCCTATAAAATGTCCCAATGTCCTTCATTTGAGACATTCTTAGATCCAACCAACAACAAATACGTTTTTATTAAGACCCTGATAAGGTATGTATCTGGGTAGAACAATTAAATACTTTTCCCCATACTCAATTCATTTTCAGCCAAAAGATTCAAGAGTTTTTGCTCTGGGCAGAACACAACATTTTAAAAAGACAGTCATTCTGAACATTGCCCCCACTTTATAACTCATTTTACCATGCACACCAAATCCAGAAAAATTTAAGCCCACGTTAGCCAAAAACCTAGATATCCATTTGAAGATCAGGAAACAATCTGAAATAAGCTACATTACCCTGTAGTGATATGCTACCAGAGTAAAAACAATCAGCTACCATATTTATTTTCCATTCCTTCTCCTATTTCAAATTATAAAACTGGAATGTTTAAACTATTTTAAATTATTCTATACTATACGATTTCTATCAAGTTGGATATAAGACAAAAGTTGGCAAAGCTGACAAGATGGAAAACAGCATGTTAACAACATTTAAAATGGCCTTCACTCAATTCAGTTCTTCTTACAGCTCTGAAAGGTGTGAGAAATGCGGCCACCAATTGGGGAGGGAGCTGATTTCTAACATTAAAAACATAATAATTAACCCATTTTTATCAGGACAAATAGGCTACAAGTTCATTGTTCTTTGGAAAAAAATCAAATTTAACTCAAATGATAACAATTAATGTATATATGAAAACATATTCCAAAGATCTTAAGGTTTATGATTTTTCAGATATTAAAACAGAAAATTTGGAAAAAAAGTCAAATGGACTAGTTATCTGATGGCCCCTTCATCAGGCATTCATTAGGAGACAGAATACCTCTGGTGTTATAGTTGCGCATCACCTTAACCCTTAACGTACAACTCAAACAGTAAACTGCACCATTAGAATCCTTATAAAATTATTATAAAAGCAGTTTTGTCTCATTTTTTCCCACTTATGTTGAACAAATTCATTATACCTCTTACTCAACTTGCTTTAAGAGTTGATTTCAAATTCTGTTAAAATTCATTTTCTTGCAATCGACCAACTAAACATTTGAATTATGGCTATTAGTCCCAAATCAGGTTTAATCATTAATTCTGCTTACGCGAATTACTTCCCATCCACTCTGCCACAATCTTTACTTTCCCATTTTTTTGTGTCAAAATCCCAACATTAAACCAATTAAGCAAACCAAACTACTATCTACTATAATTCCACTAAGTGCGCAGCTTATTGCTTAGGCCTACTACTACCTGTAGTCTTCAAAGTTAACTTTGTAGGTGTATAATCTGATACCTTCTTTTTGTTCAGAACTGGTTTTACCTCACAAATCAAAGGCTCGATGAATATATAATTTACACTACTTACAAAGACTATTTTGTATCAGAAGTAGAAAAATGTGTCCCCATATAACAGCAGTAAGAAAAGATTCAGACTGCCTCAGCAAATGGTTTCTTTAAAGTATCAACCTAGTACCTTACGTGGTAACAAGTACATCAAATTGAATTAAGGCTTACTAGAATTTCTTCCTCCCCAATTAGGTAAACTTTCCTTTCCAATAAAAGTTTGAAGAGGTAACATTTTAAATCTTTTTAAAAGAAACCATCTGTTCAGAAAACAATTTTCATCATCAAAAAGTACCCAAACCTAACTCTACCTACCTCCTCCTCTTTTAACTTGGTCAGATTTTTCAGATTAATTTATATGAAAAGAACAACTTTCAAATTTTAGTCTTAGTATGAAATTCTGAGTTCTGGTCATTTGACGTTTATTATCTTGTCTCTCAGAATAGCTATTTTTCCTTCAGCATGATCTTGAAATACAACCACAACAACAAATTTAGGAGCAGATCCAAACATGGTTTGTCTCACTCACGTGGTACAAAGGACCAAGAAAATGAAGAACAAGTTCTTTAAGAGACTGTACTTAAATGAGATCAGTTTACAAGAAGGCAGACTGCTACTCAACCTACAGAAATTTGTTAATTCCTACCTCAAAAGAACGTTCTTTCTTTGGCAGTGTTTAAACAAACAGTTTTCGAGCCACCAAAATAAAATGCAGAGGAAGACTGGACTAAATGACAAGATCTCTTCCCTTCTAACTCTAATCTATGATCTATATGCATATTGAAAATACCACACCATATTCACCAATGAGTGGGTTGCACCAGGCTTCGAATATTTGTCTTCTTTTAGAGAAGCCTTATAGTATGAAGGTAGGTGCCTTAAAACTACATAAAACTCTTAATTTGCTGGGAGTATGCTACATCTCAAAAGCAAATTATAATTGGAAACTATTGAAACAAAAAAGCAATCTTACTTTTTTAAATTCAGCCATTATTCCGAACTTAAAAAACCATTCTCAAACTGCAAAAAACTGAAGAGAGAAAAAAAAAAATCCAGGATGGGGCTTGGGCATTAGTTCTTTCTAAAAGCTCCTCTGATGATTCTAATATGTAGTCAGGACTTAAATCCAGTGACCTAAAGTCTACAAATACAATGCCTCTGTTTTTTTTATTACCAAGGTCACACTTCAATTTAAAGCTATTCATAAACTAAATTAAAATAAATAGCACCAATAAGACAAACTGATACATACTTTACCTAACTAAAGTGTGATATTGATAGTACTTTCTAATAACATTAACCTATGCAAAAAATTACTAAACTATCGTTCTAATAACTTGGACAGCAAAGACAAACGCTTATAACAAGAAACAGGAGTTTTTCTAAATGGTTCACCAGTGGCCAACCTGTTAGTCCCCGATTCCAGTGACCTATTCTCAGAGCACTGGCTTCTCCTTGGGGATTTTCGATACTTCACTCACTGTTGCCATGACGACAGCTTCATCGCTATGTACCACTCCACATCACCCAGGCTTTGGTAAATGTAGCTGGTCGCTGTATAGTCGGTTGCAAGGGAAAAAAGAGTTGAAGTTAATAACATATACAAGCTACCTGTCTGAGTAAACTTGTAATATGCATAGAACACTTTTACATCCTGCCTTAAAAAAAAGACTTCCATGCAATTAACAACTCCTTTTAAATTTCATGCTATAATCAGACTTCTAAGATTGAGACACAATCAATTTCTCTGCGATAATGACCGAAAGAAAAGGGGGAAAAAAAAAAAACCACAGTTACATCAGACACGACAGTCAAATCAGGTGAGATGTTTTAAATTCCAAGGTTTTTATAATTAAGAGGACCTACTCTGAAATCAAGGAAGACTACTCAAAGAAAAATTTCAAAGTAAATAATACTAAATGATAATAGTGAGCTCAATGGTCCAAAGAATACTAACAAAACTATTTCCTTTAAGCAAACACAGAATCCTTTGACGAAAGATACAAAACCTTTTTATTAGTGTCATTTTGTTTAAACACCCTGAAGAATCACCTAAATCTAAGTTTTAGCTCAGAACATGCTAAATACCAATTTGAAAACTTCCCAATTTTCAGGGATTCCTCACTAAGAAGCTAAAAGATATTTTAAAATGAAAACTAAAAAAAGTAGTCTATCCCTGGAAATGGTTATGGTTAATGAGAAAAGATGGCAGAATAAAGAATGTAGAAAACTGAAAAATGCCGTGAAAACTATCTGGGTAGCAATGTTTCAGATTTTAAGGTTACTACTGGCTTGTCTCTGAATAATTCCATTACTGCCAACTTACAGACTCAGCAAAAAGACCACTCACGTAAGACACTAATTGGGTACTAACCGGTTACCCAACCCCAAAACGACTTAAAATCCTTTTATAACTAATTTCCTTTCAAACTCAATACAAGTTTATCTAACATCACAACAATTCCTTAAAAAGCGAACACAAGAACTAATCTACACCAAATATATTCTTTTGTAGCATGTACTAGAGATCATCTATAGACAAAAGCACTACAACTAAAACTTTTTGGTACTGCCTCGCACGAACACATGAAGTGTTAGCAGGTATCCACGACACCTAAAAGACAACACTATTTTGGTCTCTATTTTCTTACAAGATCAGATAAATGGGCCTTATCTAAATGCAACCCACTCACTGAGACTGTCACCTGACCAAAACAAAATACCTGTTTAATCCCTTTGACTCCAAACTTTATCATCCTGCAGTCCTTTCAGATCCGGTATTATAGGATATATCGTAGTTCAATGTTGAGAAGTATTCTAACAAAAGCCAACCTCAATTGGTAAGGAATTAACTGGGACTTCCCATGGAAAAACAATCTACACAAAATTTTGCCACAGTATTAACCTGAACTGCAGTGTTTACACTTCCAGCCTTCAGTCTTCCAGAGAAGGGAGGGGAAAAATAACTTACAGAATACACTCACACTTGAGTCAAACGTATTCCCTTTCTTGTTTAATCTTAAACCACAGGACTGGCTTCACAGCACTGTTAGGATTGTCCATAAACGCAACTGCCTCTACAAACTTTAGATAACTGGTTAATTGTGATTTTTCAAATTAAGTATCAGCGTGCTCCTACGTGAATTTTAACACCTAAATGAAAGTCAGTTTTCCCTTGCATCGGTTTTAACTTGAGAGGAAAGAATGTTTTGATCTGATGATTGGTGCACAGCACAGTAGTATCAAGAGATCTGTGTTCAATAATGCCAATCTTACCTTTTTCCTCTTAACTGGCGTAGATGGTGAAATACATTAATCACATCTCTTATTCTTCTAGGTGCTTCTTCGATTTTTGATGCAAGATTAATACATGCCATGGCAACAATCTGAAAGAACCACAATCCAATAAAAAGTTGTGAGATTATGGCACTACAGAGTACTGCTAGAAAAAAGTGCCCCTCTCAAAGTCTAAGGAACTTATCCTGTTGAAAACACTTTAGGACACAGCTGAGAACTTTAAGACCTTTGGTGAAATGAAATCGCAGTTGACATTTCTAGGCCATAGGCTTACCAGCTATGCTAGCGTTAATGCTTTCTTTTTATTGCTTAATTCCCCTTAATTGTGAATCCAGAGCCAAGCTCAATCTCACAGGAATTTTGCATTTGGTTGAAAATTCTAATCCTTGATAACAGGGCACCTGGGCTCAGGATCCATCTTCTGGTTCTAAAACACTTTCCTCAAGTCCCTACTTCCCGGTGGGTGAGAGCTAGGTACAAAGGCCTGAAACTAACCACTCCCTTTCTGGAAAAACTGGCTGCTGACACCACCTCCGCCCTCCTTCCCATTTCCGGATGAAAAAAATCCCCCTTCACCCGCCCCCGCTCTGCTTACCTCGAAACTGTGCTTGACGAAAGATTTGGAATAGAAAAAACGATGAAACAACACCTGCCCCGTTGCCATCGCCACCTGCAGACAAGAAAGAAGAACGGAAGCGCAGGGGTCAGGCGGGCCCGCACCAGGCGCCGCCGCCATTTTGTGCCGCCGCCGCTCGCTTCCCTCCCCCTCCCCCTCCCCGCCGCGAACAGCTCCAATCCCCGTCTTCTCGTCGCCCAGCGCCCTCCCGCTCTCGACACGCCCAGGCTCCGGCTGGGACCCGCGGCTAGAGAACCCCAAGGGGACATCCCCAACCCAGCCGGGACCTGGCGGTACCGGGACGCAGCGGAGAGAGAGGCGCAGCAGGTCGGCCCGGGGCCGGAGCACTGACCTGCGGCAGTCGAAGGAGAATGCCGGCGGCCTGGATGAGCTCGCAGCCCAGGATGCGCAAGTCCGTCTCGCTGGGCAGGTCGAGCCCGTCCTGCATGGACGGGGTGGGCGAGAGCCGCTCCTCCGGAATCAGCGAGTGGTCGATGGTGAGCGAAACTTCCGAGTACAGGCGGTCGCCGATTAGGATCCCTCCCGTCGTGGTCGTCGTCGTGGTGGTCGTGCCGGAGCTGGAGCCGCCCGCGCTCGGGGCGGCCGACGAGGCGGCGGCGGCGGCAGCGGTCGCGGTGGGGTGAGGCCCGGACGCCATGGTCTCAGCGAGCTGCACGCACGCCCGACGCAGCCGGAACCCGGAGAGAGACTAACCAGCGTCCTCGGCGCGACGGATATTCCCGTGACCGCCGGGTTCTGGGCCGCTTCACGCAGCGTGCGCTTCCGCCCTGACGTCACCACGCCCCTCTGGCGTGCGCCAACTAGTCCCTTCAGGCCTCGACTCCGCCCGCGGCGCATCAATCCTGCGCTGGCCCGGCAGCGGCGGGACGCTCGGGTGTCCTGGGTTCCCCCTCCGCTGGGCCTCCAGAGTGGTCGAGGAGGTGATCTATTTCCTAAAACAAGCCCAAGCCGCCTCGTTTGTAATATTTTAAACCACAAGTATAATAAGGGAGGCTAACAAAATAGCTTTACAAGATACCTTATCCCCAAGTTCGGGTCTGCAAAATTTACTGTAACCCCTGCGCGTTGACAACTTGTCTAGAACGTGCGTCCCTGTGCTCCCGTCTCTCTTCCTCTCCTAACTTTTCGCATTTAGGTGGCGCAGTTTCGGCGAGCACAAAGCGTCGACCTTCGCCCACATTGGCGGGTGGAAGTGGCTACTCCGATGTCGTGTACGGACGAACTTGTAATTTAAAGTGACCCGCAAGGAATCTGGAGAAAGGTGCTTTACAGTATTTTTAGAAAACAGGAATGTGAACTACTTCGGCTCAAAAAAACCCAAAAAACAAAAACCTCTACGATGAGCGTGTGGTTCACAGGGGTTTAGAAGTAAGGCGAAGGCTTCGTATTGACTGGGACGGCAGCTGCTTTAGCAGTTTCGCTTGCGAAACTCAGGCCTGAGCCAGTGACAACGTCACAGCTTTCGCTAATCTGGAAAATCCCTAGTTTCCAAAAATAGTCTTAGGGCGAGACTTTACAGAGGTAATTTGATGATGCCTGGGGTCTCTGTATTCCTGCGTGGTTACTCCAATTAGGTAGTATGGGAGAAATAAAATCTCCATTGTATACATATTTTTCCCTCTGTGATATTAAAAGTTCTCCAAATTTCCTCAAAATTGAAGTAAAAACAATGATACTGATCCAGACTACTAGAAGCTAGAGAGGGAGAAAAAGGAGTAGATCCTGATTTACTCCAGCCATTTTTTTGTCCTTTGACTGAACTTCGGAGACGTCCAGGGATGAGAAGTCCCATTGCCTTTCTATTACATAGCTCAGTTTTAAGACTTAGTTTAATTAGAGAAAATTGAAGCCTGGATCTATAGAACAAAGGGAGCTTGAATACATTGAAATATTTGTCAGTGATGTCACTAAAGCAAAACATATTCAAGGGACTTCCCTGGTGGTCCACTGGTTAAGAATCTGCCTTCCAATGCAGGGGACGCGGTGAGGAACTAAGATCCCACGTGCTGCAGGGCAACTAAGCCCGTGCGCACTAGAGCCCAAGCGGTAACTACGGAGCCTGTGAGCCTTCACGCTCTGGAGCCTGTGCGCCACAGTTAGAGAGAAGCCTGCGCGCCACAACGAAAGATCCCGCATGCCACAACGAAGATCCCGTGTGCCACAGCTAAGACCCGATGCAGCCAAAAAAAAAAAAAAAAAAAATTCAAAAACCTCATTTTTAAAAAAGCATTAAATCAACCTTACATCAGTATTTCTGAACTCTGGCTGCACATAAGGATCTTCAGAGGAGCTTTTATTTATTTTTGGTTGAGCCACGGTGGCTTGTGGGATCTTAGTTCCCTGACCAGGGGTTGAACAGAGTCCTAACCACTGGACTGCCAGGGAATTCCCCAGAGGAGCTTTTTAAAATATACTGATGCCTGAGTCTTACTTGTAGGGGTTGATTTTATTGATTTGGGGTGGGCCCAGCCAGTGGTTGAATTTCGCCCATCCTCCAGATATTGGAATGTTCAGCCAGGATTGAGAAACATTGCTCCAATAGAGATACCGGACCTCTCTGTATGTCATGTTCACCTTTCTGACTAGGCTGCTTCCAGGGAAACTTCCTTCTCCAGTATTCAGCAGGGATTTAAAATGCTTTAACAAACTTTGAAATCTTTAAAAATTGATGATACGCTATTTTCATGGTTCTGATCATCTAGTATGGTTGTGTAAGATAGTATCAGTGGGTAAAGCTTCAATTATTTCAAAATAAAAAGGGGAAAAAAACCCCTAATTGGTGATATGCTTCATTGAAACATTGAGCTTCAGTGAAATCACCACCTATATTTGTAATGACTTAAGAGTAATATAATTTATTTTTAATTTCTTAATGGAACATTTTTCTAATATTTAGAGGGTCTCCCACCATGCCTCTCCAGTAGGCTGATTTGGTGATATCTTGATATATTTTATAATTATTTTTTAATCTCTAGGTCTATGATTAATCTAAAAAAGTTCACAAGCATAGGAGTGAGCAGTTCTGGGACAAGGACGGGTTACCTGCTCTACTCCCGATATCTTTTCCCAGCGGACCTCCCTGTTCCCCACACCTCCTGTGTCTGGCAGTCATTTCCAGGAGTGCAGAACCACCCAAACTATTCCACAGCTTTGTGCCCATTTCCCATTCCCTTCTGACTGTACCCCAAATTATATCCAATAGACACGACTATTTTCACTGTTCCTCCCTTCAGGCTCAACAATGGTGGTAGAGAAAGTGGGCCGATGTTTTAAATGCTTAGCATTAACTCATTAAACTGTGATGTTGTTGATACTTATAATTTAAACTTTAAAAAAAAAAGTTCATGACTAATCCAGAAGATGGAAAGTAATGGGTCTAGTGGCTCTGCTCCACAAGGCTGTCTAAGGCCCGGAGTTGAAAAAAACTTTTGACTATCCTTTTAAGAGTCAAATTCCAGAAAAATCATGGTTTGAAAAGGTTGTTACATTATTTCTGAGTTGTTTTGAAGAAAGTTGCTTTTCCATGTACCTACTTCCAAAACATCAACATTAAATGTGGAAAGACTAAGAGTTATAAAGGATCCAGAATTGGGAGGGATAAAGCATATGTTTTAATTGCATAAAAGCTTTAGTAGCAATGAGTTCAGACAAGTGAGACTGTTCCATTAAGAAGGTAAATGAATATGAAAAATATATATATGTATAACTGAATCACTTTGCTGTACAGCAGAAATTAACACAACATTGTAAATCAACTACACTTCAATAAAATAAATTTTTTAAAAAAGAAGGTAAATGACTGAGTTGTCATTCGAAATAAAAATAGAATGGTAAGTCTATAATATATTTTGTATATTCTTTCTCAACAAACAGAGGTCCTAGTACTAGTATACCCTGAGTTCACCCATGTCTAAAAGGAAATCAACGATAATTAAAGTTGCATTTTTACTTACCAAGACCTGCAGGCTTCAGAGGATGACTGAAGAGAAAAATGGAATTATCTGTGACCTGGGGGCTACTGAAGAATCATATTCCTGATACTTAAATCAGTTCTCATTCCATTAGTCTCTGCAGCCTCTCAGGGGAGCATGTTTTTCATTAATATTTAAACATTCAGGTTCTTTAATCCTAAAATTACAATTGGCATAATTTCATTAATTTCTTCAGCAATTGGTTAGACCAGCAGAATTTAATAACACAACAGTGTAATTTAGGCTAAGGACAAATGAAATGTAAGTCCCCCGCCTAGATGGAGGTACACTCTTAATAAAGGGAATGGTACACACACAGACAAATGTCAGGGTGACTAGTAAGTGCAAAAAGCAGTCAGAGAAGGTGTAAATCATTACGGTTAATGTCAACAGGGATCACTTAGAACCTTAAGAAGTTGCTCATCAAGTTTCTATTTATGGCAGAAATCAGAGACTATCTGACTTTACACATGATTTTATTCACGTAGTTACATGACTTTTTCATTTAGTCCTGTGGCAGTTATATGACAATGCATTCTGGTCTGGTTTCCCTCATCATTAGAAATAGTCATTCTGGGGGATTCCCTGGTGGTCCAGTGGTTGGGACTGAACATGATTTATATGTAATTAACACTTAGGCATATACTGCTTGGTAAATCTCATAATAGCACTGGCCTGGGCATTCTGCTGCTGGCTCTGCAGAGAACTAGTTCTGACACTTAACCACAGTTTTCTCATTTCTTAAAGTGAGGGAGTCCAATTGGACCCCTTGCAGGTCTAAAGTTCTTTGACTCTGGTCATCCAGACATCTTAAACCTCAGACTCATCTTTGGTTATTTCTTCTTTATTGTATTTTAGTCACTAAGTCCTGTTGCTCCTTCCTTCAAAGAAGGAAATTGTTCTTGAATCTGCCTGTTCTATTCTACTATATCTGCTGTTATCTCATGCCTGGACCATCACAGTAGCTTTCTAAACGGTCTTCTTGCCTACAGTCTCTCCCATCCCTCATTCAACCTGGGACATCTCTAAATTGCTCTTGATATATCAGTTTACTTCTTCCACTTCCTCAAAAAAAAATGCTGAAGATAAAAGATAGAGATCAAACACCTTTCGGCAATTGAGGCTTTCCACAATCTTAACTTACCTTGTCACTCATTTCCATATCCCATTACCACCTGACCTTATTCCCCTCTATGTCTCAACTTGAACCAAGACCTAGCACTTAATGACCTTTAGTATATTTTGACACATGATTCCATACTATCATGCATTGTTGTTACTTGATTAGTTATGGGTGAATTCATTGACTCCCTAAAAATAGGACCATTTTTGCATTTATTTGCATTCTCTACAGAACCTGATAGACACTGTGTATATGGTAGATACATAATCAGAACTTGTGGACTGAATTGCGTGGTTTTCTCCAAGGGCCTTCCATAGGCAACCTGGTCTTGCCTTCTCCTTTCCATCCAGAAGTCAGTTCCATCTTCAGGTGCCTGTCCTATCACCACAGCCCTGTCTCCCTAACGGGGAGCTACAGGTCCCAATTTATCCTGTTATTTTTGCAGCACTTTGTAGCAGATCAGCCGTTTCCACTTCTGCTCTATTCTGTGTCCTCACAGTGGGCTACTTAAATAGCCCACAACCTCTGTTCTGTATAGGCCTGGACTGCAGAACAGAAGGCCTGTTGGAATTGCTATACCCAGAGAGTTGCAATGGGGGGACAGGAGCTCACAGAAACAATATAGTGAAGTCGTTTGGTGACTGAGTATGGACCAAAGCTCTGACACAGTTTTTGGAGGTGTTTCCAGAAACTGGGCATGTGTGACCAAGAGTTAAGGCCAGTGCCAATTTGATAAACTGAACTGTAAAGCTAACAAAACCACAGGTTTGCTTTTGGAGCTAGATTAAAGTTAGTATCTACTCTCATCTCTTTTATTCAAGCAAGGAAATTAAGGTCCAAAGATGAGGCTTCAAATAGCTACTCAGTAAATATCTGCTGATTGCAAATAATCCAGTCAAGCTGGTCCTTGGATGGATTTATTCTTTATGGTACTTCATGTCAAAAATTGGCCAACCAGTCTTAGTTTTAGTCGGCAGTTCAAGAGTAAGAAGAGCTTATTGGCATGACTTCCAAACAGACCACATCAAAGGAGTGTGACCCTGCCAACACCTGGGTTTTGGCCCATTGAAACTGATTTAGGGCTTCTAACTTGCAGAACTGTAAGATAATATAAATCTGTGTTGCTTTAAGCCACTAAATTTGTTGTAATTTTAAACAGCAGTTAGAGAAAACCAGTGCAGTGAGAGTTGCCATTTCCTGATATTCTTTAAGAAGTGCTTCTCAAACTTTAAGATGTATACAAATTACCTGGGTGGAGATTGAGAGCCCCATTTCCAAAAAAACTCCCAAGTGATGCTGATACTGCTAGTCTAAGAGCTATACTGAGTGGCAAGGCTTTAAAGCACATTAGATGATTTTATCTCTTTTAATAATCTCAATATGGAGGAAGTGGAACCCAATGGCTGAAAGTATTGGAGGCTCTGTAGTTGACTTACTGGGAAAAAAAAATCCTGTCACTCAATAGCCATGCAAATATAGGCAAATTGTTATTATTATTAATTAATTAATTTATTTTTTGGCTGCATTGGGTCTTCGTTGCTGCGTGTGGGCTTTCTCTAGTTGCAGAGAGCGGGGGCTACTCTTCATTGTGGCGCGTGGGCTTCTCATTGCGGTGGCTTATCTTGCTGTGGAGCCGGGCTCTAGGCACATGGGCTTCAGTAGTTGTGGTGTGTGGGCTTCACTAGTTGTGGCACACAGGCTCAGTAGTTGTGGCTTGCGGGCTCCAGAGCGCAGGCTCAGTAGTTGTGGCGCACGGGCTTAGTTGCTCCGCGGCATGTGGAATCTTCCTGGACCAGGGCTCAAACCCGACATTCCTCTGCATTGGCAGGTGGATTCTTAACCACTGCACCACCAGGAAGTCCTGTGAATTGTTTATTGTTAGATTCAACAGACATAAAGTTCTATCAAATTGCCAAAACAAGTTTTAGACTTACTCTCAATTTCTGTACTTATTGAGGACTGTAACAAACAGTTCAGAGTTTGGTGACAGTCCATGGGCCACTTTTTGAGTGATATTACTCTTTGAATTTTTAATAATGAATATATATTACTTGTATAATTGCAATTAATTGTTCTAAAAAAAATCCAGTTCAGTCTGATAATAATAGAAATAGGTATGAGGTATAGAAACAGTTCCAAGGATGGAGTAATTTTACAGACAAAGAAGGTGGCAAAAAGGAGGTGACATGTGATCTGGCTTTTAAAGGCTACACAGGTATTTGTCAGAAGGATAACTGTGGAAGAGCATCTTAGGCAGAGGAAAAACAGGGGCCAGGGCAGGGAGGTATGAGATTGCTGGGTGTGTTGAGAAATACAGTGGACACCTGTTGTTTCAGCCTGCCCAGCATTCAGTCTCCCTTCTTTCATTTTCCCTGGGGGACCCACAACTTCTCCGTCCTCGCTGTAGGTGGCTGAGGTGGGGCTGACCCCTTCCCCACTTCCTCCCGGTGACTGGTTCAGGACAACAGCCAAGTCCAGGGCTTTGGCTGTACTCCTGGCCAGGGGAGGGGAGAGAGCTGCTTGTTGCTGCTGGGACTGCTGAAAGGAGGACATAAGCCTGGAGCTGCAGAAGAGAACCAGTTTGAGAATGAAGTCAGCAGAAAAAAAGAGCAGAGACCAGAGATGGAAACCCAACCCAAGACTTCATATGGGCCCCTCCCTGTAGTCATAGCCTATATGCTACCCCTGGGATTTTCAGTTATGTGAACAGATAACTTCCTTTTTATTCATTTCATCATAAACCTACCTTAATTGAAAGAAGACTTACACAAGGAATATTCTGGTGTGTGAGAATACAGTGTGTGTGTACACCAGGGATTGATGAGTCTGCAGAGGTAGGCAGGGGCTGGAAGGTGAAGGACTCAGGAACAGGCCCTCATTTCTAGAGGCTCTCAGGACCTCTGGAGGGTGTAAAGCAGTGATTACCTCAAGAAAATCAAGAGCTATATTAATAAAATAAAAGAATAATATTAAGAACATTTACTTCCTCAAGCTTTTCTAGTAGTTTCATTTTTTTTTACATCTTTATTGGAGTATATTTGCTTTACAATGGTGTGTTAGTTTCTGCTTTATAACAAAGTGAATCAGTTATGCATATACATATGTTCCCATATCTCTTCCCTCTTGCATCTCCCTCCCTCCCACCCTCCCTATCCCACCTCTTTAGGTGGTCACAAACCACTGAGCTGATCTCCCTGTGCTATGCGGCTGCTTCCCACTAGCTATCTACCTTACATTTGGTAGTGTATATATGTCCATGCCACTCTCTCACTTTGTCACAGCTTACCCTTCCCCCTCCCATATCCTCAAGTCCATTCCCTAGTAGGTCTGTGTCTTTATTCCTGTCTTACCCCTAGGTAGTAGTTTCATTTTTATTATTCTTTGCCTGTTTCCCTCTAACTGGGCCTAGGCACTTAAAAATAGAAAGGGCCAGCAAATCCCTAAAAATGACATTTTAAAAATGATTCCATTTTCCTTTTAAGGATTGAGTTATAATTTTGAGCAGTGAAGTAGCTGACCTCATTTAGTAGTGTTTTCTGTTTCCAGTAAGTGTTTAACACAAGCGGTCTTTCACGGAAGAAACTTTCAGGAATAATAAGAATCAGCTTTTCTGAAGCTCCCTACACATTTAGTTTTCTCAGAGCGAACAGGAGGTAACTTCTGGGAATCTGAGGACCACATTAGCTATTTTGAACATTATGAAACAAAAATAAATAAGCCTCATTAAAAAATAATAAAATAAAAATAAATGAGCCTCATATCAAGTTCCCTGCATACAGTTGTCACATTTCTTTAATTTAGAACAATTCCCTAGGGTTTTTGTCTTTTATGGTATTTTTCATGATTCCAGGTCAACTATTTTGCAGCATGTTCCTTAATTTGGAGTTGTCAGTGATTAGATTATGATTAGATTCAGGTTAAATATTTTCCCAGGAATACTCCATTGATGATGTTGAATCTTTCTCTAAGCTTCACAGCAAGGGGCACATGATGTCCAATTATTGTCCAATTTTTGGTTAATTTTGATTATTTGATTAAGGTGGTGTCAAGATTTATCCTCTGTAAAGGTAACTGTACACCTCTGTAATAAGTCATCTATGGAGTGATTCTTTGACAATAAATAGCATTCTGAATAACAGATCTTACATGTATTGTTTCAAACAATAAAAACAGCTCAACATCAAACTTTGTAGAGTTGGAATTATTTCAACAAACCTCTAGTGAGTACTCACTAAATTATGTTACGCTAAAGTGCTAAGACCAAAGAGGGAAAGCCTGACCAGCAAACAGAATTCAGGAGAGTGACAAACCCACATTAAATGTGAGGAAAGGGAAATCCAGAGAAACGAACGATTTTAGACGATTTTAGATTGAGTGGCAGGGTTAGATTAGAACTCTGGTTTTTCTGATGCCCAATCCAGTGTTCTTTCCATGACAGCATCCAAAGGCTCTATTGTAACACTGTTTCTCCCTGGACTGGTGTAACATTGGTTGCTACAGTGAAAATAATTCATCTTACTATGTAACTAAAAGAACAAGCTTTCTCCAGGCCCACCACAAGATGCTTTAGAGGAATTGTTATTTGGATTGATTTAAATTATGTACACTGTGACATTAAACTCACTGGAGCCCTAGTCTAGTTTTGTCTCAGGGAAATGTTTCCTCATAGTGACAGTGACACATGCACACTATCGAACCAGATATTGCTCCTCTGCCACACCTTAAAACTACCACAGATTTCTCTATTCACAAATCACGAAACAATTCAGAGGTATCTAAATCCTACATCCTGAGAGCAACTACTTAGAGCTGACATATAATTGCTTTAGAGTGTACAGTGTTTTCATACATATCACTGGAATCTCAAAAGCAATCCAGCTACTCCTTAAGGTGGGAAGCATGAATCAGTGGTAGATGTCTGCTGGGTTACTAACTGTTTTGCCTTTAGGTTTAAAAATATCTAGCGCGTACCTAATTTTCAGAATAGAAACATCACGGACAAAGTCTTATACATACGTTTAATCACTAGTGTATATTTATTCATTCACTCCCAGCAGGACTATCTCAGCTTCCAATTTAAAAAAGGATCTGGAGATGGGCTGTTTTAGGCATTGTTCATGTGATTCCTTCTAGGCTGCTTCGGATCTGTAGACCCGGAAATCCCAACCTGGTCTCTCTGTTCCCTGGGCCGAGGGAGTTCAGGGAGAAATAGGTAGCGGCGGGGAAAAGACAAGCTGGAAAAGCTCCACTGTAACCCCTCAACAGTTTCAGGAACTGTTTTTAAAAGCGAAGACCAAGCATCATTTGCCCTTTGCTCGCCCTTCTCAATAAAGAACCTCACAACATTCTGCCTGCTTTGCGGAAGTGAATTTAATTAGATAGTTATTACAGCATTTACAATTTTTTACGGAAGGACTCTGGCGGTAACTCCCTTCTCCAGCTGCTAAAGGGCCATCCCAGATCTAGAGGCGGGTTTCCCGGAGGGCTCTACCGTGGGGGAAGTGAACGAAGGGGGTGGTCAGTTGCAAAGCCCTTCAACTAACTCGGCGTCAGCCTGGGGCCCACACCCCGCGAGACAAGTGCTCGGACTGAAGACCCTACCCCCGCCCCGCCCCAGGCCCCGCTACCCCCGCAAAGTTTGACCGCACTCGGCCCGGGGACAATGAACACGTGCAAGACCTGGCTGGGCTGCCGTGGACTCCGGGGGCGTAATGATTTCACAACGGTCATGAGGGAGGAGAGCGCCAACCCCATCATTTCTAGGAAGGCCTGAGGCGGCCAAGCCGCGAGGGCGGCCGGGAAGAGACACTCACATTCCGGAAAACCTGCAGAACTACAGCCACGCCCCGCGCACGCGCGGCGCGCCCTGCCCTCGCGTGGCCGCGGTCGTGCGGCTCCCTCCGCCAGCTGCCGGATCTAGCTCGCCTGCCTTCTCCGTCCGTCCGCCTTCCGCCCCTGCGCAGTCGCGTCGTCGCCCGCCCTTCCCTCCGCCCCTCGCAGCAGCCGGCCTCTTTTGACGTCAGCGGCAGAATGCTGCCGCTTAGTTCTAATCTGATGCCGAGTGCTGGGTGGGGTGGGTAGGAAGGTCGCCTGCTCCTCCCCTGGCCTGAACCTCTCTTGGAAAGGAAACCTCTTTTGTAATTTCCTAAGACTTCGAATTAAGCCTTTAAACTGTGCCCGTTTCCTAATAAGGGTGAACACGACCTCTCATCCTAGTTGATCTTCCAACCTGGGAGTTCTGTTAAAAGGGAACTGTAAAATGTGTTGTTATTTGGGTTTATTTGAAGGCTTTCGCTTGTCGTTTTTATGTGTGCCCTTAGGGTGTAAAGTGGAAGAGTGACATCCATAAAATGACGACTTTGTGTATGGAGGCTGGGATAAGCAGTACCTAGTCCGGCTTGATGAGATTAATGTGATTTTAAGTTAGTTTCCATTTGAATAATACAGGGGTGGCATTTTGAAAAGATGGGTATAAAAAGCTGTTAAAGAACTTGAAACCGTGGTTAATCATTTTGTAAGCTGCTTAAAGACAACGTGAAAAGGTATCAGAAATAAAATGAGAATTTAAATTTATAAGGGGCAAAGGTTTTGTCTACCTTTTACAGGCAATGAAATTGACCCAAAGATTTCTGTGATTTGCCTGAGAGGGGTGGAATTCAGGCCACTGTTTTCACCATGCCAGTACTCTGGCCAGCGTGACTAAGGCTGTCTTTAGAGCCCTCTGAGCTTGATCTTTTATTGCCTCTTTTCTTGTCTTCCTACCTCACTTGTCTTTTTCCACTTTCCATGATTTTTGTTTTCTTCCGGAGTTCTCTTTCTCCCCGCCCTCCCTTTGCTTTCTCTATTTCTTTAACTTCCTCTGTTTTTTTTGGTTTTTTTTGTGATAGTTGAGCCAGCCTTTCCTTCCTCCTTTAAATGCCTCTCCCTTAAATGACCATAAAAGGAAATAGAAGAATTTTTAAAGTTTATTTTCTTGTTTTAAGGGTGTTTTGTTTGGGGGGGGATTAGTTAGATATATATTATGTATATAGTTAGATATAAAATTTCCTCTTCTAAAAGCTGCCTCCTACTTCTTTCCATAGATGTTCAGTGAAAGTAGGAGTGTGTAAGAGAGAGTAGTGAAGGAAAGAAAAGAGAGGGAGAGATAGGAAAGAGGACGGAGTGTGTGGTGAGCTGTTTAGAATCAGAAAGAGGAGAAAAACATATATAAACAGAGACATGCTCTAAATTATACAAAACTCAACGTAAAATAACATAGCTGTAGGTAGGTTCTATAAAACTCAAGAAACACATCACTTTCAATCAATCCCTGCACATGCCTCTGTGACGCATTGCCTCAGATGAGTTGTGTTTTTCACAGAATAAACCTGTAGCTTTAGCTGCTCCAGAAGAAACAATCACAGGGGTTCTACCTATGAAATAATAATATACCAGTGATTGCAGACTACATGCCAACCCATAGGCTTCTCAACGTGTTGGCCCCTGTGCCCAGTCCTGCCAGTGGTTTTTGTTATCCTTGTTCTACTCTTGGGGAACCTAAAGCCCAGAGAATCCCTTGCCCAGTGTTATAGAAGGCAGAACCTCTGCTGCTATTTCCAATTCCATGGTCTCTGAGTGAATATGTATAATAATAAGGAATTAACATCTAATTTAAAATGAATAATAGAGTTCATTAAAGTACACTATTGCCAACTGACTGAAGTATGCTCTCTTGTTATCAATTTCTCTCTTTGGTGTCTGTCTTATTCTGCTTGGTTAACAATAACTTGCAGAAGTTGGTTGGAAACATATTTTGTATTCTGCTAAAACATTCAAAGGTACTCCTGAAGTGTGGTTTATGTCTTAGTTCCCTTCATGAAAGAAAATACACTGCTCTGTATTCCATCATTTAAAAATAATCGGAAGCTTGAGGGCATTATGCTAAGTGAAATAAGTCAAATAAAGAGGGACAAATACTGTATGATCTCACTCGTATAATCTTAAAAAGTCAAACTCAGAAACAGTAGAATGGTGTTTACCAGGGGCTGGTAGAAGAAATGTGGAGATATTAGTCATAGGGTACAAACTACAGCTGTAAGAGGAATGCATTCTGGGCATGAAATGTACAGGATGGTGACTATAGTTAACAATAGTTAACAATACTGTATTATATACTTGAAAGTTGCTTAGAGAGTAGATTTTTTTATTCCCCCAGCTTTATTGAGATATAATTGACAACACTGTATAAGGTGTACAATGTGCTGATTTGATACATCCATATATTGCAAGATTATTACCACCATAGTTAGCTAACACCTCCCTCCTGTTACATAATTACCATTTCTTTTTTTTGTGGTGAGAATATTTAGTATCTACTCTCTTAGTAACATTCAAATATAAGACAGTATTATTAGTTATAGTCACCATGCTGTGCATTAAATCCCCAGAACTTGTTAATCCTCTAACTGGAAGTTTGTACCCTTTCAAAAGTACTTTCCCATTTCTCCCACCCCCTAGCTCCTGGTGACTCTGCTTTCTGAGTTTGGCTTTTTTAGATTCCACATATAAGTGAGATCATATAGTATTTGTTTTACTCTGTCTGACTTATTTCACTTAGCACACTGCCCTCAAGGTTCATCTAAGCTGTCTCAAACAGCAGAATTTCCTTCTTTCTCATGTCTGAATAGTATTCCATTATATATACACCACATTTTCTTCATCCATTCATCAATTGATGGATGCTTAGGTTGTTTCCAGATCTTGGCTATTGTGAAATAATACAGCAATAAACATGGGAGTGTGGATACCTTGATGAGATCCTGATTTCAGTTCCTTTGAATATATATCCAGAAGTGGGACTGCTGGATCACATGGCAGTTCTTTTTTTTTTTTTTTTTTTGCAGTACACGGGCCTCTCACTGTTGTGGCCCAGCACAGGCTCCAGATGCACAGGCTCAGCAGCCATGGCTCATGGGTCCAGCCGCTCCGCGGCATGTGGGATCTTCCCGGACCGGGTCACGAACCCGTGTCTCCTGCATGGGCAGGCTGACTCTCAACCACTGCGCCACCAGGGAAGCCCGGTAGTTCTATTTTTTTAATTGTTTGAAGAAACTCCATACTGTTTTCCATAGTGGCTGCACCAGTTTGCATTCCCACCAACAGTGCAAAAGGATTCCCTTTTCTTCACACCTTTTGCTGACACTTGTTATCACTTGTCTTTTTAACTATGGCCATTCTAACAGGAATGAGGTGATATCTTGTGGTTCTGATTTGCATTTCCCTGATGATTAGTGGTGTGGAGCACCTTTTCATGTGCCTGTTGACCATGTGTATGTTGTTTTTGAAAACTCTATTCAATTCCTCTGCCTACTTTTTTTTTACGGTACGCGGGCCTCTCACTGTTGTGGTCTCTCCCGTTGCGGAGCACAGGCTCCGGACGCGCAGGCTCAGCGGCCACGGCTCGCGGGCCCAGCCGTTCCGCGGCATGTGGGATCTTCCCGGACCAGGGCACGAACCCACGTCCCCTGCATCGGCAGGCGGACTCTCAACAACTGCGCCACCAGGGAAGCCCTCTCTGCCTACTTTTTAATAAGGTTTTTTGTTGTTTTTGCTGAGTTGTATGAATTCTTTAAGTACTTTGGAACCACTTACCAGATATATGGTTTACAAATATTTTCTTCCATTCTGTAGGTTGCTTTTTCATTTCGTTGGTTGTTCCTTTTGCTGTGCAAAAGCTTTTTAATTTGATGTAGTCCCACCTATTGATTTTTGCTTTTGTTGCTCGTGCCTTTGGTGTCATATCCAGGAAATTGCTGCCAAGACCAATGACAAGGAACTTTTCAGCTATGTTTTCTTCTAGGGGTTTTAGGGTTTCAGGTCTTATGTTTAAGTCTTTAATCCATTTTGAGTTAATTTTTTTGACTGGTGTTAGATAAGGTCAAATTCTTCTGCATGTGCTTATCCAGTTTTCCCAGTAAGAGTAGATCTTAAATGTTCTCAACATAATAACAACAACAATAAATGGTAATTACTGTATGTGAGGTGAAGGATGTGTTATCTACGCTTATTATGGTAAACATTTAGCAATATATATTTGTATCAAGTCATCACATTGTGCAACTTAAACTTATGTAATATTATATGCCAATTATATCTCGATAGAGTTGGAGGAAAAATAAAAACAATTATTCATTTCAATGACATTTGGTAGCTGAATAGTAAAAATAGGAAAAATGATAAATTCTATTATTCCCATAGTATCTGTGTAATACTATATGTCTACCTTGAATTCAACAATTCACAGAAGCACTGTTCTACATTTTTTTCACATCTTTCTTTTTCTGAATTTTATCTTATTTATTTGTTTTTTATACAGTTCACATCTTTATTGGAGTATAGATGCTTTACAGTGTTGTGTTAGTTTCTGTTGTACAACAAAGTACAACAAAGTGAATCAGCTATATGTATACATATTATCCCCATATCCCTTCCCTCTTGAGCCTCCCTCCCACCCTCCCTATCCCATCCCTCTAGGTGGTCACAAAGCACTGAGCTGATCTCCCTGTGCTATGCAGCAGCTTCCCACTAGCCATCCATTTTACCTTTGGTAGTGTATATATGTCAGTGCTACTCTCACTTTGTCCCAGCTTCCCCTTTCCTCCCTGTGCCGTCAAGTCCATTCTTTATGTCTGCATCTTTATTCCTGCTTTGCCACTAGGTTCATCAGTACTGCTTTTTTAGATTCCATATATATGTGTTAGCACATGGTATTTGTTTTTCTCTTTCTGACTAACTTCACTCTGTATGACAGATTCTATGTCCATCCACCTCACTACATTTTTTTTTAAATTCTACATTCCAGGGTGGTGATTCTTCAACTTGTATATCTTGTACCTTACCATAAGTTGAGAACCTGGATTCCAGGATGGTAGAAACACAAAGCTTGCTTATTCTAATGAGCATTTTATATATTTATAGGACTTTATCATTATCCTTATCATATACTGTGTTTTAAGGACAAAAAAAAAAAAAGCATGAGCATTGTTGGGGGTTAGTTTTATTTTTTGTGGCTTTAAAATACAAACAAAAATAAGGATCATATTAGTTTTTAAAATGTCAGCAATAGTATTAGCATTTTTACTGCTAGAACTGTGAAACATATAGACATGAAATAGCATTATCACCTGAGAAGTTATGCTAATCCATTCTGTTATTAGGAAGCTTGAGGATGCAGTTCACTCACATCTGCATTCATGGGATAAAATTTGAAATGTGGCAAGGCTGACTTTATCCTTCTGTCTTATGACTAACATAGAGGTTTTCACAATTAAGAAGCAATTTGAACAGAAAGCATGAGCAAGGGATGGGCTTTATACGTTTCACTGCTCTGAAGCTATAATAGAAAACAAGTACAAAGATTATTCCAGATTATTTTGGAAAAACTTTTATTCCAAAGTATTGTAAACTTCCATTCTGCAGTTGACTGGAAGATTTTTGGATAATGAATCTACCCATTCATATTGATATGTCTTCGACCCTCATACTCTCTTGCAGTTACTTTTGCTGCATAACAAATTGACCCAAATTCAGCAACTTGAAACAACCATTTGATTATGTTCACAGGTTTTGTGGGTCAGGAATCAGACTGGGCACAGCAGGGATGGTGGACCTCTCCTCCTTCAGATTTCAGGTCTCATCCCTTGGGCTGGGCTGCCTCAGGGTCTGGGACTGCCAACAGAAGTAACTGCACTTGTCTTCTTTATGTGGCTTGACTTCTCTACAGCTAATGTTCTCAGGGTAGTTAGACTTTTACATGGCAGCTCAGGGCTCCAAGCTTGAGTGTTCTAGTGTGTAAGGCTGATGCTGCATTACCTTTTATGACCCAGCCTCACTATTGTGTCCACTGTAGTCTCTTGGTTGAAGGAGTCATAAGCCTGCCCAGATTCAAGAAGTGTGCCCAGTGCTCGCTTCGGCAGCACATACACTAAAATTGGAACAATACAGAGAAGATTAGCATGGCCGCTGCCCAAGGATGACATGCAAATTTGTGAAGCATTCCATATTTTTGGCAACTAGAGATTATCATACTAAGTGAAATAAGAGAAAAACAAATATCATATGATATCACTTATATGTGGAATCTAAAATACAGCACGTGGTTGCCAAGGGAAAGGGGGGTGGGGGGTATGGACTGGGAGTCTGGGGTTAGTAGATGCAAACTATTGCATTTAGAATGCATGGACAACAAGGTCCTACTGTATAGCACAGGGAACTATAACCAATCTCCTGAGATAAACCATAATGGAAAAGAATATAAGAATGAATATATGTGTATAACTAAGTCATTTTGCTGTATAGCAGAAATTAACACAACATTGTAAATCAAGTATACTTCAATTAAAAAAAAAAAAAAGAAGTGTGCCCATAGGGCCCCCACCCACCATCACCTCTCCATGAAAGGAGTGTCAAAAGACTTGGGGCCATGTTCTAAAACTGCCACTTACTCCAATACCCAACGCTCCCCCATTCAATTCTAAAAGAATTTTCCTTCAGATGTTTTCTCAAAGTGAATACAATGTATTAATAAAATTCCCTACATGGGATCCAAGGCCACTGAAACTGCCATGTAATTATTTTTCTTTCTCAGGGGAAGCAGATGGAATTATCAGACTGTGATTACTGGTTTTAAACACGGCTGCCAATATCTGTATGTCCCTCCTGAGAGATGGGCTGCATATCTGAAATGAGGGAGGAAAACATGTAATCATCCCTTGTTGAAGAAATCAACTTTTTATTTAAAAACCATGCTTGCTTGAGCAGACGCAAGAAGAACCACAACTCTGCAGCCTGTGGAAGGAAAACCACATTCACAGAAAGATAGACAAAATGAAAAGGCAGAAGACTTTGTACCAGATGAAGGAACAACATAACCCCAGAAAAACAACTAAATGAAGTGGTGATAGGCAACCTTCCAGAAAAAGAATTCACAATAATGCTAGTGAAGATGATCCAGGACCTCAGAAAAAGAATGGAGGCAAAGATTGAGAAGATGCAAGAAATGTTTAACAAAGACCTAGAAGAATTAAAGAACAAACAAACAGAAATGAACAATACAATAACTGAAATGAAAAATACACTAGAGGGAATCAATAGCAGAATAACTAAGGCAGAAGAACGGATAAGTGACCTGGAAGACAGAATGGTGGAATTCACTGCCGCGGAACAGAATAAAGAAAAAAGAATGAAAAGAATTGAAGAGAGCCTAAGAGACATCTGGGACAACATTAAATGCAACAACATTTGCATTACAGGGGTCTCAGAAGGAGAAGAGAGAGAGAAATGACCTGAGAAAATATTTGAAGAGATTATAGTCGAAAACTTCCTTAACGTGGGAAAGGAAACAGCCACCCAAGTCCAGGAAGCGCAGAGAGTCCCAGGAAGGATAAACCCAAGGAGAAACATGCCAAGACACATAGTAATCAAATTGACAAAAATTAAAGACAAAGAACAATTATTAAAAGCAACAAGGGAAAAACGACAAATAACATACAAAGGAACTCCCATAAGGTTAACAGCTGATTTCTCAGCAGAAACTCTACAAGCCAGAAAGCAGTGGCACAATATATTTAAAGTGGTGAAAGGGAAGAACCTACAACAAGATTACTCTACCCGGCAAGGATCTCATTCAGATTTGACAGAGAAATCAAAGCCTTTACAGACAAGCAAAAGCTAAGAGAATTCAGCACCACCAAACCAGCTCTACAATGAATGCTAAAGGAACTTCTCTAAGTGGGAAACATAAGAGAAGAAAAGGACCTACAAAAACAAACCCATAACAATTAAGAAGATGGTAATAGGAACATACATATCGATAATTACCTTAAATGTGAATGGATTCAATGCTCCAACCAAAAGACACAAGCTCACTGAATGGATACAGAAACAAGACCCGTATATATGCTGTCCACAAAAGACCCATTTCAGACCTAGGGACACATACAGACTGAAAGTGAGGGGATGGAAAAAGATAGTCCATGCAAATGGAAATCAAAAGAAAGCTGGAGTAGGAATACTCATATCAGATAAAATAGACTTTAAAATAAAGAATGTTACAAGAGACAAGGAAGGACACTACATAATGATCAAGGGATCAATCCAAGAAGCAGATATAACTATTATAAATATATATGCACCCAACATAGGAGCACCTCAATACATAAGGCAACTGCTAACAGCTATAAAAGAGGAAATCGACAGTAACAGAATAATAGTGAGAGACTTTAACACCTCAATTACACCCATGGACAGATCATCCAAACAGAAAATTAATCAGGAAACACAAGCTTTAAATGACACAATAGACCAGATAGATTTAATTGATATTTATAGGACAGTCAAAAAATGTCCTAAACAAGAGATTACAAAAACAAGAGATTACACTTTCTTCTCAAGTGCACACGGAACATTCTCCAGGATAGATCACATATTGGGTAACAAATCAAGGCTCAGTAAATTTAAGAAAACTGAAATCATATCAAGCATCTTTTCTGACCACAACGCTATGAGATAAGAAATCAATTGCAGGGAAAAAAACATAAAAAACACGAACACATGGAGGCTAGACAATACGTTACTAAATAACCAAGAGATCACTGAAGAAATCAAAGAGGAAATAAAAAAATACCTAGAGACAAATGACAACAAAAACATGATGATCCAAAACCTATGGGATGCAGCAAAAGCAGTTCTAAGAGGGAAGTTTATAGCAATACAATCCTATCTCAAGAAACAAGAAAAATCTCAAAAAAACAATCTAACCTTACACCTAAAGGAACTAGAGAAAGAAGAACAAAAAAACCCCAAAGTTAGCAGAAGGAAAGAAATGATAAAGATCAGAGCAGAAATAAATGAAATAGAAATGAAGAAAACAATAGCAAAGATCAATAAAACTAAAAGCTGGTTCTTTGAGAAGATAAACAAAATTGATAAACCATTAGCCAGATTCATCAAGAAAAAGAGAGAGAGGCCTCAAATCAATAAAATTACAAATGAAAAAGGAGAAGTTACAACAGACACAGCAGAAATACAAAGCATCCTAAGAGACTATTACAAGCAACTCTGTGCCAATAAAATGGACAACCTGGAAGAAACAGGCAAATTCCTAGGAAGGTGTAACCTTCCAAGACTGAACCAGGAAGAAATAGAAAATATGAACAGACCAATCACAAGCACTGAAATTGAAACTGTGATTAAAAATCTTTCAACAAACAAAAGTCTAGGACCAGATGGCTTCACAGGTGAATTCTATCAAACATTTAGAGAAGGGCTTCCCTGGTGGCGCAGTGGTTGAGAGTCCGCCTGCCAATGCAGGGGACATGGGTTCGTGCCCCGGGCCGGGAAGATCCCACATGGCGCGGAGTGGCTAGGCCCGTGAGCCATGGCCACTGAGCCTGCGTGTCCGGAGCCTGTGCTCCACAACGGGAGAGGCCACAACATGAGAGGCCCGCGTACCGCAAAAAAACAACAACAATAAAAAAAAACATTTAGAGAAGAGCTAACACCCATCCTTCTCAAAGCCTTCCAGAAAATTTCAGAGAAAGGAACACTCCCAAACTGATTCTATGAGGCTACCATCACCCTGATACCAAAACCAGACAAAGATATTACAAAAAAAGAAAATTACAGACCAATATCACTGATAAATATAGATGCAAAAATCCTCAACAAAATACTAGCAAACAGAATCCAACAACACATTAAAAGGATCATACAGCATGATCAAGTGGGATTTATCCCAGGGATGCAAGGATTCTTCAATATATGCAGATCAATCAATGTGATACACCATATTAACAAACTGAAGAAGAAAAAACATATGATCATCTCAATAGATGCAGAAAAGCTTTCGACAAAATTCAACACCCATCTATGATAAAAACTCTCCAGAAAGTGGGCATAGAGGGAACCTATCAGAACATAATAAAGACCATATATGACAAACCCACAGCAAACATTCTCAATGGTGAAAAACTGAAAGCATTTCCTCTAAGATCAGGAACAAGACAAGGATGTCCACTCTTACCACTATTATTCAACATAGTTTTGGAAATCCTAGCCATGGCAATCAGAGAAGAAAAAGAAATAAAAGGAATAGAAACTGGAAAAGAAGATGTAAAACGGTCACTGTTTGCAGATGACATGATACTATACACAGAGAATCCTAAAGATGCCACCAGAAAACTACTAGAGCTAATCAATGAATTTGCTAAAGTTGCAGGATACAAAATTAATGCACAGAAATCTCTTGCATTCCTATACACTAATGATGAAAAATCTGAAAGAGAAATTAAGGAAATACTCCCATTTACCATTGCAACAAAAAGAATAAAATACCTAGGAATAAACCTACCTAGGGAGACAAAAGACCTGTATTCAGAAAACTATAAGACACTAATGAAAGAAATTAAAGATGATACAAACAGATGGAGAGATATACCATGTTCTTGGATTGGAAGAATCAATATTGTGAAACTGACTGTACTACCCAAAGCAATTTACAGATTCAATGCAATCCCTATCAAATTACCAATGGCATTTTTTTTTACAGAACTAGAACAAGAAATCTTAAAATTTGTATGAAGACACAAAAGACCCCGAATAGCCAAAGCAGTCTTGAGGGAAAAAAATGGAGCTGGAGGAATCAGACTCCCTGACTTCAGACTATACTACAAAGCTACTGTAATCAAGACAATACGGTACTGGCACAAAAACAGAAATATAAATCAATGGAACAGGATAGAAAGCCCAGAGATAAACCCACACACATATGGTCAACTAATCTATGACAAAGGAGGCAAGGATATACAATGGAGAAAAGACAGCCTCTTCAATAAGTGGTGCTGGGAAAACTGGACAGCTACATGTAAAAGAATGAAATTAGAACCCTCCCTAACACCATACACAAAAATAAACTCAAAATGGATTAGAGACCTAAATGTAAGGCCAGACACTATAAATATCTTAGAGGAAAACACAGGAAGAACACTTTTTGACATAAATCACAGGAAGATCTTTCTTGATCCACCTCCTAGAGTAATGGAAATAAAAACAAAAAGAAACAAATGGGACCTAATGAAACTTAAAAGCTTTTGCACAGCAAAGGAAACCACAAATAAGACGAAGACAACCCTCAGAATGGGAGAAAATATTTGCAAATGAATCAATGGACAAAGGATTAATCTCCAAAATATATAAACAGTCCATGAAGCTCAATATTAAAAAAACAAACAATCCAATCCAAAAATGGGCAGAAGACCTAAATAGACATTTCTCCAAAGAAGACATACAGATGTCCAAAAAGCACATGAAAAGATGCTCAACATCACTAATTATTAGAGAAATGCAAATCAAAACTACAATGAGGTATCACCTCACACCAGTTAGAATGGGCATCTTCAGAAGATCTACAAAAAACAAATGTTGGAGAGGGTATGGAGAAAAGGGAACCCTCTTGCACTGTTGGTGGGAATGTTAGTTGATACAGCCACTATGGAGAACAGTATGGAGGTTCCTTAAAAAACTAGAAATAAAATTACCATATGACCCAGCAATCCCACTACTGGCCAGATACCCAGGGAAAACCATAATTCAAAAAGACACATGCACCCCAATGTTCATTGCAGCACTATTTATAATAGCCAGGTCATGGAAGCAACCTAAATGCCCATTCACAGACGAATGGATGAAGAAGATGTGGTACATATATACAATGGAATATTACTCAGCCATAAAAAGGAACGAAATTGGGTCATTTGTAGAGGTGTGGATGGATCTAGATTCTGTCATACAGAGTGAAGTAAGAGAAAAACAAATATCATGTATTAACGCAGATATGTGGAGCCAGGAAAAATGGTACAGATGAACCGGTTTGCAGGGCGCAAATAGAGACACAGAGGTACAGAACAAACGTACGGACACCAAGGGGGGAAAATGGTGGGGAGGGTGGGGGGGTGTGATGAATTGGGAGATTGGGATTGACATATATACACAAATATGTATAAAATAGATAACTAATAAGAACCTGCTGTATAAAAAAATAAATAAAATAAAATTCAAAGATTCCAAAAAAAATATCATGCTTGCTTGCTTTTACTCTTTGTTCTTTGGATATAGAGTATATGTCTCTGCAAAATGACTGACTGAGAAAGCTATGTGTTAGCAATTCAATGAAACTAGTTAAAACATGCCCCAGGGCCTGGATTTCAGGGGCAAAATTTAAGGGGGGGGCCCAAAAAACTCATTTATCAAGATATTTTAATGTAGTATTTAAAGAAATCAAAATTAATGCCAAGCAATCCATAATAAAATGTCAAAATTTTAAATAAAGCCATATCAGTTTCCTAGGGCTACTGTAACAAAGCACCATAAACTGGATGGCTTAACAGAAACATATTGTCTTCCTGTGCTGGAGGCTGGCCACTTGCAGGGAGAAACTTCATGCCTGTCCCCTAGCTTCTGGTGATTGCTGAAGTCTTTGGACTTTCTTGGCTTATAGCTGCACCACTCCAATCTGTGCTTCCATCTCCCCCTGACCTTCTTCCCTGTGTGTACAAGTCACTGGATTTAGAGCCCACTCTAATCCAGTATGATCTCATCTCATCTTAATCTAATTATATTTGCAAAGACCCTATTTCCAAATAAGGTCACATTCTGAGGCTCCGGTGGACATAAATTTTTGGGAGACACTAGTTAACACTGTAGACAGGATCAGTATTACTGATTTTCCCTTTTGCCTCAGGATCTAATATGACTCAGCGTGGTCTGCCCCATTTTAGTAGCAAGCATAGGCTGGCCACT
Organism: Globicephala melas; assembly: GCF_963455315.2. Classification (NCBI taxonomy): domain Eukaryota; kingdom Metazoa; phylum Chordata; class Mammalia; order Artiodactyla; family Delphinidae; genus Globicephala; species Globicephala melas. The sequence continues at coordinate 107,048,674 of NC_083317.1, read as the reverse complement.
GCCCAGTGAGCTGCTATTACATCAGCTTTGTGGTCCAAGACTTAGAAGGCGGCTGTGTGTGTTCTTCCTGAGAACTTTCACCTGCTCACCTGCCTCAGCTTGCACATACTTGTATGATGACTCTGAAATCTCTCCAGCCTTGCTACTTTCCTGAGTTCTCGTTTCCAGTATGTTCTTTTTTATATTTTTTATTTATTTTTTATAGATAAGATTTTTTAAAATATTTATTTTATTTATTATCATTTATTTTTGGCCGCGCTGGGTCTTCATTGCTGCGCGTGGGCTTTCTCTAGTTGAGGTGAGCGCGGACTACTCTTCGTTGTGGTGCGCGGGCTTAGTGTGGTGGCTTCTGTTGTTGTGTAGCACGGGCTCTAGGCACGCGGGCTTCCGTAGTTGTGGCTCGCAGCCTCAGTAGTTGTACAGCATGGGCTTAGTTGCTCCACAGCATGTGGGATCTTTCTGGACCAGGGCTCGAACCCGTGTCCCCTGCATTGGCAGGTGGCTTCTTAACAACTGCACCACCAGGGAAGCCCCTCCAGTATGTTCTGGTTACCTGTTCTATGCATATAACTATACTATACCCCCTTTCTCCAAGGCTTTTAGGATCATTTCTTTATCCCAAATGTTCTGAAATTGTACAGTGATGTAACTTATTTTTTTTTTAATTCAGTAAGCTGGGTATTAAGTAGATGCTTTCAATCTGGAAACTCATTTCTTTAAGTTTGAGGGAATGTTCTTTTATTATTTATTCAATAATTTTTTCCCTTTGCTTTATTCTCATTTCTTTCCAGAACTTCTATTAGTCTAATGTTGGGGAGCCTGGATTTTTCTCCTAATGTTCCTATTCTTCTTCCCTTTTTTTGTTTTTTGTTTATTTTATGGGAAGTTTCCTTAAAATTCTCTTCTAACCTTTCTTTTGAAATAGTTTTCATTCTGGTTATTATACTATACCCTAATTAGGGGTAGGGTTAGTTTTCAAAAGCGCTTTCTTTTTCTCTGATTGGTTCTTTCTTTTTTTTTAAAACTTTTAAGTAGCACTTTATTCTTGCGTCATGGGTCCAACAGTTTTTCTTCTTTTTCAGAGGACATTAGTTACTTTGAAATTTTCTTCTGTTATCTGCATTGTCTCTGTTTCTCCATTTTTTTTTTTTTTCCTTTTTGCCTTGCTCTGTGTCTCTTATGTTGGAGATTTCCCTAAAATGTTTGGTGATCCTTGGCTGTCTGTTTGTACGTAAGAGTGAGGATGGAAAAAGCTGATTTTGGTGGGAAGGGGAAGTCTGATGCATGGAGGATTAAGGCGGGAGTGAGCCAATATCTAGAAGCCTTGCCCTCTGTTAGAGCACAGGAGGATCTATGGCTTTCTAGTTTTGGAGGGGGTAAATCAGCCTGGTCAGAAAGCTTTCCGGGAAATGAGTGGGCAAAGGGGCTGGGAAGTCTTGCAGACCAGTATGTAGGTTTCCCCCCAAATTATTCTATTTTCAATTTATTTCTGGCCCCTGCCTTTCCACTGGCAAGGGGGAGTGGCACTTTTGATCTCTGAGTCTCCAGAATCCTGGGATGGGATAGGCTTCCTAATCACTGCTCTCTGCTCTGCTGGTGCTTTGGTTTCAGCTTTTTCCTAGGTTAGTCACATTCAGCTATTGGGTTGCCAGCTTCCTAAAAATGTGAGTTGGTCTGCTGTTTATATTTTTCTTTATTTCCTTGTGGATTTATAACTTTTACTTTCCTTTTCTGTCTTTTGAGGGGAGTTTGACAGAGGAGATAAAAAGCATATGTTCAATTCTCTATCTTTTAGGTAATCAATAATTCATTATTAAACTTTGTAGATGATCACTGCATGGTTTTCCCTTAGAAGAGGACTTCTTCAATCACAAATATAATTAAATATGTCAGTACTTTATTTTATCATGGGATTAAATGTTCCACCGGTTAAAGGAACTCATATGTATTAGGGCCATCTAGTGGACAACTTGAATTTAGCACCAAAGGCTTTAAATGCAGCAGGGCACTTTCTGAAACATAGGAAAAGAGCTAGAAAGCATCACTTACTACCATCACTTACCTTGGTGTCTGTATACAAAATCTCCCCAAATAGAAGTGTTTCCTCTATAATATGGAAAGGACATACACACATTTATTCTGTAGTTTATTTTAGTACATATTTTATTTCATATTTATGGCTATCTTAAAGTCTAATTGTTGAAATTTAAAATGTTTCTCTACTAATATCCTTGTGGGAGATGAAGAAATAACTGACCTGACTGTCCTCCTTTCTTTATAACAGGCTTTTTATTCAATGAGGATTAGATTCTATTTCTTTCTCCTCTGGGATATTTCACTGGTCTATGGCTGGCCTTTCCTAGGAATTAATTGAAAAGGAAATGGCAGATAGGATTAAGCTGCTGGACCCAGTAGAACATTAGAGGCCAGGCTTGGAGGTACCTGTGGCCAGCTGAGACAAGCTGCCTGTGAATTATGCTGCTCTGTGGTTATTAAGACTTCATGTTACAACCAGTGAATTGAAAAAACGTAAATTATCCAGTCTCTCAATCTTACCCTCAATAATTTACTTAAAAAAAAAAAAACAACCCTGTTCTGGAGATTTCAGGCAAAAATTTAAAATTACTTCTCTTTTTTCATAACTCAAAATGTTTTTATGATTTTATGTCCATAGCTGCAGGACCTGTTGTAGATATTCCTTAGCCTCCATTCAGCCAAATCATGAGAGTTCCCACAGTGTCAAAATATATGAATAGCCAGTGCTTGAGCCAGGCGCAAACCAATTAGGATTTTAAATAGATCACGTATGAGCTGAAACTTGCTACATAATTTAAATGCCATCTAGTGGCCAAATGTCATAGTTAGTCCTCAATCAAAACAGTTTTGGTGCCTTCTAGTATTTTTCTTAGACTGATTTACCAGATAGTTCTGAATTAGGGATATTATAGCTGCTTCTGCTCTTTGAGTGAAATGGAATTGGAATATTTCCTGACCATAAAAAACGTTTAACAGCTTGAAATGTGCCTAAGTCCTAGCTCTTATTCCAGATGCATCTGCTTGTATGGCTGCAAAACAAAGAATTGTTGCTTGGTTTGGCTACTAGGTCATTAAATAGCACCAGTAGTTATAATTTATTACTTTGTAACTGATAAGTAAAAAGAAGTATTACATGTATTGTGAGGTAACTAGTGTAGGAACAAAATTCTAAATAATGATGGCCAAAGGGTTTAAAGGATCAACAATTTTCAGTCTCAGAAAATTGAAGAGCTATGAGAGAGACATATCATTTGCCCATAAATGAGTGCCATGTGCAAGCAAATTAGTGTGATATAATGATGGTGGTGGTAGTAGCAGCAGCTAACATATTGAATGCTTAAGTGCCAGACGCTATTCTGAATGCTCTGCTTGCATAAACTCACAACCTAATTAAATAGGTACTATTGTTATACCCATTTTATAGACGAAACTGAGGCACAGAATGCCCACTAGTGAAAGGCTGAGTAGGGATCAGAATATTTGGAGTGTCCTTTGGTCTCTTAGCTGCTTTGGATTTTGGTTAGTACTACTTTGGTTGAAGGATTTTTGGAGAATCATGAAAGTCCCTTTAATAGAACCAGGGCACAGTCAGCCTTGATCATCCTGGGCTGGGGCTCCACGTAGGGTTGGAGATGTTGGCTCAGGGATGAGGTGGAGCAAACAGGGTTCACTCTGGTCCCTGAACTACCTGCTGGTTCCTTGATCTACCTTGGTTAGACCTACCTGCTCTTTTGGCTCTGTGGGGGTAAACTGCCCCTGGAGAACTGAAGTAAATTTGACTTTTGTATGATTGTGGTCTGAGGTTATTTATAACCTCCTCTTCAGCTTTTTACTCCAGATAGTAGAGAGTTGATTGAGTGTAACCAAACTAGCTGTCTGTGTTTATGCAATAAATAGGACATCATTAAGCATTCTTCTTCTTGTTGGTCACAACTCTGGTTCTATTCTTTCACTTCTGGCATGTGACCAGTTAAAACCTTAATGATAATAAATAAGTTAATACCTCACACAGTGCTTTGTTGATTTCAGTGAGCTTCACAAAGTATTTTTGAGGTCGATAACAATGGTTCCATTATCCTCAGTATACAGATAAGGAAACTGGGACTCAGAGAGATTAAGTGGCTTGCCAAAATACACATGACTGCTGGCATAAAATTAAGACTAGAACACCTAGGCATTTCATTGCATTTATTAACACACACACACATTTTTCCAGGCACGCAGATGAATATGTGTGCATGAATAAATGACGATGCCAACTGCATGTTAAGTAAGGTAGCCTCATATAAAAGTGAAACCATGCTAACTGCAATTTTATCTGCTATCTCCTACTTCCTCAGTTACTGTTAGAGATCTTTGAAAGGAAGTCAGACAATTAAATCAGCGCTATAGGTTAGATAATTTAGATGTTTTATACTCTCTCTCATAGGCAGAATCTAGGTAATCTTTCAAGGCTTACTCTAGTCCTCTAATTTTATTTTTTAATGAAAAAAAGTAGGATTATAATTCTTTAAAAAATGTTTTACTTGTATAAAATAAGCAGTTTTACAAACTTATCATGCCTAACACGATTTATCCAGAAGGAGGCAGCATTTTACTATTAAATTGATGCTTCTGCAAAGATTCTAACAAGTTGTTTTTTCTCCTTTTCTTTAAAGTTGTAGACTACCTAATCACACATATCCAAAAATCTTTCAGGGCAAAGATTCTTGGATATCACCAGAGCTTTGCATATTGAACAGTTATAAAATCCAAATCCTGCTCAGATTAAACACATCTAAAATTACAAGTAGCAAATCCATTGATAGGAACTGTTTTTCAGTAAAGATAATAATCAAAATATAGAGTTGAACAGAAGTTGGAGTATAAGAAAGGGAAAATGAATGGTTCGATTATTGTAGAAACTTGTTGAAAATAGGTATTTGATCAATAAAATATAAACTTTAGATTAAAAAACGCTTTAATTCATTCAGAAATAAGGATAATGAATTAGTTTTAATCATCTACCTAGTTTCATAAATGTAACTTGCTTTTTTTCTTTCCTTGTTTTCATAGAATCACAGGATCTTTAGAAGGGACCCTGAAATTTCACGTGACATATTTCAGTGATTGCTGGTTAGAACTCATTTCACCCATCTGGGGAAGCACCTCTATCTGTTTTCAAAGAATTAGGAAGAAAGGGATTCCAATATGATAGGGGAAGTGCAATTGTGAGAATGACAGGATGGCAAGGGGGACTTATTCTATTGCCCTGTGTTTGACAAAAAGGGTCCAGGGCTCAAAACACTAACTGGGGTCTGCCACTTTCTCCAAAGTTTTCCTAAGGGTCTGAAGAACTGGGCATCAGTCCACACCTACTCCCCCAGCCCCTTAATACTCAGTCCTTGGTCTATAAAAGATGAGGGGAGTAGGTGATTCCTGCCCTTCGTATTGGGGAGGGATTTCTCCTGACTCCCATTGCCAAATGAAGAAAGAGGCTCCAAGACAATGGCTTTTAGGGTCTACCCCTGGTGACCTCTGCTTGGATAGCAGAGTTGCTGGGCTATCCATTCCTACCAGAGCAGAAAAGATGGAAGCCAGGGAGAGCTGGCTGGCCATGTGGAAGAGATGACAGTGGAACAGTGATCTTGCCCACCCTTATGTGGCATGGCCAGGGTGTGAGAAATTCCTTGGAACAAGGGAACATACAGAAGGCAAATATTCTTGAGCCACCCTGCTGTACAACTCCCCCCCCTCCCACGACTATGCACCACGACTTGGGTTATATTACTGAGATAACTGAGGGCGTGGGTGGGAGAGGTCCAGCTAGAGCTGAACCTTCCAATGGGAAGATCCCTCTGGATAATTTTCACCTGTGCTCCCAGAGAGGTGGACTTTGGATACTGACATGCACACTCAGGGCTCACTGGAGAAGCAGAGCAGCCAACAGAGAGATGGCTACGGCTGCCCCTTTCCTTCCCCTTCTTCCTGATTCCAACACTTGAGAGACAGAAGCCCGGCCTGGGACAGATAGGAGAGGGTGTTTTGCAGCCAGGATTCCCTCCAACTCCATCTCATGCCAAGCAGTCAAGATTCCAATTCATACCTTCTCTGGAGTCGTGCACTACGAGGAGACAGAATTTACATAGAGTTTGAAATTGAAGTTTTATACATTTTTGAATAATCAAAAGTGAATAGAAAGTGATGCAATCTGGCCAGGATGTCATAGAGTGATAGGAAAGGGAAATGTGGAGTATAGATGAAGGCAGATACAGTTCTGATCACCAGTTCCAGTGGGTCTAGTTTCCCTAGAAACAGACTGGGAAAACTTCAAGACTTCTAAGAGAATCACCATATCCAATATGGAACCACCCAAGCAGCAACGGCTGAAGGTAGCCGTGAAGGTAGAAATGGCTGAAGGTAGCATTTAAACATAGACAGGGTTAAATACAGAGTCCCAAGAATCCCTTGGCCTCTATGTGATGTGGAAGGATCCAGAAGTTCCTACTTGACCTGAGGAAGGGACAAAGCAGAAGCCTGCTTGGGCTGTGGTAGCAATGGGTGGGACCCCAGTGCAGGCTTCTCTTAGGCGCTGCTGGAAGATGAGGTGGAGACAGACTCAGAGGATTTACAGAGCCAGCCTGGGATAAGGTGGAGCCAGTTAAGAGGAAAAGACTCTCGAGAGCCCCAGCTTTGCCAAAAGATCTGACGACAAATGTCTCCAGCAGGGTATGAGCAGGTGGTGCAGGGGACACCTCTGAGGACTCCAGTCCTGGAGTCAACCACCCCCTTCAGCTGCCCCCAAGGATATGCAATCTCTGCCCTACCTGTAAGTCCCCATCTTGGGAGGAGGGAGGAACAAGAGAGGAGAGAAAAGTCTTAGAGGGAGTTTGAACTTCAACTGACTGCATATTTATCTGGGACTGTTTAAACCAAAGTAACTGATTGATTCTTAACTGGTAAGTTTGTATTTCCCTTTATCCCATCCCATCCCACCACCTCAAAAAGTGGAAGTGGGGATATATTAGACTTTGGGGCTGCCATAACAGAACACCACAGACTGGGTGGCTTAAACAACCCAAGTTTATTTTCTCACTGTTCTGAAGGCTGGAAGTCCAAGATCAAGGTGCCAGCAGATTTGGTTCCTGGTGAGAATCCTCTTCCTGGATTGCAGATGGCTACCTTCTCACTATGTCCTCACATGGCAGAGAAAGTGGGCTCTCGTGTCTCTCCCTCTTCTTAACAAGGGCACTAGTCCCATCATGAGAGCCCACTCTCATGATTTCATCTGAACCCAACCATCTCCCAAAGGCTCCATCTCCAAACACCATCACATTGGGAGTTAGGGCTTCAACATCTGAATTTGGAGGAGGGACACAATTCAGCTCATAGCAGTGGGCTTGTGAGGAAGTTTATATCATTTATAGAAAAAGCATGACACCACCATCTTTTGGTGTGCCTAAATTATATTGTGTCATTAAAAAACAAATACCTTGTAAACCTCCTGAGGGCAGAGACTTGATTTAGCTCACTGCTGTGAGCTAAATCAATAGCTTACCACCATGACTGCCAGTGAGTAGCAGTCAATAAATATTCATTAAAGAAGTAAATAACAGTTTTCTTTTCATTTAACTGTTGAATAAATTCAATAAAGCTAGAGATTTCTGATTAAAAATGAAAAAAGAAATTCTACCACAAGTGCTTTTAGTTCCCCACCTTCCTACTGTGGGAAAGGTGTTTGTGTGGGGTGGGTAGAGAAAAAGAGGGAGGGGTGGTGGGAAGAAGAGAGGAGGAAGTACAAAGAGGCTGGGAAGGAGAAAAAGAAAATTAGAGGGACACCAGGAGGAAGAGAGGGAGTGACCTGAGGAAGGGGGAGAGAGATAGTAGGAAGGAAGGAGAGACCTGGGGTGGGGGGGACAGGGACTCAGAGATGATCGGAGTAGTGGAATTTGCCAGAAGGATTGGAATTTGGGGGGAAAGAGGAATTAGAGAGGATTTTCAGGGAGTCTTGCTCTATAATGTGTGGTGTGACACCCTCCTGATATCCTCAAGACCTTTTGTCAAGAAACATTCCTCTTCCCCTCTTTTCCAGTTGCTTTCCTGTTTCCATCATGATACTTGGGTGTGTTGGAGGATTCAGTGTTACACACTCTTCACAAAGTGGTGATCCAGGCTAAAGTTTAACAGTCAGATGGAGTCTGTCTTATGTCTAATTCCTTGTGTTGACATTCATGACATCCTTTCCTGTTTTGTCCTATTGGAGAGCAGTCTGTCCCTGACCTGTTTAACAGCCATTTTAAACTGAAGGCTTATTGGAAATCAGCCTCCCAATTTTTCTTTCCTCACTGGAATACCTCAATTTCTTTTCTTTCTCTTCTTTTTATGCTGCACTGTGCGGCATGAGGGATCTTAGTTCTCCGACCAGGGATGAAACCTGTGCCCCCTACATTGGGAGAGTGGAGTCTTAACCACTGGACTGCCAGGGAAGTCCCTCAGTTTCTGTATTCTTTCCTCCTAGGTTGCTGTAGGCTTTCCTTCTGAGTCCTTTAATCATCTTTAGCCTTCTTTGGATTTGTCGTGGACTTCTTCAGCTAATTAGCCTGGAGGAGGATTAGCAAACACCACAAACAGTGCTTGGCTTGTGTATTTCTGAGCCATGCCCTATCTCTTTCAATGACTTTATATTTCTTCAGACTTATTTGCTTAATTAAATAAAAGGCCAATTTTTAGTTACAATGGTCCCAGTGATTTCAACTATCAGCTGACTTATTCTAACTCCTTCATACTTAGATCTCACTGTCTTTTGCAACAATATTGGCTGGAGTGTCGAGACTGGTGTTATATGAGTTTTTTTTCCGGTAGTCTATTTTCAATGTAAAACTCTTAGTGAATATTTAGAAGTATGATTTATTAAAACGTTTAGAGTACATGTTTACTTAAAACTAGAGAACTTTAAGTCTATCATAAATGTCTGTTTTGCTTGATTACTTGCCTAATGAGGCCTATTACTTTAAAAATGCTGAACATTCCATTCAACCATGTGGGACAAACTGGGAATTCTGAAGGATTAAATTTCAGTCCAAGAAAATGGGAAAATTCCATATAATTAAGAGGAGACGGGAAGAAGGAAATGGTAAGTTTGTAATTTTCTGGGTAAAAAAATTAAAGAAGTTTTTTCTGTATAGAAAAGTAGGGGAAGGGGTTATAGAATTTTAAAATATATTGACTTTGTATCTCAGGGTAAATTTTGTGGTCCACTTTAAGGTTTGAAAATAATGTTTGCAATAGCCAATTGGATTAGTTATACTGAGAGCATCTTTCACAGTAAAAGACTATGTGGAGATAGTCCTGTGACGTTCGAGAATATTAACAAATACTTCAGTACACGTGATCCCAGGCATGAAGTAATAGATGTGGTTTTAAAGGCTTTCTGGAGGCTCTGTTGAAATTTTTTGGATAAGGTCAAAGGTATTTTGAAATGTCAAGTACTTTATTTTGTTTTTGACCAAAAGAATAGAAAACTAAAGCTGTGCTTAAGTGAGTGTTATAGGTGCAAAGCAAAGTAAAAATTTGAGCTGATTTTCTAGGTAAGAAATAAGAAAGTCTGAAATATTCATTTAAAGGCAAAAGTGAGTTCAAGTTGAATCCTTCATTGAATTGACTTTGTTCTATGGAGAATTAGCCTCAAAACTGGGAAGTGATAAGATTAGAAATGATTTTGTTTGTTTTCTGTTTGCATCATTTTGGAGGCAGATTATTTGAGCCTTAGTTGAAGGGTACCCAGCCATTAGGGCATATTTTCTCAAAGTACCCACTTTGGTTATTTTAATTTCTTTGACTCTTCCCTTATTTGTTTCCATCAATTCTTTTGTTCAAAATGGAAAGAGAATGGTCAGGGATGTGCATTAGTTGTCAAGTTTTCCTATTTATTTTCTCAGAGTCAGTGAACTCATTAATCATAATGCAGTCCTTGGTGAGAGAGGACCAGAGATGCATTGTGAAAGAAAATAAAAAGATGAGGGCACAGAGGGAAGATGGGGCAGATTCAGTTTCCAGTGCCCCGTGGTTATATTAGACTCAGAAAGTAAAATTAACATGCCTGTGTCCAGATCACACATATCTAGTGGCATCCACTTACCAACACCCAACCCCCCAAAAATCATTAAATCACCTAAAGGATACATTACGTCTTGAAAAGTGTGACACAGGTGCAGTTCACCTACTCTGAGTCCCCCTGTCTCTTCTGGCATTGATTGTGTGTTTTCCATCACTGTAGGCAGACCAGAGGTGACATCACATTTGAGGTGCAATGAACACAATTAGCAATTAGGTGGGATGTAGGCAGTTCTGGAGAGCTGGACCTGATGCCAGGGGAGGGCAATCTTGCAAGCTCAGAAGAAAGGACTATCAAACAGTGCACATATTTTGGGGACCTTGACCTAATAAAGCACACCACAGCACACCCACCACTACAATATTTTACATTTGCATAACAATTTTGGTCTAAACATCTTGGACATTTTTCAAGAAAAAGCATTGTTATTATAGTTCTGTTTTTATGTAAGTGGGAATAGTGGATGGCAGGAATTAAAGTAACTTTTTTTTTTTTTTTTTTTTTTTTCTGTACGCGGGCCTCTCACTGTTGTGGCCTCTCCCGTTGCGGAGCACAGGCTCCGGACGCGCAGGCTCAGCGGCCATGGCTCACGGGCCCAGCCGCTCCGCGGCATGTGAGATCTTCCCGGACCGGGGCATGAACCTGTGTCCCCTGCATCGGCAGGCGGACTCCCAACCACTGCGCCCCCAGGGAAGCCCTAAAGTAACTTTTAAAGGCAGTGTTCAGTGCTAGGTGAGGCCAGGAGTGGGTAAGAAGTATACAAATTAAGGAGAAATGTATATAACAACATTAGCCAAAATAAATCTGGAAATGTAATTCTAACAAGTCTTCACCTTATTTCATTTTTTGCCTCTTTCCTTCCCAACAGCTCAACATTCTTATATTTAATTAAACCTGATCTTAAGAATGTTCTAGAATCCAGTTTGTGAATTTCAGCCAGTATATTACGTCCTTTAGAGATACATTATATTTTAAGTCTTTTCTTTCTTTCTGAAAGATAAGCTTTGTCCTCAGTAAAAGGAATTTCAAAGTCAACAGAGGGTGATGAAGAACTTTTTTTTTTGAAGTAGAGAGTCCTTGCTAGTACAGTTCTGCTTGCCTCATCTGTATGTATTGATGATTTTTGTCTATAAATATTTCTTCACGTAAGTTAGGTACAAAAAGTCAGAGAGTCCCAGTTGATTAAGTGGAAACTCATCAAGTAACTTTGAGATGGTCATACTATTAATAGAATTTTTTGGCCATTCCCTGACATAAGCCAAGAAGTCTTCACTGGTGTGTTTTCTGGCAATATTGCAACAGCATATGTTACCAAGTTAGTAACAGTTCTTCCCCAATACATCTATCCCAAGAGCATTGGGAGAGACTTTTTTTTTGAGAGACTTTTAATTAAAGAAAAAAAAAATAGCAAATTTGTAAAATAGAATATACTAAAAATCTGGACTATTTAAGCACAATGTTTTAAAAGAATGACTCTATTATACCTGTGAAACATCACCCATATTCTGCCTGGTAAAATAAAAAAGGAAATACTTGGTTGAAGACAAGAGCAGAGTTCATGTCTTCATGATCACATATCTCAAAATCAAAATATAAATTCATTAAGTTCATTCCAAAGATTTGTCAGTTTGCATATGATTTATTCTTGTTAACAAGGGCCAATATATTGAACTAAAGCTTTATATCAAACTTCTGTCCTATAGGACTTAAAGTAAACCAGTCTGGATGACACATGGGTATGATGCAGAAAATCACTAATGAAAATAAGGCAGGATTCCAAGTATATCAGATGTCTATGTTTGTGTATGCGATATATTAAATAATGGATTTGTGATTGCATAAATCTAAGGTCTTGTCTTGGTTTTAAGATTTTGATATTTCAATGACCCATCCAGACCCTTTCATCATCATTCCTTGACTATCCCTAAGCCTCTACTTCTCCACTTCTGCCAACCCTTGGTATGGTCATACCCTAGACCTCATCATCACATGGAAGTACTTTACCACTGAATTTTTTTTTCCCTTTGACCACAACTTTTTCTTCAACCTCCCCCATTTTTCAACCCTTCTGAAATGGTTGTTCTTTCAATCTCACCCTTGGCACTCCTCCATGTAGCCTGCAACAGGCCCATTCTAGCCTCTTGTCTCTCTCTGTTCACTTGGGTCCTGGAATCTCATCTAGACCAGACTTGGTTCTTGAGAATGTGTATTTAGGAAGGAGAACAGCCTTGATCTCATTGTGATGTCCTTCCCCTTAACACCTCCCTCCCTCTCTTTCCCGTCTGTTGGCCCACCATACCCTTTGCTCCCAGCTTCATGTTTGGTAAAGAGAGAGTCTGGGGAAAGCACATCAGATACGTAACTACCTCTGCTCAGAAGTGACCCACATCAGTCACTTCTGCTTACATTCTATTGTCCAGTAGAGCTGCAAGGGAAGCAGGAAAATGTAGATGTACACAGAGATATCCACGGGCATTAATAGTTTCTCTGACATCTACCTTGTAAGATTGTTTTGAGAATTATATACAATAACATTAGTGAAGTATTTAGGTCAGTGCTTGGTAGATAGTTTTCTCAATAATTATCTGGTATTTTTTACTTTGATGAAAGTTGTTTTTCTCACTGTAAGTGGATGAATTAGCATCCCACTTTATATATTTCTGTGAGTTTCGTTAATGCGAGCCAAAGTCAGAGAGGTTGCTTCATACTCAGAGTGTTGATAAAACCATATTTCTGGTTCTGCATATACAAAGACTACCGAGAAACCACATAGAAACACCACCTTGTGAAGTCACATCTTGGGGACAGTCGTCTCTGAGGTGAAACTGCTCAGTCACATTTTTCCTTCTGATCTTAGCTGGGCTTTCAATATTAAGAGCCATGGGGCAGAGTATATATGTATCTATCTATCTGGATGTTTGGGGCTGTCCTTAGTTATCTCTAGCAGGCTCCCTGTCCTATTCCCCACAGCAGTTCCTGTGGTTTTTGTAGGATACTTGCTATGGAGTTTCCTCCTGGCATAGCCTGGTGTGGGGTTTCCTGGAGACCCTGCTGCTCATTCCATAACCACCAATACTCCAGCTGTTTTACCTGCTAATACTGACCCTGAATATGTCACCCTTTCTAATAATTTCATGCCTTTATATCTTCTAATGCTTCTGCCACTTGCTTCCCAGATCAGGTCACCCCCTGACCTGATCTGGGAAGCAAGGAGGGGCATGGCACATCTGCCCCAACATCAATTTTACTCAATGGTGAGAAATAAAAACTATTATTTTTTATTTTGGAACAAACATAAATACATTAGGGAATAGAATGTAAATCCTCTTGAATTTTAACTCTAGAACTACAAGAAAATTTCTTCTATAAAAGGGGTGGAACTCTGGCTCTGTTTCTAGTTTGATTTCCTTTGCTGTGTGGATACACTGGGGGGAGAGGTAAGGAGCACATCTTTTCTCAATTGCCCCCCTGGTTAACTTGGACTTGTTCTTGCTTAGTCTCATATAGAACCTGTTCCAGCATGGTATCTTCTGATTGATAGGCCATTCCTGATGTTCTCTGGCTAGCAGAGATGCCTCTTTTTCATTCTCAGAGTCGTGCAGGGTTCTCTTATGGACTTTGTTTATAATTTTATTATTTAGTTATTTAACAAACACATGCAGCACTTACTAAGGGCAAGGCAATCTTCTAAGTGATGAATATATGTTAACTCTCACAACCACCATATGAAAGAGGAACTGCTTTGTGTGTGTGTGTGTGTATGTGTGTGTATGTAGGTACAGTTGACCCTTGAACAACACAGGGGTTAGGGGCGCTGATCTTCCACATAGTTGAAAATCCACGTGTAATTTATAGTCTGCCATCCATATCCCCAGTTTCTCTGGATCTGAGGAGTCATCAGCCAATCACAGATTGGGCAGTACTGTAGTATTTACTATTGAAAAAAATCCCCATTTAAGTGTATTTAAGTGGAGATCTGTGCAGTTCAAACCTGTGCTGTTCAAAGGTATCTGTAGATATGTGTGTGTGTGTGTGCACATGCGTGCGGGCATGTATGAAACACCGAGGCACAGAAGTCAAATAACTTTCTCAAAGTCATACAGCCACTTATAGGCTACAAGCCAGAGCCAGAATTCAAACTCAGATATCTGACTTCTAAATTACTATGTTTGCTGCCTCTTGCATTAATTGTTGGGTAACTTCTCTTCTTCTCTAGACTATTAGGGCCTTGAGGACAGAGTTTTATTGATCCCTGTGTCCCTCCAGCCTAGAATGAGGCCAGGCACACAATAATGGTGTAGCAAATGTTGGTTAACCCTCTTTACAGAGAGGGTGGAAGTCGCTAGGACTGCATGCCTGGGCTGAGTTTTACCCACTTAATCACCCTGTCACTTTCTCTATGTAAATAGCCCATGACCTCTAATTGCTAGAGGAATCTTAAACTCATTTCATCCCGGGACTTCCCTGGTGGCACAGTGGTTAAGAATCCGCCTGCCAATGCAGGGGACACGGGTTCGAGCCCTGGTCCGGGAAGATTCCACATGCCGCGAAGCAACTAAGCCCGTGCGCCACAACTACTCAGCCTGCGCTCTAGAGCCCGAGAGCCACAACTACTGAAGCCTGCATGCCTAGAGCCCGTGCTCCGCAACAAGAGAAGCCACCGCAGTGAGAAGCCCGAGCACTGCAAGGAAGAGTAGCCCCCGCTCGCTGCAACTAGAGAAAGCCCGCAAGCAGCAACGTGGAAGACCCAATGAAGCCAAAAATTTAAAAAATTAAAAAGAACCCCCAAACTCATTTCATCCTGTGCTTAGTGGAACAAGATGTGAAATTTTTGTATAAAATAACTTTTGACATTTTTCTGGAATATTTCAATAATATCTTTGACTGGGAATTGTAGGATCCCAATTTCCCTCTCCACCCTGTTGTTTATGATTCTAGGAAGTTTGGTTTGGTTGTGCCTGTTCAAGGTTTGTGGAAGTTCGGGAATCTGCATGCCAAGCTCTGAGATTTCAGTCTGTATAACCTGCCCTAGAGCCATGTCACGGGCGGACTCCACCAAAAAAAAACACCACCACCCCCCAAAACACCACCACCACCACCACCACCACCAAAACAATGACAGTTTTAAAGGATTTGGAAGTAGAAGAAAATGTCACTACCTGCAGCTTCCCTTGAAATCCTTCCTAAGCCACATCTCGAGAGGGTGTTTTGGAACCACAACTTTATATTTCCTGTAAGCTAAAGCATTTTGAAAACATACTTGTTGCAAGTGATGACTGGTTAGAAAGAAATTCACCAACTGTGAGCTCCACAGAGAAGTAATCATCAGAGCTGAAGAAATCAAAACCATATTTTTCTTAGAAAATATGCTTTTCATGAGTATCAAGCTGGGGATCTTCCTAATTTTGTTTATAATCAAAGGGAGGGCTTTGCATTGAAGCACATTTTGACTCTCCTGTGGTCCTGGTTTTCTCTGGCTGGCCTCACCTTCTCTCTCTCTCTTTCTCACACACACACTTTTTTGTTTATTTGTTTCTATTTGGAATATTTTGAGAAAATGTGGTCTCCCTGCCATCAGCCCCCATGTCAACATTTATTGATTCACTAATATGGTAAACCACTGTATAACTTTTACCATTACCTAATGTGTATCTGATTTTCTTTTTCAAAAACTGGAAGTAGTTATACATGTCTTTCTATGAGCATATAGTTAAAATTATGTCAAAATTATTCTCTCTCCCCGTTTCCCTCCTACTCTTGCCCCTCTTCTCCCATCTCCAACTCTAGAAACAAGTCATGGATGTTTTTACAGTCAAAGAGTACCTTGAGGGAGGAAATACTTCTATTTCCCCTTGAGGGCAATCTAGAAAATTCTGCTAACACTCTAAGAGGTGTGAATCACTACAGCAAGGCCAAGGGGATCATATAGTTGAATTCAGATACTGAAGCAGTTACTTTGGATAGAAATAGCTTTGCCACTAATTGCTTATGACATATTAAGGGCTATGGGCTGCAAAGATTATAAATAACAAGAATTTAGGGTAGTACATTTTAAGTTATTTGTTGAGTATTACCTGTGGTAGGTAGACAGGGTATGAAAAATACAACTGATAGTCAAAAATCAATGCTTCACATATTCACAATAAGAATGTATATGTATGTATATATAAATAAATACATACATATATTTATTTATGGCCTTGCTTATCCCCCAAAGGATTTAAGATTATTTACCAAAATATACATGATATAAAGAGATAAATAAAATAGAAAGCAAGTGGATGAGGGGACCTAAGGCCCTAAGAGGGTAGGAAAGATGCAGATGAAGCTAGGAGTGATATTAGTACCTGCAGTGTGTGCTGTAAGGATGGGTCTCTGCTCACGTTGGGCTACATGGGCTCTTTGCTACGTGTCTCTTTGCTACATGTTGGGTTATATTTGCTCAGCAGCTAATATAAAAAGAGACATAGGCCCAAAACTGACTTAGCAGGAGAAAAGCCATTTCTGATACTAAGAAAAACAGAAGAACTTCTCATAAAGGGTATAGTAAAATAACAAACAAAGTCTTCAGCAATATCCCCTGAGTAAGGACAGTGATGAGTTTTATTTGGTTGTTCCACGATCCAGAGTGCCCTGAGGCTGGCTGACACTTACTTCTCCAGAAATAGTTGTTTTTCATTTGTGAGCTGCGTATAGTTTACTATGGCTCAGGAATCTTTGAGGAAGGGAAGATGGCAAAATGTTATTGTTTTCCTAGATTAACATAGGCAACAATACTTTGGCAGCTGACGTATAGCCAATGTAGAATCAAAAAAAATTACATATATATTTTTAATCCCAGAGGTAAATACAATTTTTCTTAATTTCACTGAGTAGTTATAATTATTATTGCTTACTGTCATTCGATGCTATTTATTTGAATATTCCTCCTATACCTTCTAGCATGTGTATAGAGGAAAGAGGGCAGAGGTTAAGAGATTTAAATAAAATTTCTTACATGTTTCCTGTGTTTGCATTAGACTCAAATTTTTTTATGAAAGTGATACATGTTCATTGTAGAAGATTTAGAAAATACAAGACAGACAAATGGTCTAAAATCTCACCATCTAGAAATACCTCTGAGGTGTTATATAGTGTATGTCTTTATGTATGTGGTGTATGCATTGGCTTAGTTTCCTAATTTTATGAGGGTTACCTAACCACAGCCATAGAAACTAAACACCATAGTTTCTCTACTTATGACTAAGCAAGGCTATTGATTTTCTATTTACTTTGAACACACAAGTAATGTGGAATGGGAAGAAAAACACAAAAACAGAGCTTTGAGTATAAGGCCAAAACCTGAGATAAAGCCTGACATTCACACCTGGCACCTACTCCTTTCTTAAAAAAAAATAAATCCTTTTAGGTCTCAGCTTCCACAAAGCAAAAATGTTACCAAAGTGCTGGTGCTTCAGAAAGTGGGATGCATACTCTCACCACTTCTATTCAACATAATGTTGGAAGTCCTAGCCACAGCAATCAGACAAGAAGTAAAAGGTGTCTAAATTGGAGGGGGAGAGGTAAAATTGTCACTACAGTAAGTCCTCTACATACGAACGTGTTCTGTTCCAAGAGTGCATTCGTAAGTCCAATTTGTTTGTAAGTCCAACAAAGTTAGCCTAGGTACCCAGATAACACAATCGGCTATATGGTACTATATAATGTAATAGGTTTATAATACTTTTCACACAAATAATACATAAAAAACAAACACACAAAAAAAAGAAAACATTTTTAATCTTACAGTGCAGTAGCTTCAAAAGTACAGTAGTACAGTACAACAGCTGGCATACAGGGGCTGGCAATGAGTGAATAGGCAAGAAGAGTTACTGACTGGAGGAGGAAGAGAGGGTGGGACATGGCAGAGCTGAAGGATCGTCAGCAACAGGAGACGGAGGGCAAGTTACAATTTCATTCACACCTGATGTTGTTGGCACAGGTTCTGGTTCCTTGCTGGATTCAATTTTATCTACTGTCTTGAAAAAAAGATCCAGTGATGCCTGGGTAGTAGCTCTTTTTATCTCATCATAGATGACACAGTAGCACTGGATTGCATTCTGAATGGCTGCTGCAACCTTTTTGTACCATTCTATGTTCAGGTCCTGTGCCTCAAAAACTAACAGTCCTCCTCAAATAAAGAAAATCCCCTTGCCATTTCCTGCATCATGAATCTCTTCAGTTCTTCAGTTACTTCTTCTTTCTTTTGTTTCTCTTTGTCCTTTCTCCTGGGCCTCCAATTCCATCAGGCCTTCATTAATAAGCTCCTCATGTTGCACAGCAAGGAGTTCAGTGAAGTTGTCCTCTTGCAGATCTAGCTCCAGCTTCTCGATGAGGGTCAGTAAGTTGTTGAAGACCTCTTTGGACTCCTCATCCATCTTCTCAAATCCACAAAAATTGTGAACAAACTGCGGGCAAAGGTTCTTCCAAACCCCATTCATGGTGATGGCTGTAACCTTACTCCAAGCAAAGTCAATGTTTTTTATGGCCCTGTAGATGTTATAGTCCATCCAAAATTGTCACAGGTTTATTCCTGATTCGTCATTCACCTTTACTGATGAAAAGTGTGACGTAAATAATATTTCCTGAAAGTTGCTATAACTCCCTGGTCCATAAGTTGGATGAACGATGCACAGTCACATCTTTGAAAGTTTGCAACTTGAAGGTTCATATGTAGGGGACTTACTGTGTATATGCAGATGACACGTACTATATATAGAAAACCCTAAGGACTCCACACAAAAACTACTAAAACTATAAATGAATTCAGCAAAGTAGCAGGATACAAGATTAACATTCAGAAATCGGTTGCATTTCTTTACGCTAACAATGAAATATCAGAAAGGGAATGTAAAAAACCAGTACCTTTTAAAATTGCACCAAAAAAAAAAAAACAAACCTAGGAATAAACCTGACCAAGGAGATGAAAGATCTATATGCTGAGAACTATAAAACATTAATAAAGGAAATTAAAGAGTACTCAAAGAAATGGAAAGCTATCCCACAGTCTTGGATTGGAAGAATTAATATTGTTAAAATGGCAATACCACCCAAAGCAATCTACAGACTTTTAAAAGATATTTATTTATTTATTTATTTTGGCTGCGCCAGGTCTCAGTTATTGCATGTGGGATCCTTGTTGCAGCATGTTTAGTTGTGACACACAGGATCTGTAGTTGTGGTACGCGAAGTCTTAGTTGCAGCATGCGTGCGGGATCTAGCTCCTTGACCAGGGATCGAACCCAGGCCCCCTGCATTGGGAGCATGGAGTCCTACCCACTGGACATGAAGGAAGTCCCCAATCTACAGATTTAATGTGAACCCTATCAAATTACCCATGACATTTTTCACAGAACTAGAAAAAATAATCCAAAAATTTATATGGAACCATAAAAGACCCAGAACTGCCAAAGCAATCTTGGGGAAAAAGAACAAAGCAGAAGGCATAACCCTTCCAGACCTCAGACAATACTGCAAAGCTACAGTAATCAAAACAGTGTGGTATTGGTACAAGAACAGACATACGGATCAATGGAACAGAATAGACAGCCCAGAAATAAACCCATACACTGATGGTCAATTAATCTTTGACAAAGGAGGCAAGGATATAAAATGGGAAAAAGACCATCTCCCCAGCAAGTTGTGTTGGGAAAGTTGGACAGCTGCCTGTAAATCAGTGAAGTTAGAACACACCCACTCACCATACACAAAAATAAACTCCAAATGGAGTTTTGAGTTTTAGAGTTAAACATAAGACATGACTCCATAAACCTCATAGAAGAGATCATAGGCAAAACATTCTTGGACATAAACAGTACCAATGTTTTCTTAGGTCAGTCTCCCAAGGCAATATAAATAAAAACAAAAATAAACAAATGAGACCTAATCAAACTTACAAGCTTTTGCACAGCAAAGGAAACCATAAACAAAACGAAAAGACAGACTACAGAATGGAAGAAAATATTTGCAAATGATGCGACTGACAAGGGCTTATGTACGTATGTATATTTCCAAAATATACATACAGGTCATACAACTCAACAACAAAAAAACAAACAACCCAATAGAAAAATGGGCAGAAGACCTAAATAGACATTTCTCCAAAGAAAAAATACAGATGGCCAATAGGCACATGAAAAGATGCTCAACATTGCTAATTATTAGAGAAATGTAAATCAAAACTATAATAAGGTACCACCTCACACCAGTCAGAATGGCCACCATTAAAAAGTCTACAAATAACAGATGCTAGAGAGAGTGTGGAGAAAAGGGAACCCTCCTACACTGTTGGTGGGAATGTAGGTTGGTGCAGCCACTATGGAAAACAGTATGGAGGTTCCTCAGAAAACTAAAAATAGAATTACCATATGATCCAGCAGTTCCACTCCTGGGCATATATCTGGACAAAACTATAATTCGAAAAGATACATGCACTCCTATGTTCATGGCAGCACTATTCACAAGATCCAAGACATGAAAATAACCTAAATGTCCATCAACAGATGAATGGATAAAGAAGATGTGGTACATATATACAATGGAATATTACTCAGACATAAAAAGAAGGAAATAATGCTATTTGCAGCAACATGGATGCAACTAGACATTATCACAGTAAGTGAAATAAGTCAGAAAGAGAACAAAATTCCATATGATATCTCATATGTGGAATCTAAAATATGGCACAAATGATCCTGCCTACAAAACAGAAACAGACTCACAGACATAGAGAGCAGACTTGTGGTTGCCAAGGAGGAGGGGGTTGGGGAAGGCATGGACTGGGAGTTTGGGGTTAGTAGATGCAAACTATTACATTTAGAATGGATAGACAACAAGGTCCTACTGTATAGCACAGGAAACTATATCCAGTTTCCCGGGATAAACCATAATGCAAAAGAATATAAAAAAAGAATGTATATATGTGTATAACTGAGTAACTTTGCTGTACAGCATAAATTAGCACAACACTGTAAATCAACTATACTCAATTAAAAAAAACACAGAAAGTGGGATGCACTGTGCAAATGCAAATGTTATTGTCCTTGTTAACTAACCTGGTGGCTTGGAAGTTGTGTAAGAGCCCCATGACGGGGGTCCTGACCACGTGCTCTTGACAATAATGAGGAAAAAGAGAAGTTAGAAGGAACACTCTGAATCTAGCGTCCATGATTTATGGACACCAGAGATCACGAAGTCAAATCTGAACCCCTCCGAGCTAGTCTTGTTTTCTTTGTTGTCCTTCTTATCAGCATTTCCTTCTTTTCTCTGCTTAATTTCCACTTTCCTTTTCTCTTGTTCCCTTTTCTTTCTTTTCTTCTTTCTCTTCCTTCCTCATCTCCTTCCACTCCTCTCCTCTCCCTTCTCTATCTTTAACTGACCTGCATTCTAGACATTTTCTGTCAAAATAGGAACAGAACAGTAGGACAGAGCCCTTAGAATTGAGTTTGAGTTTTGAATCCCAGTGAAAAACTTATATAAAGTTTATGACAATCTTGGCTTTCACCAAGTCCACAGCTTAAAAAAAAAGATGATCATTTCTCCTGGACACTCATATATGAGATTTATGGGTGGGTGGGGGAATCTACCATTCCAGCGTCACTGCTGAGGGTGGAGGTGATCATCTTGGCCACCAACATGATTGCTCTCAACCATCCCTCCATTCTCAGTCACAGCTGCTGGAAATTAAAACCCTGGAAAAGTTACCTGAATTTTAGGAGAGGAGTGGACTTTTTCTCTCATGAACCCTATAGAAAGTCTGCTACTTTCGTATATAAAGCCTTCTTGAAAGCATAAATGAAAATTGAATATCAAACATATAAGGTAAGTCTAATTATACCAACTAAACACAATCTTTAAAGATGTATTTCTAACATATCATATGCTATGTGCTGTAATTTTGATCTTTTTTCCCCCTGTAATAGAACACTCTGTCACCTGGGTTAAGTTCAATGAAAACATTTGAATAGGAATGCAATCTACAGCTTTTGGCATGTCCACTGATTTCCATCTTTATCTCAATAGTATTACTTTTATGAAACCTATATTTTTCACCAATATCAACCATTTCCTTTTACTATTTTCCACTACATTTTATAAAATGCTAATGGTAAAATATAATAAAGCGGTCAAATTCTTTCTACAGCACCACCCTGTCATAAAGATGGCTGTGCTAGACAAAGTAAGTGGCTGACGGGCCTTAGGTAGCTCCCCATATCATGGCTCGAATCGTTTGTTTGGAAGCCAAGAAAAAATTCAGAATGTGGCCAACAAACGTCAGTTAAAGGGCCCTAATGTATGATGTATGTAAAAAAAAAATGTGGGTTATGCGGAATTTGTATTGAGGGAAATATAGGACCTGTATGTTAAAAGGTGGATAAGGTAGGAAAAAAATAGCCTAAAGGTAAAATCTAAACAACATCATCATCATCAACAACAACAATGATATGACTAAGTTGTAAGCATAATAAAGAATTTGATTGTTTAAGATATGCATTTCTATTATTTTATTTTATTTTATTTGGGGGGTGGGATGGGGTTAAATGAGATATGTGTCGAGGCAAAAAGAGACAAGTGAGAAATATTTATCAGAGGCATTGCCATTTTAATATATTTTCCCTGAAGCATCATTAAAGTTGACAGGAAAAAGTAACAATTGCAACTATAAATAAGGAAGGTGACAGAGATGTATCCATTTTCAGTTCAGCAACACTATTGTGTTCCAGGTACTTTGGCAGTACAAAGCTGAGCAAGATGCAGTCTTTACCTTTGAGGAGCTCCAGATGCATTTTGGGTAATACTGAGAATACAAAATAAAAGGTGGGAACAATCCAAATTGAATAATGAGATTTATTTCATTTTTCAAATAAATATTATATTATATTTTATAAATATATTTTATTTTAAAATTTGGAACAGTAGTAAATATCTAGAAAAGTTGTAAGCACAGTGCAGGACAGAAACCTTTTTGTTTTCCTGAACAACTGGAGAGCACATTGCTCACCTGATGTTTTATCATTCTTAAATACTTCAGTGTTCATTTCCCTACAAGCACATTCTCTTACATGACCACAGAATAACCATCAAAATCAGGAAATTAACACTGAATCATTGCTAACTTCTAATCCTCAGCCCCCACTTCAGTTTTGCCAATATCCTAATTATGTACTTTAGAGTAAAAGGATCCGGTTCAGGATTACACATGGTATTTAGCAGTCATGTTAGTCTCCTTCAGTCTTGAAGTCGGTCTTTCTTTGACTTTCACAACCTTGACACTTAATAATCACATGGTAGTTGTTTTGTGCAATATTCTTTAATATGGGCTCCTCTGACATTTCTTCGTGATTATATTCAGGCCATGAGTCTTTGGTAGGACTGCCACAACATTCTCTTTGCTACAGCTATCAGGTGATGTACAATTTAGATTTGTCCCATTGCTAATGAAGTTCACTTTGATCACCTAGTTAAGGTGGCATCTGCTTTTCCATTGAAAGTTACTCTTACTTTCTTTGGTACTTTGAAACTGTTTCTCACGAAACTTTTAATTCATTCATAACTTAAATCTGTTTGGAGTCACGGTTTCCTGTTTTATTCAATAGGTTATAATTATTATTTTTATTTTGATACTCAAATTATCCCTGATTTGGCCAGTGACAGCCCCCTCCAGCTGGCTTCTCTATCCTTTTGACATTTCCCCATCATTCTTTTTTTTTTTAATGCTAAATTTTTTTAAAGTTTATTTATTTATTTTTGGCTGTGTTGGATCTTCGTTGCTGCGCAGGGGCTTTAGTTGCGGAGAGCGGGGGCTATTCTTCATTGAGGTGCGAGAGCTTCTCATTGCAGTGGCTTCTGTTGTTGCAGAGCACAGGCTCTAGGCGCGCGGGCTTCAATAGTTGTGGCTTGCGGGCTCTAGAGCTCAGGCTCAGTAGCTGTGGCGCTCGGACTGAGTTGCTCCACGGCATGTGGGATCTTCCCGGTCCAGGGCTCGAACCCTTGTCCCCTGCATTGGCAGGTGGATTCTTTTTTTGTTTGTTTTTTGTTTTTGGCCCAGCCGCTCCGCGGCATGTGGGATCTTCCCGGACCGGGGCACGAACCCATGTTCCCTGAATCGGCAGGTGGACTCTCAACCACTGTGCCACCAGGGAAGCCCGGCAGGCGGATTCTTAACCACTGCGCCACCAGGGAAGCCCCCCCATCATTCCTGAAGCACTTCCTTGCTTCCTGATATAATAAGATGTTATAGGCTCTTCTTATACTCTCTCTGACCCAGTTCCAGAATCATCCATTTCTCCAAGAAATATAGGTTGCTGTTAGTGGAAAATCATATTTATAACTCAAGATCTGGGTGTTAGGTGTGTTCATTGCTATGAGTGTGGCTGTTCCCAAGCCCTGCCAGTGGAAAGAGACAGACATCCATATCTATATCTATATCCATATCTATATCCATATCCATATCTATATCCATGTCTATATCTATATATATCCATATCCATACCTATATCTATATCCATATCATATCGATATCAATATCCATATCATATCTATATCCATATCTATATCTATATCTACCTATATCTATATCTATGTATATCTATATCTATCTATATCTATATCTCAAACATAGATGCAAATGTATCTTTAAACAATATGGTTTTATTTACATGCATGTATAAAGACACATTTGCATTTATATGCTTTTCTATGTCTCTATACCCATTTATATTGAAAATCATGAGTTTACACTGATATCTCCAATTCCAATCCAACACCATGGGGTCCATTCTAGTTTTCTTCCTTCTCATATTTGTACCTTCCTTCTCCAACCATGGGGAACCTGACTCTTAATGTCCTTAATTTATTTACTTATTTCATCAGTCCCCTAGTAGGTAACCCACCTCTGCTGCCACCCTCTTGCCCACATGGACACTCACTTCACTCGAGTTGAGATGCCCTGTCCTGGGCTGTCCTCACCTCAGGGACACCTGATTACCCTGCTTGGGCTTCTGCATTCTGTGCTGGGCAGCCCAATGCCTGGATGTCTTCCTCATCCTGTCTGGGCTCTGACAGGCTACATACACCAGGTTGCCCTTTTGCAGACATGTTCCTTACCCAGCTCTGGCTCTGACCTCACCTAGGGCAGCCATCCTGGGTGGTCACTGTCTTGCTGGATTTGAGCTCTGACACCCTGCTCTGGGCCACTGTGGCCCTCTCCTTCGAGGGCAGATGCCTGCCTTAATCTGCCACACTTCGTGGCTTCGGGACTATGTTTTGGAGGAGGGAAAGCGAGGGAAAAGGGGAGGGAGGAAACAGAAAAGAAGAGTAAGGTCTATTTGAAATTCTAAAATTTAAAAGAAATGAAACAATGTAAACTATGTATTTGTTTTCCATACCAACGAGAAGTGAAGCTTTCTCCAGGTCTTCTAAAAAGATGAAAAGATTAAACATGTTTTTTCTTCTGGGGACTAATGTAATGCTGGATAATTAGACTCAGATTCCTTATTTAGATTCTTATTTGGGGCCAGAAGGGAAGTCTCTTTTAATATACAATCTTTCCTTTTTTAATATGCCCAGAAGGATTGGAAAATAGTGGGAATTAACAATTATTGGTGAAGAGACTAGATTGTAAAGCTATTATAGTGTAAAATAAGGGTCAGCATTGCTCCCTCTAATCACTTCATGAAATTTCACCCCAAAGGCATTTATTCTTGTCTTTAGCCATTGAAAGGCATGGTAAATACTATTAATTTAAACCAGATGAAGTCAAACAATTATTTATGACTCCATTTTGCTATTCTCTTGAGGTAATTATTACCAAGTGATCAGTGATTGAGTCTGAAGAAATGCTTTGAATTATTATTAACTGAATAACCACCGGCTTAATAAAACTGTCTTAGGATATTACACTGGGAATTAATTGAATATAATGTATCTATCTACCTTCAAGAAATTATTTCCTGAGGGAGATAATAGAGAAGGAACAATTCTTTTTCACTTAAATAAAAAGACACTTAGTAAATCCTCATTAAATGAAACATTTTTCTAATATTTGGGAGCTGGGGTGGCTTAGGGTAGTAAAATAATTTTATTTATGCAAATTCTTAATATGGCAAACATCTCAAATTAATCAACAAAGGTGGACAATCCAGTGCCTTGACTGAGAATTTTAATACCTAGTTAATAAACTGGATTAAAAAATGTGTCTATATAGTCAGTTGTCTATTTTCTTATGTAAAAAGTAGTAACAGGGCTTCCCTGGTGGCGCAGTGGTTGGGAGTCCGCCTGCCGATGCAGGGGATACGGGTTCGTGCCCTGGTCCGGGAAGATCCCACATGCCGCGGAGCGGCTGGGCTCATGAGCCGTGGCCACTGGGCCTGCGCGTCCGGAGCCTTTGCTCCACAATGGGAGAGGCCATAACAGTGAGAGGCCCGCGTACCGCACCAAAAAAAAAAAAAAAAAAAAAAAAAAAAAATTAGTAACATGATCAAATTAAGGTAAATAACTTCAAGGTAAAAGACCTAAACATGGCCACAAGACTATCCTTTTCTGTTTTTTTTAAAACTCAAGAAGCCAAGCAATTTGCTTAAATAATGATAGAGCATAAAATACAGGTTTTCTGTCCCTGACTGGCCTAACACTGCATTGTTCCATGATTCTGCCTCAGGACTCGTACTAACTATAACATGGAAGAATTTTGGGGCCTCAATGCAAGGCATGATTCTGGAACTGTTGTCTCATAAATTCAGACCAAAAACGAAGTGAGATGTTTTGCACTTGGTAATGCACTGAGGGGTTTGAAGAGGTTATTACGAGTAAGTTAAGTGCCTCTGCTGAATACATGGAAGCTAAAATTTCTCACTGAAAAGGAAAGATGACCAAAATACCCAACAATATGTTTAGTGATTCATCATGATCTTCAAACTACATTTCACTTTTCTTTAAATGAATGTGTGTGTGTGTTTAAAAACATTAAAGAGAGTTGGAATATGGCTTCAAGGATTCAACAATCTTTGAAGAGCATCAAATAACAGAATCAAAAGAAACAAACTGAAGGAAATTGTGGACAAAGATGAAAGGATCTAAGTCTCTGGAAATAGTTAAGTAAAAGGATTCCTGAGCACTGAACAAGACCCCCATGCAAGTCCTGAGAAGACAGAAAAGCAATGAAGTGTTGAATCAGTAGGAAAAGTACTTTGCTAAGAGGCAAGAACAACACTTCTGTTTGCAGAGGCAAACAACTCTGAGACTTCAAAGAAAACCTTTTTTTTTTTCTGTCTTCCTTTTTCATTTCTTTTTGTTTAAATCTTTAAGAACTCAGTGGTAGAACTGTATCTGATAATGGCTTAGTAGACTTTGGGCACTACTGTCTTATGCCCAGTATTTTAAGTCAGTCATTTGCAATAGCCCTTATCAGTCCCCCTTCTCCCACCATTTCCAGACAGACCCCATTCTGAAACACTATCTGTATTAAAAAAATGCTTGCCTGAGAAAACAGTTCTTTTAAATTTACAGACCTTAAGGTTCTTAAAGCAGGAAATTTTCCAAGCACAAACCAGATTAGGATGGGAAGGGCTGTTTTTCTGAGGGCTAGCTTGTGTTCAGTTCATAAATATAAAATTATTGGGACCCATCTGACAACAATTTCAATACCAGTTTAGGAGATTAAGAAAGGGATTGATGGGGATTCAGACCACTGACTAATCATTCTGAACCCAGAAGTCCAGAGAACTTCTGAGGTTTCAAATAGATTGTATTGTGTAAAATATCAAATTCTCGTACATATGAAACTCCAGTCATCTGTGTTTGAAGATCTCAATGATGTTAAGAAGTCTGATCCTACCAGCAGAAATCAGGATTATGATTCCCAGTTCTCTCCTATAATAAAAAGATACATCCATGTTCTTTGCTATGGAAATTTGAAGGGCTTCCCAAAGTGGGTGGATAATCTTTTCATACCCTATTGATGTTGGGCTTGGCCATGTGACTTCATTTGGCCAATGGACTGTGGGCAGTGGTGACAGTGCCAGTTCAGAGACAAGATCTTAAGAGACAGTGCATGTTCCTGCACCCACCTCTTGTATTCTGCCATCTCCATGAGAAAAACATACAGCCATTTCAGCCTGGGCCTTAGCAAGAAGACCTGAGGAGCAGACCTGAGCCCAGCTGAGAGCCTCAGGTTGAACCTGGCCCCCCTGACTGCACCCAGCCAACTTGCAGACCCATGTGGGGATATATACAGGTGTGTTGGTATGCCACTGACTAATAAGCTCCTTCACAAGCTGGCTTTCAAACTTTACTTCTTAGTATAAATCCTAATGATCAAATGACATTACAAACGGCCTCATCATCCCTATGTATTTCTAATGTTCTTTCAAAATAAATTGCTTCAAAGTCTCCAAATATAAAAATATAATTGAATCCTAGATTAAGTTATACTTAGTATTGCTTAAACATTTTGGCTCACTTAATGTGATGGATAAACCATAAGTGGACTCCCAAATTCAAAACTTGAAATCCTTTTGCTCACAAAAATAAAACTACCTTGTAGCCATTATAGAGAGAATCCCTAAACCCTAGGACAACTCGATTCTCTACCTACTCCATACCTGAGCCTGAGCTGCTGACTGTGGAGAAAGGAAGCAGGTCGAGAAATGCTGCTCTGCTGGCTAGTCTCACTTAAGATTTATTGTTACTGCTGTCATACAGTCAAACCACACTTCTGTGGTACGCTTCCTCTCTTCAAGAGGGATCATTTCACAGAGTCTCTTCTCAGCCCTCCAGCACCTTCTCCCCTAGCTTCACTCTCAGCTGATGACTTTGCTTCTAAGTTTACTGAGAAAATAGAAGCAATCAGGAGAGGTGTGTCTTACCTTCCTACATCCAGCTCTGCCTGCCTCTGTCTTCCCTCTTATTACATCATTCCAACAGTCTCTGTGCCCATATGGGACAACTTCTCCACTGGGCACCACATCCCTGAAGCCCAGCTTGTCCTGCCTCCTTGAGAACTTTGCTTCTGCAGTCATGCCCTGTCCTTCCTGCACTGTCGATTTCCACCTCCTTGAGAGATCATTCCCATCAGCATACAAATGTGTAATGTCTCTCATATTAAACAACCTTCTCTTCATCCAAATTCTCCTCCATTGTTATAGCTGTTTTCATTGCAAAATTTCTTCAAAACAGTTGCATAGATTTGCTGTTTTCACGTCCTCATTCTCTCTATAACTCACTGCAGTCAGGCTTTCATCCCTCCTGCTTCAATGCAGCTATTCTCATCAGGGTTGCTAGGGTCTTCTGTGCTGCCAAACTCCCGGGTCAATGGCATTTAATACTGCTGGTTACTCCTTTTCCTATGAAAATCTCTCTTCACCTGGGTTCCAGTTCTCCACCCTTTACCAGTTTCTTTCTACGTTGCTGGACGCTTCCCCATCTCCTCTGCTGGCTTCACCTGATCTCTGGACCTCTCAATGTTGGAGGACCCTAGGGACAGTGTCCTTGACTTTTTAGCATACCCTTTACAGGTGATCTGGATCAGCCCCATTGGCCATCTATTTGTGGATTAATCCCAAATTTATATCTCCTCTAACTCCCAACTCACACGCCTATCTGCTCACTAGTCATCTCTACTTGTATCTCTAACAAGCATCTCAAACCAGACATGTCCAAAACCCAGACTTTTAACTTCCATAACCAGCTTCTTCCCCAGCCATCTTCATCTCAATGATGGTAACTCTACTCAATCAGTTAATTCAGGCTAAAAATGTAGGTGTCATCCCTGGTACTTTGCTTTCCTTCACTCCCCATACCAATCAGCAAAACCTACTGGCTCTACCTTCACATTATCTGAAATCTGACAACTTCTCACCACCTCCCATGCCTTCTGGCTTCCTTTTGGGTTCTGCCAACGAGTGGACCAGCAGGACAGCAGAGAAAGGGACCAGAGAAAGGTCAAGGTATTTCTTCCCCACTCCCTCTTTGCTTCAGGCTTGCATCTCTAGCAGTAGCTCTATCCCCACAACACCAGAGGCACCTTCTCCATGTCCCCACTGGTACTGGGCACTCCTATGACCCTGTTTATTCCTTTCTTTGCCACTCAGCCCTTGGGATAGTATCACCTTCCCTCTCTTGCCCTGCATCCCTCTCCATGCCTCTGTAAACAGCTCCTTCATCAGCCACTTCATTTGAATCATCATTCTTTTCCTGCCGGCACACTGATCAACATACTACCCTACATAAAATATCCTTTATCTCCACTTTTTACCCCTTTAACTATTTTTTTCAAGTACATACTATTCACTGAAATTTATTATCTTCTGTCCCCTCCTCTCTTTTCTAAAAAGTAATCTTTCCACGAACTTTTCTTTTTACTTTTCACTTTTATCCCTAGCCTCTAGAAGAATGCCTGGTATAGTGTTTCATGTAAACAGGTTGCTGGGAAAGATAATATGTTCTTGATATATTCTTAACAGCAAAAAAAGCATGTGTTAAAGAAGAATACTATGGTATGTTTCTATTGTTAAAAATCTACCTATCCAGATATAATAATTGAGCAGTAAAAAGAAACATCTGGAAGCATATACATCAAATATTAATAGTGGTTACTTCCTGGGGAGTAGATGATAGGATTTGGTTTTCTGCTTTGTACATGTCTATATAGTTTGCATTTGTAGGAGAAGCAAGCAGGACCATTGGAAGCCTACATGAAGTTTCTGGGCAAATTAGAAAAAGTCATCCCTCCACTATAGGATAGACACAGCTGCCTTGGTACCAAGAGAGCGGATTTTACCACGCTGGTACCAAATAAAGTCAATTTTCATTTAGATTAATTCAGAATTAAAATTTCCAGTTATTAAAATATCTGACAGTCTGTGAAAATGTGAGAACTCTTCTTTATGCATATAAAAACTGGATTTATAAAACAAAATGATTATAATTCTTCCAAGTTATGCTCCAGAGTCCTCAGTACTCTATTGTAGGAAAATAACTATTCCTTCACCTGTTGAGCTCACTTCTAGTGCCTGGTTTGTGTTCTTACTCTAAAAAATACTATTTAATAAAATATTCTTCTTTTGGATACATCTTGTGTAGCTGTTTTCTTAAACATTCTTTATTAAAAACATCTTTGCATCTTAAGTTTGTTTTGGCAGCTTTAAGTCACAATATACAGATCTGAATTATTTTTATAATAACGTATTGGTTTCTTATATAAATTCCAAGGCATGTCTAAGAGTCTGTCACTGCAATCAGGATCAATTTTTTTTTCTGAGCAAACAGATAATCAGAAGGGCTTTAGGATTAATTACATGTTTAAACATTTAGTAGTAAAATGTCCAGAAATTCCTTATTCTTCTAACTAAAGTCAGCCTTGAGAAATGTCCTTGGCTTCGTTAGGATTTAAGGAACATGAGGGTTGTTGGGAAATTCTTATAAGATTTTAAAAGGAACAGGAACACCATGCTATAAAATGTAGGAAAGGAACTCAATATTTTTGTGAGTAGCAAGTTTCCTCATAAAAATGGAAAAGAAATGTAACTTGATCTGCAAGACTTTTTGCCAACTCTGGTTTATCTTGTTGCTTTTGTTCATTTGCTTGGAAGGTTTTGGCTGTTGGGTTCTTGGACTAAGGCCTGAAGAACCCTGAGCTCCAGTGCTCTCGACTTGCCAGGTGGCATAGGGAAATTGCATCTTTTCATATTTGTGAATCCCGGGACAAAGGGGATTATACCACTTACTTTTTTAGAAAGTGTTTGAGAGGTTTTATGTGAAAAGCTGAACAATACTTCGAACACCATATAGCAGCTGGAGAGAATCAGAATGGGGCTGAGGGGGCGGCTTGCTCTGCTGATCTTCTATGGGGCTCTGCAGGGCTTGCCCTGCAGTCCCAAATTCAGGGCTGGCTCCCCATGTGGCTTCTGGAGCATGACTTTTTCTCCAACCTCTCTCACTGCTGCTTCTTCAATTGCTTTGCTGACTCCCCTTTCTTGACCCGGCCCTGAAATGCAGGGGTTCTCCAAAGTTCTACCTTCACCCTCTTCTCATCTTGCATTACCTCTGTGCTGCAGTGGTCTTTTTCCACTTTGGAGGTTCCAACCGTATTTCCAAATATCTATCAGACATCTGTGCCTGGGTGCCCCCTAGGTACCTCAAACCCAACACTTCCAGAATTTAGCATGTCTTCCAGCCCTCCATTAAAATGCCTTTCTTTCCAGACTCCTGTTGATAAACAGTGTCACCTTTTCATAGTCTATGAAACTGGAAACGTTTTCACCTCCTTTGCCTTTCCACTTCCAATTAACGCCCAGGTCCTGTCAATGCTGTCTCAGATGACCTCTCCCCCATCATTTCTGATAAGTAGCCATATTCCATCTACATCACCTAAAATGTTGCCAATTCCTTTCTCCTTTCTCCGTTCTGGCTTCTATTGTCCTTGTTCTGACATCATCACCTAGTGCATCAATCAACTAACTGGCCTCCTTGCCTCCTTCCCTCTTCATTCCATCCTGCATGTGGCTGCCAGAGTGGTTTTTCTAAAACACAAATCTAATAATAATGATCGTTTGCAAAAAAGCAATGGTTGCTGCAGCATAGTCTGGCTTCAGCCTCATTTTCTGGCTTCACTGCTTCTCCCATCTACACCCTGTCATTCACATGTGCTGCTTTTTGCTCATCAAGCCACCATAAACTTCCACAGCCTCATGTTTGTCTGTCCTCCTATAATGCCCTTCCTGCCTTTTCTGCCTGGTCAAATTTTACCAGTCCCTCAAGGTCCAGCTCCATTAGAAAGACATAATAAAATATGTTTACAACATAGTAGGACTCAAATATTTTGGGGCTGAATTAAGTGAAAAAGAAGATACCAAAACTTCACAGTATGAATAAAGGATGAGGGATTATTTCGTTAGCTGGGAAGTATAACTGAACTTCAATGTGAGTCGAATGTATTGTCTATGATCCCCTTGTTCCACCCAGGCTCCTGCCATTGGTGTGGCCTGCCTTGAACAATCTTTCCTTACATCCCTACTTAAAGAGAATTTCCATATTTTCCTACTAAAAACAACGTTGCAATGAACATATTTCATGGTCTACTTTTTCAAGTATATCTCTACTGTAAGTTCCTAAAAATGAAATTGCTGAATAAAAAGCACATGGATTAAAACATCTGATACACGTTGCCATAGTGTAGCAACTACCCTTATTCAAAGTTGTATGAAGATGTCTGGTTTCCATGCCCTCACCAATAATAGCAAACTTAGATTTTTGCCAATCTTAAAGATTGAAAAAATGTTATTTTGGTTTACATTTCCATAATTATTAATGAGGTTTAACATCTTGTCATATGTGTATTGGTCATTGTATCTCTTTTCTTGCTTTCCCTGTTCTTATCCTTTGTTCAGTGTTCTATTTGGTTGGTCATCTTTTTCTTTACTGATTATACTTGTTCCTTGTAAATTTAGGAAACTAGCTCTTTGTTTACAGTATGGGTTTTAAACAGTTTTCCAAGTTTACCAACTGTTTTTTTCATTATTAATTTTTATTATAAATTAAAAAAAATTTTGTAGTCAAGTTTATCAATCTTCTTTATGCTTCTGAGTTTTGTGTCATTCTTAGGAAAGTCTTCTCCATTCTAAGATTGTAAATAAATAAACCCAGTTTTCTTCAAGTGTTATTATAGTTTCTTTTATAGAGTTTAAATATTTGATCTATATGAAATTTACTTTCATATAAGAAGATGAGAATTTGGCATAATTTTTTTCCCAAGTGGTTCCTAGTTATACCAGTTCCACTTATTGAATAATCTTTTCCTCACTGGTCTGAAATGTAGCTTTTATACTAAATTCTGGTATATAGTTAGGTGTATATCTCAACTCTGTAAAATTTAATTAGAGAAAATTTATGGTGCCCTAAACCACTAGTTCAGGAGCTCCAGTATTAAACCAGTGTTATTCTGGATCTAGATTGCCTAACAGGTGTAAATTTCACAATTGCAAAGTTCAGATGTGCAAAAGATGTATCTTTACTTCTCTACAACTGAATTTAATTTAGCCCTTGAGCTTCCATGTCCATTCTGTGGCAGAACACTTAATTCAGCTAATTCAAGGTATCTCTGTCTCTCATGGATGATCTAAGCTCTGGGGGCTGGGGATGACGACAGCTTCTCTCTTATCCAGGCTTTTGTGAAGGGGATGAATCTGTTTAATAGCCATCTTCATATCTTTTCCTGGCATCTACAAAATGTAACTCAATCTCTCTGGTTCTTACCATTGCACACTGGCCAATGGGCCTCCATTTGCTAGTTCCAGGGCCCTGTGCTCTCCTTCCCCATTCCAGGACCCCTCTTAGCTTATGTGAGCCCTTTTCAGGGGGAGGCCAGGGAACCCCTGACTGCTTTTCCTGCACCACTCCGAGGTGCTGAGTCTCTATGAAGCTGTGCTCAGGCCCATCTACATGGGCATCTCTTAGCCTTTGTCACTTCTCCGCTCTAGCCTCTTGTTGGATATGGGCTTCTCCAAGAGGCTTTCAGTGTCTCTGGGTTGTACCCTGAGATGAGAGGTAGAAGTTTCCTGTGCTCTCAGGTCCCCCTAAAAACCCAGCTGGGATTTCTCTTAGAGGTTCCCACTCTAGCACCATGTGTCTGAAGCTGGAATGCGCAGGATACGGAGATGCTTTCTCAGGAATTCATATCAATTACTCACTGCCCTGCTCTCCTTTCCCAACTACCTTCTTTCCTCAAATCTGTGAGATTTTCCTCTGGTCTTGGGGAGTGGGCAGTGGCTGTTGGGGGAGGAGAAAAACGGCATAATCATCACCCTGCACTTTCCAACTCCCTTGTTGATAGTACAAACTTTGACTATATTATAAACTTTGTGTTCAGTCCACTGGATTCTGATAGTCAAAGCCAAGCTTCTGGAACCAAAACAATCTTTTGTCTCTCAAAAGGTCAATTCATACAAATCAAAATATTTTGGCTCTTAATAAGCTCAGTTCTGTTATGAATTTTAAGAGCATGTTTTGGAGCTAAGAATATGATTCTTTGTTCTTGCTGAATCGGGAAGAGTAATGGACACCAAGAAGGCTAGGAGAAGGACGCATGGGAAGAGCTTTTGTTAACATCTCAAAATTATCGGCAACACCAAGTCCTTGATCTGGCCCGTAGACTCCTGTCTCCATCCCTGTGATCACTCCACTGGTTATGGGATCTATTTCAACTAACAGCTCCCTGGGCCTCGCAGTTCCTTTCCTCTGCTCTTTCTTAGTCCCTACTGCCTTTTGAACTGGAGTCTTGCCTGGCTTCCCTCACCACCAATCCTCCCAGGGACCAGAGTCTCAGAATCTACCCTCTTTGGCTACAGCATCATTTTGACCGCAGAGCTGTCTACCTTCCAGACTTTCACCTACTCTCTCCTCTGGGAACCTCCATCTGCCTCCTGGTGCAGCTGCTGGATCTTCCCAGATCACCTCCCTACCTCACCCAGCCACTCTGCTCGACAGGAAGCTGGAGGGCACTAGAGTATTCCAGTGTGGATGGCGGGGATGCGGGGTGTGAGGTGGCTGCAGGAGGCTGTATGTGACGAGGACACCAAAGAGAATTACTGCAAGAAAGGCTGCAGGGACAGAAGGCGGGTCTCCAAGAACAAAGCATCATAATGTTGCTTGAAAGGTCTACTCTGTGAGTCCTTATGGATTAGGGCTTTGGTGTATTTCTGTAGTTAGTGACTCTTTTTCATGACATCACCCTCTTCCCTCCCATTTCATCTCCTACCTCTGAATATTCTTCAGGTCTAACTCTGAGTATTTAGTCATCATAGGGATTTTACTTCCTTCATATCAGGGGGTAGCCATTGTCACAGTTTTTTTTGTACCATCCATAGCTTGATCTTATTCTCTGGAATTGTGTAAATGGCTGGGGTTTTAAAAACTCATTTTTCTCTAAAGGGAACGCTTGTGCACTGTTGGTGGGAATGTAGTTGGTGCAGCCACTATGGAAAACAGCATGGAGGCTCCTCGAAAAACTAAAAATAGAACTGCCATATGATCCAGAAATTCTACTCCTGGGTATATATTAGAACACTAACTCAAAAGGATACATGCACCCCAATGCTCATAGCAGCATTATTTACAATGGCCATGATATGGAATCAACCTAAGTGTCCATCAACAGATGAGTGGATAAAGAAGATGTGGTACATATATACAATGGAATACTACTCAGCCATAAAAAAGAATGAAATAATACGATTGCAACAAAATGGATGAATCTGGAGGGTATTATGCTTAGTGAAAAAAGTCAGACAGAAAGTGTATGTTACCACTTATATGCGGAATCTAAAAAACAGAACAAATGAACAAACATAACAAAACAGACACAGACTCACAGATATAAAGAACAAACTAGTAGTTACAGTGGGGAAAGGGAAGGAGGGAGGGGCAAGATGAGGGCAGGGGATTAAGAGGTATAAAACTACTATGTATAAAATAAATAAGTTATAAGGATATATTGTACAGCATAAGGAATATAGCCAACATCTTATAATAACTTTAAATGGAGTATTATCTATAAAAATTCTGAATCACTGTTGTATACCTGAAATTAATATTGTAAATCACAACTACACTCAATTTAAAAAAATCATTCCTCTCTGACCACTAATTTATGTTGTTCTCTTATTTGCCTTTCAGTAAAAGACCTTTAACACAGAAGTTTTGATTTTGAAATAGTAATTAGGAAAGAAAACACTTCATATGGGGGCTGGAGATTACAGGGAAATGGCACAGTCTTCCTCCTCAGAACTAGAGTCCAGTTGCTAAACAAGCAAGTTCAACAAGTTGCAATTTCTCTAGATTAATAATACTCTTTCTCAAATCCTGCCTCATGAGATTCACTGGGAAATTTTTGTCTTTTTTGCTAAGTTTAGGTTTCAATTATTTTTGGATCAGCTGCTTCTTTGATTGAAAACAAAGCAAAAGAAAGCAAACATGGAGTAGAATCTTTAAGCAAATGTGTCCTTACACTGTAAGAACATGGAACTTGCTTGAGAGGCCTGGATCACTTCAAATGCCTCCATATTTCCTATACCCAATTAAACTTCCTGGAATGTTCCCCCAGGAAGCTCTCCATATTCACCAACTTTTTGAGTAATCCAGGAACTCTTACAGCCTGATAAAGGGATTAGGTAAGAACTTTTTAGATAGGAAGATGTTTCTGTATGTCTGTTTGTTAACTGGATAATACCCCTTTTCTAAGCACTAAGCAGTTGACCTCTGACTTGGAGAAAAACAGAATAGTGGCTGTTACTCATTGATGACTTTGGTGGGAGGAAACAACAGCTTGTGGACTTCTGATTCTGTCATCTTAACAGACTAGATACCCTGAAAAAGTCTCAATAGAAAACACCTAGAAATTGAGGGATTGAATATAACCAGTAGTCTTTAAGATATTGAGCTCTTGAACACAGGAGAAACTTCCAGACACCAACGGTGGTGAAGTGGTGCTGATACCAGCCCCAACCCTGCTTTGGAACATTTGGTGAGCTTGGTAGTCAAGAGGTTTGGGTTTCTGACATGTAGGGACAGAGGCAAGGCCTTGAACTGTGAATGGTTGGGAGGCAGAACTGAGGCTCTGCATAAGTGGAGGACTCTCAAAAGGCTAGCCACTAGAAAAAAAAGATGTCCAGGCAAAGAGAAATGACAGGAAAAATTGTCTGCTTCTGGGCTCTGAGTAGAAAAAAAGAATTCAGATCTGTATATATATATATATATATATATACACACACACACACACACTCCCACAGCATAAGCCCCACAAATAAACCTCACTAACATGAACTCAAACCAAAATTATAAACACATGACAAAGAAATAAGTTACTAAGAGTGAGAACAAATAGAAACAAGAAGCAATGTGATTAGAACCCCCCAAAAAATAATAAAAATATCACATACAAGATATTTAAAATAATTAAGGCAGTAAAACATGGACTAAACAATAAAGGAATAAGATACTATTTACAAAAACTTAGAAGATTAAAAAATAAATGAAATAGAAATCCTAGAGATGAAAATAAAAGTATTGAAATGAAAACTTGGTGTATAGGATAAGCAGCTGGGTAGACACCATTGGAGGAAGAATGAGTGCACTTGGAGATAAATCTAAAGAGATTATATATAATGTAGTACAAAGAGACAAAAAATGTGAGAGATGAATTAAAACGTATGGAAGATAAAATGTGTAGGTCAAATATACATTTAGAAGGTGTTTCATTCCATTCCTAGGTGTTTTACCCAAAGGACATGAAAACATATGTCACACACACAAAAACGTGACAAGAATGTTCACAGCAGCTTTACTTGCAATAGCTGAAAACTGGAAGCAACTCAAATGTCCATCTGCTGGAGAGTGGATAAACAAATGTTGGTATATTTGTATAGCGAAATTGTACTCAGTAATAAAAAGGAATGAATTATTTACTGACACACATAATCACATGAATGAATCTTAAAAATATGGTGAGAGAGGAAGCTAGACACAAAGGAATACAGACTGTATGATCCCATTCATGTGAAGTTATGAAATAGACTAATCTATGGTGGTTGCTGCTACGGAGGAACATGAAGAACTTTCTGGGGTGACAGTAATATGTTATAGCTTGTTTTGGGTGTTGATATTGTGGGCTCATACAACTGTCAAAACTCATAAATGAAACAGTTATGATGTGTAAATTTTATTGTATGTAAATTATATCTCAGTAAAACATTTAAAATCTAGAGAGGAAGAAAACAATAGAAAAGATCAATGAAACTAAACACTGGTTCTTTGAAAAGATAAACGAAATTGATAAACCTTTAGTCAGACTCATCAAGAAAAAAACGGAGAGGAGACCTTCATGATGGCAGAAGAGTAAGACACGGAGATCACTTTCCTCCCCACAAATACGTCAGAAATACATCTACACATGGAACAACTACAGAACACCTACTGAACGCTGGCAGAAGACCTCAAACCTCCCAAAAGGCAAGAAACTCCCCACATACCTGGGTAGGGCAAAAGAAAAAAGAAAAAACAGAGACAAAATAATAGGGATGGGACCTGCACCAGTGGGAGGGAGCTGTGAAGGAGGAAAGGTTTCCACACACTAGGAAGCCCCTTCACAGGCGGAGACTGTGGGTGGCGGAGGGGGGAGCTTCGAAGCCGTGGAGGAGAGCACAGCAACAGGGGTGCGGAGGGCAAAGCAGAGAGATTCCCGCACAGAGGATTGGTGCTGCCGGCACTCACCAGCCCGAGAGGCTTGTCTGCTCACCCGCCGGGGCAGGCGGGGCTGGGAGCTGAGGCTCGCGCTTCGGTCGGAGCACTGGGAGAGGACTGGGGTTGGCTGCATGAACAGAGGCTGAAGGAGGCTAGTGCACCACAGCTAGCCGGGAGGGAGTCCGGGAAAAAGTCTGGAGCTGCTGAAGAGGCAAGAGACCATTGTTTCGGGGTGCACAAGGAGAGGGGATTCAGAACACCGCCTAAACAAGCTCCAGAGATGGGCGCGAGCCGTGGCTATCAGCATGGACACCAGAGACGGGCATGAAACGCTAAGGCTTCTGCTGCTGCAGCCACCAAGACGCCTGTGTGCAAGCCCAGGTCACTCTCCACACCTCCCCTCCTGGGAGCCTGTGCAACCCGCCACTGCCAGGGTCCCGTGATCCAGGGACAACTTCCCCGAGAGAACACACAGCGTGCCTCAGGCTGGTGCAATGTCATGCTGGCCTCTGCCACCGTAAGCTCGCCCCACATTCCATACCCCTTCCTCCCCCAGGCCTGAGTGAGCCAGAGCCCCCAAATCAGCCACTGCTTTAACCCCATGTGAAGAACACATGCCCTCAGGGGACCCACATTCAGAGACGGGGCCAAGTCCAAAGCTGAACCCCAGAAGCTGTGCCAACAAAAAAGAATGGGAAATCTCTCCCAGCAGCCTCAGGAGCAGCGGATTAAATCTCCACAATCAACTTGATGTACCCTGCAACTGTGGAATACCTGAATAGACAATGAATCATCCCAAAATTGAGGTGGTGGACTTTGGGAGCAACAATATATATATATATATTTTTCCTTTTTCTCTTTTTGTGAGTGTGTATGTGTATGTTTCTTTGTGTGATTTTGTCTGTATAGCTTTGCTTTTACCATTTGTCCTAGGGTTCTGTCTGTCCATTTATTTTTTGTACTATAGTTTTTAGTGCTAGTTATCATTGGTGGATTTGTTTTTTGGTTGGGTTGCTCTCTTCTTTCTATTTTCTTTTTTTGTTGTTTTTTAATACTTTTAAATTTTTTTATTTTTAATAATTATTTTTTATTTTAATAACTTACCCCTTTCTCCCTTTCTTCTTTTCTTCCTTTCTTTCCTTCCTTCTTTCCTTCTTTCTTTCCTTCCTTCCTTCCTTCTTGCCTTCTGTCTTTCGGGCCTTCTTTCTTCCTTCTTTCCTTCCTTCCTTCCTTCCCTCCTTCTTTCTCCCTTTTCTTCTGAGCCGTGTGGCTGACAGGGTCTTGATGCTCCGACTGGGTGTCAGACCTGTGCCTCTGAGGTGGGAGAGCCGAGATCAGGACATTGGTCCACCAGAGACCTCCAAGCTCTATGTAATACCAAACAGCAAAAGCTCTCCCACAGAGCTCCATTGCAACTCTAAGACCCAGCTTCACTCAACGGCCAGCAAGCTACAGTGCTGGACACCCTATGCCAAACAACTAGCAAGACAGGAATGTAACCCCACCCATTAGCAGAGAGGCTGCCTAAAATCATAATAAGGGCACAGACACCCCAAAACACACCACCCGATGCGGACCTGCCCACCAGAAAGACAATATCCAGCCTCATCCACCAGAACACAGGCACTAGTCCCCTCCATCTACACAACCCACTGAACCAACGTAAGCCACTGGGGGCAGACACCAAAAACAATGGGAACTACGAACCTGCAGCCTGCAAAAAGGAGACCGCAAACATAGTAAGTTAAGCAAAATGAGGAGACACAGAAATACACAGCAGATGAAGGAGCAAGGT
This sequence comes from Globicephala melas, assembly GCF_963455315.2. NCBI lineage: Eukaryota > Metazoa > Chordata > Mammalia > Artiodactyla > Delphinidae > Globicephala > Globicephala melas. The sequence continues at coordinate 107,007,482 of NC_083317.1, read as the reverse complement.
AAAAACCCACCAGAACAAACAAATGAAGAGGAAATAGGCAGCCTAACTGGAAAAGAATTCAGAGTAATGATAGTAAAGATGATCCAAAATTTTGGAAATAGAATGGAGAAAATACAAGAAACTTTTAACAAGGACCTAGAAGAACTAAAGATGAAACAAACAATGATGAACAACACAATAAATGAAATTAAAAATTCTCTAGAAGGAATCATGAGCAGAATAACTGAGGCAGAAGAACGGATAAGTGACCTGGAAGATAAAATAGTGGAAATAACTACTGCAGAGCAGAATAAAGGAAAAAGAGTGAAAATAATTGAGGACAGTCTCAGAGACCTATGGGACAACATTAAACGCACCAACATTCGAATTATAGGGGTCCCAGAAGAAGAGAAAAAGAAAGGGTCTGAGAAAATATTTCAAGAGATTATAGTTGAAAACTTCCCTAATATGGGAAAGGAAATAGTTAATCAAGTCCAGGAAGTACAGAGAGTACCATACAGGATAAATCCAAGGAGAAACATGCCAAGACACATATTAATCAAACTATCAAAAATTAAATACAGAGAAAAAATATTAAAAACAGCAAGGGAAAAATAACAAATGACATACAAGGGAATCCCCATAAGGTTAACAGCTGATCTTTCAGCAGAAACTCTGCAAGCCAGAAGGGAGTGGCAGGACATATTTAAAGTAATGAAAGGGAAAAACCTAAAAGATTACTCTAGCCAGCAAGGATCTCATTCAGATTCTATGGAGAAATTAAAAACATTACAGACAAGCAAAAGCTAAGAGAATTCAGTACCACCAAGCCAGTTTTACAACAGATGCTAAAGGAACTTCTCTAGGCAGGAAACACAAGAGAAGGAAAAGACCTACAATAACAAACCCCAAACAATTATGAAAATGGTAATAGGAACATATATATCGATAATTACCTTAAATGTAAATGGATTAAATGTGCCAACCAAAAGACATAGACTGGCTGAATGGATACAAAAACAAGACCCATACATATGCTGTCTACAAGAGACTCACTTCAGACCTAGGGACACATACAGACTGAAAGTAAGGGGATGGAAAAAGATATTCCATGCAAATGGAAATCAAAAGAAAGCTGGAGTAGCAATTCTCATATCAGACAAAATAGACTTTAAAATAAAGACTATTACAAGAGACAAAGAAGGACACTACATAATGATCAAGGGATCAATCCAAGAAGAAGATACAACAATTGTAAATATTTATGCATCCAACATAGGAGCACATCAATACATAAGGCAAATGCTAACAGCTATACAAGGGGAAATTAACAGTAACACAGTCATATTAGGGGACTTTAACACCCCACTTTTACCAATGGACAGATCATCCAAAATGAAAATAAATAAGGAAACAAGCTTTAAATGATACATTAAACAAGATGGACTTAATTGATAATTATAGGACATTCCATCCAAAAACAACAGAATACACTTCCTTCTCAAGTGCGCACGGAACATTCTCCAGGATAGATCATATCTTGGGTCACAAATCAAACGTTGGTAAATTTAAGAAAATTGAAATCGTATCAAGTATCATTTCCGACCACAACACTATGAGACTAGATATCAATTACAGAAAAAAAAACCTGTAAAAAATACAAACACATGGAGGCTAGACAATATACTACTTCATAACCAAGGGATCACTGAAGAAATCAAAGAGGAAATAAAAAAATACCTAGAAACAAATGACAATGAAAACATGAAGACCCAAAACCTATGGGATGCAGCAAAAGCAGTTCTAAGAGGGAAGTTCATAGCAATACAATCCTAACTCAAGAAACAAGAAACATCTCAAATAAACAACCTAACCTTACACCTAAAGCAATTAGAGAAAGAAGAACAAAAATATTCCCGAAGTTAGCAGAAGGAAAGAAATCGTAAAGATCAGATCAGAAATAAATGAAAAAGAAATGAAGGAAACAACAGCAAAGATCAATAAAACTAAAATCTGGTTCTTTGAGAAGATAAACAAAATTGACAAACCATTAGCCAGACTCATCAAGAAAAAAAGGGAGAAGACTCAAATCAATAGGATTAGAAATGAAAAAGTAGAAGTAACTGACACTGCAGAAATACAAAGGATCATGAGAGATTACTAAAAGAAACTCTATGCCAATAAAATGGAAAACCTGGAAGAAATGGACAAATTCTTAGAAAAGCACAACCTTCAAGACTGAACCAGGAAGAAACAGAAAATATAAATAGACCAATCACAAGCACAGAAATTGAGACTGTGATTAAAAATCTTCCAACAAACAAAAGCAGGACCAGATGGCTTCACAGGCAAATTCTATCAAACATTTAGAGAAGAGCTAACACCTATCCTTCTCAAACTCTTCCAAAATACAGCAGAGGGAGGAACACTCCCAAACTCATTCTATGAGGCCACCATCACTGTGGTACCAAAGCCAGACAAAGATGTCACAAAGAAAGAAAACTACAGGCCAATATCACTGATGAACATAGATGCAAAAATCCTCAACAAAATACTAGTAAACAGAATCCAACAGCACATTAAAAGGATCAAACACCATGATAAAGTGGGGTTTATCCCAGGAATGCAAGCCTTCTTCAATATACACAAATCAAACAATGTGATACACCATCTTAACAAACTGAAGGAGAAAAAGCATATGATCATCTCAACAGATGCAGAGAAAGCTTTCGACAAAATTCAACACCCATTTATGATAAAAACTCTCTAGAAAGTAGGCATAGAAGGAACTTACCTCAACATAATAAAGGCCATATATGACAAACCCACAGCCAACACTGTTCTCAATGGTGAAAAACTGAAACCATTTCCACTAAGATCAGGAACAAGACAAATTGTCCACTCTCACCATTATTATTCAACATAGTTTTGGAAGTTTTAGCCACAGTAATCAGAGAAGAAAAAGAAATAAAAGGAATACAAATTGGAAAAGAAGAAGGAAAGCTGTCACTGTTTGCAGATGACATGATACTATACATAGAGAATCCTAAAGATTCTACCAGAAAACTACTGGAGCTAGTCAATGAATTTGCTAAAGTAGCAGGATACAAAATTAATGCACAGAAATCTCTTGCATTCCTATACACTAATGATGAAAAATATGAAAGAGAAATTAAGGAAACACTCCCATTTACCATTGCAACAAAAAGAATAAAATATGTAGGAATTAACCTACCTAAGGGGACAAAAGACCTGTATGCAGAAAACTATAAGATACTGATGAAAGAAATCAAAGATGATACAAACAGATGGAGAGATTTACCATGTTCTTGGATTGGAAGAATCAACATTGTGAAAATGACTCTACTACCCAAAGCAATCTACAGATTCAATGCAATCCCAGTTGCAAAGGAAGCAACTGACAAAGGATTAATCTCCAAAATATAAAAGCAGCTCATGCAGCTCAATATCAAAAAGAAAACAACCCAATCCAAAAATGGGCAGAAGACCTAAATAGACATTTCTCCAAAGAAGATACACAGATTGCCAACAAACACATGAAAGAATGCTCAACATCCCTAATCATTAGAGAAATGCAAATCAAAACTACAGTGAGGTATCACCTCACAACAGTTAGAATGGCCATTATCAAAAAATCTAGAAACAATAAGTGCTGGAGAGGGTATGGAGAAAAGGGAACACTCTTGCACTGTTGGTGTGAATGTAAATTGATATAGCCACTATGGAGAACAGTATGGAGGTTCCTTAAAAAATTAAAAATAGAACTACCATACGACCCAGCAATCCCACTACTGGGCACCTACCCTGAGAAAACCATAATTGAAAAAGGGTCATGTACTACAATGTTCATTGCAGCTCTATTTACAATAGCCAGGACATGGAAGCAACCTAAGTGTCCATTGACAGATGAATGGATAAAGATGTGGCACATATATACGGTGGAATATTACTCAGCCATAAAACGAAATGAAATTGAGTTTTTGTAGTGAGGTGGGTGGACCTAGAGTCTGTGATACAGAGTGAAGTAAGTCAGAAAGAGAAAAACAAATACTGTATGCTAACACACATATATATATAGAATCTAAAAAAAAAAAAAAAAGGTTCTGTAGAACCTAGGGGCAGCACAGGAATAAAGAGACAGATGTAGAGAATGGACTTCAGGACATGGGGATGCAGAAGGGTAAAATGGTACGAAGTGAGAGAGTGGCAAGGACTTATATATACTACCAAATGTAAAATAGATAGCTAGTGGGAAGCAGCCGCATAGCACAGGGAGATCAGCTCAGTACTTTGTAACCACCTAGAGGGGTGGGATAAGGCGGGTAGGAGAGAGAAGAAAGAAGGAGGAGATATGGGGGTATATGTATATGTATAGCTGATTCACTTTGTTATAAAGCAGAAACTAACCCACCATTGTAAAGCAATTATACTCCAATAAAGATGTTAAAAGAAAAATGAAAAAAAGGGAGAGGGCTCAAATCAATAAAATTAGAAATGAAAAAGTTACAACTGACACCACAGAAATACAAAGGATCATAATACAAGCAACTATATGCCAAAAAAATGGACAACGTAGAAGAAATGGACAAATTCTTAGAAAGGTACAACCTTCCATGACTGAACCAGGAAGAAATAGAAAATATTAACAGATCATTCACAAGTAATGAAATTGAAACAGTGATTTAAAAAAATCCCAACAAACAATAGTTCAGGGCCAGATGGCTCCAGAGGTGAATTCTATAAAACATTTAGAGAAGAGCTATCACCTATCCTGAAACTGTTCAAAAAAACTGCAGAGGAAGGAACACTCCTAACCTCATTCTACGAGGCCACCATCACCCTGATACCAAAACCAAACAAAGATACCACAAAAAAAGAAAATTACAGGCCAATATCAGTGATGAACATAGATGCAAAATACTCAACAAAATACTAATAAACAAAATCCAACACCACATTAAAAAGATCATACACCATGATCAAGTGGGATTTATCCCAGTGATGCAAGGATTCTTCAGTACCCGCGAATCAATCAGTGTGATACACCAGATTAACAAATTGAAGAATAAAAACAATATGATCATCTCAATAGATGCAGAAAAAGCTTTTGACAAAATTCAACACCCATTTATGATAAAAACCCTCCAGAAAGTGGGAAGAGAGGGACCTTACCTCAACATAATAAAGGCCATATGCAAAAAACCCACAGCTAACATCATTCTCAACGGTGAAAAGCTGAAAGCATTTCCTCTAAGATCAGGAGCAAGACAAGGATGTCCACTCTTGCCACTTTTATTCAGCATAGTTTTGGAAGTCCTAGCCATGGCAATCAGAGAAGAAAAAGAAACAAAAGGAATCCAAGTAGGAAAAGAAGAGGTAAAACTGTCACTGTCTGCAGATAATATGATATCATACATAGAATGCTACCAGGAAACTAGAGCTCACCAATGAATTTGGTAAAGTTGCAGGATACAAAATTAAGACAGAAATCTCTTGCATTCCTTTATACTAACAATGAAAGATCAGAAAGAGAAATTAAGGAAACAATCCCATTTACCATCACATCAAGACGAATAAAATACCTAGGAATAAACCCACCTAAGGAGGCAAAAGACCTGTACTCTGAAAACTAAGACGCTGATGAAAGAAACTGAAGATGACCCAAACACATGGAAAGATATACCATGTACTTGGATTGGAAGAATTAATATCGTCAAAATGACTATTACTACCCAAGGCAACCTAAAGATTCAATGCAATACGTATCAAATTATCAATGGCATTTTTCACAGAATTAGAACAAAAATTTTAAAATATGTATGGAAACACAAAAGTCCCTGACAGCCAAAGCAATCCCGAGAAAGAAAAATGGAGCTGGAGGAATCAGGCTCCCTGGCTTCAGACTATACGACAAAGCTACAGTAATCAAGACAGTATGCTATGGGCACAAAAACAGAAATATAGATCAATGGAACAGGATAGAAAGCCCAGAAATAAACCCATGCACCTTTGGTCAATTAATCTACAACAAAGGAAGCAAGTATATACCATGGAGAAAAGACAGCCTCTTCAATAACTGGTACTGGGAAAATTGGACAGCTACATATAAAAGAATGAAATTAGAACATTCTCTAACACCATACAGAAAAATAAACTCAAAATGGATTAAAGACCTAAATGTAAGGCCAGATACTATAAAACTTTTAGAGGAAAACATAGGCAGAACACTCTTTGACACAAATCTCAGCAGTATCTTTTTGCATCCACATCCTAGAGTAATGAAAATAAAAACAAAAATAAACAAATGGGAGCTAATGAAACTTAAAAGCTTTTGCACAGCAAAGGAAGCCATAAACAGAACGAAAAGAGAAGCCACAGAATAGGAGAAAATATTTGCAAGTGAAGCAACTGACAAGGGATTAATCTCCAAAATATACAAATAGCTCATGCAGCTCTGTATCAGAAAAAACAAATAATCCAATCAAAAAATGTGCAGAAGATCTAAATAGACATTTCACCAAAGAAGACATACAGATGGCCAAAAAGCACATGAACAGATGCTCAACATCACTAATTATTAGAGAAATGCAAGTCAAAACTACACTGAGGTTGGGGATTCCCTTGCGGTCCAGTGGTTAGGACTCGACAATTTCACTGCCGCTGCCCGGGTTGAATCCCTGGTCGGGGAACTAAGATGCAAGCTGCATGGTGGAAAACAAACAAACTATCAATACAATGAGGTATCACCTCATACCGGCCAGAATGGCCATCATCAAAAAGTCTACAAATAATATATGCTGGAGAAGGTGTGGAGAAAAGGGAACCCTCCTACACTGTTGGTGGGAATGTAAATTTGCACAACCACTATGGAGAACAGTATGAAGGTTCCTTAAAAAACTAAAAACACAGCTACCATATGATCCAGCAATCCCATTCCTGGGCATATATGCAGAGAAAACCATAATTCGAAAAGATATAAGCACTCCAATGTTCACTGCAGCACTATTTACAATAGCCAAGACATGGAAGCAACCTAGATGTCCTTTGACAGAGGAATGGATAAAGAAGATGTGGCACATATATACAATGGAATATTAGTCAGCCATAAAAAAGAATGAAATAATGCCATTTGCAGCAACGCGGATGGACCTAGAGATTACCATACTAAGTGAAATAAGTCAGAAGGAGAAAGACAAATATCATATATCACTTGTATGTGGAATCTAAAAAAATTGATACAAATGAACCTATTTACAAAACAGAAACAGATTCACAGACTTCAAAATCAAATTTATGATTACCAAAGGTGAAACGTGGGGGGGGGAGGAATAAATTAGGAGTTTGGGATTAACATATATACACTACTATATATAAAACAGATAATCAAAAAGGACCCACTATATGGCACAGGGAACCCTACTCAGTATTCTGTAATAACCTATATGGGAAAAGGATCTGAAAAAGAATTGGATATATGTAATGAATAACTGAATCACGTAGCTGTACGCCTGAAACTAACACAACATTGTAAATCAACTATACTCCAATATAAAATAAAAATTAAAAAATAAAATCATACATCAAATTTCAATAATATTTTACTATAATTAAATCAGTTATACTTCTCTCCTTAATTTGAGAGCCTTTTATTTTGTGCCCCTGCTAGTGTTTTGTCATTATAATACTTAAAAATAAAGAGTGTTATGTGACCAAAAATGTTTGGGAAATTCTGCACTAAACCATGTGCTTCTTGGGAGAGTATTCTGGGAAATGAATTCTGAAAAGATAAGTGGTATCCAACAACAGGTGGCCTGGACGTCATACAATGAAAATCAGTAAAAGATTTTAACAAGGGAAGTTCATGAATAGATTTTTTTGTAATGATAAGTCAACTGGTACTATGGGAAATTAATTATAGAAGGAGTTTTGCATCAATGTTACCCATAACTATTATGCATTTTATGTAATCTCTAATAAAATCAATTATATAAAAGAAAAATATTAAAAATTAAAAAGTGTAAAAAAAGAAACCATCTAGGATACATCCCTGGAAAATGTAAAGAGTCCCTAAAAGTTCATGTGAAAAGACAACTTAATAGAGGAATGTGCAAAAAGTGTAAACAGAAATTTCAAAGAAGAGAAAATCTGTAGAGCCAATAAATACATGGAAAGTGTATAATCTCCCCAATCACCACTTTGGCACCTGTGAGATATAGCAAAACTTTAAGTCTGAAACAATTCCAGAATGCTGAGAAGGATGTGAGCAATGGACACCCTCATGTACTGCAAGTGAGAGTTTAAATTGATAATGATTTTGGAGAATAATTTGGAAATATTTAGCAAAGATAAAATCCAATCTAGCAATTCTTCTCTTGGATATATCCTCTAGCAGCAGTTCTTAAAATTTCTGGCCCCAGGACCTTTCTTCTTTAAAAAAATGTTTATTTATTTATTTTAAAAAATATTTATTTATTTATTTACTGGCTGTGTTGGGTGTCGGGTCTTAGTGGCCCTTCGTTGTGGTGTGTGGGCTTCTCTCTTGCTGTGGCACGGGCTCTAGAGTGCGTGGGCTCCATAGTTGCACCACTCAGGCTCTCTAGTTGTGGTGTGCAGGTTTAGTTGCCCCATGGCATGTGGGATCTTAGTTCCCTGACCAGGGATCTAACTGGCGTCCCCTGCATTGCAAGATGGATTCTTTTTTTTGTTTTGTTTTTGTTCTGCTGTACGCGGGCCTCTCACTGTTGTGGCCTCTCCCGTTGCGGAGCACAGGCTCCGGACGCGCAGGCTCAGCGGCCATGGCTCACGGGCCCAGCCGCTCCGCGGCATGTGGGATCCTCCCGGACCGGGGCACGAACCCGCGTCCCCTGCATCGGCAGGCGGACTCTCAACCACTGCGCCACCAGGGAAGCCCGCAAGATGGATTCTTAATCGCCCACCAGGGACGTCCCCCCAGGAACTTTTTAAACCTTGAAAAATCATTGAGGATACCAAAGACCTTTTGTTTATGTGAGTGATGTCTATCAGTATTTACTGTATTAGAAAATAACGTTCAGAAATTTAAAAATACATTTATTAAGTCATTTAAAAAGTAACAAGCCCATTACATGTTAATATGAATAACATTTTTGCAAAATAATTATATTTTCCAAAACAAAAATTTTAGTGATAAGAGTGGCATTATTTTACATTTCTGCAAATATCTTTAGGTCTAGCTTAATAGAAGACAGCTGGTGTTTGTTTCTATATTCAGTCTATAGTAGTATATTGTTTTGATTGAAGTATATGAAGAAAATAGACTCACAAAGAGATGGAATCAGAAAAGGGAGGAGTATTACAGTAGCCTTTTCAGATAATTGTGGCTCTTCTTGATACTATATTCCAAACTTAACAAGTGGTAGTTTTTTAAAGGTCAGTTGAAATTAGGAATTTGAAACATTATCAATGAACTTTTTATAATCTATTAAAATATATGGTCTATCTTGTACTTTGGAAGGATTTTTTTACCCATAGGTCATTTTGTAATATTTTGTATTGGTCATTTAGAAAATATTGGTTTACCAAGTTATACAGATTTTCTAAGTGTTGATGTATTTAATTCCATTATACAACATAAAAAAAAATCACCGTTCATTTCATCAGAGAAATCTTGAAATACTGAGAAGCTGTTAAGGTTACAACTGGATTCAAGTTTCAAAAATTCAAATTTTTGCTTGAAAACTCATGTCATTAATTTTGATAAAATGTCTGTCCAATACCTAAGACTGAAATAATCACGGTTTGTCTGCCAGTTGTTCTTTCAAATAAAAAATATTCCATGAAGAAAAATTATGGTTAATGTTGCAACTCAATTGTACAAGTGCTTTTCCTTGAGACACTATTGCACTCGGACACACAACAGAAGTACTTTGTGCTTATTTGTGACGTACAGAACACTAAATAGATGAGGATGTAAGAGTTGACATTTAATAAACTAATATTCTTAAGTGGTTTTTTTAAAACCCCTAGTGTACAGTAGTAAAGAATACAATGACTGCTAGTGGTGCCACTGCCTTGGTTTGTGTAAGGCGCCAGTCATGTTGCCTACCATTGCTTTTACACCAGCAAATCTCAACACAATGGAAAAGGTAAATATATCTCTGTGTTATTATGAAACTGGTTTTGACCTCATGCATTGCCTGAAAGGGTCTTGGGCCCATCGGGGGTCTATGGACCATACTTTGAGAATCATCAGCCAAATAAGTATTTGACTTTGCACACAAAAACTCAATATGTTCATATTTTTTGTCATTGCAAAGACCAGAAACAACCATCACCCAGAAGGATAAAGAAGTGAAACAATATGCAAGGGAATAATATATAGCACTGAAAATCGACTAGAGATAAAATATATCAAGATAGATAAGTCTCACAAAGGTGAGACTTAAAAATAGAGAAAGATTCACGCAGTATCACACCATTTATGTAAAGTTTAAATATATAGGGTATAAAACAATGCTATGGTTATATATATATGTAGCAAACATGTGTAGAAATGCATTGGAATGATAATTACCAAATTCAGGACAGGAGTTACCTGTGTAAGGTAGGGAATGAATTACATTTGGGGAGGAGATACATAGAGAGTTTCAAATCCATTTGCAATGCTTTCTTCATAAGTAGTGGTTGTAAGAGGTTCATTTTATTATTCTTTATAGGTCTTCCTATTTTGAATAATTTCATAATAAATAATAGCCTACCTACAATCACATCCTTTCAAATACTTGCTGTGGAGTTAAGCAGTCGTATAGGTGAAACATTACTATTGAAACTGCAACATGCAGATATATAGGCATAACTCAGAGATATTGCGTGTTTGATTCCAGACCACCACAACAAAACATTGTTTTGCAATATTGCAATAAAGTGAGTCTCAAGAAATTTCTGGTTTCCCAACGCATGTAAAAAGTTATATTTACACTATACTGTAGTCTATTGAGTGTGCAATAGCATTAAGTCTAAAAAAACAACGTACATACCTTAACTAAGGAATACTTTATTGCTAAAAAGTGCTAACCGTCATCTGAGCCTTCAGCAAGTTGTAATCTTTTTGCTGGCGGAGGGTCTTGCCTTGATGTTGATGCTGCTGACTGATCAGGGTGGTGGCTGCTGAAGGGTGGGTGGCTGTGACGATTCCTTGAAATAAGACAATGATGTTTGATGCATCAATTGATTCTTCCTTTCATGAACCACTTCTCTGTAGCCTGCAATGCTGTTCAATACAGCAGAACTTTCAGAATTGGGAGTCAATCCTCTCACACCCTGCCGCTGCTATATCAACTAAGTTTATGTAATGTTTTAAAACTTTTGTTGTTATCTCAACAATCTTCATAGCATCTTTACCAGGAGTAGATTCCATCTCAAGAAACCACTTTCTTTGCTCATCCATAAGAAACTCCTCATCAATTAAAGTTTTATCATGAGATTGCAGCAATTCAGTCACAACTTCAGGTCTCACTTCCAACTTTAGTTCTCTTGCTATTTCCACCACATCTGCAGTTACTTCCTCCCCTGAAGTCTTGAACCCCTCAAAGTCATCCATGAGGGTTGGAATCAACTTCTTCCAAACTCCTGTTAATATTGTTATTTTGACATCTTCCCATGAATCATGAATGTTCTTAATGGCATGTAGAATGATTAATCTTTTCCAGAAGGTTTTCAATTAGCTTTGCTCAGATCCATCAGAGGAATCACTATGTATGGCAGCTATAGCACTATAAAATGTATTTTTTAACTGTTAAGTCTTGAAAGCCAAAATTATTCCTTGATTCATGGGCTGCAGAATGGATGTTGTGTTTGCATGCATGAATAAATCTCATTGTACATCTCCATCAGAGCTCATGGGTGACCAGGTGCGTTATCAGTGAGCAGTAATATTTTGAAAGGGTTTTTTTTTTCTGAGCCGTAAGTCTCAACAGTGGGCTTAAAATATTCAGTAAATCATGTTGTTAACAGATGTGCTGTCATCTAGGTTTTATTTTTCCATTTATAGAGCAGAGGCAGAGTAGACTTAGCGTAATTCTTAAGGGCCCTAGGATTTTCAGAATGGTAAATGAGCACTGGCTTCAATTTAAAATCACCAGCTGCATTAGCCCCTAACAAGAGAGTCAGCCTGTCCTTTGAAGCTTTGAAGCCAGGCATTGATTTCTCCTCTCAAGCTATGAAAGTCCTAGATGGCACCTCTTTCCTACATAAGGCTGTTTTGTTTACACTGAAGATCTGTTGTTTAGCGTAGCCACCTCCATTCAGCACTTGCTGCTTCACCCTGCACTTTTATGTCGTGGAGATGGCTTCTTTCCTTAAACCTCATTAACCAACCTCTGTTAGATTTCTTCTGCAGCTTCTTGATCTCTCTCAGCCTTCACAGAATTGAGGAGAATTAGGGCCTTGCTCAGGGTTAGGTATGGCTTAAGGGAATGTTGTGGTTGGTGTGATCTTCTGTCCAGACCATTACTACTTTCTCCATATCAGCAATGAGGCTGTTTTTCTTTCTTATCATTCATGTGTTCACTGGAGTAGCACTTTTAATTTCCTTCAAGAACTTTTCCTTTGCATTTACAATTTGGCTAACTGTTTGGTGCAAGAGGCCTAGCTTTTGGCCTGCCTCAGCTGTTGACATGCCTTCCTCACTAAGCTTAGTCATTTTTAGTGTTTGATTTACAGTGAGAGATGTGTGACTCTTTCACTTGAACACTTAGAGGTCATTGTAGGGTTACAGTTGGCTGAATTTCAATATTATTGTGCCTCAGGGAATAGAGAGGCCCAAGGAGAGGGAGAGAGATGGGGAAAGGCTGGTCGGCAGAGCAGTCAGAACACAAGCAACATTTATCAATTAAGTTTGCGTCTGATACAGGCATAGTCTGTGGTGCCCCCAAACAATTACAATAGTAACAAAGATCACTGATCACAGATGACCATTACAAATATAATAATGAAAAAGTTTGAAATACTGCAAGCATTACCAAAATGGGACAAAGTCAGGAAGCGAGCAAATGCTGTTGAAAAAATGACTTGCTTGATGCAGGGTTGCCACAGACCTTCAATTTATAAAGAAATGCAGTATTTGCGAAGCACAATAAGGTGAAGTGCAATAAAACGGGTACACCTGTAAAGTGGACAAACTTCACAGTAATGGTGTCATTCTCCCTAATAACGCCAAAAAGATATTCAGCTATATGGGGCTGCCTGTTTTCCTTAGAGGTAAGGACCACTCAAGCTCACTATTTAAACATATTACCTTCAAGTCGTTCATTCTCATTTACAGAAAGCATCTCTCCATCTCTCCTTGCAGGTATAAACCAAAAGTGTCTGCTCCCACAGCAATCCAGACAGTTTAGCGGCTTCATGTTTTCAGCACTTTCAGCAGCCACAGCTCTGTGACATCTGCTGTTTTAATTCCATCTTCAGGGGGCTCCTTGCCCTCTTGAACTTTGTAATTGAAGTGGAAGTACTTTGCTCTGCTACCGTCACTGTAACCTCAGCAGCCTTTGAACTTTCACCTTACTCAACACTGCCACCCCAAGCCTGTCCTTTCCAGGGATTTGAAAGGTAGAGCAAACTGCCTGGGCTTAGTTAGTGGTAACAGACACCAAAAGTATCGTAATTTGCATAATGGCCTTTTCAATTTGGGAGACAACCTCAAGAGCAGGGCAACTGGTGAGGCCTTATCCCAAGTTAAATTAGTCTCTTGATGTATTTAGCGACATTCCTTTTTTTTTTTTTTTTTTTGCGGTACGCGGACCTCTCACTGTTGTGGCCTCTCCCATTGCGGAGCACAGGCTCCGGACGCGCAGGCTCAGCGGCCATGGCTCACGGGCCCAGCCGCTCCGCGCCATGTGGGATCTTCCCGGACTGGGGCACGAACCCGTGTCCCCTGCATCGGCAGGTGGACTCTCAACCACTGTGCCACCAGGGAAGCCCGCGACATTCCTTTTTAACGTATAATTCATTTTCTTGTTTATTTCCTGTTGATTGTGGTCTCCAAGATGAATGCAGTTTTAATGCCTTCATCCAAATCAGGGGATAATTTCCCTAGGAGGGCTTTAACCACTTCAGAGATTTTCTGTCCAGGTGGGATATGCTTCCACTCGTCCTAAAAAAGTGTCCACACAAACACTAGCAGGTTATCTGAAACTTCTTGCAGTCTAAGGCATGTGAGTAAAGTCTATTTTTCAGTCCTTGGTGGGACAGGTTCCTCTGTGTAGAGTTCCCATCTGGGGAGGTCTGACAGCAGTCTTTGGGTTATTTTTCAAGACCTTGGGGGAAAGAGCTCTGTCTCCTTTTCTGGGGTTTTCATGAGCGCCATCTGTAGGCTTAAAGCATGTTCTGGTGAGACTCTGATGTCAAGCTACTCTGGTGAAAAACTTCAGGGTGAGGTCATCAGGAAGTTCATCAGCTCATTCCCCACTGTCAGTTTTACCCAGAGAGATCCTTTTGTGGAGAATTAGGCACTCAAGTCCAAGGGAGGCCCTGGGCCTCTTCAGAGGTTCCTCTCTTTCTACCATGAGAGGCTCTCGTCTTTTATTGCTCTTCTGTTTTAGCCTAGGCAACCTGTTTTCCACTGTTCCTCCTCCTTACAGTAAGCACATTGTTCCTTCCCCAATGGGGGCTTACCTCTCTTCCAGTTACTCGCCTCTGGGAATCCAGTGCTGCTGCCAAAAAAGTGGCATTTCCTTTTGCATCTTCTTTCTTCTGTTGTTGTTCCCTGTTCAACACTTTAAAAGCAACATCTAGGGCTTCCCTGGTGGCGCAGCGGTTGAGAGTCCGCCTGCTGATGCAGGGGACGCGGGTTCGTGCCCTGGTCCGGGAGGATCCCACGTGCCGCGGAGCGGCTGGGCCCGTGAGCCATGGCCGCTGGGCCTGCGCATCCGGAGCCTGTGCTCCGCAATGGGAGAGGCCACAACAGTGAGAGGCCCGCGTACCACAAAAACAAAACAAAACAAAAGCAACATCTACCAGTTGAGAAGGGTTCATTCCAAATGGCCCATCTAATTTTTGCAACTTTCTCTTGATACCTGAGGCACTTTGCCCCAAAAGGTCAAATTTACCACTTTAATATTTTCAGGGGCCTCGGGATCTGCATTAGTATGATGTCTGTAGGCCTGATAAATCCTTTCCAAAATTCAGAGAGGTCTTTGTTTTGCTGAATTTCTTGAATTTTGTTCAAAATCTTTTTCTTTGGTTTTCCTTTTCAAAGCTCTGCCAAGATGCACTAATAAGTAGTGCTCTAATAAGGGCCTTCTTCCCTTACGGGGGTCCCAGTTTGGTTCAGCTGTGAGTGCTACCAAGTGGGCTTCAGGTGTAGAGGATCCTCCCTATAAGGAGGGTTGCGATCTTTCCAACTAAAGAAGTCTGAGAAACCTAGCCGGCTGGTCGTTTGCATTTAGGCCCCCTACGAGATAATGGCACGAGAGAAACTGCACGAGAGAAATCCCCTGTCCTGAAACCAAATTGGGTGCCCCGTCGAGTCTTAGATCGCGATACCAGACCAAGTCCCTGTGCCAGAAACTAACACAGGATTTTCTAATCGATCCCTATAAGGAGGGGAAGCCCTGAGCCTCAGTGTCAGGAATTGGGGCTGCATAAGAATGGAAGGTGGTGGAAAGGGTGGATATATTGGCATAATGTCCAGAGCCTCTGGAACAGCTAGCTCAGCCAGAGGAGTTAAGGTCTGAAGCAACATATCCTCACTCTCACTCCCTTCTTTTTCTTATGTTTCCTGATAATAGTACAAATGCTTGCACATGAAGGATTTCACCATTCTTCCCTGTTTCTTCACAGAATAGCTATAGAGTTATTCAAAAGCCACTGTAAAACCATAGCTAGCAATTGATCATCTAACCATTAAAAGGATGCCTTTTTGCTTTGGCATCAACCAACTGGGATTACAATGCAATTGAACAGAATCTTGATTACCGCCGCGGCAAACAATGTAAGATAATTAGTAGAATTATGACTGGCTTCACTTACCAGCATATACCAGAATTTCAGAAGTCCCATACAATTTCTAGAATGTGTATATTAATAACATTTACTCATATGATACAATCTAAGAAGTTTTATCACCACTCATTTGATAATGCCTCCCATGCAGTTCAACACACCAAATAAGCCCAACTGGTTTAATATTCCTCTCTCTCAGATGGAGAGAAAACAAGTAATGTGAGGTATTCCAGGAACCCTCCAGAAAGCCCCAGAGTTAGCCAGAGACCAAATGAACCTCACTTAGAACTTGATCTTTGGGAAGTTTGTCAAAAATATCAGAAAGTTTTAACCAGTGATATAAGATCTCAATGGCAAATACAGATCACTTAAAAAAACTCACAATTACCAAAAGCAGTTCAATATTTTACGAAAACTTTGACCTCTTAGAGAACCAAATTCATGTTTTTTACCACTTTACCTTTAAGATTTATTTTCTTAATTAAGTTCAGTCTTATTTTAGATCTTAGTTTAGTTTCAAGTTATGAAAATCTAGAAAAACTATTCTAGATAGATATTCCTAAAACATTATTCCCATAGTTTACCCAAAACTCTTTACTTCATTTACCTCTATTTTATTTAGTTAAAAGCTTTTGTAACAGGAATAATAAGGTCTTATTTGATTTCTAGTAAACCTAGGTATAATAAAAGTATTATACTTAAAGTTGATGACTCTAAAGATATATCTGTATCAAACCAACAACCTTACGCTAACTGTAACACCAGATATTAATTCAATAGTGAATAGTTCCTAGATCACGTGAACCTGAAACTCATTCTGGCCAGTTTCTTTTATATTTGAGTATTTATATAAGAACTTAATTTCCTTTAAGCAAATTAAATAGAGTTCTTTTACAAATTAATTTTGACAATGCCACACATCTATAAACACATGTACAAACACACAAACACAGGGACCTCATAGTTCCCATTCCAAAATTTTAACCATGAATTGGGTACAACAATGTAAAACCCATCAGTTGCAAAAGAGGCTGGATTCAAATTGGATTTCTGGCAGATGGGATAAATCAGGGTCACCCGTCTAGATAGCTAAACCCTTTTAAACTAATATTTATGGAAAAGACACTTCTGTTTCTATTTATAGCTTTTGGTGATTTTCAAGTGGAACCTTTCTCTTCTTCCTCGGAATGCCCCACTCTTGGACAAGAACAGACAGTTTTTTTTCCTGTTCCTTTCCTCCATTTGACATCAGTAAAAGTTTTAAGTATCACAAAACTGATTTGGCTATAAATGGAGAAACAGTACCAAACAAAATGAAAAACCCAAAGAACAAACAGAAAATCCTAAATAAACCCTCAGGTTTGGTCTTGGCCTTTGACATATGCCAATGACACAGGAGACCATAAACGACGTAATTAACACAGCAAGGGTAGCAGTACATGGTACACAGGGTGCCGAGATAACCCTGCCTAACCCTCCTGTGGAGATCCTAACAGGTATTGCAGCCATACATTGTTACAATAAAATATCATCTTCCTCTCACCCATGGGGTCATAGCTGTAATCAGATCCCTTATCCAAAATGCACCTTAGAGGACTTTCTTTAGGGATAGTTGAAACATTCCCCATTTTTAAAGATAGAAATTCAAGACAAACAAAACACAAACGGCACACACAATGCTAGCATCCAAAGAAACAAACGAACTGGTTCACAAATCGGGTAAAAGACCAACAACTCTTTCCTCTCTCCCACAAGGTACCCCACTCAAAAACAAAACAAATTGGCTTATTCTGGAGAAAAAGCCCCAAACAGAGAGGAAATAAAGTTTCCGGCTGTATACACTTAGCAACTCACCCTACTGGATGGAGCCTGTTGGCTCCCAAATGTCGATTCCTTGCTCTAACTGCCAAGTGCTGGGGCAGCCGGTGCTGCTTGGGGGAACTTTGAAGAGAAGACTCTCAGGACAAGTGGTCCTGGCGGGTGCTAGGTCTACCTCCAAAATTCCCCAACTGGGACCGGCTAGCCACGAGCAGCAAGGCTCCTGGATGGCTCATCAAAATTTGTTACTGAGCCCTAGCTTGTACTGCTTGCCACACAACAGGCCAATAAACTGAGAGACGAGTTCCTGGGGCAAGGAACAGCGACTTTATTCAGGAACTCAGGAAAGTGAGAAGGTGGTGGACTCGTGTCCCCAAAGAGCCATTTTGCCTGTGTTAGAATTCAGGCTTCTTCATGAAATTTAACTCTTAAATATGCCTTTCTATAAACTGTTTTATCCTGTTGCATCTGACCATGCTCCATTACTCTGTTTTTATTTCAAAGACTAGATGTTGGATCTTTGTCAAAACTGGGGACTGTTAAATCTAAATTCATGTTTGGTATTGTTTCATTTATCATTTTCATTCATTGATAATACACAGTGATCATACATTTCTATAACACCAAGACAGAATAAAATAAATATAAGATGCATCTCTCATCCTTAACTATACCCCTCCCCCTCCCTCAAAATAAAAAGAATTTGGGCTTCTTTATACTAAAAGGGGAGGGAGTAAAGTCATACATTTCCTGGTTCCAGTCAGCTTCCGGAGGGTGTGTTAATTCTTCCTCCCTGCAGTCATTCACAGGTGGGCCTGGTTAGGATGTTTCCTGTGAGCTAAACAAAGGTATTTTAGCTTAATGCTCATTACCTGGGAGGCCGGGTTCCCAGAGATGGGCCATTATGTATAACTTAAGCTTATAGGCAACATTCCTTTAGTGATTAACTTGTAATAGAATACAAAAGGTTCTTCCCTATTACAATATTATATAAATAAATAATAGAGAATCCTAATTCCACTTGGAGGATCATTGTGAAAGGATGCTTGAAAGTTGTGCAGTCAATCCATTCCTCCACTCTAAAATGTATCCCTTAAAGAAGGTGTGGTACATATATACAATGGAATGCTCAGCCACAAAAAAAGAACAAAATAATGCCACTTGCATAAACATGGATGGATTGGAGGGTATTATGCTAAGTGAAATAAGTCAGACAGAGAACAACAAATACTGTATGATATCACTTTTATGTGGAATCTAAAATATGACGCAAATGAACCTATCTATGAAACAGAAACAGACTCACAGACCCAGAGAACAGACTTCTGGTTGCCAAGGGGGGAGGGGGATGGGGGAGGGATGGATTGGGCGTTTGAGGTGGCAGATGCAAACTATTATATATAGAATGGATAGGCAACAAGGTCCTACTTTATAGCACAGGGAACTAAATTCAATATTCTGTGATAAAACATAACGGAAAAGAATATAAAAAAGAAGGTGTACGAATGTACAACTGAACCACTTTGCTGTTCAGCAGAAATTAACACAACATTGTAAATCAACTATACTTCAATAAAAAAATACATCCCTGACTTAATTACACCTTACCACATGCTGTCTGTCTGGAGCACATAGTTTGAGCCCCTCACCCAAATTACTTTCTTTTTTTGCGGTACGCGGGCCTCTCACTGTTGTGGCCTCTCCCGTTGCAGAGCACAGGCTCCGGACGCGCAGGCTCAGCGGCCATGGCTCACGGGCCTAGCCGCTCCGCAGCATGTGGGATCTTCCCGAACCGGGGCACGAACCCGTGTCCCCTGCATTGGCAGGCGGACTCTCAACCACTGCGCCACTAGGGAAGCCCCCAAATTACTTTTATTTGTTCTATATACTAGTGTTGTGTTACTGGTTTTCACTGCAGAATATTATTTTGAAAAAATGATAACAGTCTATTAACCAATAAGCTTAAAAAAAATCTCTTGTTATTAATTTGATCTCCTGTAGACCCATTTTTGCCCTCCCCTCCCACCTCTACCTTCTCATTCAGACTTTAGGAGGTATCCATTGCCTCAGAAAAGGGATGTGAAAAGAAGTTAGAAGTAACAGTGAATTGTCAGCCTTTGAATTTCAGAATAAACTTCTGAGACTCAGAGCAGAGATAATACTTTGAGAAAACAGGGTTTTAAGTCTCTCAAGTCAGGATTTTGAGGTTAAAAATTCCATGACCATGAAGAACCTTGGATATGAACCTTGTTGCATAAATAATACATTTGAGAATACTGTGGGGAAGGGGGACTAGGAAAAACCTGAATAAATGGCGACTACTCCTAATTGGCTGAGTTTCCCCTGAACTGACTAAGATGACATTTTTTTCACCAGGTGAAATGGGATCCAGGGCTCAAGATATAAATTAAGTCTAACATAAAGTAATAAAGAAAATTACACTGTTCACACGTATGAAGTCATGAGGGTGTTTGTACCTTTACACATCTCGTGAAACACGCTCCTGCCCTGAGCAGGGAGATATAGAGGCTATTGTTGCTATAGGGTTCTCATGGGGAGGCCCCACAGGAAAAAATTCTTGGGTCTCAGTATCAGGAATATTTTCTTCCTCTGGGCAAATGGTTTATTTTTAGTCTGGGAAACTGTGACTCATGGATCTGATTGAATGTCTCTCCTAATTTTGGCTGCATGGAAGCGTGGAGTCAGCTCTGAACCCTACCTGCCTTTTGCGGTGGGTAGAACCTCACAGCATGCATTTCATCTGCTTACGTCATACTGGTGACTATTTTTTCTGCTCTATGCCTTTACTTACTTTCAATCTGGTTGGACTTTCTGGGAAGCAGACCTTGAGACAGAATTTAAGGTGCAGGATGTTTACTAAGGAGTACCCTTAGAATCAACACCTATGGGAGGGTGTGGAGAAGAATCAAGATTGGGGAGGGGGAGAAGCTGAGCTTTAACGCAGCCCCAGTGATAGCCTCAGCTGACCCCATGGGGAGCTCTGGAGGTAGAATGGGCTCTCAGAGCTGTTCAAATTTGTGCTGGGGCACCAAGTTCTTCACTGGAGAAGGGCCTCGGTAATGCATCAGTCTGAATGTTTGTGTCCCCTAAAATTCAAGTGTTGAAACCTAGTCTTTGAAGTGGTGGTGTTTGGAGGTGGGGCCTAATTTGGGAGGGAGTTAGGTGATGAGGGCATAGCCCTCATGAATGGGATCAGTGCCCTTATAAAAGAGACCCCAGAGAGCTCCCTCACCCCTCCTGCCATGTGAGGACACAGCAAGAAGATGGCCGTCTGTGAACCAGAAGCGGGACCTCACCAGACACTGAAACTGCTGGCGCCTTGGTCTTGGTTTTCCCAGCCTCCAGAACTGTGAGAAATAAATGGCTGTCATTTCTATGCTACCCAGTCTAGGGTAATTTGTTATAGCAGCCTGAACACACTAGGACAATCAGTGTCCACCACACTTATTTTTAAAATCTACTATAAATTTTTAAAAAAATCATAAATTATTTTTGGAACAAGGGCACAAATAAAATAAGTAGTTAAAAATAAGTGACCCCTTGGGCTTCCCTGGTGGCGCGGTGGTTGAGAGTCCACCTGCCGATGCAGGAGACACGGGTTTGTGCCCCAGTCCGGGAAGATCCCACATGCCACGGAGTGGCTGGGCCCGTGAGCCATGGCCGCTGAGCCTGCGCGTCCGGAGCATGTGCTCTGCAATGGGAAAGGCCACAACAGTGAGAGGCCTGCGTACCGCCAAAAAAAAAAAAAAAAAAGAAAGAAAAAAAAAGTGACCCTGGGGACTTCTTTGGTGGTCCAGTGGTTAAGGCTCCGTGCTTCCAGAACCGCAGGGGGCACAGATTCAACACCTGGTTAGGTGACTCTGTCCTCATTCTTGCTTACTTATGTTATGTCGTCTCTTAACTTAACTTTGATCCTGAGTCTTTGCATGCACTGTTCCCTAAGACTAGAATGAGCTCTCTCTTCTTTGACTGTGAGAGTGTGAAAGAACAGGTCTACAGTAGAAGAAAACTGGATTCCTTCTCCAAGGCCCAGAATGTTATCACCTCTTCGGTGGAGGGTTTGCTACCCCCTCCGAAGAGTCAGCTGCCTCCTTCTCTCTCTCTGCCAAGCCCCCAACATCACACACTCATAATCCCTCCTCCACATACAAGACTTGTCCTCAAATCTGACCCCTTTTGAGCATTCTCTTTATAGAACAGTGCCACCACCAATCCACTGGTGCCAGAATCCTGAGGGTGGGTTCCTATCTATCGCCAAGTCCTGTAATTTTTATTTTAAAAATATCTCTCTAGCCCTCCATTTCTATTTCCAGTGCCACTCCCTCCTTACAAGCTCTTATTATATCTCTTGCCTGTACTATCTTAGTAGCCCCCTGTCTTTCTCCCAGTGTCTATTCTTGCTGTCCCAGCAACCCATTCTCGACACAGAAGCTGGAGGACTTATAAAACTGTTCACCTAATCGTGTCACCCTGTTTTAAGCCTGTTAATAGCTCTCCCTCTGGGCCTGCAAGACTTGCCCATATCCCCTGTCTCACCACCCTCATCAGTTTTCCTCTCCTCCCTGCTGTTTTCTGGACACACTGGCTTGTTTTTGATTCCTCCAATGGGCTGTGACGTTCTTCTCCCCACAGTCATCTCTCATTGTGATCTCTCTTTCTGGTCTGCTTTTCCTTCACCTCTTCTGAAGACTAATAACTCCTGCTCATCCTTCAGATCTCAGGTCAGAAAACTCACCCTCCAGGAAGCTGTCCTTAAATTCCTAACTAGGTCAGCCCTCTCATTTCATGATCTCTATCCATTGTGCTTTCGCGAAGTACTGGTCACATGGCAATTTCATAATTAAGAAAAGACTTTAACATCTTTCTCTTCTACTAGAATATAAATTCTACAAAGGTTGGGAAATCTTGGTGACCTCAGCATTCCCAATGCCTAACACAGGTCCTGAACATAAGAGGTGCTTTCTGTTTTGTTTTACATACTGGATAAATATGTACTTATTTACTGAGTTTCTTAAAGGCATGGACAATTTACTAGTCAAGGTCCTGGCATAGTATCTGGCATATGTTGGATATGCAATACATGTTTGTTGGATGAATGTCTTCAATCAACTACTTGAAGGGCTGTCTTGGGGAAGAGGAAGCAGACATTTCGTGTGGCTGCAGGAAAGAGAATTAAGACCAAAGGTTAGAAATTACCGAAAGGCAGAATTTTCCAAAAAGCAATCCAAAGGATGAGTAACCTAATAGGAATCACATAATAGGATGCTTTTGGGTTTTGGGATTATGGGAAATTTTTGTTGTATTTTATTTTAATAGTCCTTTTTTGTTTTCTGCACTTTCTACAATAAATATTATTTTTATAATCAGAAAATATTAATTTAAAAAACATGTGGACTGGTGATAAAGTAATGGATTCTCTGTCCCTAGAAGTGTTTGAACAGCTGGGAATGACACCTGCCAATGATGACAAGGAAGGGACTTCTCCGTGGTTGGGGCAGAGGAGGTTGGACCCTACGTGCTCTAAGGGTCTTCTAACTCCAACACCCCATGATACTGTTAACTGAATGATAAGTGCTGAGCCCCCTTTCTTGGAAGAACTTGGCCTAGTTTACATGGCTGTCTTACATTCTGCCAGTGACTTCCTTACACTGGAAGCTCACAATGACAGTACTGGCTGCAGTGGAATTTGATTTGTATTCACCTGAGGCTGATATAACAGGAGGATTTCTGGACATTATAGTGATGTCAAGAACATGAATATATAGGTGAGGGATGTTTGTGTGGAAAAGCTTAAGATATCCCTCTATGAAATGTTTTAGTGAGTCCTGATTAAAATGTTCTCAAATCAGCACTTAAAGCACACATATCCCAAGGATTATACTTCATGGTTAATCTTTCAACATAGACATTTCCAAACCGTGGTTTTGGTTAAATTAAAAAGATGGGCCTTACTCTGATTTTTGTGTTTATGAGCTAGTTTGGGCAAACAGGATCATTGCTTTTCTCTCTTAACAGAAAAGACGTTTAGAACAATTCCTCCATATTACAATAGCTTTGAATTAAGAGGAATAGAATACTCCCAGAGGTTATCGGATGTGTAGGAGTGAATCTCAGTTAAGAACAGTGCAACACACACAAAGTTCTTCTGATTACATGAAATCCCAGCCTAATTACATAGATAGAGAGAGCGAGGGGGACATCTAAGACAATGACATAATAAGACTGATTTCTACAAACTACATGTCAACATTGTTTTGCTGTCACAACTCCTGTGTAAAAGAATATGTGTACGTATATATGTACAAATGTGTACTATACTGACAAATCTGTATTATCCTGACATAAGTGGACTGGTAGTAATAAAACAAGGCAAAAAAAGAATTCTAAAAGAATTCAAAAAAGAAAAATTAGAATTTACTATTATCTGTCTCCTCCTAAGTTTCCAGTGAGGTCTCATGGAGCACTTGTTATTTCTATTAACAAATAAGTTTGTCATTTGTTTGCGTACTTTCCACTTTTACATTACTTGAGTATTTTATAACTCTTCTAAGTTCTCAGTACCAAAGTGAATTCTAATCATTTTATGACTGAAAGACAAAGGAAGTGTATTTTCTTTCTATTTGACGAAAGCTTTAAAAAGGTTTGTTCAAAAAGGCATCAGGAATTATGTAAACACAATGTGTCTGATTATCATCTTACAGAGTAACACACAAGAAAGTTCCAGGATTTCTGGCTCCCCTCCCCATACCCCCAGAAAGTTTTTTCTTTGAAGTAGACAAGTTCAATATGTGTGGCGTTGGGGGTGTAGAATGAGAAGAATGTCAATATGGAAACTGCTCTGCGAGCCTGGGGTTCTCATGGCAGCACCCAGGAGCTCAGGCCTCCAGTGGAGCTGGTGGCCTGTCCCGCCAAGAACAAGGCTGGAAGGACTTGTGTAACCTGGTAATAGAAGGACAGAGAAGAGGAGGTGGAAACCTGTCTCATCAAAGCGCACTGAATAGAAGCTTCCTTACCCAGGCAAGTACCTGGAAAAGCCCAGCCTTGGGGCCTGTCCTGATCTGCTATAGTTCATACAGTGGATCCATTCTACCCACTGTGCTCCTCCGTGGGTCCCCAGCTTCCAACTTGGCTCCAGGCCTTGCCTCCCTACTCTTGTCTCTGGCATGACTGACCTCTATAGGACTCATCTGGATATGCCTCCTCCTTCTCGGTCTGGATTCCTCTTCAGACACCATCCCAATTTACCCCCATGCTCCCCCATCTGTGACAGTGGATAAAAGACACACCACATGCCCCTACCCTCAGCCCTGCCATCTTAGTCCATTCCCTATGGAGCTTCCCTGCCAGGGCAGGGTACTTGGATAAAGGAGAGTACAGGAAGGGAGGCACAGAGGCACCAGAAACATGGCTTGTTGTGTGGACATTAGCTATTTCTATTTCCATCAAAACAGAGGGTGTGGTGGTTAATTTTATATGTCTACTTGACTGGCCCAAGGGATGCCCAGATAGCTGGTAAAACTTATTTCTGGGTGTGTCTGTGAAGGTGTATCTGGAAGAGATTGGCACTTTGAATCAGTAGACTGAATAGAGGTCCACCCTCACCAATGTGGGTGGGTCTCATCCAATCTATGGGGACCTGAACAGAACAAGGAGAACCCTGGCTAATACAGAGGGTAAGCACGCACAGGAAGGGCTGATCTCATACCTTTGAGAATGGGTGCATTTTGAAAGATTTTAAAATTTCTTATATTTGCCATATGATTTACTGTTCACAAAACTTTTACATACAGTTTTGAATACTGTGGAACCCTTAAATTAATACTTACTTTTGATCATTTATTTGCATTTTTTCTCCTATTATTTACCAGTTCTGAAATTGGGATGTGTCTTACAATCAGTGGTGTTTTGCGATCGTCATCCGCCAGGAATGACTGTGACCAGGTATCACTTGAACTGGGCCCCAGCTCTTTGTGTTGTAACTTCAACTGAATTGTGTACATGGTTGACACTACATGTTTAGTATGTAAACTGCTGTTTAGTATGTCTTAACAAATTATAATATGATTTGACTTTGAAACAAAAATTTATCATGTACATAGAAAAGCACAGAAATAGAGGATTGGGATGAAATGTGACATTAGTGAACCAAAGAGCCAACATTGGAGTAATGACCACGGTTCCATATGGTCATGCAAAGCAACCACCAAGTGTTTTACCTAAGAAAGGAAGATATCAACACGTAATAAAGCCATGTTTCACTGTGTTGCTGAAATAGATACCGATCTATAGAATTACCTATCACATAACATGCAAAGTACCTAAAGTCAGAAAGAAATTGCTAAATCCCTCAGAATAGATAAAAGACATTTTGGTAAAACACTACTCATTGGACTGTTATTAAGGTATTGCATCATAATTTCATTGGTAGGATTTCTTTTTTCCATAGTGGTAGATAAAAAAGTGGAGTGTTATTACCATGCACCTATTAAGATAAAGGTTCTCTGCTGGAGGCTTTTACATGACATTTAATCCTCATAACAGTTGTACTCCATAGATAATATTATCCCCAACCCAGAGATGAGAGAGGAGTGATTTTCTCAGGTTGGTAATTCAGTTTGGGTAGAAGTAGGACTCGAATCCTCACGTGTCCATGCCCAAATCCTGTGCTGCTTTCTCCAGACTCCGCTGCCTGGGGAGAACTCTCCCTGAATTTTCCAACCCCTTTGTCCTTCAGAAGCATCCCTGGGGAGGAACCTCCCCACCCCCAAGGGGTCTATACCCTGGTGCTATTCTGGAACAAGACAACATCTTGGGTTTTTCATCCAAAAACTTAGTTAGCTTTTGGGAACTAGAAATCCTGACTGGGGCATCTGTGGTATTTACTTCTCTGCAACGCACCCTGAATTTATCTCACATATTCTCTTGCCTCATCTCAGAATTGTTTCCTAAAATGGGGAATGTTTTTTCAACCAGGTAATCTATATTTATGTTTAAGAATAAGTCATAATAAATAAGCCCTAAAGTAGGCAAACTGAAGATGACCCAGTAAATGTCCCTCAACATCACCAGCCAAGGATTTTCTAGAAAACCTAGTGTTAGAAAAATATTGAATATTTATTTTTACCAAACTCCAGGTTCTCAAGAAGTAACCAGATGGGAGTCTCACACATAAACATTTATGTTTCCACAGCTATCTGGGAGGAAAAAAGAGTCAAAATGAAGTCAAAATGAAAACCACTTGAATTTCTGTCTATGATTATAATTGTATTCATACCAACATATTTAAAGGTTTAAACATGTTTAGAAAAGTGGTTTCTTCGTAGGTCGGGATCAGCAACAGCAGCTCCCTTGGGAAAGGCCAATCTGTGGTAAGCCAGCTGGCCACAGGGGTGCAAGTGCCAGAAATATCAGTGGGAAGACAATGATTCTAAAATGCCTAGTGTGATGCTGAACTCGGGAAAATCTGCCTGCATTTGGAATTACTACATCATGGAATGTAACCAGAAAGATCAGTCTTTACATTTCATGTATTTACTTCTTTTTAGAACCGGTTCAAAGGCTCTGAGAGTTGTGCTTTAAACTAGAGGCATCTAGTTAATTAAACCACAAAAATAATTCTTTTCCTCCAAATTGAGTTCATAGGGCCATTCTCTTCTTTTTTTAAGACAAGCATTCAGTGAAAACAGAATCAGGGAGTAACTGGTGTTTTACTGTAATCCCTCTTCTGTGAAAGGTTTGAGCACATTACTGGCATTTAAATTATTAATAATATAGTGTCACTTACTACTCTATTTCTATTTGTCTGTTACCAATTTTTCCTAATTGATGAAACCATCTAGGGTTACTCACTGACTCTTAAGAATGAGCTGGCAGATTTAAAAACACTATTTAGAGAATTATTTAGGACTATGCGTATTCTCACCCTTTTCCTGCCCAACGTCATAGAAGGAGATGTCCCTTTAGTCCAAGGTGAATCACTTATCTAGACTCTGAATGTATACATTAAAATTAAATTTACCACCTGTCTCACCTCTCAAACTGTTGCTTTGGAATTTTCTATCTCAATGAATGCTATCATCATGCATCAAGCTTCCCCAGAGCACCTTGGAGTCATCAGAGACTCCTTCCTTCCCATTTTTATACCCCAGCTCCATCCAATCCACTAGTGTCCTGTCCATTTGATTAGTTCAATATTTTCCCTGCATTTCCATTTCCCTCTATCTCCTCTGCTACTACATCGGTCCTCACTACCTTCCAAGAACCTCCCAAATCACCTCCCTGCTACAATCCATTCTCTATACCATGATCAAAATTATTTCTCTAAATGCAAATCTTCTTAAAACCTTTCAATATGTTTCACCATCTTAAGGAAAAAATTCAAGATCCTTAGCATGGAACCAAGCCCTTCATGCTATGACCCTGCAGGCCTTTCCAGCATCATTCTGCACCATCTCCCAACAGGTCCCTTATGTTCCAATCCCAGGCGAGGACTTGCTGTTTTGCAAGTAGACCATGTTCCCTCTTCCTCCTTCACCTCTGCAAGGCGGTTCCCTCTACTGGCCATTTGCTCCTTGTCTGCCCATGACACTCCTACTAGTTCTTTAAGACAAGCTCATTCTCTAACTCCTCTGGGGAACAGTAAGGGAGCCCAAGCTGAGTTCAAAGTCACTTACAGTGGTGCCTTCTCTTATGTTTCCTCAGGACCCTGTGCATACTTCCATCAAGGCACTTGCCACATAGCATTTCAATTTTTGTTGTACATGTCCATCTCTTCCACTACACTGTTAACTCCTTGAAGGGAAGAGCTGGATCTTTTATTTTTCTATCTCCAGGCCAACCATGGTACCTCTTTCTTGGTAGCTGCTCCATAAATTGCTGTGGAAAAAAGGAGTTTTAATCGTTTTCCTTCATTTCCGGAAACTTTGCTCAAGCAAAGTTATTTTTCCTCTTTCTTTCTGTGTTTTAAACTTCTTTCCCTTAAGTCTAATGCATCCTTAAAGCAAACAACAAAAAACACTTTCTCCATCTTAGCCCCACATTACTGAAAGGAGAATTCAATTATTGCTTTAAACTCTTAATCTCCTGTTGATTCTTCAGTCCACTGAGATTGACTTTCACCTCATCACTCCAATGAAATTGTTCTTGCCAATGACACCAACTGCTTCTTGGTTGCAAAAGTCATTCTTTATCTTAAGTGATTACTCTTCAGGATTTCACATGGCTGATCTCTCTCTTTCCTTGAAAACCTTGGTGCTTGTGACATTATTTCCTCTGGTTTATAACATCTCTGAACACTAATCAGCCTCCTTGCTTAAATCCTGGGTGTCCCAAGGAAGCCCTTATAAATTCTTTTGTCTTATTCTCCCTGAGTAATTCCATCTTATCTCACATTTTCAGCAACCATCTATTTATATGATGAGGCCCAATTTTCACGTTCCAAATTCTATTTCCAACTTCTAAGAACTTCTACGATTCACAATACTCTCAAACTTTACGTTAAAACTTAAAATTGAATTGTTTCCTTCCCCAAACTTGGTTTCTTTTATATCTCCTATCCTAGTGAGTTAGCAGTAGAGTCAGGGTAGAATTCAGGGTATTGACCACTTATAATCCTTCTCCACGTTTCTACACTAGACTATGTTTAATAAATTTCAAAGAAAAAAATTAACCTGTATGTGCATTACAAGTAAGCTTTTGTATTAGTTATCTATTGCTACGTAACAAATGACCACACACTTAACAGCTTAGAACAGCACTTGTTTATTATCTCAAAGTATCCATGGATCAGGAGTCCAAGCATGGCTTAGCTGGGTCCTCTGCTCAAGGTTTCACAAAGCTGCAGTCAAGGTGTTGGCTGGGAATGGGCTTTATCTGAGGCTCAGGATCCTCTTCCAAGCGGCTCACTGATTGTGGCAAAGTTCATTTCCTTGAAGCTGTAGAACTTGTGGCAGCTTATTCAAGGCCAGTGGGAGAGACTCTGACTTGCTCACCCTCTTTCAAAGGGCTCAACTGATTAGGTCAGGCCCACCCAGGATCATATCCTCTCAATTAACTCAAAGTCAGCTGATTAAGGACCTTAATTATATCTGGAAAATTTCCTTCATCTTTGCCACGTAATGTAACATAATCATGGTAGAGACTATCCTATCCCTTTTGCCATATTCTATTAGTTAGAAGCAAGTTATAGGTCCCACCACACTCAGGGTGAGGAGGTTATACCAGGGTTTGGGTCACTGGAAGTCATTCTAGAATTCTGCCTACTACAGCTTAATTTTTTTTAAATTATGGGTAATGGCAAAAACCAATAAATGTTTGTAATTTGGAGATATTAAAGTGCTGAATACAAAGAAGAAACGTATAGAACTTTAAAATCTCAAAGTTTAATGGAAATGACACATATTTTGAAGATGGGAAAATGGTTTTCTGTGCTTACCCTGGCTTACACTTACTGCCTTGGGCAGGAGAAATATCCAAGTATCTAAACTTTAGATCATATTATATGAACCTAAAAGGAATAATCAAATAAGCAGTTTGAAGGACATTTAATTACATAATTGGCTTAATTTGAGAACCATTTTACAAAGTGTTAGCCTCACTTGTATTAGGAGAGGATAAATGTAATTATATTTCCGTGAATAAGTTATATGGTTTTCCTCAGTGTTCATCAATTTGACTTTTCCTTGTAGGTTTTTTTTTCTTTTAATACTTTTTCTTTTTTTTTTTTTGTGGTACGCGGGCCTCTCACTGTTGTGGCCTCTCCTGTTGCGGAGCACAGGCTTCGGACGCACAGGCTCAGCGTCCATGGCTCACAGGCCCAGCCGCTCCGCGGCATGTGGGATCTTCCCAGACCGGGACTCGAACCCGTGTCCCCTGCATCGGCAGGCAGACTCTCAACCACTGCGCCACCAGGGAAGCCCCTTCTTTTAATACTTTTGACAGATTATTTTTCATCAGAAGTACGTAATCTTCCCTTAGGATAGGTAGTTCAGGTATCTTTTAAAGTTGTTTTCTTACAATGTACAATAACATGTCTATGGAAGTTTCTAGATCCCTACTCTCCCCTTTCTGGCTTCATACCATCTGTAGCTCCTTTTCCCACATGCCTCACACAGCTGTTCTGGAGTTAATGCAAATGCCATGTGGATCTGAAATGTACTCAGGATCTTGCCACTTTTAGGTCCTGATTCTTGGGGAAAACTGCTCCATTGGTATTTAATAAAAAAACAGCATGACATGGTGAATTTATCTCTTTTTCCTGACATTGGCAATGACAGTGCAATGCCCATTGTATACAACTGGTGTGAGGTCGGCTTGCAAATCCCTACAGATATGTGGTTACTTCCCTACTTTCCCTCTCTTTTGCTTGGGCAACTGCCACATTGATGCACTGGAGCCACTCTTCTGCATTCTTCTCATCCTTGGCCTTGAAAACATAGCTTTTATTGTCTGTGAAGATTTCGAAAGCCCGAGGGAGAGAGCGGTCCCTGCGTTTCTTGGCCACAACTTTCACACTCTGTACTTTGCTGAGTTCTATTGGTGAGTCATCAGGATCATCTTTCTGAAATGCATGGGAAGGAAAGAACATGAGCTAGCTTTCAACAGCATGGAAAGATCTCTGGCTCCCGGAGAATTTTCTAAGAGGATCAGAATCCTTTCACTTCGTGTGGCTTAAGACCTTTGTTATTTTGGGTGCTAAAGCCTCAAAGAGTCATTAGAGCAAATGAAGGAGTGAGCAACTGGCTTTTTGTTGTACTATCTAGGGTTGAAACAAAATAGCCAATTTATAGAAAATTATTATACAGTGGGATTGGGAAAAATACTTGATTCATATTTCTTTGACTTTATTTCATTTTCTACTGACATTAACACTGTATTAATAGAGCAAAATGCAGCAGTACAATTTGGCGTAATATTAACTCAGAATCTGAGATAATTTTACAGGCTTGACATTTAATTTTCTTTTGTGTTACCTCTGAGAAAGAGGTATTAATTGAACAAACAGGGTTCCAATGTTTAAGTCGATGAAACTGTTTTTGAAACTCTCTTGAGCTTTGGAAGCATGATTTGTCCACAAACATTAAGGGAAGGAATATTTAATGATGTCACATTTTCTTTGCATTAAAGCAGATGCTTAAGGATCTCTCTAACACCAGAGTCATCATGATAGGCTAGCATGAATATTTTTAAGGAGTCAGATACTTCTTTAAAGCAATTTCAGGTCTTTAATATTCCTGAGCCCATTCTGTCCACTGGAGAATGTACCTGTGTTTGAGAATCTTGCCTACCCTCCTTTCCCATCTCCCTTTCACAATCACCCTTCTCTCACTTTGCAGTGGAAAGGCATCCTTTTCACTCGTCCTAAACTTTCTATGGTGTATTGTCCACCTTGGAAAAATCTCAGGAGCATCAAACAAAAAGAGTAATTCAAAATACTGATGTCAGCAGAAGAGAGAGTCCAGAAATAAACCCACCTATGGTTAATTAATCTTGAACAAAGGAGGCAAGAATATACAATGGGAAAAAGACAGTCTCTTCAGAAAGTGGTGTTGGGAAAGTTGGACAGCTGCATGTAAGTCAATGAAGTTAGAACACACCCTCATACCACACACAAAAATAAACTCAAAATTGAGTAAAGACTTAAACATAAGACATGACACCATAGACCTCTTAGAAGAGACCATAGGCAAAACATTCTCTGACATAAATAGAACCAATGTTTTCTTAGGTCAGTCTCCCAAGGCAATAGAAGTAAAAACAAAGTAAACAAATGAAACCTAATCAAACTTACAAGTTTTTGCACAGAAAAATAAACCATAAACAAAACGAAAAGACAAACTGCAGAATGGGATAAAATATTTGCAAATGATGCAGCTGACAAGGGCTTAATTTCCAAAATATGCATACAGCTCATACAACTCAACAACAAAAAAACAAACAACCCAATGGAAAAATGGGCGGAAGACCTAAATAGACATTTCTCCAAAGAAAAAATACAGATGGCCAATAGGCACATGGAAAGATGCTCAACATCGCTAATTATTAGAGAAATGCAAATCAAAACTGTAATAAGGTACCACCTCACACCAGTCGGAATGGCCATCATTAAAAAGTCTACAAATAACAAAATGCTGGAGAGGGTGTGGAGAAAAGGGAACCCTCCTACACTGTTGGTGGGAATGTAAGTTGGTGCAGCCACTGTGGAAACAGTATGGATGTTCCTCAGAAAACTAAAAATAGAATTACCATATGATTCAGCAATCCCACTCCTGGGCATATATCTGGACAAAACTGTAATTCATAAAGATACATGCAACTCTATGTTCATAGCAGCACTATTCACAATAGCCAAGACATGGAAACAACCTAAATGTCCATCAACAGATGAATGGATAAGGAAGATGTGGTACATATATACAATGGACTATTACTCAGCCACAACTACCAAGCTCACGCACCACAACTACTGAAGCCCGCGTGCTTAGAGTCCATGCTCTGCAACAAGAGAAGCCACTGCAATGAGAAGCCCACACACTGCAACGAAGAGTAGCCCCCGCTCACCGCAACTAGAGAAAGACTGTGCACAGCAACGAAGACCCAGTGCAGCCAAAAAAAAAGTGAAAAACAAGACACTATAGTCTTTTAGTTCTTACTTTAAAATGCACATTTTCCTCATTTACAAGAAAATCCCTTTATGATGTGGCTGAAGCTTCAGCTGGACTGCTGACCACTGCATGGTTACTGTCTCCCTGGGGATGAGAGGGATTTTGCTGTGGTCTTCATGCTATATTATATTATTTCCTAATATTTGAGCCAAATGTTCTGTCATATTTCTGGAATGTCAAACCATTATTTCCTGATAAAGATGTCAAATAAGTTAGCCAATTATACAATAGCTTATTCTCTAAACTTTATTAAAAAGCTCCGAATCAAGAAGTATAAAGGTCATTATTTGAGTTCAGGGAAAACATTCTTATGCACTAACTCTACTTTGTTAATGCATAAGAGGGATCTGAAAAATCACTACATCTTAACTTTTATTCTGATTTCTTTAATAAAGACAGGAAATTCAAATGGTCATTTTAAACACTTTAAAAATGCTTCAGTGTGAACTTATGCTAAAAAAAATGTTTCCTTAAACCGCCAATAACTTTTCGAATTGAACACACCATTATACTTCCCATTTAAAAAGACCTTCAGCCCATCTGTATATTTTATAAAACACACAGATGAAGAAAGTAACATGAGTTCAAAATAGATGTCACCAAAATGTTCTTTTTCATTCAAAAAGTTAATGTGAAGTCTTATTAACTAAAAGAGCGTTGATCAGAATTTGTCATAATCCAGATACACCATACTTGATTCCTGTTGAGTAGTAAGTTCAAATAAATTTTGTAACGAGCACTCCAAAGATATAGTGCATGTGCTCTTAGTGAAATGTAATTTTTAAGTAATTTAACACTCTCATTAATTAATTCAGACACAGTTTGGTTTGCCTCTGACCCTGTATTTTAAGTGTACATGGGAAGCTGGACAGTGTACCCATTTAAGAACATGCTTTGGTGTCACATTGCCTGAGCCTAACTCCAGTTTTACCCTTTCTCACCTTACTGGCTCTAACCTTGGACAAGCCTATCAGTCTCTTTGTGCCTCAGTTTCTCCATCTATAAAACGGCAATAACAATAGTGTTGTCCTCAAAGGATTGTTCCGAAGATAGATAGAGGCAATCCAGTGTGGCATGTGATAAGCTCTGATAAGTTATTATTATTATATCTCAAAATGGTCAAGAAGTAGGTCAAAATTTCATGCTCCCTGATCTGTAATGAGTAGAGTTTAATGATAAATAAAACTGATTTGAAAAGAAAGGGATAACTTTGCATTGTTGATTGCAATAGAATATTATTTCACAAGTTTCCCACTGAAAATTCAGAATATGAATATTTACTGAGCATCCTACTTCAGATTGAAAAGTATATTAAATGAATATTTATTAATTCTTTCAGAATTCTATTCTATTCATTAACTGAATATTAAATGAAAGAAAGATAGTAATATTTTTCCCTAATCAGAATTGAATTTGGTTGACTACAAAAAGTACTTAAAATAAATCAGCCTTTTTTTCTTCCTCCCTGCCTACTGTCTCCTTCGTCAGGTCCCCACCTCCAAATATAACCTTCAATCCTAAAAGAAGTCAGAGTCAATGTCATAAGCCACACATTTATTTAGGTGATCCACAAGGAAACAGAAGGTACGGTATTCAAGTCGAGATCCCCGGGTACACCTTCTGTGGTTCGTCTTCTAAAACTTAAGTTAACCAAAAAACCCTCCCGTAATAAACTGAAGAGGTACAGTGAACCAACTAACACAGGAATGAACAGAGTAGACAGTCAAAGGGGCATATATAATAAAACGACACTGTAAAATGGAGAAGGAAAACATTATTGGCCTTTTAACTCAAGACAAAATGCCTAGCTGGCAGAGATCAAGACCTTAAAAATGCAAGTGTAAAAGATGGTAGGGGTACTTACAGACTTTCCTTTTTGAAACAGAAGTTGATTTCCAGCCAGTGTAAAATAGCGGGTTTTCCACCTTTTGATGAACTTCCATCTGACTTGCTTCTCTTTAAGTTTTCCTTCTATGAGAGGCTGGCCATCTTGATTTACAACTGTTGAAGGTAACAGAACGATCAAGCCATTTATTTTCCATTATTTATTTGGCAAGTGATCAAAAGTCAGAATTGTACAGTGAACCAGACCCAGTAAGTACATTTGGATAGTGGGCTAACAAATTATTAATTTGGTTAACCTTCCCCCTTTGTCCCTAAAAGAATGCACAATTTAGATATGATAATGGAAAAGTGTTGAAAGCCCTCACTGAGATTTGCAAAAGGAACATAGTTCACGAAAAGAGCATTTGGTTAGCAGTTTTTTTTGTTTGTTTGTTTGTTTTTTTGGTATGCAGGCCTCTCACTGTTGTGGCCCCTCCCGCTGCGGAGCACAGGCTCCGGACGCGCAGGCCCAGCGGCCATGGTTCACGGGCCCAGCAGCTCCACAGCACGTGGGATCCTCCCGGACCGGGGCACGAACCTGTGTGCCCTGTAATGGCAGGCGGACTCTCAACCACTGTGCCACCAAGGAAGCCCTGGTTAGCAGTTTTGTAAGGTTCATCCAGACATTCAGCTTTCTGTGCTTCCTAACTCCTTTGTTTCATGGTATTCTGTTCACGTGAACTGCTTAGAAATATAACTTTATAAATAATCATAAACCAAGTATACTTAGCTATTTGGCAGCAAAAGTCAATGTAGTGCTCCAAAAGATGTGTTTTTCTGAATCCTTAACAGATGCAAAGGCAAACTTACCTAACTCTTTTGAACATGATTTTTCCACTCTGGTACACACACACTCTGTCTCCACTGTCCATATTTGAATCTTCACCTAGTTAAAAACTGATCGTTTCATGTTTCAACTCAAACGTTGCTTCCTCTGGGAGACCTTTCCCAAACCCAGACTCGAGTGACTTTGTCTTCTACACGTTCTCAAAGCAACTGGCGTGTTTCTTTTCTATCAGGTATCATCATTTGTAGATGATTATTGGTATTTACCTTATTAATGTCTTTCTTTCCCATTCAACTGAAAGCTCCATGAGGGCAGGGTCTTTGCTTTGTTCACTATTGTTACATCAGGCATCTAACCTAGTATGGAGTCTATAAATTTTTGTCGAATGAGTGAATGAATGGATTCATTTTACACTGAAGTAGAGTGTGTATGATTACACATAACCATAGAATTAGAAGTCCGGTTACAATGTCAGAAGTTTAAATGTTGAACTGAAGAATTCCATTTGTTTTACCAACTACATAAGATTCACTCTTCAAATTTCAAAATCATGTGAAAGCATCTGATTTCTGGGGAGTATGACAATATTTATTTATATACATTAATGTTCAATTTTCATAGCACCTTGAAAGTGATGAAATTTGTTCACCACTATGAAATTTGGACAGTACCTCTTTAACCATATGAACACAACCTATCCTTCCCATCTACCATTTCTCTTATCTAACGTAGGTAAAAAAATTACCTCAGACAGGGGATTTGTCTACCTTAACAGCACTGTTGGGTTAAGAATAATGCAATGTATAGTTTTTATAAACAAAGTTCTATTAAAGTTAATCTAGCTTTTTTCCCTTCTTGTCTGATGACTAGTCAATTGGATGTTCCATTGTCAATCCCAAATTAAGGCTAATAACTGAAACAACATATGAAATATATTGTTAGATAGTGATAGGGTTATGATGAAGATAGAATAGAGAGTGAGTGACTTGGGGGTTGGTGCACATGCATTTAAGTGGTCAGGAAAGAGCTTGCATATTTGAGGTGGCATTTAATCTGAGGCTTCAGTGATGAGAAGTGTCCCTCATTTTCTGCGATGCTCCACGGTGGCTAGTACTAGGTATAGCATAGAGGGTATGGAAAGCAGTCACTCAAGAATCATTGACAATCAATGTCAAGAAAATTATCTCAGTGTTCTGCTTTGCTTTACTAGGAATCATCTGATTTAGAGCTTTCTTAAAGCTAGTATGCTCTTTGCAAATTTAAATTTTCCATAAACACAGTGCTTGTTTCCTTTGTGCAGCAGGTAAAGCACTTAGGACACCATGTCTTCCCCACGTGCTACTGGTCCTAGAGGGCAGGGACAGCCTGCTTGCCATGTGCTCACAGTGTCGTCCTGGGCTAGGGGTTCCATGAATGTCTGCTAACACGTGCTGTTGAGTCATGAAGAGTACAGCAGCCTGTCTGGGAGGAGGAAGGGAAGGTCCAATGGAGTTCCAAGAGGAGAAAACAAACCAACAAGCAACTAAGTAACAACAAGGAAAAACCCAAGCCAAAAATAGGATTAATTTTTTTCTAAAACACCCATTTCCTATGCTTTCAAATTAGAAAAAAATGCTGATCTAATTGTAATGTTGAAGGATTTTTGAATAACAATTCAGAAGAGTTAGATTCGAGTCCTCTTAACCACTGATTTCTGCTCAGCAAAGAGGAAATAATAATCGCTCCCACCTGCTTTACAAGGATGTTGAGAGATCAAAAATCAAAATAAAGAGATTTATGTGAGGACACTAGGTAAGTAGCAAAGAACTACTACCCCTGCCTCCCTCTTTTATTAAAGAACGTACTTCACCTTTTGTAACCACATTGCTGTCTTGCCATTTTTAATGGTAAGATGATTTAATATAATGCAATGTCATTTTTTTTTCTTTATAAATTTATTTATTTTTGGCTGTGTTGGGTCTTCGTTTCTGTGCAAGGGCTTTCTCTAGTTGTGGCAAGCGGGGGCCACTCTTCATCGCGGTGCGCGGGCCTCTCACTGTCGCGGCCTCTCTTGTTGCAGAGCACAGGCTCCAGATGCGCAGGCTCAGTAGTTGTGGCTCACGGGCCTAGTTGCTCCGCGGCATGTGGGATCTTCCCAGACCAGGTCTCGAACCCGTGTCCCCTGCATTGGCAGGCAGATTCTCAACCACTGCGCCACCAGGGAAGCCCCTGCAATGTCATTTAATAACAGAATATTTTTCCAGTCTTTCTCCCATATTTACTCAAAGAAACATTTGAAATAGTCATGATATCTGAGCTGATTTGAAATCACTATTGGTTTAGGTAATATTTAAGCACGTGTGTCCTTCTAGATCTGACATAGGGAATTAGCTACAAGAACTTCTCCTCAACACAGATCCAAATCTCAAGGCAGGTCCAAATGGTTCACTTTAAGTGTATGTGACAGAAGTCGCACTTGGCAAAATAGTTAAGGGAATTGTTTGAGACATGGAGTGGCTGGGATATCATACCCACATACCCACATGCCCACAATGACTGTGAGAGACTCCAGAGAAAATGATAGGCTTACTGGAGAACAAAAGGATGAAATGCTGCTAAGTGAAGACTTTTCACTGTAGCCCAGTGAAAGTGGATCCCAGGGGAAAAGTCCATGGAAAGGATTTTAGGAAGGAAATGTTAGCAGCACTTTAAACTAGCTGCATGTTAGGGCCTTAATTTAGGCATCAGAGTCGGCTTCAGATAATATGTAAAAGTCAGGCTATCTGTAGCTGTAGGATTAATTTAAAAATAGTTTCAAAAGGCAAAAAAAAGACTTAAATTTTTTTCCAGTGGCTATCCCAGGTCCTAAAAAAATTTTTTTTTTATAATTATGTCTGGCTTATGCGTGACTGGCCATGTGTCCTTTTAATAGGCCTATTGCCCATAGCATGTCCTGGTAAGCAATAATTCTCATATGATATTGCAGTTTCTTCATGGTCAAAACAGGTAACTAATTCTTTCTAAGGATGATCATATTCCACTTGAAAAATAACATGTGGAATGAGCCTATGAGGGAATGATTGTGTGTCTAAAACTATCTTGTTTGCACATAATGCATAAAGGATATTTAAATATTTTCTCTCTTGCCAATTAACACATAATTTCATTCAAAGCACCACAATTTGGCTAAGACATTCTTTACCAACCAGGATCTGTTCCTTTTTTAAATTATCAGTTGGCTGAAAAAACTATGGAATATTAAACTGAATTCTCTAGTGCAATTGGAACCCAAACTATTACCGTGTTTATCAACTTAAAAGTCTTTTAGAATGCTAATACAAATGGTCATATATTAATTGTATTCGTTTTGTGCACCAAGAGTTGAAAATATTTATGTTGATAAAAGATGAAATTTGAAGGTGTTAGTCTTACTCAACACAAAGTTGGTGAATAAGAGTGAAATAATATCAGACCGGATACCTTAAAGCAAGAAAGAATATTCCTCTGTTGATCTACCAACGATATCCAGTCATCTCACACATAATTTTGAGCACAGATAAGCTGTAAGGCACTGTGTTTGGATCTGAGGGGGTCATAAAGCCCAGCTCAGAGAGAGCTTGAGTTTATCATCTTGTGGGGAGATAAAGTATTTTACGAATTTGACAACTCAGTGTAGAGTTTGGCAAGTGCCCCTGCAGAAGTAAAAGCCAAGCATTACAGAACTCAAAGAAAGGAAATTCTTCCAGCTGGGAGAGGGTGACATGGGGGCTGGGCCCCCGCTGAAGAAGGGAGAGAGGAACTTCTAGGAGGAGTACAGAGAAGACCTGAGGTAACAAGTGGGACATGTGAGGGAAAGTGCATGAAAAGAAAAAAACTTAAAGAAGCTGGAAGAATCAATGAACTCAGAAGCAAGTTCACTTCTTTTGCAAGTAAAGCAGTCACTTTGGTCAAAGTCATGAGCTGAAGGTGGGGGATCGGCAGGCGACTCAAGACTTTTTGGTGTAAGATCCAGGAAAGAGATTGGGTATCAAATAGTCATGGGAGGCCATATTGGACTTCATTTGAAAGTTCTTCTGAAATTCCATTAGAAAGGACCCTGCTTTTCTTAAGGACCAAGGAGGGGCCTAGAGCCTGCGAAGGTCCAGCTAGCACAGACATGAAGCCTCACAGACCCCAGATGGGATCTGCTATGGATCAGGCATGGCTGCAGCAGGAAACGGGGGCACCTCAAGCTGGGCAACTGAGGGCAGTTGATAAAGGGACTACTTACACAGATGTGGGCAAGGTGTAGGAAAAGCACCTTAGTACTCTGGGGCCAGGAGCCAGGAAGAGGCATAACACCCCTCTCTGGCTGAAGAGGAAAGCAAAGAGAACAGTTAGGACCCAGAAGGAGACCTGTATGCAAGAGCGCTGCCTGACAGGAGTTGTGGCTGTGGATTGAGGACACAGTCAACCTGCGGTGACCAAGCAGGGAGGGAGTCGGGAATAAATAAGCAGACCTCACTCTGCTCCCTCCCTCTGATCTCCTGCCAGAATGTAACTGAAAGCCAGAAGTAAGGAGAATGGAACACCCTGGGAGGCACCTATTCTAAACTGGGTGTAGGAAGCAGAAAAGCTTCTTGGAGAAAATGTGTCTGAGCTGAATTCTGAAGGACAAGTAGCAGTGATGAAGGTGAAGTGAAGAAGGATATTCTGGAAAAAAACCCCAAAACATATGCAAAGGGCTGAGGCCGACAGAGTGGGCATGAAATGCATTCTAGGAACTGTCACTCATTCTTTGTGATGGAACCTGGTGGGGCTTGGCAAACAAGAGATGTGATGTGAGATTCAAGAAGAGACTCATCCTGAAGATCCCTGGACATCGTGCAAAGTGGAAGCTAATACTTTGTAACATAACATCATAAAAAATAATAATTTCTGTAATCATATAACCCCTTTATCTCAAGAGCACAAGAGCTCAATAATTCAAGGTCTCCACCTTGTTTTAAGATCTGTTGCAATTGTGGATATGTTTTTAGCCAATTATAATTTAGTTAAACATAGTGTGTTGAACGCCATGTTTACTCCTTACTATAATAAATCATACAGGGCTGTACCAAAGACTTTCTCTGGCCTAGGCCTAGGGCTGATGAGGTAAGGGCAGTGACTTTGGAGTCAGACCTCAGCTGAAGCCCAGAATCTGTTACTTTAACAGCTGACTTGTCTTGTACAAGTTGTTTAACTTCACTGAGCTTCAATTTCCTCTTCTCCAAAGATGTCATGCTTAACAACAGGGCCACTGTGAATGGCTGTGCACTGCACAAAAACACTCAGCCAAGGGGTAAGTAGGGGCTGAAATTCAGCCCGAATTTTGCTGTTTAAGTCTACACCCCCAAGTGGACATCATCCACCATAAATAAAGGCACAAAAATGCTGTAAAGGTTAACAGTAGCCTTGCTTAACTAAGTCCTGGTACATAATAAGGGGTCAACAAATAGTAGCTACTATCATCATGATCATGACCATGATCATGACCATAAAATCATCAACATCTCTTACTGTGATGATGAACAGGTGGTTTTTATAAATACCATATCCTAATGACTTTAGGATAAAACCCATCTCCCTCCCTCCAATTAAGGATATAATGAAACCTATACTATATTAAAGTGTTAGGAACAGTGAGAGAATTCAGAGTAAGACAGGAAACCCTTTTAAAGTTCAAGGACTGCAGGCTTTGAAGTTGAGGTGTCACAAGCAATTCAAAGAGTCCCAAAGGGAGGTGAACTCTTCTGTTGTTGAGTAACAGATCCACTTGTTCACAAAGACTGCCATATTCAAGCTAATCCAATAGTGGATTGGGCTGCACTGGGAGCCTTTTCCACATCATTGGTGGTCGCTCCCTTTTATTCCAGAGTTCCTGCTTATTCTTATGACAGTAGGTGGTGACATGTCCCCCACTGTTAACTACTATTCACATTGTACCGACCTCTATCCATACCCAGAAGTTCCTTGTATGTATGCTTTCTGGCTTATGCAACTTTTGTCTTGAAAATATTGCATTGTACAAGAATAATTAAGACGGTTGTGAATTTAATTTGTGATGTTCGAATTCTTAGATATTTTTTCTTGATTGTTAAAGACAAATACCTTCAAAAGAAGGCATATTCTGGAAGAAAAAACGTCAATCTCAAATATTTAGTTTTAAAAGAAGAACTGAGAAAAAGTATAAAGTCTTTTAAAAACTTTTCCCTTGAAATGACTGCTTCTGGGAATTACAACTCCTGTACAGTCTGTGGGGAATTATTTTTTATGTATTGAGAGTCTCAACTTTACTTCAATTCCCTTCTATGGTTTTACTGATTTTCTTGTATGTGTGCCAGTTCTAATAAAGCCAACTCTAATTACAGAGGATATGCTTAAAGAGGGATAGAATCATTAAATGAGGAGGTCATAGGAGCCACATTTGGTAGGCTGAGCATCTGTGGTTTCTGAAATCACTGAGGATTGTAACAAATGGCATGTTTCGTATGAATATCCAGGCAGTGTTTTAGAAGCCCATATTTCCTTACAGTAGTAAATAAACGAGGCGGTATCATCCAGCATCCATTTTGTAACATTCTACAAGATGCGTGGGGCCCAAAAAAGGACAAACTCATTTTGACAGCAGCCCTTTGAGGGCACTTTCACATGTGCCGAATGGCTTCCTTTCTCAGTAATTTCATACCCATCAAAATGTAGTCCGCTTTCTAGGCTTCTCTATTAATCACTGAAATATTGTTCTAAAAAAAGCCTCAGAACTACTCTTTTATAAGCTTGTAGAGCAGTGTTTCCCAAACTGTGTTCTGAGGGCCACCTACATCAGAATTACCTGCTGGCTTCTTAAAATGCACGCTACAAGGAACCACCCCAAACCTACTGAAGCAAAATTTTGGGGTAGGGTGAGGGACCCTGCGTTTTTAACAGGATCCCCAGGTTATTCTAACATAGCTCAGGAACTTCTAGGAAATGATAGTAGCCTCATGGTAGATGACAGTAGTAGGTCGTACAATATCCAAAATAGTAAAACTGCAAAACCAATAGTGGGAAGAAAATTGTTATGACCTTTCCATAAAATTAAAGAATAGGATAGCAGTATAAGATCACATGCATGTCCTTGGCTTAAGTTAATAGAGTTATAGAAGAAAATGTTCAGAATCAATGTTTGTGGAATTTGGCTTACTTATGGTTTCATCAGTGAAAGAAAAATTCTAAGGCCACTTGCCAAGAAGGTAACCTGCTCAGTAAGTTCTGAGCAGTAAGTATGGTCACCTTTGTGCCCTTATGGGAACCTATCAAAGAAGACTGGCCCAGACTTGCCCAGTAATGACTGACAGGGACCAATGGGAAAAGATCAGGGGTGGTAGAAATGAATGGAGAGAATTGCTCAACCTTATTCTTGAACTTTGAATAAAAAAGGGTTCAAAAAAAAAGGGTTCCATACACACTTCCCATGTTGGTCCCATGCTGTCATCTCATTAATATGATGTCAT
Organism: Globicephala melas; assembly: GCF_963455315.2. Classification (NCBI taxonomy): domain Eukaryota; kingdom Metazoa; phylum Chordata; class Mammalia; order Artiodactyla; family Delphinidae; genus Globicephala; species Globicephala melas. The sequence continues at coordinate 106,963,842 of NC_083317.1, read as the reverse complement.
GGATAGGTACTGCTGGCAACGCCTGACCATAGGATTTTAGACAGTTTAAAATGCTGAGTGCTTTCCGGCACGGCCTTGACATTGTACAGCTTTCTTTGTATGGAAACAAATAGATCTGACACACTTGTACCAGCTCTGTGATAAGGAGGGTCACCTTGTTTGGGCTGTACAAGTTGCACACGTTAGCCATTGTCCCACCTGCATGCACGTACATTCTTGGTGTTTAAGAGCATTCTAAGGTGTGTCTACACTGCTTTTGTGGAATTACTTAACACAATTTCCATCTGGTGTGGTTCAACACTTGGCCTCAAACCTTTTGGCAATAAATAGAAGTTTTACAATGTCTGCATTGGAAGCTTCATCTGTATCATATACACCATAACACTGTGTGTATTTGACATACATACACACACACACAATAACTACTCTGTTAAATAAAATGATCTCTCATAGTACTTTTGAGAAGAGCTTACTTAAGAAAATACTGTTTATACAAAGAATACGTTTGGCACAAAAGATACACTGCAAATGTCATCATATGAATACCTTGTTTCTCTTACAATGAATTACTGTGAATTCATTCATTAGTTTTTTGTCACCACTTGCCTAAGAAAAATTTTACTAAAAATTTTTTGAGAAAATACAAAATTGGTCATTCATTTATTTGGCAGATATTTATTGAGTACCTACTGTGTGCTAGGGGCTGAGGATAGATGGATGAGGGGGACTCCCTCCATAGAACTTGTTTACTGCAGGAAGTAGACATTAATCAGATAATCACATGCAAAAGCCAACCAAATGAAAGAATAACAACAACAAAAAACAAGATGACAGGTATATCAAGTATTATAGGGAGAGGCTCCGAAGTACTTTAAGGACCTTAGCATAAATCAGGAGGTTATAGAAAGGCAATGAATCTGAGTTGTAATGGGAAAGCTAAGATCTACATTAACTAGGTGATGAGGGGAGAAAGGGCACTCCTAGCAGAAGAACAGCAGATACAAAAGCATAGTGGCAGGAAGAAGTGAGGTGAGTATAAGAAACTGAAAGGAGTTCCTTCTGGGCAGAGCAGAGAGGAGCAGATGGCACTGGGGACAAGATGAGGCTGGAAAGGCTGGGAGAGAACGTTGCATGTGAAGCTCTCAGGCACATGATACGGAGTTTGGTCTTTAAGCTAAGAGCTGTGGGAAGCCATGGTAAGGTTTTATGCAGAGAGTGGTCCCATCAGATTTGTGCCTCGAAGAGGTCATTCTGGCTGCAATGTGGGAAGGAGGTTGGAAGGTCCAAGTAGCACAGTCAGGAGGCTATTGCCATTATTTTAGGTTAGAGGTGATGGTAGTTTGCTTTAGGGCAATGGAGAGAGGTGAACAGAGTTGAGCACAGTTGAGAAGGTAAATCCACAATACTGGGTGATAGATTAGATAGGGGTAGGAGAGAGGGCAGTGGGTCTCTGGCTGATGCATCAGAATGAGTGATGTTGTATTTACTGAAATGGGGAATGCTGGAAGAAAATCCAGTGTTGTTTGTTTTTTTTTGCGGGGGGAGGGGACAAGGGCAGGACCCTTATGAGTTTTAATTTAAATGAACTGAGTTTGAGATGCCTTTGAAGTACCAAGCAGGCGATGGGAGAAGTCAATCAGAGGAGGGGCCTGGACTGCAGATACACATTTGGGAGTTTTGTCATAGAAGAGGTTACTGAAGCCGCAGAAGCAGTGGAGATTGACAGAGGAGAGAGTTACAGTGAGGGGAAGAGAGGTGCTCTGACAATGAATAGGTGGATAGAGGAAGGTGGGCCTGGAAAGGAGGCTGAAAAGGAGTGTCTAGAGTAGGAGGGAGACCCAAGGAGTGCTGTCTCAGAAGGCAAAGGGAGAAATGTTTGAGGAAGGAGGAATTGGCCAACAGAATTGAATGCTGCTTAAGGTAAGTGACACAAGGACTGAACATACCCCGTGCCTGGGACCTGTGTGGCCTTAAATGACCACAGAGATAATGGGCTTAGAGGCCAGATTAGAGAGGGTTGAAGCAGGAGGAGAAGGAGGCAAGGAAATTCAGAGTGAGCAGTGACGGGACTCTTTTGGCTTTCAAGAGGAGGTGAGAGAGAGGCAGTAGGGAAAGGGAAAGGAGACGTTAAGCCAGTTGAAAGTGTTTAAAAGCCCATGGGAGTTAAAGTTGGAGGGAGACATTGAATAAAAAAGAGAGAAAGGGTAATCTACGCTGTGGAGTTTCTGAGAAGGTGGAAGGGCTAAGATCCAAGGCAAAATATGAGGTATTTGATGACTTCATTCTCAGTGGCCGCTAAACGCACTTATATGTCTTTTACATAGGGGAGCTTGTGGCTGAAAAATAAATTTCATTCCTAATGTATTTGTATAGGTAGATAAAAAATTAAGATTACTCTGAAAGGTGATGACTAGAGCTCTTTTAAGAGATATTAAGTTCTTTATTTTAGAAAACTACATAAAAATTCTTATGTCACTTCAAATCTGTAAAGTGATAGAGACTGATTTATTCACTCTAGTCTGCCTTTCTAAAGCATGCTTCTCCTCCTCCACGGGTTGTGACTCGGCTTATTCTCTGAGTGGAAGAGGACACATTTCAATGCCTGATGATTTGTTTGTGGGTAACCACAGAGTGATTCACGCTTTGCTGCAAGTAAACTTTCAGCCTACCAAGATAAGATTGTTGTTGACCCAATATGGAAAGGCAGAAGGATTAGGATAGTGACGCTGGTTGAAAAATGGAAATTAACCCCTGCAGGGTATTAGGCTACTGATCTTAGCTTATTTCTCATAGAGGCTCACAGGTTATTAGCAAGCTTACTATGAACTCTGTGTGTACTGAAACCGTTTAGTAAAATATTAAAATTGGGTAACCATATAGTGTTGAAACTTTGTACATAGCAACATTTTCTTCTTATAAAAGCTTACTTTGCAAAAGCTGCTATTTCAAGGTTTCAGTTTAGTAAGTTATTTTTTTAATTTTGAGAAAGAATTAGATTTTAAAGTTGCATTTCAAAACAAATCTTATTTCTTCTATCATCATCCTATCACTTTACATGATCCATGAATTACTCCGTCATCCATCTATATGCCAAATACTTGTTAAATGCTACCATGTGCCAGGTACTGGGTAGGGCATACAAAGAAAAATAATGGATGGTTTTTCCACCTCTAGTTTACTGTCTAGTGGGAGAGATTGATGGCAATGTGCTGTGTACACTACAGAAGGTGTGGGCAGAGAACGGAAAGGACAGAGAGGAGAGAGTTTATTCTGTTGGGGTGGTGTGTCCATGTATGCCAGTGTGTATGCACGTCTGTGTGTGTGTGTGTCTGTGTTTGTATGTGTGTTTGAGAGAGACAGAGAGAGAATGTGAGTGTGGGAAGGCTTAACAGAGAGGCATAGAACAGGGAGATGGGAAGAGGGGAAAGGGAAAAAGATTTCAGGATAAGGATAATAACTTATCTGAGTTGATGAGCATGTATTTATTTTGTCATTAACTAATTCAAAGTATCTTTGAACAACAGTCTGGGGTTCAGTCTTATGAACCGAGACATTAACAGTATATACATGTGAAAATGTGATGTTATCCTGCCCAACCACTGTCCTGTTTTTGGCACTCCAACCACATTTAACATGGAAGACAACATGCTCACACACTGTGGTAGGAGGGAAGGCATCATAAGACAAACCCAGTCACTGCATAAATCCAAAGTGGGTTTTCTTTTGTCACCCTTAAAGTTCTGTGAAAGTTGGCACTAAAATTAAATGGAAAAGTTTCATACTAATGGACCCACAGGCTATTTATGTCTTATGAGTTCGGTCCTCAGAGGTCATTTAGCCCATTTTCTTTTTTTTTTTTTCGCCGTGCGGCATGCAGGATCCCAGTTCCCTGACCAGTGATCAAACCTGTGCCCCCTGCAGTGGAAGCACGGAGACTTAACCACTGAACCACCAGGGAAGTCCCTAGCCCATTTTCATGTTGGTGTCTGGAGTGGAAAGCCATCTAGCTCACGCTGAAGGTGTCCAGCAAAGGAGAGCCACACTGCTGTTACCAGTTTCTAGTGTCTGAAGAATATCTCCTGACAGAGGTCTTTCTTATCCTGATAGCATTTTGAAACCATCTCTATTTGCCCATGTGATATAATGGACAGCATGTTCTTATAGCACAAATGTTTGAAATCAAATTCTAAAGAGGAATCAAGATAGATGGTTGAAGTCTTTCTGAAAAAATGTTTTTCATTCTCTTTTATAACCTAAGGAGACCTCCTACAGACAATCACATTCAATATCTAAATATCCAGTGACTAAGAGAGTGATCACACTGGCGAGTGCTCAGATCTACAGAGGGAGACACAAGTGCCAAAACCAAGACATCGCTGAGTTGTTTTCTGTAGGGTGTAAGAACAAAGGCATCCCATGTGTCTCAAGAAACAAGAGTGAAAGTCACGATTTAGTTCCTCTTCTTCCTTTAAAAAAAACAATGTGACTGAATAGACAGCCAGATGTGTTCCAGGATGGTCCAGCTGATTAATTCTTACTGTTAACATGCACTAGTAGTTCCAGGACACAAGGATGACTGATAAAGGGATGTGTTTGGTTTTCCAGAAATAGATTCTGTTCTGTTTGATCTATTTGCTCAACCTCTATTCTCTCATTCATGTGGGGTAATGGGATTGGCAATAAACACCAACAAGCAAGTCTCTGAGGATTCTTGAGTTACTTCAGTGACTTTCTAACCTTTTACTCTGTACTTTTATAAAATGATTATCAGAAACTGAATCAGCAGTTGGAGGGATTGGAAATAGCTTCTACGTAACCATTTCCTACATGTAATCATTTCCCACACATTATCATACCAAACCCCCTGCTCATCTTTGAGTAGATTAAGTCATCAGAGAGGTATCAGTAGATCACTCCTTGGTCTTTCCAATGCAATATAACATTATGAAATAACTGTTCTTGTAATTTTCAATATTCCATGTGCTTAACTTGGATTTGCCCTAGAGATTGAAATTTCAGGTTCAGGAATTAACCTGGATTAAAATCCTAGTTGTACCACTTAGTAGCTGTGTGACCTTGGAAAAAGTACTTAACCTCTCTCTGTGTTTCAGTTTCTTGATCTGTAAAATGGACTCAATAATGGTGAGAAAAATGCATGTAAGATTTAGCACACAGTTAGTATGATAAATGCCAGCAATTATAATTTTAAGACCTTTACACTATGCTAGCATTTAGTTTCCTCTGACTTCACACCCAACTGGAAAAAAAAATATTTTTCTGAATACCAAATAGTAAACTTCTGTGCATTTCTGTGTGTTGATGGTAGAGTTGATGGGAAGATGACTGGGAGTTGGTGGGGTGATGTGACTTTTACCCAAGGAGGAGAATGTCCTTAAAGTGACCATGGAAGCCAGTTGATTTGCTGTCAATTTCTGGAGTCCCACAGTTTAGTTTACACATTATTAAGAAGGATTTATATTTCAGGATGACTTTCCTGATGTCTAACTGAAATGTTCTAATGGCCTCATTGAAAATATTGGAACAACAAATATTTGAGAACATTGTACCATTTGCCAATACCTTAAAAAAAAAAAAACCCAAATGCAATTTCTTCAGCTTTTGTCCTAGGCACCAATCCTATCTCTTTAGATCCCTCCTCCCTGAGGCTGACAGGGCATCTGGGCCTTGCAGGAGCGCTCACCAAACCAGAGCAGTAACAGGACTTGGGCACAGTACATCAGGAGCAAAGACAGGGAAGCAGACTCTGATGTATACACGGTGACTTCTCTCAAAGAGGAAAGAAGCACCAACCTCCATTCACCAGACCCAGAATGCAATGGGTATGGTATAGTGATGTACTTGATATTATTAACACATAATCACAATTTTGAAACATTTTAATATTCAAGATGTATTTGACTTTTCCATTTCTAAGTATTATTCATTCATTGACTCACTCAACAGGTATTTATTGCATGCTAAAAACATACAAGGAAGTATGTTAGATGTTTCCATATATGTCTTCTGGCCCTAACTGGATTATGAATCCTTTCAGAGCAGAGATATTGTACCTTATTCATATTTTATCCCAAGGCTCAGCCTGGAGAAGACATTCAAACAAAACAACAAATGTGCATTTCATAAATGAAAAATGGGACCCAAGTACTATGCTAGCTGTGCATAACCAAATAACAAAATATTTATTCCTTGGAAAAAAAAATTTTTTTTTCCCAATATTTATGTCTTGATCACCTTTAAACTTACAATTTAAGTATAACATGAATGCAAATATCATCCCTATGAATAATATATGTGTCAGCAGTATTATGTTAGACCTTTCACTTAAATATATAATTTATATGCTATATAAAAATAAGAAAATTAGATCAACAACCTATATAAACTTTTCAGGGAGTCAAGAGTTTTTGGTGAAAATAATAATTTAAAATAGGATTTCTCTCAGATTCAAATCCCCTTTCATGGAGCAAAAGGAAATGAGAAAAGAAACCTAAGCACACTAAGTTTTCGGCACCAAATATTTTGATTCAGAATGTTCTGCTATAAAATATTTGGCCTTGTTTGAATTTTTATTGCTATATGTTCTCAGTCTATATTTAACTGTGAGAAACACAAATAAGAACGAGTGAATGTGCAAAATGTTCTTTTCAAGTGCATGGCAGTGAATTTGAGAAAACATATATTAAAGGAGCACTTTGTGGTTTTAACTTGCAGACCCTTTCCTGAGCCTCCCTTGGCCAGATACGATTCAATGTTTATTGAACTAAGGTAAGGACTCAGCTTACTTGGAATGAAATTCTTAAGGGCCCCTCAGAGCCACCTCAGATAAGCACCTTACTTCGCCACGATCTCAAATAAGGTTTCTTTTATGCTTTGTCTTTTTCACAGGTGAAATAAGGTCTAATTAGAAAGTTTCATAATGGAGACATTCAGTTCCTCAATTCCTTCTTTGCTCAAATTAACTTTTTAAAAATTGGGGCGTTCATTCTGGCATCAGCTCAAACTTGGTCTGTAATCATCCAGCAATGTGTGCCTCGCGAAGGCTGCTATCCTTAATGCCAGCTTCTTCCACCCATACCATCTCTGTGGGGTAATACATTTTAGTTGGTGCCTCTCTGAGAGACCCTCACATTTCCATCTGGCCAAATGAACACATTTTTTTCCCGATTCAGTCTCAACTTCTTGGCTACGCAAGAGGATAGACTTGCCACAATGGATGATCTTTAAGATGCACAAAATCCCCCAATTCAAGGAATGGGTACAGGTGGTATAATCAACGGCTCTCTAGAGGATGGTTCATCTACAAAGTGGTTTGTGTTCAACAGTGTTTTAATACCGTTCTCTTGGTCTAAACTGCAGTTCCTGAGCAGTGTCAGTGTTGAGAGCTCTATGCCTTCTAAGAGGGCACATGGGTGATAAAGTATTCTGTTCCCAAGGACAGCATAACTTTGTGAAGATTAGACTTTTTATCAACCTATTTCCACTGGTCAGACTGGGGCAAGCGTAACTGGGAGGGAGCATGGAGAGTTGGTTAAGAGCATGGGCTCTGGAGTCAGATTGAGTTCAAATCCAGACGCTGTTAACTTATTACCTGTGTGACCTCAGGCAGTTCCCAAATCCCTCTGTGCCTCAGTTGCCCCATCAGTAAAATGGAGATAATATTAGTACTAGCCTTATGAGATTACTGTGAAGGTTAATGAGATACTGACATGTTTAACATAGAGCTTGGCTCAGATTCACCAACAATGATTATTTTTTAGGCAAGGTCAGTAGACCAAGTTCCTTGGGCAGCAGAAAGGAAGGGAAGGGTAAATAACCAGCTATGAAGCTATTTCTCAAATAATTCCTTACTCTTTAAATGTCTCACTTTTCACCCAGTTCAATCATCAAGCACAAATGTAAGGGAGGACTATGAGATGAGGAGGCCTGTGCAACCATTCACTCATTTAGTGTGGTCTCGTTTCCTTGGGCTTCTTGACAGGATGCTTGTTTTTCTCTAACCCTCAGGGTCATCGGGGTCGAAATGAAGAATGTTTTCAGGGCAAAATGGCCAGTACCACTTTCTTGATAGCCATATAATTGTAGGCATTGTTTCTCTTGCTCATTTCTCGTTTATGTTTCTCTCCCTTTCAACATCCTCCCTTTTTCTCACTCCCACTTTGGTGAGATACCTTTCTCAGCAAGAAGCAGAGGCAGTCAGGCCCACCTCTGTGCATTATGCCAACTTAGGATGTTTATGCAAGAAGAAAGCCAAACAGAACGGTGGGGATCATGCATCCCTGTAAATCCCAGGGGCACAAGTGATTCTCAGCAGCCAGGGGAGGGAGGCTCTTACCAGTTGCTTTCTCAGGGTTGTTGCACATGAAGCATTGCCACGCTCCTGCTGCTTCGCTGAAGCCAAACACGTCAAAGAACCTCACTTCTTCCAGATGCAGCTGTACCTGGTCCAGATCCTGTTTCAGGAACACAAAGCACAAAGAACATAAGTGGGTCTGCCTGCCGCATAGCATTCTGAGAGGGGGAAAATGGGATATGGAAGCAGGACGTCCAGGGCTCAAATTCACTGCCAGGCACAAGGAGGGGGCATTGAGCCAACCTCTCTTGGCCCATTTTGGAACACAGCAGCAAGTTCAAACTCTCCCAGGGCAGTGCTCTTAAATGCGGAAGGCAGCGAGCATGGGCCCCAGGGCTGGGCGTCAGGCTGTGGGGAAGTGAAGTGGCCCAGAATTTTCTTACATCTAACAGCAGCTCCAGAATTTCTAAAAAGTTGGGGTATCCAAGTGGCAGTGTGGTTGAAAGGAATGCTTCTGGGGGACTTGTCTTTTATTTACACTTTACATAACATTGAGGATCAATTATTCATACCAAAAAATTATTTTTATTAGGTTGGCTTCACAGGGGGCTGATAGAAAATGTGCGAGAGGGTTTAATCCCTCAGCCCTTGGCTCCAGCCCTGTTTTAGTTTCATGCTTATCTTAAAAGTGGATGCAAATTTTGCATGCTAGTCCATTATATGGCTGCATTGGTTTTAATGGAAAATAATGCCTTAAATTACTTATCAGTAAATTAATTATCTTTTCCCCTCTAAATGTTTGAGTAGAATTGACACACCAAGAAGACCGCCCCTGTTTTATGTGCCCTGTGGCAACCTGCCAATGTGTTCCTGTTTAAGAGGCAGAGAAGGGAGGTTCCATTACACTGTAAATGGATGGAAAACTATTAGCTTAACCAAATTAAATAGCTCTACTATCCTCCTGAGGCTTTCCTATTATGTAAATGACTTATAGCCTCTGCTACAGAGTGGTCAGAATTGCACTCTTAAAAAGTTGCTTTCCTAGCAGGGATTTAATGTCTTTTCTAGCCTTGCACGTGCCCAGCTGATTTCTCTGTTTGTCGTCTATTGAGCTGTGATTTTATTTCCTTTCCTCTGGTCCACACACTCATCTTCTACCCATAGTAATGGCTCTTAGTATGCCAAGAGCCAAGGGATGGAGGCATTGTTAGCCCTGCTTACAGTGGATCTAAAATAGAGAATGATCAGTGGCTACCCAGATCCTACCTCAAAGTTCCCTGGGTCTGCCTTTCTTGACACAGGTGAGAAGTATGCTAAACTCTAAGCTCCTTGAGAGCAGAAACATATCTACTGCGTCCACAAGTTATAACCCCAGAATCTAGTCCAACATCAAGAATGGATGAATATCATTGGTTTGCAGGACCAGTGCAAAGTTTTCCAATGAACTATACGAACAGTATTATGAAAATTTAAAGTGAATTCTTTTTCAGGAACATTTACACTCACTGGAACAAAAACCCAATGAAGGCAGGGACTTTGTTTTATTGGCTGCTCTAATGTCAGCACTAAAAATAAGCAAGCATTAAATAAATATCTGTGGGATAAAGAAAGGCATAAACTGGGACTAGAAATGAATTCTTTTTAGCATCCTTTATTAAGACTGTTACGGCTTGTGTTCTGGGATTGGACATTTTGGAGGCTCAAAATGCTGAATACAGTGTTTTGAGCTGCTAACATTTAATACCATCTTTTAGGCATTCCAATAGGCACTGTTTATAAAGAAATGTTGTTTTAGCAAAAGTGAGGCTGAATGTGTTCAATGAAAAAAAGGAGATGTTTTAAAAAAGCACGTTTCCAAGATAAAGACTGAAGAAGCACCTGGGAGTTTTGCAGGTTTCAAAGGACGAAATCCATATTAAAATTTATGGGGAAAAAGCAGATGTTCATAAATATCAGTTTCAAAACTGCTAAGTCTCTGAAGTCTATACTTGGCCATTGACATGCAGATCACTTCTCTATTTCCCACACAATTAAGGATCAATTTATCATTCACCACAAACACTGCTAGCAAACAAAGTACTTAAAATAATACTTAAGGGTTCCTTTATTTTTCCTGTTCTGAGACCAGAAGTGTCCCAGGTTGTTGCTCATAATCCACGTGTCTTGGCAAAAAGTTACTTTAAAAGTTTAAGACAGATGGCAAGCGAGATCCCAGTGTTCAAGGTCTCAAGTCAAAAGCAGACTTACTTCTTCAGAGGATTTAGGTGTCGTGCAAAGGGGACTGAGTGAGGAAGTAGATGGTAATTCTATGAACTGTTGAAGTTGGCAGTAACAGTCAACTTTGAATAGAGAGACAAATGAGACACAGGTAGTTCCAAACACTGGTGGAAAATCAAAGCAAAATAAATCACGAAACAAGCAAACACAAACCATCAACTCCTGATACCTAAACTTTTGGAATTTTGACTTCTTCAATGTGCTTGAGGTCATTATTTCTCTTTCCTACTCATCTTCTTTACCCTCCTGGGTCCTGTAGCTTCTCTAGGACTTGCCCAGGAATTGCTGTATGGCTTTTTTTTTTTTTTAAGGCAAGAGAACTAAAATTGATTTGGTTAGAGAATTACAAACTTCCTTTAAGACAACTAGACTCCAGAAGAGTAATAAAAATAATTTAGATCTAAGTAGGGTCACTCATTGAGTGTTTCTGTTCAATGGCATTGTGGTGGACAGACCCTAGGGTGACCTTTTAATAATTCCCACCTCCTGGTGTTCACCCTTTTGTATAATCCCTTTCTCTTAAGTGTGGGAGGGACCTGAGACTTGCTTTTAACCAAGAATATGGCAAAGGTGATAGAATATTAATCTCGCGATTGTATTATTATGTATCTCCTCCCTCCACCCCCAACATACACACACACACAAAGCCCATCTAGCCAGCAGATGCATAGGGAAACTCTCCTGCTGGCCTTGAAGAAGCAAGCTGCCACACTGTAAACTGCCTATGGAGAGGGCCACATGGCTGGGAACTGGGGGTGGCCTCTAGGACCTAGAGGCCACCTTCAGCCAGTAATAGATCCAGCCCTTCAGTCCTACAACAACCCCTCCACCCTGCCAAATTTCTGCCAGCACCCTGAGCAAGTCTGAAAGCTGACCCTTTCCATTGGAACCTCCAAATGAGAATACAGCTCAGCCAAGACCTTGACTGCAGCCTTGTGAGACCCTGAGCAGAGAACCCGGCTACGTCACAAGCAAATTCCTGACTCAAGGAAACTGTGAGGTAACAAATGCATGCTGTTTTAAGCTGCTAGGTTTGCGATGATTTGTTATGCAGTTTTAGGCATCAATACTGAGACTGCGCTCTGAAGGAGAAGAGGAGGGGACACTGCTGGCCAATTTTCAATGAAAATGATGCTTCTACTTAGAGGGGTCACATTCTTTCAAGTACACACCAAATCAGGCCTCAATAAAACCCAAAGAATATTGAAGTCCGTATTATTTCTGTTGACTTAAAGAAAAAAGATACACAATCATAGTAAACATGCACTAAGAAGGATTTTCCTGATAAACACCATCTAATTCAAAAGGGGTAAAGGCCCTTGGAGGGGGAAAATGATGTTTTTAAAACAGCTGATTAAGTAAATGTTTGTCCAGTTTTAGAAAAAAAAGTCATTAATGGGAGTAGGAATTTGGAAAACTATATAAAAAGTCTCTTGCAAAGCCTAAGGGAAAAATATGCCAGGCAGCTTGGAAAGACGAGAGAATATTTACAACATTGTTTTGATGACAATGACAGCATGAGTCAATGCTATCGATTCTGTAAAAGTCCAAAGTGGATCTTATAACATGGTCTATGTACTGTGAGAAGGTATTGGGAAACAATTTTCCAGAAATCAGTGAAAGGATACATCTGGAAGAACTTTGGGTTCTGGCACATTTAAATTCTGTTCTAACTCTATTTTTGCACAGATAACGAAACGTAGGATTGCCTCACACGCTCTATGTGCCTATGGTTAATAGGATCAACTCTCGGCACATACTTCAAGCATGTTTTAAGAAATGTAAACAAGAGTTATTTTTTAAACAATCTTAAATATTTTCACATAATAGTAACACTTTACGTCTTTATGGTTACTTCTAGTGCACATGTTCTAACTGTATGGAGTTCAGGGTGTGAAATAAACTTATTGAGGGAAGAAAATTAATGATTCTCCTCTATATTGTTCATCTTTATGTTACTCATGTTGTCCTACATTTTGTAGTCATACTGCCTTGTAAGAAACACTGTATGTTGAATGAATAAACTAACAAAAGAGACACTAAAGAATATTTATGCTCTAATTTTAAAATTTTATTTCAATTTCTGAGAAATATCACTGTTGAGTTTAATTCATATCACTTAGAATTAAGAGCACCTGGCGTCAGGAACCAAAGACAAATAGATGAAGGAGACACAGTCCTGTATTCCAAGGACATGAGAAGGCAATCCACTGGGTCCACAGTATTTCTCACAGAAGGAAATTAGAACACACCTTTATTTGTGTTTGGCTGTGGTTATTATTAACCTTCTTCTGATGTGACTTCTTTGGCTCTCAACTGGATTAAAGTTCCTTAACAATTTCTATATTATTTTGTAGCTTATTCCTATATTATTTTGTAGCTTCTGAAATTAATTAGCATAGCACTCTGCCCATAGGAGCTGTTCAACGAATTTTTCTAAATTTTTGCTAATTGAGCCACATTTATATCAGCAGTGGCATTTAGGTTTTCAATTTTCATGTCTATTCAGTTATGACTATTAAGCTCTTTTAGAACATATTTACTTTAAAAAAATACCTGTCTCTATGTATATTACAGGAATTCATTTTATTTAACTTTATAAAACAAGTTTTTAGAATAAAATGTAGTAATTGAAGAAGAATGTTTGCCTGAATCCATCAACATAGCATGTTGACTGCTTGTTTTCAAGACCCTCAGCTTTTCCAGATCTCCAGTTCTCAGGAGGTACTGGCATCAGGAATCCTGGGGAAATCTGTTACAAACATCATATACAGGTCTGCCTCTGGAAGCCTAACCCAATAAGTCCATGTTTGGGCCTGGTAATCTGCATTTCTAAACAAGCTCCCCAAGTTATTCTGGCATGCACTGACTGGGAAATTAATTCTACACCCTTGGGAACAGAGGTGGGGATGGCTGATCTGTCTCCATTAATTGGTATTTGAGGAATTTGTCAATCCTCATGTGCATATGTTCATACTTTTCCACAATAGTTTGGTTTCATATGACAAAATACATAATCTGGTTGCAAGAGCAAAAATTCCACTCTTGATAATCAGAGATGTTTTTATTCCAAATTTTGCAATACAGAAGGAAGAGTTGAGGCATGAATACTGAACTTGTTGGGACTTATCTGAAACTTGGCAGGAGGTTGGGATGTGTGAGGAGGGAAGTGGGCAACAGCTGGGAGACAGATTCTGAGCAGAGGTGGCAAGGGTGCTGACCTGGAAGAACTCACAGTGTGCTCCAGTATTCAACATGGATGTCGTACATGTGCTACATTCCATTGTCTCTCCTTTTTCCATCCCAGATTAGGAAAAGAACCCTAACTACACATGAGGTCAAAGTGGCAAGCTTTTTACTATCACTACAGATCATGAAATAGACTTGACCTTCTTCCTATCTTTTGAATCCCAGTGTGTTGAGAAGAACTGAATTGCTTCCTGGCAAGTCATGACAATTCTATGGTTCTGGCTCCAAGTGGCTGGAAGAAGGCACCCATGTTTGATTTATTTCAGAGAGATGTTTTGAAGAATTCTTTCATTCAAGGACCAATAAATATGATAGAATATTTGATTTGATTCAAAAAGCCAAATTTTCACACTCACCTAAGGACCAAAAAAAAGTGATATTTTTGATTACAGAATGTTGGCAGTAAGCATGACAGGAGTTTAAATAAAGTAGTTTATGGAAAAGTTAATATAAGCATATATGCATTGAGTCAAAATAAAGGTGGCAAATTGGGTGAAGCTTCATAAATGTTTCATAAACCCATAATTAATTTCTTGAAGGATCCAATTTGTTTTATTTTTTTCCCCGGTGGTTAATTTAATTTATTTAAATTAATTTTTCTTGGAGTATAGTTGATTTACAATGCTGTGTTAGTTTCTGCTGTATCAATTTCTTTCAAATGTTAGCCCATTAAAACCAGCAAAGTATTTTTTATCAGAGTGGAAGCAAGGGCAAAAGACTACCAATGTTCAAATGTCATGAAAATGTTGGCATTTCTACAGGGTGTCAGCAGTAAATGTAATCACCAGAACTACTGGCAATGAAAGCCTGCATTCCCACGGGATCTCCTTTCATATTGGAAAACAAAGAATTGCAGTGATTTTTTTTTTTCTAATCAGTGGTTGCCACCTGCATTTAACAACTACGTATTGAGCATCTAGTACTAGTATGTATTACTATGTGTACTAGACCATAGAGGTGCTGATGTGGAAAAAGCTCATTCGAGAGGCTTTCTTTTTCTTCATTTGGAATCCATTAGTGAGATAATCATACGCCTCAGCTCTGTACGTTATTTTGTTGGGGGTGAGGTCCTTCTCTTGCTGTCTTAATTTTCTTCCTTTATCCCTGATACTGCTCTCATTCTCAGACTCTCCTCCCATCTCCCCTTTATATAAGTTCTCACTCTTTGGGGTTTGATATGTCTTTGAACAGATATGTATTCCTGAAAAACATGTAGCAATGTTTAGGGTATTTGTCATTTTCATAAATACATTATATCATAGACCACATTCTATTTCTCGCTTGTTTCACTCAAGATCTCTACAAGGTTTTGTATGTGTATTTAGTTTGTTGCCTCTACTGCTGTAATGTGATTTACTAGTGCATTTTCACCACCCACCACATTTTATCTAACCATTCTCCTAAGTATGGGCATCAAGGGTGCCTCCACCTTTGCACCTAGACGGACCATGCAACAATGAATATTCTCATCATACATGTCCCCTTGTGGACATGAGCAAGAATTCTTTTGGGATAATCATTCAGGAGTGAAACTGCTGGATCATAAGGTATGTATAAGAATATAGAGAAAATATTTTTATGGTTTTGCAGAGTTTGGGCTTTCTGAGCAAATTTTACTGAAACTTGGGACCTGGGCTAAAAGAAAAAGCTTTAGAAGTGAATTCATAACTAATCAGAAAGTGAGAGACCATCTAGAGAGATTTATCTTCCCAGAAGTATGTGTTCACATTTCAAGGTGGGGATGAGACCCAGGATTTGGAGACATCCCTGGGTTATCAAGCTGGAGACACTAGTCTTGTCCTCTCCATGGAGCGATTTATCTGCATCCAAAAGGTAAGAGTAAGAACCCAGCATCCTTCCCAAGGAGCGAAGATTTTTCTCCCCTTCTTTCAGATGAATGGGGGCGTTGTCCCTCCCCTATGTAAATATCCAGATTCATGTTTTCATGGTTCCTTACCTATAATGCAGACCTTGGTATGTGTAGGATGACATGTGGTTCTCATCATGTTGCCTGAGGGTAAACAACTGAGGCAAAGGGGAAGCGGTGAGGTTATCCGTTGTAAACAATAATAATCTGCTCTGCTCCAGAAACCTTGTTTGCATGACACATTAAAAAATTTAACATTATGCGTATCTTTAACTTCTCTAGGTTCTGATAAATTGCTTTTCAGGATGGCTGTCCAATTTACATTCCCACCAGCACAGCATGAGGAATTCCTTTTCCACATCACAATAAGGGACTTTCTAGACTCTGAAGTTTCTCGAGGAATTTCTATCCAACAACCATTTCTAATGCCTGAAATAGGCCATGCTTTTGGTGACCACAGTCACCGTGGTTTGCTTGCATCAGGGGCTGGCAACAGTCTCCAGTGACTTCTAAAACCACTGCTTCTTAAACCATGGGGAAAGTCAACCACACTTCTGTAGAAAACACTGTATTTTTCTCTACCTTTATTGCCTTTTGCTGTCATCAGAAGCATTCCAGGTTCTGGGCATCAGACCACCCTTTTTGGGTACAATTATTTTAATACACTAGGGCATATCAACATTTGGCCAGGGTCTAGTTTTATTTTAAGAATGATCATTCTGTCGACTTGTTTACTACCTGGAATAGTGATCAAAGGGATAAAACTGACTCTTATCATGGACTTAAGGAGAAGGCATTGTTTCCCATGATATGGGAATTTCAAATGTCTCCGTTTAGTCTTTCAACAGAGCACAGTGCTAAGCACTGGTGAACCAGTAGAGATCAAGGCAGATGGGATAAGATGAACTACTCCTCAGTAGAGAAAGGGATGAAGCAAACTCTGGTCTATTTACCCAATGGAAAATTCCACATGAGCTAGATCTACATGTATGAACAGACATATTTTTAAAACACAGAAAGCATATTACAAAAGATGTATGCAATACAGTAACACATATGTAAAATTTTAAAACAATGGTACAAAACATTCATGGAAATAATACACACCGACCTCAGGAGAATATTTGCAACAGTTTCTTTCTTTTTGTAAAGGAAAATATTTGAAGTAAATATGGAAGAAATGTAAACCCCTCTTCTATCTTGTGGTGGGAATGGATGTCATCTTTCTGCACTTTCCTGAATTTGTCAGTTATTTCATAATCAAAAATAAATAAAAGTGAGGCAGAGAACACAGTTCAGTGAAGCAAAGAGACTGGCAGGGGTTAGAATCTGTGAGGAACAAAGGTTCTACATGTGGGGAGGATTCCTTGGTGCCCTTCAAATCCCTTGTAGAGGGATCTCCTCATTTTGCCTGTGTGAGGCTGGCTCAGTGGTGATGGTCGTTAAAGGAACATTTATTTCTCTTGATTTTTGCATTTATTCTTGTTGGGTGGCTCCATATGAAAGCTTCTTTTACTCTAGCTCTTCAAACTCAGAGACAAAGACATGAAATGCAAAGTGTTTGAAATATGTTCTACTGTTTTGTTTTAGAAAACAAACCAAACCTAAAGAACACTGGCACCCAGTTCTACGGTAGGGAAGTGTTACAGAATGGGTTAGATGACACAAGTGATACTTAGAAATAAGGTTCTTCTCTGCACAGTGGGATGGTATAAAGAATGTAGGTTTGGGAGCCAGAAGATCTGAGTTTGAGCCCCGCTACTGTCATTCACTAGCAGTTCTTGGGAAATATCTTAATTTCTCGGGGCTTTCAATGTACTTCTCAATCTGCACAATGACTGTGATCCCTAAGCTGCCTCCTTCAGAGAGCTGTTGCCACAAATCAATTCATGGATAACTATGCTACTTTGTAAACTGTAGAGAAGTAATACAAAGTAGTGATAATTATGATGATATGAACGAAGTAAGATAAGACACTCCTTTTTATGCGTATAAAATATACAGTGTTTTTGTCTCATCTAGATAAATATATGTAAATCTTTCTGAAATGAATGACTTGTTTAAGAAACACTGATATCAGGCGTCTGAGAAACATATTTCATTTTCTAAAGGCAAGTAACATATTTATCTGCCTGTTTTCGTTAGTTTGTTGTCAAACCTACGAATATTGGGTATAATGAGATGCAAACATAGAAGGATGTAATGCAACGTGAACACTTGAAAGGGTGGTAATGACGTGTGCATGTCCGATGGGGCCACAATGAGATGAGCAAATAGAAATGCACATAGAAATGTGCCTGGGCAGTGGGGTAATGAGATGCATAAATGGTTGGATGTAATGATAAAGGCATTTGTGGGGGACGTAATATGATTTATAAATGGAAACATTAAATAGGGAGGGTGGAAAGGGCAGGTTGTGATAAGCAGCAGAGTGAAAGAATGCAGTGCTGTGTATGAATGGGGGAGCTAATAATATGTGCATGACGAGGGTGTAATGAGATACAAATGGAATGGCATAATGAGGTTCACAGATGGAGGGATGTAATGAGCTGTGCAGAAAGGAGGGAATAATGACAAGCATAAAAGGAAGGATTTAATACTATGAATAAAGAAATGGGTGTAAGAAGATGTGAGGACTGAAAGGAGGAGCAGAACAAAAAAGGGAACCTTGGTGAAGGGATGGGAAATAACAAGGTGGCAAACGGAGCACTCTAATGAGATGCTGAGATTAAAGGGTGCAGTGAGGTGTGCCCACTTAGAGAATAATTAGACACACACATAGGGTTATAATGAGGTATCTGAGCCCTGCTCAGACACAGACCATAGCACTCAGTTCTTACAAAAGGAGTGAAAATGGAAAAAATTCAAAGCAGGGCCATAAATATATCTAAATGGTTACAAATCCAAAAAGAGAAAACTAAACAGGTGATTTAACCACAGTCTGGAAGTTTATGAAGTAATGGTTTTATAGGTGCTGTTTATGGGGCACTTACTCTGTGCCAGTGCTCTGCTGGGTGCTTAACTAACTAAATGCATCATCTCATTTTCCCTTCCTAGCAGCCCTACGAGGCGAGTGGGTTTCCGTGAGGTTAACCAACTTGAGCAGATTCCCAGAGCGTGTTGGTGGTGGAGATGTGATTCAAGCCAAGTCAGCTGGATTCCAGGTGCCTTTGCCTCTTTTCTGGTGTTTCTGTAAGAGTAGACTGTGGGACATACTGCCTCAGAATCTCCTGGATCGTTTGTCTACGATGCAGATTCCCAGGCCCACCCAAGCAAGTACCCCTTGCAAGATCTGCAGAGGCCCCAGGAATTTGCAGTTAAACAAGCTCTCCAGGGACTCTTGACATGCTAAGGTCCGAGAATTACTCAGTGAAACCAGCACTGGAGTGACGGTGTTCTAATGCGTCCCATTAGCTCTGGGGAAAGATCACGGAGAAAGGGGCTTACGTGCAGTGTGGGCGGCTGTGATGCCTACAAGTGGGACTGGGCAAGGAATTACCAGACCCTGGAATGAGGCGTCAGATGATACTCTGGACTGTATTTAGCGGAGGACTTAAAAAAATGGCTCCTTCCCCTCAGACTGGTCTTCATTAGGAACCCCAAATTATATTGAAAATAGCATAAAAATTCAAAGATGTACTGAAAATAATTAGACTCTAGGAAATATTTGTTTACTGAATTTAAAAATATGAAGATTACTCCACAGTCTGTGACCTCTAAGGGAAAGAGGGTCATGTGTTCTTAGGACCAAAAGTTTGCCAATCTACATGCAACTTTCAGGGTCCTTAAAAAACAAAAAAAGCCAATAGTGCCACTGATTCTTCTCCTTCTTGATATGTCTAGTGTTGAGATATATAAATTGCTATGATTTTTTAGATTAAAAAACCCCAGAATTTATATCTTGAAATGAGTCTTAAACTTGGATGATGACACACGTTTTAGTGACACAGCCTCTGCCTTTTTAGAAGTCTGTTTCGGAATTGTTTTTAGAGTATATTCGTGAGCCACACATGAAAAAGTTTCATTACTTTAGTGAAGTCCAACTTTTAACTTGGAAACTATTATTCAGGTTTTCAAAAATATATTTATTTGTTTTTGGCTGCATTGGGTCTTCGTTGCTGCGTGCGGGCTTTCTCTAGTTGCGGTGAGCTGGGGCTACTCCTTGTTCCGGTGTGTGGGCTTCTAACTGCGGTCTTGTTGCTGAGCACGGGCTCTAGGTGCACAGGCTTCAGTAGTTGTGGCACAGGGGCTTAGTCGCTCTGCGGCCTGTGGGATCTTCCCGGACCAGGGCTCGAACCCGTGTCCCCTGCATTGGCAGGCGGACTCTCAACCACTGCGCCACCAGGGAAGTCCTATTACTCAGTTTGAGTAGTCTCCTTTTATAAGAGACTTAAGCCTGGATACATTTTGGCTATTGTGAAAATAAAGCTCATTCTCAAAAGATGAAAGCTTTGTCATTCATTTTGTTGAGAGGGGTCTTGCACAGGAAGTGCAGGAAAACAATACTAGTTCCGGTTTATTGAGCTCTTACTATGTATGTCCCGGTCACTGTACAGTGATTTTGCATATATTTCCAAATCTCATAACACCCCAGTGAACTGGGTACTAGTGTTTAATGCACTTCGCAGGTAAAGAAGATGAGGCACGGGGGAATTAGATAAAAGAACTGGTAAGTAGTGAAGCCAGGATTCAAACCCAGGTCCTGAGCTTCAAACTACTACGCTTCTACCTTGCTTGAAGAGAGGTGCTGTTTTTGTCTACTAGCTCAGTGCCCAGTGTCTATAGGCATTCATACAATATCCATGACAGCATCAAGGGAAAAAGAATAAGATTGTACTCATGCACTGATTATTTAAGAAAAGAATCTAAACCACTATTGAATTAGAACAGACATTTCAGAGGGACTGCATACTTCTGTTCCCCCAGGAATAGAGGTATTTCGTTAACTATTTTCTGAAGGGTTTTTCTTTTTCTTTTTTTAATTTCCTTGACTGATGCAGAACATCTGGCTGACTGTGAAGGAATGTTCACTACAGTAGTAAAATTGACATGCTTCATTATAAGACAGTCTGGCTTGTGAAACATGAAGGAAACACAATACGTGTGATCAGCCAGGATTTAAAATAAACCAAGAAGATATTTATGCCGATTTTAATTTCTTTAAAAAAGCTTATGTACAACATAAGCACAGTATATGTGAATGGTGGTTAGGGGGATATTACTGGTGTGTATTAATTAGCCAAGTAAAAGGGTAATAATTTTCTAGTTTTTAAATAGTGAATGGAACTGTCACTTAGGTTTAATGTGTTTACAAAATCATGTGCAATCACTTAATATAATGAGTTGTATGTACGGAATTGTTTAAATGAGGGGCTCAATTAGATTGTTATAATGTATAGCTGTTAAGGGGAAAAAAGAGTGAATTCAAATGAAGGTAGAGACAGAATTTAGGGAGGCAAAGTTTAGAATCTGGCTGGACTTCCAAACTCAGTGGTCCTAAGACATCAATAAAAGTCACGCTTATAAAAGTTCCAGAGGACGTGTCAGTTCTCAAGGAGTCTGTTCATCTTCAAGCCTGTCCTCTTATGTTCATTGTGGTAATCCCAGATGAACTATTACGTGGCTATGGTGAAAGAATGCAAGTCCACTGATACTAGATAAACTGTGATAAAAATTCATCTTATGCTTAAGCTAATGCTCAAGCATTGAGTATTACCAACACTTAAGCATTGGGAAATGCTTCCCAGCATCGCAAGCCTTATGCACAGAGCACGGTGTAAACGTGGCCGTAGTCACATTTAGCCTCATCTGGCCTCTCAGCTGTTGTCTGTCTGCCTTCACTTTGGTGAGGAGCTCATGGATGAGCTTCTGCCCTTGTTTCCAAGGGGAATGGCAGAACATAGGTTGGTGCTGGGAGAAGTAGAGGGGTCTTGTGAAGAGAAGCTCAGCACAAATCCATTGTCTTCATTCAGAAAATAACTTTGCTTTTTTCTGGGCTCTAAAGACTATCTTTCTGTTTCTCAAGTGGAGTCTCCTAGGTGTAGACTCTTCCTCTTCAGCATAAATCTTTTCTTTGGTCTACATTTTTTTTTTTTTTTTTGCGGTACGCGGGCCTTTCACTGCTGTGGCCTCTCCCGTTGCGGAGCACAGGCTCCAGGCGCGCAGGCTCAGCGGCCATGGCTCACGGGCCCAGCCGCTCCGCGGCATGTGGGATCTTCCCGGACCGGGGCACGAACTCCTGTCCCCTGCATCGGCAGGCGGACTCTCAACCACTGCGCCACCAGGGAAGCCCTGGTCTACATCTTTACCCTGTATCTTCTCAAACATAGATCTCCCCTACCTTGAAACTTTTCACGATTTCATTACCACTCAACCAAAAGACAAAAGCCCAAGCCTGGATGAACTCCATTTTAGCCCCTGAACAGCTGATCACTGCTGGAAAAAATCATCTGTCTGTTTCAGTTTAAATCTGTTATCTCAGAACCCAAATGGATGTTACTTGTTGCCAGACAGTCCTGCCATCTTTCTCTAGCAAATTCATGGATCCTTTCTGTGAGAATTTCATTTCAAACTTTCTCTTTCCTCAAACCTCCTACATTCCATTCCTCCTTCCCTGACTCCACATTCAGCTGACGGCCTCACCTCTTATTTCATTGAAAAAGATGAAAAGCCATAAAAAAGAACTCACTCATCTTCTCACCACCAAATCCACTAATTGACCTGGGCCTGTGTGGAGTCCTTTTTCCTCTCACCTGCTCATCATTCTCGCCCTCTCTATTGCTTTATCCCAACAACTTATAAAGGTGATCTGGGGGCTTCCATTTTCAACCATCTCCACACTTCCTCCATCACCAACCCATTCAGCACCATACTTTTAAAATGGCTCCCTACATGTTCTAAGTCTCCTTCCTCATTCTTTCTTTCTCAGTTCTCCACTGACTCCTGCTCTTAAAGCTCCAGTAAAACTGCTCTAAGTTGCGAAATTGGATGGATGCTTATCTGTACTTACCTTCCTTGATCTGGTTGCCAAATTCCATCCAATTCCCTTTCCTTTCTTTCTTGGACTCTCTCTTGAGATATGTGACCTCTACTCTTTCCGGGTTTCTTTTGTCTCTCGGCTGTTCTCTGGCCTCAGTCCTGAACAGGGTCCTTTCCCTCTCTGTGCTCTCTTCCCAGATGGCTTTAATCTTCCCATGGCTTTCATCATCTCTGTGCCAACAATGCCCTCATTTATATTTCTGGCCTAAACCATTTCCCGTTTGCCCACTAGACAATTCCACCGGAACATCTCACAGGCATTTTAAACTTAAGATGTTCGAAAGTCTCCCTCACCTTTACACCCCACTCATTTACCTCCAAAATTTATATTGAATGTGTCATTTATTTCTAGCCCTCCAGGACCATCCCAGTTTTAACTACTCTTTTTCTCTCATCTGGATTAGCAATAGTTTCCCTTGTGATCTCCACGATTCTACTTTTGCCCCTTTCTGATCTAGTCTCCACACAGCAGACTGAGTGATCTTTCGAAGACAAGCTGGGTAATGTCTGCTGCTCGAAACTCTTGGGTGGCTTCCCACATACTGCAATAAAATCTCTTTGCCATGGCTTAAGAGGCCAGGGGTAAATTCCCCCAGACCCACTCTCAACCCCTTAATCTTCACTCTCCCTTTGTTCACTGGGCTCAACCCTGACCCTTACACTCCTTCCAACACTGTGGAAGGGGAGTGAGTTGACTCCTGCATATGAATGGCCATTCACTGGGATGTAGGAAGAGGAAAATGGAATTTCCACATTCTTTTTCATCTCCTCCTTTACAATTTCTGTTTTTGAATATGTTTTCTAATGGAAATAATGAGTATAATACATGTATATAATTTATAAGTAAATAAATATAAACATGGAGGGTGCTCACTCTAAAAACTTTTCTGATTGGATGTGTGATTTAAATTTGGAGAAGAATGCTCTAATATGCCAAGGTTTTGACTTTCTTTTTAAATTCTTCTTCTTTTGTTTGTTTGTGTGTGTGTGTGTGTTTTTAATCTCAAAGCCTTTATGCAAATAGGCTCCTTTGCCAGGAGAACTTGGACACCAGCTCAGAGAAGACTTCCCTGACCATCCATCAAATGCCCTCGTCCTTCATCTCTTTCTTCAGGCATTTTATGCTTGTACAGCATCTGTCAGTGTGGAATTGTGTATTTATTTACGTGTACATTACTTGTCTCCATGGGGCAGGGTGTGGTTGTTTAAGTTCGGTCTCTGCACAGTACTTGGCACAGAGCAGGCATTTGTAAAAAATATTTTTAACTGAATGAATGAACTTGAGTCATATTTACCATGACTTCGCTGAGATCTTTTGTCTCTTCCATGTTACTGCTCATGTCATTTCTCCGTACATGGAACCACTTTCCTCTTTCTTTTAAAAGCCCAGATCTTGTATTTTAATGTCTACCATTCCCCCCAACTTTGCATCTGCATCCACACTTCGCCCTCAATCTGCCCTCCCAACCCCTTCCTATCATGACTTGCATTCCCATGGAATTTACCCCATAATCAATGGATTTACCACTTGCCCGGCTTCTTTGGATGGATGCTTATTCACACCTTCTTTTTATCTCTTTACCTCACCTTTGCTTCTTAGATATGCCTGTCAGGTTTTCCTGGTTCTGAGCTCATAGCCTGAAAGCCTAAGAGCCCTCCACCCCATCTAGGCTTCTGAAATCTCGAACCTAATTTCCATCTACCCCATTATTATATAGCTTGCTCCGAAAGGGAGATTCAACACAGCTAACCTCTCTGAGACACCTGGGTTCACACTGTTCTCTTTTGAGGCTGGCCTACCAACACTTGTCACTTATATCACACATGTACACTTGAATTTCCGGTAAGATTTTGAAGTTACATTCTATATATAATAAGCCCACTACTTATTTACTTATTATGTATTTATTTATTCAAGCACTATGTTAACACGGTAACTCAAAACACTAAATCTAAGCCTTTGGGAGCATCAGAAGGTCTCTTTTTGTTCTACCAAGAATTGGAGCTTTAGTTTTATTTATACTTTGACACTACAGCCAGTTACCCTGGGAACTGTCAAG
The DNA here is from genome assembly GCF_963455315.2 of Globicephala melas. NCBI lineage: Eukaryota > Metazoa > Chordata > Mammalia > Artiodactyla > Delphinidae > Globicephala > Globicephala melas. The sequence continues at coordinate 106,939,040 of NC_083317.1, read as the reverse complement.
TGTGTTCGTAGCAATGTGGACTGAAAACAAATCTCCAAGTGTTAGCCACATGGGGTACATTTTATTTCAGCAGTAAATTTAAATTTTTCTGGTTTCGTTTCCATAATGGGCATAGCTTCGAGAACTCATTTCTATGGCATATGGAATTTCTCCATGCTTTGGGAACTGGAACATGTGTGTCAATAAAAGAGACCCCTCTCTCACATTCCAGCCCTTCAGCAATCTCTGCATCAGCTTTGTCAACTGTCTGGTCCTCTGATAATCAGAGCACTGCTCCCTCTGAAGGGCTGGGTGCACGTGCCCTGGAATGGAATTATTAATAGTATCTCTAGTTACTCCACAGAGGCCATTCTCTTCATTTCTTAAATAAATCAATGGATTTTCTGCCCTTTTTCTAAAATCCTTATTTTACAGTGAAAATTGGTTATCTGAAAATGGAATTTTCTTTTTTTATTATGTATTTTTAAAATTCATTCCTCTATCTTCAGCATCTAGAAGACTACCTGGCAATTGTAAGCACTCTAATTATTTACTGGAAACATAAATGAACATCTCCTCCTTCCTTAAGATGTTAAAGACCAATATCTTTGACACTGCCAATATGATGCTGCATCACTCATCTCTGCTTAGTAAAATAAAATTTCCCTTATTTAAATAAACTGCTCAGTTACTTACATTTACTTACAAAAAGCAATATAAGTAAAAGTGGTACTTCTGTAATTATATTTTTCCCTTGGTTGTAAAAGAAATAGATACTTAGAGAAAATTTAGAAGATAACTAATCCCATCAACCAGAGCTAATCATTGCTAACATTCTGGTATATTTCCTTTCGGCTGTCTTAATGGGCAAATCTCAAATAATCTTCTTTATATAAATAATTTTGCATCCCACAATGTGGTATCTGACGTAAGCATTGTTTCATGTCATTAAACATTTTTCATAAACATGATTTTTCATGGTTTCTTAACATTCTTCCCTATAGATGGATGTCTATATATATGTATTACTTTAATTGTCCCATCTTTAGACATATATGTTATGTACATTATTATGATATATCACATATTGTAAATTATTTTATATTAATAATCTAAATTATATATTAGAAAATATTATACTACATTGTGTTATAATGTGTATATATATATTTTTAATAGATCTTTATTGGAGTGTAATCGCTTCACAATACTGTGTTAGCTTCTGTTGCACAACAAAGCAAATCAGCCATATGCATACACATGTCCCCATAACCCCTCCCTCTTGAGTCTCCCTCCCATTGTCCCTATCCCACCCCTCTAGGTCCTTGCAAAGCACGGAGCTGATCTCCCTGTGCTATGCTGCTGTTTCCCACCAGCCAACTATTTTACATTCGGTAGTATATATATTTCGATGCTACTCTTACTTCGCCCCAGCTTCCCCCTCCCACCCCAAGCATATGTATATAACACTTCCATTTTCCCACCTTTAGACATTTAGGCTGTTAACAGATTACTCCAAAGTATTTTTTTGGTGTGGGGTACCTTAAGTTCTATACACATTTCAGATTATTTATTTAGAACAGATTCTTAGAAGTAGAATCACTGTGTTAAAGGATATGAATATTTTTAAGACTCTTGACCTGCATTGCTAAATTACGTATTTAGAAATGTTGAAATAATTTACACTCTGACTAGAAATGTGTGAAAGTGTCTAAACTCCCTTACTCTAGCCAGCACTGATTATTGCCTTTTTAAAAATGGATTAAAAAGGTACCGTTATTTTAATTTCAATTTTTTAATCTTGACTAATAATGAGGTTGAATACTTTTTCTGCACTCAAAGTCTCCTTTGAATTATTTGCTCATGTCTTTGGCCCACTGATTATTGATTTGCACGAACCCACAGTATCTTAAGGATATTAAACTTGTCTTTCATACTTGTTACACATATTTTCAAGTTACTAAATAGATTTTGTTTTTAAAAATTTTATATTTTTTGTAGTTAAATATATTAATCCTCTACTCTTAGACATTACAGGTTTAATCAGAAAAAAAAAGAAAAAGAAAAAAAGAAAGGAAGAAAGGAAGGAAGGAAGGAATAAAGAAAGAAAGAAAGGAAGGAAGGAAGGAAGAAAGAAAGGAAAAGAAGGAAAGAAAGAAAAGCATGTACAAAGGATAATGTAACAAATACCCATAACCCTGCAGGCCAAATTTAACAAATGCTAATATTTTGTTTCTGATTTTTTAAAAACAAAATTATAGATGCAATTGAGATCTCCTTAATTTTCTTCCCAGTAACACTTCCCTCCTTCCTTTCCCCAGTTCCTCGTTATCCAGAGGCAATGCCATCATGAATTTGGTGTGATTCTAAATATGCTGTTGTATTTTTATCACAAGTATACGTACCCATAAATAATGCATAATACTGCTCAGTGTGTTTCAAAAATATATGCAAGCTATCATACTATTCATATCATAATTTTGCAACTTGCTTATTAAAAATATTATGTTTTTAAGATTTATTCCATGTTACTACACATAGGTCTAATTAATTCACTTTAACTGCCTGTGTAGCATGACTAGATCACGACATTTTTCTGTGTCCTTCTAATGATGAACATTTGCATTGTTCCTGATTTTTTGGTGCAAACAATGTTCAGGTAACATCTGTATGTCTTCTGGTGCAAATATGTGAGAGTTTCACCTAGAAATGTAATTGCAAGATAGTAGAGTACATGAATTTATAATATAACCAGCTATTGCCAGATTGCTCTTTTAAAAAGGTTGTAAAGGAAAATTTGTCTTAAACCTTGTCTAGGACAGAACATTTTTATATGTTATAATATAAAACCTCCTTGTGGAAAGAAATGAGCATTTCCTACTTAAATGTTCTGAAAGAAAGAAAGAAAGAAAGAAAGGAAGGAAGAAAGAAAGGAGGGAGGGAGGGAGGGAAAGGAAGGAAGGAAGGAAGGGAAGAAAGAAAGAATTGTGAGGTGATGGATATGTTAATAAACTAGATAGGGGAATCCTTTGTGGGGGAAAATGCTTAAGGGTTTTTTTCTGATAAGTTGTAAATGTAATTAAGTAACTTCTGGAAAGTTACTCACCTACCCTGACTGCCAGCTAGTTGTCATTTATGAATCTAATTATTGACTACATATATTTTTTTCTTAAGTACTTTTTTCTTTTTTTTTTTTTTTTTGTGGTACATGGGCCTCTCACTGTGGTGGCCTCTCCCATTGCGGAGCACAGGCTCCGGACGCGCAGGCTCAGCGGCCATGGCTCACGGGCCCAGCCGCTCCGCGACATGTGGGATCTTCCCGGACCGGGGCACGAACCCGTGTCCCCTGCATCGGCAGGCGGACTCTCAACCACTGCGCCACCAGGGAAGCCCACTTTTTTCTTTTTTAAGGAGATAAACCTGTTTTAGTCTCATATGTCATGTATGAACATTCTTATATTTTCACATCTTTGCCAAAACTTGTATTGCCACAATTTTTTATTCTTGCCAGTCTGATCATTGTAAAAAGTATTTCATTTTTAACATTTTAAATCAATTATTTCAATGATTTTTAGTGAGTCTAAACATCCTTTCTTAGGTGTTTTGGCGACTTGAGTTTTTGTTCAGTGAATTTTCTGTTCATGTTCTTTGCCCAGTTTTCTCTTGGGTTGTTTGTCTCTTCCTTGTTGATGTGTAGGAGAGTTTTGTGTGTTACACATATTTTATTTTATTTATTTATTTATTTTAATTTTTAATTTTATTTAATTTATTTTTTATACAGTAGGTTCTTATTAGTCATCAATTTTATACACATCAGTGTATACATGTCAATCCCAATCTCCCAATTCATCCCACCACCACCCCCTCACAGCTTTCCCTCCTCGGTGTCCATATATTTGTTCTCTACATCTATGTCTCAACTTCTGCCATGCAAACCGGTTCATTTGTACCATTTTTCTAGGTTCCACATACATGTGTTAATATACGATATTTGTTTTTCTCTTTCTGATTTACTTCACTCTGTATAACAGTCGCTAGATCCATCCATGTCTCTACAAATGACCCAATGTTGTTCCTTTTCATGGCTGAGAAACATTCCATTGTATATATGTACCACATCTTCTTTATCCATTCGTCTGTCGATAGGCATTTAGGTTGCTTCCATGTCCTGGCTATTGTAAACAGTGCTGCAGTGAACACTGGGGTGCATAGGTCTTTTTGAATTATGGTTTTCCCTGGGTATATGCCCAGTAATGGCATTGCTGGATCATATGGTAATTCTATTTTTAGTTTTTTAAGGAACCTCCATACTGTTCTCCATAGTGGCTGTATCAATTTACATTCCCACCAACAGTGCAAGAGGGTTCCTTTTCTCCACACCCTCTCCAGCATTTGTTGCTTGTAGATTTTCTGATGATGCCCATTCTAACTGGTGTGAGGTGATACCTCATTGTAGTTTTGATTTGAAATTCTCTAATGATTAGTGATGTTGAGCAGCTTTTCATGTGGTTCTTGGCCATCTGTATGTCTTCTTTGGAGAAATGTCTATTTAGGTCTTCTGCCCATTTTTGGATTGGGCTGTTTGTTTTTTTACTATTGAGCTGCATGAACTGTTTATATATTTTGGAGATTAATCCTTTGTCTGTTGATTTGTTTGCAAATATTTTCTCCCATTCTGAGGGTTGTCTTTTCATCTTGTTTATGGTCTCCTTTGCTGCGCAAGCATTTAAGTTTCATTAGGTCCCATTTGTTTATTTTTGTTTTTATTACTCTAGGAGGTGGGTCAAAAAAGATCTTGCTGTGATTTATGTCAAAGAGTGTTCTTCCTATGTTTTCCTCTAAGAGTTCTACAGTGTCCAGTCTTATATTTAGGTTTCTAATCCATTTTGACTTTATTTTTATGTATGGTGTTAGGGAGTGTTCTAATTTCATTCTTTTACATGTAGCTGTCCAGTTTTCCCAGCACCACTTATTGAAGAGACTGTCTTTTCTCCATTGTATATCCTTGCCTCCTTTGTCATAGATTAGTTGATCATAGGTGCGTGGGTTTATCTCTGGGCTTTCTATCTTGTTCCATTGATCTGTTTCTGTTTTTGTGCCAGTACCATATTGTCTTGATTACTGTAGCTTTGTAGTATAGTCTGAAGTCAGGAAGTCTGATTCCTCCAGCTCCGGAGTTTTCCCTCAAGACTGCTTTGGCTATTCGGGGTCTTTTGTGTCTCCATACAAATTTTAAGATTTTTTGTTCTAGTTCTATAAAAAATGCCATTGGTAATTTGATAGGGATTGCATTGAATCTGTAGATTGCTTTGGGTAGTATAGTCATTTTCACAGTATTGATTCTTCCAATCCAAGAACATGGTATATCTCTCCATTGGTTGGAATCACCTTTAATTTCTTTCATTAGTGTCTTATAGTTTTCTGCATACAGGCCTTCTCTCTCCCTAGGTAGGTTTATTCCTAGGTATTTTATTCTTTTTGTTGCAATGGTAAATGGGAGTGTTTCCTTAATTTCTCTTTCAGATATTTCATCATTAGTGGATAGGAATGCAAGAGATTTCTGTGCATTAATTTTGTATCCTGCAACTTTACCAAATTCATTGATTACCTTTAGTAGTTTTCTGGTGGCATTTTTAGGATTCTCTATGTATAGTATCATGTCATCTGCAAACAGTGACAGTTTTACTTCTTCTTTTCCAATTTGTATTCCTTTTATTTCTTTTTCTTCTCTGATTGCTGTGGCTAGGACTTCCAAAACTATGTTGAATAATAGTGGTGAGAGTGGACATCCTTGTCTTGTTCCTGATCTTAGAAGAAATGCTTTCAGTTTGTCACCACTGAGAATGATGTTTGCTGTGGGCTTGTCATATATAGCATTATTAGGTTGAGTTAGGTTCCCTCTATGCCCACTTTCTGGAGAGTTTTTATCATAAATTGGTGTTGAATTTTGTCAAAAGCATTTTCTGCATCTATTGCGATGATCATATGGTTTTTACTCTTTAATTTGTTAATATGGTGTATCACACTGATTGATTTGTGTATATTGAAGAATCCTTGCATCCCTGGGATAAATCCCACTTGATCATGGTGTATGATCTTTTCAATGTGTTGTTGGATTCTGTTTGCTAGTATTTTGTTGAGGATTTTTGCATCTATATTCATCAGTGATATTGGTCTGTAATTTTCCTTTATTGTAGTTGTCTGGTTTTGGTATCAGTGTGATGGTGGCCTCATAGAATGAATTTGGGAGTGTTCTTTCCTCTGCAATTTTTTGGAAGAGTTTGAGAAGGATGGGTGTTAGCTCTTCTCTAAATGTTTGATAGAATTCACCTGTGAAGCCATCTGGTCCTAGACTTTTGTTTGTTGGAAGATTTTTAATCACAGTTTCAATTTCATTACTTGTGATTGGTCTGTTCATATTTTCTATTTCTTCCTGGTTCAGTCTTGGAAGGTTATACCTTTCTAAGAATTTGACAATTTCTTCCAGGTTGTCCATTTTATTGGCATAGAGTTACTTGTAGTAGTCTCTTAGGATGCTTTCTATTTCCGTGGTGTTTGTTGTAACTTCTCCATTTTCATTTCTAATTTTATTGATTTGAGTCCTCTCCCTCGTTTTCTTGATGAATCTGGCTAATGGTTTATCAATTTTGTTTATCTTCTCAAAGAACCAGCTTTTAGTTTTATTGATCTTTGCTATTGTTTTCTTTGTTTCTATTTCATTTATTTCTGCTCCGATCTTCATGATTTCTTTCCTTCTGCTAACTTTGGGTTTCGTTTGTTTTTCTTTCTCTAGTTCCTTTAGGTGTAAGGTTAGATTGTTTATTTGAGATTGTTCTTGTTTCTTGAGGTAGGCTTGTATAGCTATAAACTTCCCTCTTAGAACTGCTTTTTCTGCATACCATAGGTTTTGGATCGTCGTGTTTTCATTGTCATTTGTCTCTAGGTAGTTTTTGATTTCCTCTTTGATTTCTTCAGTGATCTCTTGGTTATATAGTAACATATTGTTAGCCTCCATGTGTTTGTGTTTTTTACGTTTTTTTCCCTGTAATTCATTTCTAATCTCATAGCGTTGTAGTCAGAAAAGATGCTTGATATGATTTCAATTTTCTTAAATTTTCTGAGGCTTGATTTGTGACCCAAGATGTGATCTATCCTGGAGAATGTTCCGTGTGCACTTGAGAAGAAAGTGTAATCTGCTGTTTTTGGATGGCATGTCCTATAAATATCAATTAAATCTATCTGGCCTATTGTGTCATTTAGGCTTCTGTTTCGTTATTTATTTTCATTTTGGATGATCTGTCCTTTGGTGTAAGTGAGGTTCTAAAGTCCCCCACTATTATTGCATTACTGTCGATTTCCTCTTTTATAGCCGTTAGCAGTTGCCTTACGTATTGAGGTGCTCCTATGTTGGGTGCATATATATTTATAATTGTTATACCTTCTTCTTGGATCGATCCCTTGGTCATTATGTAGTATCTTTCCTTGTCTCTTGTAACATTCTTTACTTTAAAGTCTATTTTATCTGATATGAGTATTGCTACTCCAGCTTTCTTTTGATTTCCATTTGCATGGAATACCTTTTTCCATCCCCTCACTTTCAGTCTGTATGTGTCTCTAGGTATGAAGTGGGTCTCTTGTAGACAGCATATGGATGGGCCTTTTTTTTGTATCCATTCAGCAAGCCTGTGTCTTTTGGTTGGAGCATGTAATCCATTCACGTTTAAGGTAATTATCGATATGTATGTTCCTATGACCATTTTCTTAATTGTTTTGGGTTTGTTTTTGCAGGTCCTTTTCTTCTCTTGTGTTTCCCACATAGAGAAGTTCCTTCAGCATTTGTTGTAGAGCTGGTTTGGTGGTGCTGAATTCTCTTAGCTTTTGCTTAACTGTAAAGCTGTTGATTTCTCCATCGAATCTGAATGAGATCCTTGCCAGGTAGAGGAATCTTGGTTGTAGCTTCTTCCCTTTCATCACTTTAAGTATATTATGCCACTCCCTTCTGGCTTGTAGAGTTTCTGCTGAGAAATCAGCTGTTAACCTTATGGGAGTTCTATTGCATGTTATTTGTCATTTTTCCCTTGCTGCTTTCAATACTTTTTCTTTGTCTTTAATTTTTGCCAGTTTGATTACTATGTATCTCGGTGTGTTTCTCCTTGGGTTTATCCTGTATGGGACTCTCTAAGCTTCCTGGACTTGGGTGGCTATTTTCTTTTCCATGTTAGGGAAGTTTTCAACTATAATATCTTCAAATATTTTCTCTGGTCCTTTGTCTCTCTCTTCTCCTTCTGGGACCCCTATAATGTGAATGTTGTTGTGAATAATGTTGTCCCAGAGGTCTCTTAGGCTCTCTTCATTTATTTGCATTCTTTTTTCTTTATTCTGTTCTGCAGCAGTGAATTCCACCATTCTGTCTTCCAGGTCACTTATCCGTTCTTCTGCCTCAGTTATTCTGCTATTGATTCCTTCTAGTGTAGTTTTCATTTTAGTTATTGTATTGTTCATCTCTGTTTGCTTGTTCTTTAATTCTTCTAGGTCTTTGTTAAACATTTCTTGCATCTTCTCGATGTTTGCATCCATTCTTTTTCCGAGGTCCTGGATCATCTTCACTATCATTATTCTGAATTCTTTTTGTGGAAGGTTGTTTATCTCCACTTCATTTAGGTGTTTTTTTGGGGTTTTATCTTGTTCCTTCATCTGGTACATAGCCCTCTGCCTTTTCTTCTTGTCTATCTTTCTTTGAATGTGTTTTTTTTTTTCCCACAGGCTGCAGGATTGTAGTTCTTGCTTCTGCTGTCTGCCCTCTGGTGGATGATGCTATCCAAGAGGCTTGTGCAAGTTTCCTGATGGGAGGGACTGGTGGTGGGTAGAGCTGACTGTTGTTCTGGTGCGCAGGGCTCAGTAAAAGTTTAATCCACTTAACTGCTGATGGGTGGGGCTGGGTTCCCTCCCTGTTGGTTGTTTGGCCTGAGGCAACCCAACACTGGAACCTACCTGGGCTCTTTGGTGGGGCTAATGACAGACTGTGGGAGGGCTCACGCCAAGGAGTACTTCCCAGAACTTCTGCTGCCAGTGTCCTTGTCCCCATGGTGAGCCACAGCCACCCCCCACCTCTGCAGGAGACCCTCCAACACTAGCAGGTAGGTCTGGTTCAGTCTCCTATGGAGTCACTGCTCCTTCCCCTGGGTCCCGATGTGCACACTACTTTGTGTGTGCCCTCCAGGAGTGGAGTCTCTGTTTCTCCCAGTCCTGTCGAAGTCCTGTAATCAAATCCCACTAGCCTTCAAAGTCTGATTCTCTAGGAATTCCTCCTCCCATTGCTGGACCCCCAGGTTGGGAAGCCTGATGTGGGGCTCAGAACCGTCACTCCAGTGGGTGGACTTCTGTGGTATAAGTGTTCTCCAGTCTGTGAGTTTCCCACCCAGCAGTTATGGGATTTGATTTTATTGTGATTGCGCCCCTCTTACCGTCTCACTGTCGCTTCTCCTTTGTCTTTGTATGTGGGGTATCTTTTTTGGTGTGTTCCAGCAACTTCCTGTCGATGATTGTCCAGCAGCTAGTTGTGATTCTGGTGTTCTCACAAGAGGGAGGGAAAGCACGTCTTTCTACTCCACCATCTTGGTTCAGGGCCCTTACACATATTTTAAATAACTTCTCCCAGGTTGTGCTTGCCTTTTAACTTTGTTGTGGTGTAATTTGTCATACAGAAATTTAAACTTTTTAAGTACTCGAATCTATTCATATTTCCTTTATGATTTCTGTTTACTTATGTCTGAAATTCTTTCTTATCCTGAAGTCACAAAGACAACTATGGGTATTTTCTTCTACTTGTTGTAAAGTTTCATTGATTACATTTAGAGCTTTATCTAGAGTTAGTTTATTTATTATAGTGTCTGGGTGGGATCTAATTTTATCTTTTCCATCTGAAAAGTCACATGTCCCCCATATTATTTTTAAAATATTTTATTTTCTCCTCACTGATTGGAAATCTCCTTTCTATCATCTACCAAGTGTCCATATATGCTTGGAACTATCTCTGGACTCTTTATTCCTTATTAGTATTAATTTATCCCTACAGCAATAATCACCTCCTCATCTTATTGTGCTTTTAGAATAAGTTTTCATTTCCTAGTAGAAAAATTTTCTCCTCTCTGTTCTTTTGCAGAACTGTTTTGGTTATTTTCAAATCTAGGATCACTTTGTCAAACTCCATGAAGAAATTCTGTTGCTATTATGATTGGAAATAAATTGTATTTATGATTTGAGAGAAAATTTCCATTTGTGTAATCAGTGTTCCTAGCCACGAGAAGGGCATATCTTTCCATTAATCCATGAGAAGGGCATATCTTTCCATTAATCCAAGTTTTTAAAAAATGTTTTTATTACTATTTAAAATTAAGAAAAGTAGTCAAGATAGATAGGTTATACTCCCATAACAAACACCAAAACTTCTGTCTTTAACAAAACAGAAGATTGTTCCTTCATCATGCGAAGTGTGTGGTGGGTCTGGGTGTCTCTCCAGAGCAGCAGTCCTCTATGTGGTAGTTTGGGGTTCCAGGTTTTGTCTGTCTTCTGACAACTCAATATCAACATTTGCTTCTGCAGTCCCCATGGTAGGGTAAGAAAGGGAAGATGGAGAATGGAACACTGGCTTTGAAAAGCTTCTGCCTGGAGTGACACATATCCCTTCTCATATATCATTGGCTGATCAAGGCTTACTTCAAGAGGCAGAGAACTGTAATTTTACAAGCCAGAGTAGAGAAAACCCAGATATATTGGTGGTGGACCCAGTGTCACCATGGTGTATGCTTGTGCTCTAGCTCTGCACCTGATTAGGTAGGTGACCTACGACAGGTCCCTATGCTTCCAATTTTAACATCTGGAAAGTGACAGGATTTATTTACTTATTCAATTGATACTCATCATTTACTGAGAGCCCACCACGTGCCAGGCACTGTGTGACCCTGGAAATATAATGGTAAACATAGTGCATCCCTTGCCCTCAAGCACTTTACAAATTAATAGATAACTTACCGTTGATTTTCAATTCTAAAATTCCAAGATTTTATTAAAATGAATTCTCAATAACAAACTCTCCAGAGCATTATATTCTAAAGATTTAGGCATTTTCTCAGAAGTGTCTTCCTTTCTTCTATACCTGAATCCAGTTGGCTGCAGTATTAATTCTATCACAGCAACAGATACACACATGCCCATCATTTTCAAATCACTAGTCTATGTACAGACTGGCACATATGGTGAAAAGAAAGCAAACTTTGGACCATTCTCACAGCTATTGTGAATTTCATGGGAAGAACACTTCATAAAATAAAGAGAGTAGAAAATCAATTTGATTGAGAAATACCCAGGTTGATAAACTTTGTCACACAGTGCACATTCCAGACATCAAAGTTTTTCTATTAGTTATGAATAAACCAAATTATAGAGTTTTAAAAATTTATAAAACATTTTGGTTTGCAGTTAATTTTTCCCTAGAGGAATGTTTATTGGTATGAAATAGAAGAAATATGAATAAGTGTACTTGTGAGCATGCACAAAACTGGTTTGTGAAGTTCTGGGGTTTTTTTTCAACCTCTTAGGACTTGAAGCAGTCTGCTGAGGTTTAATTTACAAGTTCCCTCTAGTTAAACTACAGTTCACTATGAAACATTTATAAGAATTTGAGGCATTGTCTTTAAACATGATACAAAACTTTAAAATTTGCAGGAAATATGCAAAGAATTCCATTCTAGTTTGCATTGATGCAACTATGGCATTTCTTTTATTCTTAATACTACATGTCTAATTCTTAAACCAAAGCCAAAAAATAGTGATGCAATAATTGGGTGTGGCTTCAGTGTCTTACAGACCATACTAACTAAACTTCTGATTAATCACACCCATTTCTCATCTTTTCACAATCCTTCAGCACTTAAGAGGTATTGAGTTATGTTTCACAATGTAACAGCTTTTGATTAATTTGCTAGTTGTTTGTACTTTGAGTTTATTTAATATTAGTATGTTTGTTCCCCTTCTCAATAGTAAAACAAGGACAAAGACCATGATCATATACTCTCAGAATCTCTGGTTTGATCAGTAAGCATCCAATGCTTATTACTGGGCTTTCTTGAAGGCAAAATAAGGATAATCAGGATCTCTGAGTATGAGAAGGACTTACAGAAGCTGGCAATTTACTAAGGAGAGATCAATAACCATTCTCTATTCTCATTATCCATGTTCTTCCTGAGTTATCCAGTCTACTGTCATGACATCAAGTGCTATCTTTGACTCCCAAATCCATTATCTCCAGTCATGTCCTTCTTCCTGAGGTCCACAGTGGCAATTCAACCACCATTACCATCTGGTTATCTACACAAACCACTCACACTCAAAACATGTAAGCCAGAATGATTTATCTTCTTCCTCCACATCAGCTTCCTTTGTGGTCTCTCTTTTTCAAGATGGTGCCATCATCCATTGGCCACACAATGCACCTGGAGTCATCCTTGGTTCTTTCAATTTCCTTATAAGGACCAAGTCCTGTTGATTCTGTTTCTTTAATGGCTCTTGAATCCATCCTCTTCCTACAACTTCCAACTTTAGCTCAGGCCTTCATTTCCTACCTGACTACAGTAGTTGCTTCCTTTGTAGTCTTCCTGTCTCCAGTCAGGCTTCCTCTAATCATTCTCTCCATAGCCAGGCCTGTGACCTTTCTCATGGGCAGATCTGATCACGGCAGTGAACGTCCACTTCTGGTTACACTCTGTTGACTGGATAGGCGTAGCTCCACATTTTGGTCCTTTCCCAGTTCAAGAGCCTGCTCGGGAGATCTCGGCCAACTGTGTTCTGAGAGTGATGCCCCTGTTTCCACACTCCTAAAATGCTCTGTCTCACATCATTCTTGTCTGCCTCAACAGAGCTCTTTCCCACCCTGAACTTCCTGTTCACCTTGTCTTCCCTTTCTAGCTTTGTGGTGACAACAGAGGGCAAGGTTATGAGAGGAAGTATCAAAGGATGAAATGAAAAGCACTAAAGAAGCTGGAGCTTGATTCCCCAATGCTCTTTCCTTTTCAGTCCTAGAGTTGTCTGTCTTCTTTTGTAAAATGTTTTCTATTCCATACCATGTGTGTGGTTTTTGTGTGGCTCTGAGTGGGCAGTATTATGTCAGTCTGGGAGCCTCAAAGGGCAGTGACCTTGTCTACTGATATCTCTAGGTCCTGAGTCCACTATAGCATGACATGTAAATCATTACTTAGTGTTTTCTAATAATAAAAGAAAATAAAGGAATGAAGGGAAAAAACTGAACTATCAAGAAAAGGCAAACTGTTTCAAGCTAATCTTGAATCTTGGTTTAAAATAACATGTCCAAGGAAAAAAGCATTTACCTTCTGCTGTGGGAATGTGGACTCCATCATGGCTGTTTCAAAGCTGTGAGCACCCTCTGTCTGGGTCTTCTCCCACAGAGCTCTGAGAAATTGCACAGAACGGCTCTGTATAGACAGGGGCTCAGGAAATAGGCTCTGAAAGGGCATTAATGAGAGAAACGTGACATGTTATCTCTTGTCCTTATTGTTTGATTGACTGCAAAGCACTATTAGGCTTGGTCTGAACTTAAAAATGGTTTAAATTTAAATAAAGCTACAGGGAAACCTGTCTTGAAGATCAAACATATGGTACATTTCATGTTTTTTATTTCTTAACAGAAAATTTAACATAAATAGGATTTTTTTTTTTTTGCGGTACACGGGCCTCTCACCACTGTGGCCTCTCCCGTTGCGGAGCACAGGTTCTGGACGCGCAGGCCCAGCGGCCATGGCCCACGGGCCCAGCTGCCCCGCAGCATGTGGGATCCTCCCATACCAGGGCACGAACCCGCGTCCCCCACATTGGCAGGCGGACCCCCAACCACTGCGCCACCAGGGAAGCCCATAAATAGGATTTTTAAGACAGTTGATATTGATCTCTATAAATACGCCTAACCTTTGTAATGTAGTATTTACTTCAATCATTTCTCAAGCATGTTACTTAATTGGAAAATGGTTAATATTAATATATATATTTATTTTTCAAAGATCTGAGAATTAAGGTATAAAATTAAAACAAATACCAAGAGAGTACAGAGTACAAATATCAAGTTTATTTATACAGAGTAAATCATGAAGAATAGACATGAAATAACCAAGAGTTCATTGTTCAATTGCTCAGATGTGAACAGTATGAGTGGGGGGGTTGGGGAAACACAAACATTTTCGGTTATAAAATGTGTAATGGCTGAATATTCTTAGAGCTTTAAGATATTCTCAGTTTGGGAAAATGAGATTGTCAATGTAAAAAAAGAATCACATTTACATATATATCATTCAAGCCAATGAAAATAAACATTTTTTAACATCTTTATTGGAGTATAATTGCTTTACAATGGTGTGTTAGTTTCTGCTGTATAACAAAGTGAATCAGCTATATACATATACATACATCCCCATATCTCCTCCCTCTTGCATCTCCCTCCCACCCTCCCTACCCCACCCCTCTAGGTGGTCACAAGCTGATCTCCCTGTGCTATGTGGCTGCTTCCCACTAGCTATCTATTTTACATTTGGTACTGTATACATGTCAGTGCTACCCTCTCACTTCGTCCCAGGTGGAGCTTGATTCCCCCTCCCCGTGTCCTCAAGTCCATTCTCTACGTCTGCATCTTTATTCCTGTCCTGCCCCTAGGTTCTAAAATTTTCAAAGGAAGATTTAAACTGTTTGTATGTTTACTAACCAATTATGTGTTTAACAGTTATTTACATGTTGTGGTGTTACATCTATGAATGTGAGAAGTGTCTCAATTCAAGGGAACAATTTTATAAAAACATATAGAACATAAAAGTCACAAAATTATACACACACACATATAAAATACCATATATATTATCCTTTATGTGTGAGGTATAATAAAATAATGATTTTGCCTTGTAAAATCCCATTTTCTATGTCAATGACTGTCCAAACATTGACTTATAAGACTCTCTAGGTGGTCTTTGTGTACAAAGTTTCTATTTAGTAAGTGAATAACAATTTTTTTTCCCAGAAAAATCTTATTGTTATCCTCAAGATGAGCTGCTTTTTATACTGAGTGGGAAAAGGCAGAGGATCTTATACCCTGAGTAAGTTGCCCACAGATTTAAAAAGGTTAAGAGCAGTAACAGATTGATTGTGAAACCCAAAAGGTACACACATGCTTTGCTGTGCACCTGAAACTATCACAACGTTGTTAATCAGCTATACTCCAATATAAAATAAAAAGTTAAAAAAAATGTGGACACATCTGGGAATTTCTTGATTATTATCAGAAACTTATACAGCATATGATCTTTCACTTAAAGAAGAACAGGACCTGATTTAATTAATCATCATTCCAAAGAGGTCCATTTAGACTGGAATCTGTTAATTTGAGAACTGCATGAAGGCATAAACTGACAGAGAAGGGGAAGAGTCTGGCCCAGCATACAAGGCTAGCACTGGGTTTGTAACTATCATGTCAAAGATTTGATTTTTATTTACCTCAAAGTCAGGCTTCATCCAGATCACATAATATCAAAGGTGTGGAAGAAGAAAGGAAACATTACAGTAAAAAGAACAAAGAAGAAAAGCAGCATAAACATGTTTTTTGGTGAGTTTGCTCAAAGAGAAAAACAAATAATCAGACTAAGTCAATAAAATAAGACTGAAGGGGCAAAAGTAAAATCAAGTTTTCTTGGTTTGTTTTCGGAAAACTGACAACTGTTAAGAACAAAGCCAAAGATGAAACCCATTTGAAAAACATTAGTAAAGTAGAAGAAGAATAAGATCGTTATTTCAAGAAAAGGAAGAAAAATCAATGCTGTTTTTTATATTCATATACAATTTGATTCACATCAAAATGTGAGTTGTTCTCATCAAGGAGCCACGATGAATGTGAATTATACACACCTGCTGAAATAGGAACATGATCTGGATCCACGGCTGAGGTTCTTGGCTGATGAGAATAAAACTGGATTTACTGTAGAGGCAATAATGACCCTTTAGGGAGCAAGTGAAGAACAGCTTTGCTACACAACTTCTAACAGAATCTAGAAACAAATACACATAGCATTAAACATTAGATTCTTCCCAGAGTTACACCTTATACTTCAACATACAAACATCTTTAGAAATACATTCTTTAGTTTTCAGTCTGTGAGCTAATAACTTCAAACAACTATGGATTTGGGAGTAGATCCATTTCATGGAATGTGGATTTAAATGTAGCTGCTTTAAGCAAGCTGTATTCTATTCCTCTTTTTCTTTTGATTAACAATGGATGAGAAGTCTCCAAGCAACTTGCAGGGGAGGAAAAAACCTCTTACCAATAGAAATGGAGATAGGTGTCATTTCCATATGATTGGGAACTTTGAAATAACCTGGGAAGCATAAACAAATGGGTGAAGGAAACCGAGGCATTTTCTGGGCAGTGATGGTGTGCCATGACCAGGGGCACTGTTCTCTTGGTTGTACAGAGGCCCCAGAAACAACCCCCAGAATAGCTCTGGCCAGGGGGTGGCTTCCTGTGAACTGTCCTGGTTCAAAAAGGTTATTTCATCTTGAAGAGCTTCAGCAGGGAAACTTAAAGAGATCATCCTTTAGGAACAAGAAAGTGGGGGAGCATGGTGGTGGTGGCATAGAGCAGAGATGCTGAGGAGCCATGTTTAGGAGCCATTCGATTTTTACAACCCTACAAGATGGGTGTTACTGTTTCTATTTTAAGTATGAGGAATCTTAGCCCATTAAAGGGTCAACTTAGTGAACCACTGTGACTGCCTTGTTCACCACTATGACCTTGGCACGTGGCATGCAACAGATGCTCTAAAGAGAGTTTCTGGAGAGATGAATGATGCTCAGGGATCCAGAAAAAATTGCTCAAGTTTGCCCTACCTGTGGCAGAACCAGGATTTGAACTCAGCCAAACTGTTGCCACGTTGGGATGCTTTAGGCTCTACCATACTGGGAATTTTTAAATCTGTAGAGTCATATCGATAGCTCATGGGGTATTTATTGTTTCAGAATTAATCTGACATGTTAAATGAAATATTTTGAAAATAAATAGATTAATTATGCCCTACTATTAAAAATGGAAATGGACTAGAGTTTATTAAAAGCTGATGGGAACCCTAAGAAGGTGGTAGAGTCAGTCCCAACCCATGAGAGTGCATGGGGTTCCCTAGAGAATTGTGGGGACGGGGGAAGCTTATCTGTGCACCATCAGGGCTCAGGTGTGAAGGAATAACAGGCTTTTGGGAAAGAGTTTGGAAGAGTTAAGGGAGGGTGGCCAATGATAGATTAGAGAAGACGACATTGGAAACCAAACAATAAAGCCACAGGGCAATTTAGAAACATATTTAGAAATCTTAATAAATAATAACTTTCTGTGTGATTCTGAACCATTGGTATAAAAGAGGACTAGTTTTCATGTTGTTAGCTGTTTGGGGGAAATTTAAGCATTCAAAATCTTGCATGAAATCAGAAATCATTTCTGCATTCTGTGGGTGAGTGGATCATGAGATATAAAGAGTGCTTGAAAGTTCAGTGGAAAAGACCAGGAGGCCTGCCACTGACAGGGAAAGACTTCATAGAATAGAATAGAGCACAATATCCACTTAAAATTGCCCTACCAGAAATTGTTTGAAAATGGTAATTAAAAATATTTTTTTGGCATTGAAAAATTGAATTTAAATTAATCAATACTAGAGAAGGCAGAAATCAAGAATTCCATAAGAGCGCATACACAAAAAATGGTTCTATTGGAAATCAATCTAGCTGTAACGTATACATTGAGACAGCACCTTGTTTTGTTTTAACAGAAAGTTTCAAAAGGGAAAAAGATCGTTTGTAAGAACCTGTGCAGTAGCTTGACAGTCCAAGTTGGACTTCGGGCCTCTGACACGAAAAAAACATTTTTTTCTTTTTCCTTCCCCTAAATGACTGCTCGTTCATGTATTCTTTTGAAAATGAACATTGATTCAATTTATTTTACTTGCCCTGAGCCTACCAGCTTTCTGTACACAAACCACAGGGGTCCCAGATCACGGAAAATGGGCAAAGCGATAGAAGCTTTGCCCTTTACCTAGAAGCATATACACCAGTGATAAAAACACATCAGTTCTGTGATATAATGCTTCTGTTAATGCTTTCAGTAAACTGGATCTGTTTCAATATTTTTCTCCTCATTTTTTTTTTTTCTGAGCTTTGCTGGATTAGAAAGATTTTCCAACATTAACATTTAGTTGCTAATTTTTCTCTGTAATTTTCTCCCTCCAGTTCATTCGATGGTATTGAATGGTGGGCGTGCAATAAATGGTTTTGGATGAATGAATGGGTGTCAGACACTGTGCAGAGACCAAGAGGAGCCATGATTCTGACCTTGCTCTTAAGAAGTTTACAGCCAAATGGGAGAAACACCTATAAACAACAGTTGTAAATTAAGTCCATGGGATAATGGAGGGACACACAGTACCGACCACTCACAGCAATGAGCAGCTATCATCCTTGGGGAACCAGGTGAGGCTTCCTGGTAGAGGAAATATTTGAGGTGACCTTGAAAGCTAAGCCAAGATTTTGAACTTAGAAAAAATGTGAGAGAGACAAGCATTTTAAGAGTAGGGAACACCCTGAAAAAAAGCACATAAGGCATGAATATTCAAGGTAATTCCATGTAGTAAGGTTAGTGTATCTGGGTTATTAAGATATTTTTTATTTATACAATTGATGCCCAAACTGTTTATTTTTCTAGATTAAATGTTGAAAAGAGAGGAGGTCATGCTTCGCTAAATATAGAATTGTGGCTTATTTTTGTAAAAAAAAAACAAAACAAAACAAAAAGGATTTGGTTTGGTCTTTAAAAATACTGAAGTTAACATGAGCAGCAAGAACTGTATAATATAATGTGTTGTAAGTTGAAATACCCAAAATATATACATTACACACATGGATGAATTTAAAGACATGATACAAAAGAGCATTTGATTTTTTTTTTTTTTTTTGGTACTCGGGCCTCTCACTGCTGTGGCCTCTCCCGCTGTCGAGCACAGGCCCCGGACGCGCAGGCCCAGCGCCCATTACTCACAGGCCCAGCCGCTCCGCGGCACATAGGATCCTCCCGCACCAAGGCACGAACCCGCGTCCCCTGCATCGGCGGGCGGACTCTCAACCACTGCGCCACCAGGGAAGCCCTGATCTTCTTTTTAAGTCAAAGTATTTAAGGATCATTTTGGAATTCTTTTTTTCCTCTCACACTTTTCTCCCACAGTTCATATGCTTTTATTCCTACATTGCATTCATTGTACGGTATTAAAATTTTGTTAGCATTTTTTTTTTTTTTTGCTTTGGTCCTTTTATTTTTTATAAATTTATTTATTTATTTATTTTTGGCTGCATTGGGTCTTTGTTGCTGCACGTGGGCTTTTTTTTTTTCTTCTAGTTGCAGCGAGCAGGGGCTTCTCTTCATTGTGGTGCACAGGCTTCTCATTGCAGTGGCTTCTCTTGTTGCGGAGCACGGGTTCTAGGTGCATGGGCTTCAGTAGTTGTGGCTTGCGGGCTCTAGAGTGCGGGCTCTATAGTGCAGGTTCGGTAGTTGTGGCGCACGGGCCTAGTTGCTCCGCAGCATGTGGGATCCTCCCGGACCAGGGCTCCTCCATGTCCCCTGCATTTGGCAGGTGGATTCTTAACCACTGTGCCACCAGGGAAGTCCTATGTTAGTATTCTTAAACAAACTTTTGCCTTAGAATACTTTTAGATTTACAGAAAAATTACATATATATAATTATAATATATAAATGTATAATTATTATATATTTATATATTGTATATAATTACAATATATAGAGAGTTGCCTATATACTATAACCCAGTTTCCCCTCTTATTAATATCTTAAGTTGCTATGAGGGACTTTCCTGGTGGCACAGTGGTTAAGAATCCACCTGCCAATGCTGGGGACACGGGTTCAATCCCTGGTCCTGGAAGATCCCACATGCCGCGAAGCAACTAAGCCCATGTGCCACAACTACTGGGTCTGCGCCCTAGAGCCCGCGTGCCACAACTACTGAGCCCGTGTGCTGCAACTACTGAAGCCCACGCGCCTAGAGCCCCGGCTCCACAGCAAGAGAAGCCACCACAATGAGAAGCCCGCACACCGCAATGAAGAGTAGTCCCCGCTCGCCACAACTAGAGAAAGCCCACGCGCAGCAATGAAGACCCAATGCAGCCAAAAAAAAGTTGGTATGATACATTTGTTACAAGTAATGAACCAATACTGACACTTTATTATAAACTTAAGTCCATAGTTTATTCAGATTTCCTTAGTTTATACTTAGCGTCTTTCTTCTGTTCCAGGATTCCATTCAGGACACTACAGAACATTTACTCATTACGTCTCCTTAGGCTCCTCTTGGCTGTGACAATTTCTCAGACTTTCCTTGTTTTTGATGATCTTCACAGTTTTGAAACATTTTGTAAAATGTTTCTCAGTTGGGATTTGTCTGTTTTTCTCATGAACAGACTGAGATTTCGAATTTGGGGGAGGAAAACCACAGAGATAAAGTGCCATTTTCCTCATATCATATGGAGAGTACATTTGATCTACATGACCTATGACTATTGATGTTGACCTTGAACATCTGGCTGAGGTAGTGTTCACCAGATTTCTCCACTGTAAAGTTACTCTTTTTTTTCCCCACTTTCCAAACTTCCCTCTTTGAAAAGAAGTCACAATGTGCAACCCATACTTAAAGAGTGGGGAGTTAGCTTCACCTCCTGAGGGCAGAATAGCTGTATAACTTATGTGGAATTCTTCTGCACAAATTTGTCTCTTCCTCTTCTAGTTATTACATTCAAATTATTTGGCCAATTATTCTATCAGTATGTACTCACAGATATTTATTTTATAATTCAATATTATTTTATTTTGTTGCTCTAACTGTTCCAGCTTTGGCCACAGGGAGCTCTTTCAGTTGGTTCCTGTGTCCATTTGATGTGCTGTCATCATTGTGTGTGTGGTTTTTTATTTGTTTGTTCATCACTTCCTTACTTATATCTCACATACAAGATGCTCCAGGCTCATCTTGTATGTTTCCTGCCCTGTCTTAGAATCAGCTGTTTCTCCAAGGACTTCTGGTTCCTTTCACTGGAGAACTGTGTTAGAAACTAAGAGTTAGGTACTAGGTATGCTCGCTGTTACTTGGGTGTCATTGTTCCTTGGCCTCCTAAGGTGACAAAGCAGGGAAATTATGTGTGTATATGTACACATATCTATTTACAAGTATTTCTATATGCAACCATCTGTATCTATATTAAGCTAAACATGAGTTCATACCCATGGTTTCAATTCTAATTCATTACCACATGGATCATTTAGCCTCTACCCCTTGCTTACCTGTAAACTCCCACTTCAACAGTGAGGAGCCTGAGTCACACTGTTAGTATTTTTATCTCTGTCCACTATAAAAGGCAGAGTTCTTTTCCTCTTCCTTTCTCTCTCTTTCCCCCCTCTCCTTCCCTTCCACCCTCCTCTCTTTCTCTCTTAAAAATCTTTGTGGGGCTTCCCTGGTGGTGCAGTGGTTGAGAATCTGCCTGCTAATGCAGGGGACACAGGTTCAAGCCCTGGTCTGGGAGGATCCCACATGCCGTGGAGCAACTATGCCCGTGAGCCACAACTACTGAGCCTGCGCATCTGGAGCCTGTGCTCTGCAACAAGAGAGGCCACGATAGTGAGAGGCTCGCGCACCGCGATGAAGAGTGGCCCCCGCCTGCCACAACTAGAGATAGCCCTCGCACAGAAACGAAGACCCAACACAGCAAAAATAAATTAATTAATTAATAAACTCCTACCCCCAACTTCTTAAAAAAAAAAAATCTTTGTGTATTTAGTACCCACCATAGTACCTGGCATAGAGAAGCTTACCTCAAAACATAATAATGATATTTTATTATACTCTTTCTGATTCCTTCTGGAGCAACAATGATAAAACCAGTAGGATATTCCCATGAAAATAATGAGAAATTATAATAGTAATAATACAATACTAATTTTCATGTTGAAATTTTGGCTTAAATTTAACTAAACATTCCACATTTTCACATCTGGCATGAAAGATATAGCTATTTGTTTATTTATTTATTTATATTTTTTAGTTGCATCCGGTCTTAGTTGCAGCACATAGGATCTTTTGTTGTGGCACAAGGGCTTCTCTCTAGTTGTGGTGCACAGGCTTCTCTCTAGTTGTGGCACATGGATTTTCTCTCTACACAGCGCATGGGCTCTGTAGCTTGTGGCACGCGGGTTCTCTAGGTGAGGCGTGCAGGCTCAGTAGTTGCAGCATGCAGGCTTAGTTGCCCCGCAGCATGTGAGATCTTAGTTTCCCGACCAGGGATCGAACCCACGTCCCCTGCATTGGAAGGCAGATTCTTTACCACTGGACCACCAGGGAAGTCCTGAGATACAGCTATTTGTTAATGTGAACATTCTTCCTCAGCTTAGTCACTTGTATTTTAGCTATACTTCAGATGCTAGTAATCTTGTTATGATCTTGGTAAAGAAATACTTCTTTATTCATTTTATGGTTGTAAAATATTAATGTAAAAAAAGTTAGAAATTCTACCAATTAACATTCTAGAAAACATTTTAAAATTAGAAATAGTACTAAATTATATCATAATGTTTCAGAAGTGGGATATAGCCATGGAACCCTGAAAGCACCCTATCTTGTCAGAAAGGAGTTATAATTTATAATAATATTTTAAAAGTCTAGTGGAAATTCAAAAAGCAATACTCATAGCAGACAAAATAGACTTTAAAATAAAGACTATTATAAGAGACAAGGAAGGACACTACATAATGATCAAGGGATCAATCCAAGAAGAAGATATAACAATTGTAAATATCTATGCACCCAACATAGAAGCACCTCAATACATAAGGCAAATGCTAACAGCCATAAAAGGGGAAATCGACAGTAACACAAAATAGTACGGGACTTTAATACCCCACTTACACCAATGGACAGATCATCCAAACAGAAAATTAATAAGGAAACACAAGCTTTAAACACATTAGACCAAATGGACTTAATTGATATTTATAGGACATTCCATTCAAAAACAACAGAATACACTTTCTTCTCAAGTGCAAACAGAACATTCTCCAAGACAGATCACATCTTGGGTCACAAATCAAGCCTCAGTAAATTTAAGAAAATTGAAATCATATTGAGCATCTTTTCTGACCACAACGCTATGAGACTAGATATCAATTACAGGAAAAAAACCTGTAAAAAACACAAACACATGGAGGCTAAACAGTATGCTACTAAAGCACCAAGAGATCACTGAAGAAATCAAAGAGGATATCAAAAAATACCTAGAAACAAATGACAATGAAAACACGATGACCCAAAACGTATGGGATGCAGCAAAAGCAGTCCTAAGAAGGAACTTTATAGCAATACAATTCTACCTCAATAAACAAGAAAAATCTCAAATAAACAACCTAAGCTTACACCTAAAACAATTAGAGAAAGAAGAACAAAAAACCCTCAAAGTTAGCAGAAGGAAAGAAATCATAAAGATCAGAGCAGAAATAAATGAAAAAGAAATGAAGGAGGGCTTCCCTGGTGGTATAGTGCCAATGCAGGGGACATGGGTTCGAGCCCTGGTCCAGGAAGATCCCACATGCTGTGGATCATCTAAGCCCATGAGCCACAACTACCAAGCCCAGGCACCACAACTACTGAAGCCCACACACCTAGAGCCTGTGCTCCACAACAAGAGAAGTCACTGCAATGAGAAGCCAGCGCACTGCAATGAAGAGTAGCCCCCACTCACCACAACTGGAGGAAGCCTGCGTGCAGCAACGAAGACCCAATGCAGCCAAAAATAAATAAATTAATTAATTTTAAAAAAAAAAGAAATGAAGGAAACAAAAGCAAAACTCAATAAAACTAAAAGCTGGTTCTTTGAGAAGATAAACAAAATTGACAAACCATTAGCCAGACTCATCAGGGAAAAAAGGGAGAAGACTCAGATCAACACAATTAGAAACAAAAAAAGGAGAAGTAAAACTGACACTGCAGAAATACAAAGGATCAGGAGAGACTACTACAAGCAACTATATGCCAATAAAATGGACAACCTGGAAGAAATGGACAAATTCTTAGAAACGTACAACCTTCCAAGACTGAACCAGTAAGAAATAGAAAATATGAACAGACCAATCACAAGCACTGAAATTGAAACCGTGATTAAAAATCTTCCAACAAACAAAGCCCAGGGCTCGATGGCTTCACAGGCGAATTCTATCAAACATTTAGAGAAGAGCTAACATCTATCCTTCTCAAACTCTTCCAGAATATAGCAGAGGGAGGAACACTCCCAAACTCATTCTACGAGGCCACATCATCTTGATACCAAAACCAGACAAGGATGTCACAAAGAAAGAAAACTACAGGCCAATATCACTGATGAACATAGATGCAAAAATCCTTAACAAAATACTAGCAAACAGAATCCAACAGCACATTAAAAGGATCATGCACCATGATCAAGTGGGGTTTATCCCAGGAATGCAAGCATTCTTCAACATATACAAATCAATCAAAGTGATACACCATATTAACAAATGAAGAATAAAAACCATATGATCATCTCAGTAGATGCAGAAAAAGCTTTCAACAAAATTCAACACCCATTTATGATAAAAACCTCCAGAAAGTAGGCATAGAGGGAGCTTACCTCAACATAATAAAGGCCATATATGACAAACCCATGGTCAACAACATTCTCAATGGTGAAAAACTGAAACCATTTCCACTAAGATCAGGAACAAGACAAGGGTGTACACTCTCACTACTATTATTAAACATATAGTTTTGGAAGTTTTAGCCACGGCAATCAGAGAAGAAAAAGAAATGAAAGGAATCCCATTTGGAAAAAAAGTAAAACTGTCACCGTTTGCAGACGACATGATACTATACATAGAAAATCCTAAAGATGCCAAGAAAAAACCACTTGAGCTAATCAATGAATTTGGTGAAGTAGCAGGATACAAAATTAATGCACAGAAATCTCTTGCATTCCTATACACTATCAACAAAAAATCAGAAAGAGAAAATAAGGAAACACTCCCATTTGCCATTGCAACAAAAAGAATAAAATACCTAGGAATAAACCTACCTAAGGAGGCAAAAGACCTGAATGCAGAAATCTATAAGACACTGATGAAAGAAATCAAAGATGGTACCAACAGATGGAGAGATATACCATGTTGTTGGATTGGAAGAATCAACACTGAAAATGACTATACTACCCAAAGCAATCTACAAATTCAATGCAATCCCTATTAAATTACCAATGGCATTTTTCACAGAACTAGAGCAAATAATTTCATCATTTGTATGGAAACACAAAAGACCCCAAATAGCCAAAGCAATCTTGAGAACGAAAAACGGAGCTGGAGGAATTAGACTCCCTGACTTCAGACTATACTACAAAGCTACAGTAATCAAAACACTATGGTACTGGCACAAAAACAGAAATATAGATCAATGGAACAGGATAGAAAGCCCGAGATAAACCCATGCACATATGGTCACCTTATCTTTGATAAAGGAGGCAAGAATATAAAATGGAGAAAAGACAGCCTATTCAATAAGTGGTGCTGGGAAAACTGGACAGCTACATGTAAAAGAATGAAATTAGAACAATTCTTAATACCATACACAAAAATAAACTCAAAATGGATTAAACACCTAAATGTAAGGCCAGACACTGTAAAACTCTTAGAGGAAAATATAAGCAGAACATTCTATGACATAAATCACAGCAAGATCCTTTTTGACCCACCTCCTAGAGAAATGGAAATAAACATACAAAAAAACAAATGGTACCTAATGAAACTTAAAAGTTTTTGCACAGCAAAGGAAACCATAAACAAGACGAAAAAACAACCCTCAGAATGGGAGAAAATATTTGCAAACAAGGCAGCTGACAAAGGAGTAATCTCCAAAATATACAAGCAACTCATGCAGCTCAATATCAAAAAACCAAACAACCCAATCCAAAAATGGGCAGAAGACCTAAATACACATTTCTCCATAGAAGACATACAGATTGCCAACAAACACCTGAAAATATACTCAACATCACTAATCATTAGAGAAATGCAAATCAAAACCACAATGAGGTATCACCTCACACCAGTCAGAACGACCATCATCAAAAAATCTAGAAACAATAAATGCTGGAGAGGGTGTGGAGAAAAGGGAACCCTCCTGCACTGTTGGTGGTAATGTAAACTGATACAGCCACCATGGAGAACAGTACAGAGGTTCCTTAAAAAACTAAAAATAGAACTACCATATAACCCAGCAATCCCACTACTGGGCATATACTCTGAGAAAACCATAATTTAAAAAGATACATGTACCCACAATGTTCATTGCAGCACTATTTACAATAGCCAGGACATGGAAGCAACCTAAGTGTCCATCAACCGATGAATGGATAAATATGATGTGGCACATATATACAATGGAATATTACTCAGCCATAAAAAGGAATGAAATTGAGTTATTTGTAATGAGGTGGATGGACGTAGAGTCTGTCATATAGAGTGAAGTAAGTCAGAAAGAGAAAAACAAATACTATATGCTAATACATATGTACGGAATCTAAAAAATGGTTCTGGGACTTCCCTGGTGGTGCAGTGGTTAAGAATACACCTGCCAATGCAGGTGACATGGGTTTAGTCCTTGGTCCGGGAAGATCCCACGTGCCGTGGAGCAACTAAGCCCTGGGCCACAACTACTGAGCCTGTGCTTTAGAGTCCATGAGCCACAACTACTGAGCCCATGTACCACAACTACTGAAGCCCATGCACCTAGAGCCCATGCTCTGCAACAAGAGAAGACACCACAATAAGAAGCACATGCACCGCAACGAAGAGTAGCCCCCACTCGCTGCATCTAAAGAAAGTCCGCATGCAGCAATGAAGACCCAACGCAGCCAAAAATAAATAAAAACAAAAAAACAAACTGGTACTGATGAACCTAGTGGCAGGGCAGGAATAAAGACGCAGAGGTAGAGAATGGACTTGAGGACACAGCGGGGGATGGGGAAGTTGGGACAAAGTAAGAGAGTAGCATTGACGTTGACATATATACACTACCAGTGTAAAATGGATGGCTATTGGATATGGGGATATATGTATACATATAGCTGATTCACTTTGTTATACAGCAGAAACTAACACAACATTGTAAAGCAATTATACTCCAGTAAAGATGAAAAAAAAAAAGTCTAGTGGAAATTCGAAATCAAGTAAAACCATAATCAAAAATAAAAATCAGATTTTAGTTTGTGTGTGTGTGTACTACTTAAAATATTAGAGCAAGTTGATGTGTGGAATAACTAATATAAGTATTTACTTCTTTACCAATCACTCCATTAGATGTTTTATATAATTATCATTTAATCCTTATAATTATCTATTATCTCTTTTCACTTAAGAGGTAAAAGTGTCAGAGAGTTAAATGACTTAATCAATTAAGATGCAGAGCCAGGATTAAGACGCAAGTTCATTAAAATGTAAGATCCAAGACCCAAGTTCATTAAAATGTAAGATCCATGTTTTGTTCACAAAGTGATGACCTCATGCAAAGTCATATTGTTTAATGATCTTGAACTTCCCCAGTTGAGCTATCTGTAGCTTCTGCAGGGACAGGATGGACAATCCAAAATAAATTGCCAGTATGTTTAACAAGACAACATAAGTTGTTCAGGCTTAGAAATATAACCCAAGGCATTAATTTCTATGCAATTACTATATAGTCAACATAATTCTCTAACCTGGGGATAAGACAAATCTTCTCATAAAATATAAAGAGCTGTGGCAAATCAATAAAGAGAAGTTCTTTACAGGCCTATGTAAATTGGGAATAACTGATCTCTTTTATCCTCAAATGTGGTAGGAAGAAGTAGGAGAGGATGCTAAACTCAGAGGGAATAATTAAATAACTAGGCTTATAGTTCTTAGAGGTGGCGAAAGCTGTACAATCAGGTGAAGGGGGACGGTGGTGGTAGCTGTGATGCCCCGTGATTCTCTGCTAACAGTTGATAAGCGTGACTATTTTTCTAAATATATTGGATCTCAGAAACACCATTCTTTTTGGGAGATGAGACACAACTCATCTTCCAGGGTTGTACTTATATCTAATCCATGTCATTATATAGTTTTTATTTAGAGATAAGTGCCTTTTAAAAATAAAAATAGAGTATGACTTCGAGTTTTTTATAGCTAGTGGAAATATCAAAGAGTTGGCTTTATTTTTTGGAAAAAGGAATAAGTTAGCTCTTTTGAATTCTTTACCAAACTTACACTTTAAAAGTTCTCTCCCAGCTAAATAAGGGTCAAATGAGTGTTTCTGGCTTGTTTCCCAGGTTTTTCAACTGAATCATTCTTCTCCATATCCAAACTGTATTTCTAGAATGATTTATTAAAACTCAAATACAGGAATATCTTTGCAGAAATTGCTAGGTTGAAAGTATTAGCACATTGAACATAACATAAATAAGCAACAAATTCAGAGAAGGCATTTGAAGAACTTGGCAGAGAGGGAGCTAATTTTCTTTGACTACTTACTTCATACCTAGGTGTAAGTGTAACAGATTACACTGAACCCTTATGAAGTAGGTTTAGTTATTCCCACTTTATAGAGAAGGAAATCTCAAGGTCAAACTTCTAGGAGCTGGAATTTGAACCCAGGTTCCAAAGCCTGTTCTCTTTCCAGTATATTATCGAACAGCTTAGATAAAATAGAGGTAACAGAAGTACCTCAAAAAGGAAGTATGGTTCAATGGAAACATCACTGGCCCAGGAGTCAGACAACCAGGGTCTTAGTGAGTAGACTCTTGTTATCGCTTCTCTCTGTCTTCTCAATTCTTATCTGTAAAAATGACGGCAGGCCAAAGCTGATCTAAACTGTACTTTAAAAAATTTTACATTTCTAATTGCTTATTATCTTTCTTTTTCTCCTAGATTGTAAGCTCCATGAGGGTAAGGATTTTTTATTGTGGTAAAATAAATATAACATGAAATTTACCATTTTAACCATTTCTCGGTGTACAGTTTAGTGGCATTTAAGTACATTCATATTGTTGTACAGTCGTCACCACCATCCATCTCCAGAACATTTTCATCTTCCCCATCTGAAAATCTATACCCATGAAACTATACTTGTCCGTTTCCCTCTCCCCTCAAACTCAGGGAACCACTATTCTGTTTTCTATCTCTATGAATTTGACTGCTCTAAGTGCTTCACGTAAGTGGAATCATATATAAGGGATCATATTTATCCTTTTGTTTCTGGCTTATTTCATTTAGCATAATGTCTTCAAGTTTCATATAATTTGTAGAATGTATCAGAATTTCATTCCT
Source organism: Globicephala melas (assembly GCF_963455315.2). Lineage (NCBI taxonomy): Eukaryota > Metazoa > Chordata > Mammalia > Artiodactyla > Delphinidae > Globicephala > Globicephala melas. The sequence goes on along the minus strand of NC_083317.1, from coordinate 106,909,578 downwards.
CTTTAAGGCTGAATAATTCTCCATCGTATGCATATAACACATTTTGTTTATCCAGTCATCATTCACCCGTCAATGGACATTCGGGTTGTTTCCACCTTTTGGCTATTGTGAATAATGTTATAAACATGGGTGTACAAATATCTCTTTTAGACCCTGATTTCAATTCTTTTGGATATATACCCAGAAGTGAGATTGTCGGGTCATACGGTAATTCTATGTTTAATTTTTTAGGAACTGCCGTACTAGAATGTACTTTTTAGCTCAGAAATTCTATGATTCAATGAGGGCCTCTAGGGGCCCATGAAGAAATGTGTCTTTGATGATTGTCCAAAGCAGGGTTGGACATTTGCCCAGGGCTGCCAGGACTTACTCTCAGCACTCAATACAGGACAGATGGCAACAGGGTCTGTTGGAGTAGATTTCCCTCTCCTGTCCGACACTAGCCAGACAGGAACCACTGAAGCCATTTCTTCCATCTCCCAATTAACTCTCCTTTGATATATTTCAAAGACATGGAATTCAAAATACTGACCCTGAATGAATGAATAATACTGTCATTTAACTGTATAAATATCCTAAATTGGACAGAAAAAGAATAGGAGGAAATGAAACCGGTAATTTGTCTGATGAGAACATTTCCACAGTATTTTAAAAATCATGTTTTTGAAGTAAAACATAAATTACAATTTTGGGGAAAAAATGTAGAACAAACTCATCACGTAAAAATACTCTTGCTTTTGCCTGAAAAAAAAAAAAAAATGGAAGAAGACATCACAAGCCAGTGTGGACCACTTATCAAACTTTAATTCCATATGATTTGCAAAATATATTTTTATCTTAGACTGAAACTATACTCCCCTGTCACTACCCAATTCAAGTTTAGAAGTTTTGAACAGAATAACAATTATTCCACAACTTTGATGCAGGAAACAGAAGGAAAGAAATTCCAAGGTAAAAAAAATTAGATTCTCAAAAGTGAAGATGAATTTCTGAAATGACTGTTTGAAATAATATTGAAAATTTCTCAATGTCCGAAGACACTGCTGTAATCATCTTGGTATTTCCAGGGCTTGGTGCTATCGGTTCCCTGAAATGTGAGCTGTTGAACTAATATGTGCTAAGGAAAGACTACCAAATTTCTCATTTGATGAAGAATCTAGGGCAGGAAGGTAACAGGAAAGAGGACTTTGCCTCATTTTCACTAAGTTCTGTTTATGATATTACTGCCTGAGAAATACATGATCCTTTCTCAGAAGCTGGCTGGCCACTGGCCATATCACATGCACGTGGGTGCAACATCCCCACCCAGAGCAAAAGTACTATGCATATTTTCCTGCTCATGGCAAAAATTCTAGCCAGTTGTCAAACAAGCATGACAGATGCTTTTGTTCTGAATCATCAGAATGAAATAAAAATCTTTTGCAAGGGATTACCTTAATAATGCAAATTAAATTCAGAGATGTGAAGGGAAATTTGGTAATTTTATATTTAGAAATATACAAACCATAGGTGTAGAAAGTTCTATTTTGGAAAAAAGAAGTCAAAATTATGTATTGGTATATAAACCCATATATTTATATAAATGCATGGGAGAAAGGTCTGTAAAACTACACATCAACAATTGACAGTGATTATTTCTGGGTCGAGAAGTGGGATTAGGGTGGGGAGCAAACCCTATTTTACTCCATATACTTCTGTATTATTTTAATTCTTTCCCTATGGGTTTATATTCATGTATTATCTGTATAACTTAAAAAGAAAAAAATCATATACAATGAAAAAGTTGTTAGTTAAAGGAGGTAATTTAAATGATGTCTCACAAAATTACCATGAAATGAGACTAATAGTTATAGTTTTAAACGTTATTTTTCTCTTTTGCCTTCCTGAGTTCAAAAACTTTGCTCTAGGGTGGGCGTGGAGTGGCAATGGGGTATAGACTGTTATAAGAATACAAAGAGGAAGACTAAGGTAAGAAGGAATTCATTTCTTAACTGCCAAAATTGTATTATACAGCACAACACCTTGCAAGCAAAGTTTTGTCTTGAGAAAGGATTTTCTAAATTTCTTTATCTCCCTTTAGTCTATCAACCCCTGAGCATGGAGAACTTCCATTAGAGACCTGTGGTGTGGAGGGGATGGCAGCTATATCAGTTCTACAGTTGGTAGGGAGAATATAACATAGAAGAAGCAAAAGAGAAGACTTTTCAGTTCTGGCAGGGCAGATGGTGGAGAGAAGGAGAGAGATAAGTGTGACATCATCAGAAGTGGGTCCTGACTTCATTATATTTGGACTTCAGCTTGGGGAAGGGGGAGTACATTAGATTAAGTATGGTAACATGGAGAGCAGTGGTGACCCTTAGGAAGGAGATCCACTCCTAGGTGGCTCTCTGCACCAGTACAGGGCAGCCAATTTAGTTAAAAGCACAGCTCGGAGGCAAGCAGAGGAGGTATAAGGCTCAGCTCCCATGGGCCACCCTTGTCCCTGTAATGGAGTGGACAAGAGGAGGAAGAAGCAGCTGAGGTTCTTGTTGGACAGCTTTTCAGAGAAATCACTGTAGTGGGGAGGAGCTCTGTCCAGTATACAGCAGAGAGAACTGACCCAGCTAGGCTTCAGAGGGGGCCACAGCACCAGTGGGTGCTGAGTTGCAGTCAGATTGCTAGGTAAGAGCTATGCACACAGTGCCTGGAAAATAAGTAACATCACCCATAACTTCAGCTGAGAGGGTGATAAGCAAGCAAAGGACATTATCCCTTAGGCAAGAAGACACTCCCTCTCACCCTGCTACCCCCACGCATGATGCTTTTCCACAACCACAAGGAAACAGGACCCAATTCGTCATGCCCCCAAATGCCACCTTAGAGAGATAAGCATGGCAGGGGGTAACAGGAAGAACATTTTTATTCAAATGAGAGGTTGTTTCCTAAACATACTACTCAAATGATCAGATGGGATTAAATTTAAATAAGGACTCAGTTAATTTCCCCCTTACTAATCAGTGGTTAGTTGTTCACAAGGAGTTCTAGACAAAATGATGGTGCGTTTTCTCTGCAAAGCTAAGTTGTAATGTGAAATTTTGTAATCTTACAATAAGTAAAAATAATGATAATGATAGAGAATAAAACTATCCTGAACAAGAAGACCTGGGTAGAGAAAGAAATCTTGTTCTAATAAAAAGAGAGTCTTATTAATATTCACACAGCAAAAGGTAGAGGGTGGGAAGTTGACCGAGGCAGGGTATCAGGATATTTTGCATGTGAAGGCTGAAATCTAATCACACACAGTGGACTGTAGTGTCTCTTGGTGCATATATACTTGTAAATGTCTTATGTGAAAACTGTTCAGATATTGTACCAGCTTGCTGTTTTGTGTTGCCATTAAAGAACAGAGTGAGACTTGCCCATTAACCTTCAGGTGACAGAGACTCTGGGATGCTCTCACAACCAGTGTCTCTGCCCTGAGACAGGGACTGAAAAGCCCATCCCTTCAGAAGCCATTCTAGGGGCAGTTGTTCCAACCCCTCATCCAAAATCCAGTTCTGTTCCATGGTGGTGGTGCAGAGCCCAGACTCTGGAGCCAGACTCTTCTCCTTACTACCTTTGTGTCATTAGGCAAGTTACATAACCTCTCTGTGACTTAATTTGGAATAATAATAAGAGCATCTATTTCTAAGGGATGTTTAGTGTGATCAACCATCCCTATTTGCTTGGGACTGAGGTGGCTTCTGGGACTTGAAATTTTTGGTGCTAAAACTGGGAAAGACCTGGACAAGGCAAAAGGAATTGGTCACCCTGGTTAACGTGAGCATAAAATGCGTTAATTTAAGTGAGATTTTCAGACAGAAGTGTGCTCAGCACAGAGCAAGTGCTTAATAATGTTTCTTTGATCATTATCATGATCGTTATTACAACTATGACTATTGTATATGGGGAAAGAAATCAGCCCTCAGCCAGGAGGGCTGCTATAATGCTGTTTTTTTAAAAAAAATATTTATTTATTTATTTAGGCCACTCCTGGCGGCATGCGGGATCTTAGTTCAGCGACCAGGGATCAAACCCGTGCCCCCTGTAGTGGAAGCAGAGTCTTAACCACTGGACTGCCAGGGAAGCCCCAACCATAATGCTGTTTTGATTAGAGAAAAGGGGATCCTAATGACACTTGGAATCTCTAGGTCTCTTAGTGTCCTGAAATTTTCACCTAATTGCTTATTGCAAAAATAACTTAATACAAAGCTAATACGTGCAGGCTGAAATAAAATTCTACACAACTGAAATAAATTTCTCTGGGGACATGACAGAAGAAGATCTAGCAAGAAAGAAGATCCCGTAACAGTGCTTGAAGCCATTCACTTGGTCTCTCCGAAATCCTTCAAAGTTCTAGTACTTCAAGTGGTGAGCAAGTGAGGCTTTTGATATTGATGCTATTTTGAGGCTCAGCGTAGTCATGTAGCAAGAACACCACCAGGAAGCTCTAAGGAAAGGCTTAACATTTTGCTGTGTTCAAAGCATCCTAAGTAAGATGACTTTCTTGCACCAAAAATGGAAAAAATAGCTAACATTGATTGGTTGGTTATTATATGTTGGGCACTATTCTAAAAGCTTTTTGTGTGTTTTGCCCCTTTATATTCAAAACAATCCCGTGATGTAGATACTTCCAGTTTAGAAGAAGAATCTGAGACTCTAAGATGTTGTGATTTACTATGTCTGATTCAAGCAGCAACTAATAATAGTTGAAGTCAAAGAGGATTTAATTTATACCTAAGTATTTTCAATTATATAAATTCTATTATAAATTGTGTATCAATTTCATTTGCACAGTATTTAGACTTGTTGATAGTTTGTTTTCAGTTTTGATTGTGGTTTTGATCTGTATAGTACAATTGGATGAGTTATGTGGCACATTCTCATTCTTGCTCAAACCTCTCTTGAGGGAAGCCCACATGATTGACCCATGAAATACCAACTCAAGATACTACTGTTCCCCAATGGGAACCACCCAAACTGAAAGCATAGCAATCAAGGAAATAAGCCAAGGAAATAAATTGTCTCTGTCAAGTTAGCCTGGGAAACCAGAAAGTCTCTAGCAGAAGTGAATGTCATAATCATAAAATTATTTTTCTATAAATCAATGTTACACATGACAGAGGTCACTCTATCTTTGAAAGCCTTAGTTTCATCCATTGCTTCTTGCAAGTTGTGTTTAAGTGTAACTTGTTTCATTCTTATGTGACCTAAAATCCAGTGATGATGACATTAATCATCACAGTTAACATTAAACAGAGTCAACGTTTTTACTGTTTCTGGTTAATTAATTATTTCTACCTTCTTTTTCTTATTGCTGTCCAGAGAAGTTACATCATAAAAGGGAGTAGCAATGTCATTCAGCTTCCAGAAACTCAACTTTCTGGTTGTAAATTTGAAACAGCTGGTTATATATTTTGTCCTATAGAGGAAGACAAAAAGATCTATTGAAGAACCAAAGTGAGGGTTAATAGTCGAATTATCCCTGCCTCAGTTGGCTATTTCCCAATAGTACAGCGGGTAACATAAACTTTGGGGTGAGAAGATAATCAACATTCATTCAACAGAGGCTGCAGGAGTGGCCTCTTGCCCTGCTCCCAGAACTCTGGCATCTCAAAAATTTGCCTTATGCGGGAAATCTGATGCCAGATTCCAGTTAAAAAAGTCCTGAAGTCCCAGAGCTAGAAGGGTTTTGAATGGTAGTTTCTCTAAGACAGAATTGCAATGGAACCAGTTCAGGAAGCTATTCTTTTCCTTAATATCTTGAGATTCAAATCTCTTAGAAGCATGGCAAAGTGCACAGTTCAATTTCCTCCCATATATTTAGATTATAATGGCTTCATTTTGAAATTAAAGTATTTCTACACTGACTAGCTTCTACACCACATGAGTTCAGAGGGTGTCATTCACAAAGGCCACAGTGTAAATGGTGCCCTTCTAGAGGTGGGCAATGCAGAGGCCTTGCAATGCAGCACAAGCGAGCCTCACTCCTCAGACAGTGTGATTTGGGATTGTATGGAGATCCCTGGAGGAGGCTGACATTTTATTTTAGTCAGTTTCTTCTCACCTATCACTTCTTACCCCATTCTCTGTGCTTATGATATTCTTTACTTCTCTCAGCCCCCTGCATGCTTCATGGCCAAGTCCCTGATTTATGACTCAACCAAATCTGACTTAGCTTACTATGTCTAGCCCCTGGAATGCAAGACTGGGGAAGAGAGAGAGATTTGAGAAACTGCAGGTAACTCTTGTTCCAACAGAAGACTGCAAAGGGCCACATGATACCTCTGACCACAGCCAGCGGCCTTGCACAGCACAGTGAATTTGCACTGAAAGAGAACTGTATTTCTTGTAGTTCTTTCATGATATTTGTATGTTCAATGGTAATTAAACCACTGATTTAATTGATTACCTGGTAATCAAATACATACTATAGGCAATAGAAATATGCTTGTACTTTGCAGATATGAATAAAAATTATCTGTTCTTTAAGAACTGACACCTTATCAACATTGTTCTGGGAGCCTGAGAACATGCTGCCATAAGCACATCAGCTTTATAATCACAGGACAACATTAGTTCACCCTACAGCACAGCAGCTAATGGTACAGACTCTGTTGCTAGACAACCTGGGATCAAATCTCAGGTCTACCACCAGCAAATTACGTGGTCTGAGGCAAATTTTGTTTTCACTTCCATATTTCAGTTCCTGCATTTGTAATTTAGGAATAATACTTGCTCAGGGTAGAGTAAAGCATTTAAAATGGCGCCTAGCACATTGTGCTTGCTGCTACTAGTAGCACAGAGAGATTAACTCAGAACCATGCTATAATTATTGAGTACCTGCTGCTTATTAAGTATGGAGTTTGTCACAGAATGTGTAGTCATATATATAGTTTTAAATTTTTAATTGTAAAACACGTGACATAAAATTTACTATTTTAACCATTTTAAAGTATATAATTCAGTGGCATTAAGTACATTTATGATGTGAAACCATCACCTCTATATAGTCCCAGAACTTTTTCATTACTCCAGATGGAAACCCTGTACCTATTTAGTCAATCTCCTTCCCCTTAGTCTCTGGCAACCACAAATCTGCATTTTGTTTCTATGGCTCTGCCTATTCTGGATATTTCATATAAATGGAGTCATATACATGTGGCCTTTTGTGTCTGACTTCTTTCATTTAGCATAATGTTCATTCAAGAGGTAACATGTACCAGTATTTATTGTTTTTGATGACTACTTAATATTCCACTGTTGGATATGCTACATTTTGTTATCTATTCAATGTCAATCATTGACAGACACTTTGGTTGTTTCCACCTTTTGGTTTTTGTGACTAGAGATGCTATGAACACTTATGCAGTGTATGTATTTGTTTGAATACTTGTTTTCACTTATTTTGGGTATATACCTGGAGACGGAACTGCTGGATCATAAGGTAATTCTATGTTTAATTTCTTGAGGGATGGTCACATTATTTTCAACACTGATTTCCTTGTTCTTATAATGTCCAACTTTAAAAACAAAACTGCATGGACTTCCCTAGTGGTCCAGTGGTTAAGACTTTGTGCTCCTAAGGCAGGGGGCACGGGTTCGATCCCTGGTCGGGGAACTAACATCCCACATGACATGCAGCACAGCCAAAAAATAAAATTAAAAAAAAACACTGCCCTATTAATTGTGAAAGAGATGTACTTAAATAACGACTTTTGCAGTCACTTTCCTGGCCCCCTGATTGTGCAGACAGATGAGTAGCTACCCTTATGAATAGTACTCAAACAGGAGTCATTTCTGATTGCGTGACTGACTGCTCATAATTGCAGAAAAAGGTTATGTGGCAGCATCATTCACAGTTGTGGGTTAATTTCAATATTGTTTCTAATATTTCCAGCCAATACTCCTCCCAAAGTAAGAATAATGGAATACAACTTATGAAATGAATTGAAAATGGAACTTATTTTTAAGTGACCCCATTGACATGTTTATTACTTCTCCAGTGAATTTTTGGTAACCACTAGAAAGCGTGCACCTTCCAACAACAGTGATGAGTCTAACTCAGCCCTAGGAGGAGGACCCTGAATACTTACCCAATTACAAAACCTCTAGGGGAAGTTCATTTGGAAGAACTCAACTGTTTCCTACCATGTACTCTTGATGGTAGCCAAATACAAGTTAGATGTCCAAACAGTAAGGGTACAAAATAGTCAACAGAAATATGATCAGAAACAAATCTGGGATATTTTCATAGGAGCTAGTACAATTTGCAGACATGAAAGTAATTTTGAAACTTATATGAATTTTAAATTAAATACACACATATATAGATATATGTGTGTGTGTGTATATATATATATATTTTTTTTTTTTGCATGATGCAAATGTAGTTGATTTCTGGCAATGATAAAGAGTCACTCTGTGGTCACACTGAGTCAGTGGAAGCCCATGTGTTATAAATAAACATTTGGCTCTACCTAGCAGAGATATATCAAAAGTTGTATGGAGGCAAACAAGGCAGGCAAGCCCTGATCCCCTGCAGGTACCATGCCATGTGCTACCAATTACTTTACAATTCTGCAAAATGTATAACAGCAACCAGATTTAGGGCACAGGAAATTTTAGGAAATTTTATTATTAAACTCCACTAAAATGGGTCTGTTCACATGTTTTTCCCCTGAGGAAAGGAGGATGAGCCTAAGATTGTCTACACGTGAGTCATCTAACTCATTCCTCTCTCAGTTGGCATTTCTGAACTAAAGCATTCTGGCCTCACTGTCACCTGACAGCCTTAATAAAACACTCTTTAGAGAGTGATATGTATTTACCAAGAGGTTCGATGATGTCAGATAGGTTGTTGCAAGTTGCACAGGACCTCCACACAGTATATATGTACTGTCTCAAACTTTTTTTAAAAAAATAAATTTATGTATTATTTATTTATTTATGTTTGGCTGCACTGGGTCTTTGTTGCTGCGCGCGGGCTTTCTCTAGTTGTGGTGAGCAGAGGCTACTCTTAGCTGTGGCGCGCGGGCTTCTCATTGCGGTGGCTTCTCTTGTTGCAGAGCATGGGCTCTAGGTGCGCGGGCTTCAGTAGTTGTGGCGTGAGGGCTCAGTAGTTGTGTCTCGCAGGCTCTGGAGTGCAGGCTCAGTAGTTGTGGTGCACGGGCTTAGTTGCTCTGTGGCATGTGGGATCTTCCCGGACCAGGGCTCAAACCCATGTCCCCTGCATTGGCAGGCAGATTCTTAACCATTGTGCCACCAGGAAGTCCGTCTCTAACTCTTTGATGATCTTGCAAGAAGTGGCCTTTAGCAACTCCTAACTGAGCCTGGCTTTTCTAAGATGTCCACTAGGAAATCTATTTTGATTTCATAATCATGTATCTGACATGGGAAAACTAGGGAGAATCTTATTTCATTTGCTGCTGCTCAATGAGGTTTCGCTGAATAGAAAGCAACTAATTTTGTGCAGCCAGTTCTGAGATATACTATGAAAATGGAAGCTAATTTTAGAACATAATTCTAGACTTAAGGGAAACTCAATACTGTAGGCCGCAAGTATAACTGAAAGCCTCTGAGGAAGGTATTTTCATATGAACTGTACTCTTAGAGCATAAATTCTGAAAGATGTTAGAGATTAGTTGCCACTGATGCAGTTGCTGTGACAATATGAATAGCTGGTAAGCTTGAAGAAGGTTGATTTCACTTGATATCCTGTCCTGCACCAGGGAAATATCTAACAACATCATCATCAACAAATACTTTGGAGATTTATCAAGTATGGGGCATTGGGCTGGGTACTGAAACTATAAAAAGACTCACTGAGAGTCTTACAACTTAAAAAGAGATATTAGGAATATATGAGTATTAAAGAAAAAAGAAAAAGCAATCCAAGGTAAAGTACAAGATGCACAGTACCTGCCATCACTGAGGACAGAGAAAGTAAGACTTGATCTAGACATGATGAATGGTGGCCCTAGAGAAATGGAGCGGAGGGCACCTAGAGGAGCAATGATGTGGGCAAAGGCGTGGAGGGGGGATGAAAATGGCACGTCCAGAAAGGCAGTGTGGGATGGACAGACAGCAACAAGGTCATGTATCCAGGGCTGAGTCCTGACTCTGCCACCCACCGGCCATATTACCATAGCTATATGACTTTCTCTTTTCTCATCTATAAAATGAGGACGATGATCACTAGATGGTATATGCTTTTCATCAGGATTAAATAAAAACAATTATTCGCTTATCCTTTTAGTCAACAAATCTTCATTATGCAACATAAAGATGCTCAGTAAAGTTAAGCTATTCTTACCCACAATGAGTCAACCCATTTGGAAAGAGCAAGTCCATGTGGGAAATTATCAGAGCCGGAAACCAGAGGGAGAAGCCACATGAAATACAAATAGCAGCCAACATCAATTTACAGCCCCTCGACACTATCACTGATACAAAGACAAACCAATCGAAGAAATCGAACAATGGTCTATTTCTAATATTTATCATCTGTACATTGGTTTGTTCAATAATTTCCAATGATTCTCTATTTTCTTGTTTGTTTTTAAGAGGGTAGAGGGTTAGCTGTAAAGAAGGTAGTCAAAATAGAAACTGTAAAAATAAAATCCCAAATATCCAGACATACAAAGGTTAGATTGGGCTAATAGAGCTCCTAATAAAAATTCGTTTTTCTAAGCAGTAAAAAAAACATATTAAAAGGGGTTTAATAAAGTATAGACATAGATTCATAGGAATTTTCAAAAGGTCATTCATTCAACATGTGCTTACTGAGCTCCTACAGTACAGACACTGAATATGCAGTAAATGTGCTACCAATTTTATCTAGCGGATACAAACAATAAAGAATAATGCACAAAAATACAAGTGTGTTAAGTACCATGAAGGAAAAAGAAGACGGAAAAAAACCTCCAAAGAACAATATGGGAACAGCTAATTTAGACTGGGGTGGGGGTCAGAGAGAGCTGCTCTGAGGAAGCAACGTTTGTGTTGAGACTTCTAGGACAGGCAGGGGTGAGCAAAGTGAAGGGTGAGGGCAGAATGGTCCAGCTTTGGGCCTCGTGGTGGGAAAGAACCTTGGCTATGGGGCTGATGTACACAGTCCTCAAAGACCACGCTGGTTCTGGTAAGCCTAGTTTTTTCTTTTGAAATGTGTATAAACCTTGACCACAATAGATGACTTCAAAGCTAACTTGGTCTGGATTACCTCTAAGATCCGTTGGCAGTTCTCGGAATAGAACTTTGAAAACTCCATATTTTTGGCTGCAGGAGTAGTCTAATTCTCAAGCATATATAGAAGGATGACTTACAAAAGACCCTCCAGCTTCAAGAGACCACATTCACAAAAAGCAACTCAAATCAGACCGTGAATTTTCAAGAAACCATGGGACTATGCTGTGCTCCAAGAATGAAATGGTAATAAAGAGTATAACAAAAGGTGGTAGAGGTAATTTTACTTCCTTATTAAGTGTATAACTCCTCCTCTCTGCTTGAACCACTTGCACCTGGCTCAGCGTGAGATGGCCAAAGCTCTTCCCGCAGGTCCAACATGGCAAATGACCACTGTTTTACCTCTCTCTGATCTTGCTGAGTCAGCCTTTCCCCAAATACAATTATCACTTAAATCCAAGGGTAAAAGCTGCAGGTTGTCTGCACATGTCCTTACAGATGGTCCTGGGTATGTTCCTCAGGTATCCACATTAATGTAAAATCTAGTAGGCTGAGAACCAGAGGCCACCGTGAGCAGGCAGCATCTGGTGGGCAGTGATGGCAGAGCTAAAGCTCTACCACGAGGAAGGGTTCACGGTTCCTTGTACTCCATGCCTTTCCTAACCCCTGTGGAAAGGAGGGGCTGCTGAATTTGATTTGATTTTAATTTTACCTTCTGCCCAAACTGAAGATCAGTGACCAGCCCCTTCCCCTAATCACCTCTATCAATATTATGACACCTTATGCTCAGTAAAATGCTCTCTGAGAAGCGCCGGGGAAAAGTCCAAAGTCTGTGTGTATGGGGTCTCAGGGGTGTTTTTTCTTTGACATTCTCAAAGAAAGTAGACCAAACTAAAGAATGAAAGGGATGTGCATGGGAGAAGTAAATGCAAATACAATGAACTGAGACAGGAGACAAGAACATCAAAGAGAGGGAGAAGATAGGAAGATTCATTATGAGAAAAGGAAGTCAAATCAAAGGAAACACAATAATGGGACAGTGTTAGTAATAACACAAGAAATCCAATGTTTTTCCCTCTGAATAGAGCAAACAGGACCTGAATATGACTAGTGTCTGTTTTGGGACAAAAGAGAAAACAGAGCACGAAAAGGGTCTATCTCAAAAAAAAACAACAAAAAAAACGTAAGTCAACTTCTTTTTTTTTTTTTTCCATCAATTCTCTAAATACTCTGCTGGGAAAAGGAGATGGGAGTTCTTAGCTCAGAGTTACTGAAGCTTGTTATATATGACCCCAGTGACCCTTGAAGTTTGCATCTGTCACAACAGAACACGTGGCTTCTTAACACACTGCCTTTGTCTGCCAGACTCATGCAGGGCTGTGGAGTGAGACACCCGAATAAGCCCATCTGGCGCCATAGCTACCAGCCTCCCTCAGTCTGAGCTTCCTTCTGTGGACAGAGACCCAGACTTGCAAATCTGCAGCCAGAAGCCTCCTTTCTGCCATTTCTTGTCTTCCGACTTTCTGCCCCTTCCTTCCTCACATGATGGAAACTCATCAATGGGTGCTAGAAGTGACCCTGCAAATAAAGCAAATTGTTCCCTTGGGTCTCAGAAAGAAGGCTGAAGGGAAAGAGTTTCAGAATAGCTTACTAGCTCTAAAAGCACTAGCAGTTAAACTGCTAGTTCTTGTTGGCACTATTCTTCTCATTCCAAAAGCCCACTGAATACCAAAACGTTAACAGTTGGAGTCAAGACCTCCTCCCCGACCCTCATCCAATTACTTTGAGTTTTACAAATAAGCTAAGTGTGGCAGCTCTGGCAGTGACTGCATCAGGTCTGCGCAACTTTCCTGAGAAGCAGTTTGCTGCCTCCAGCCCTACCTAGATCACGAGAGCTCAGCAGAACTGTACAAGATCCCTCTCATGTGGCACCTCCCTTGGACCACAAATGCTATTACCCAGGCACTGTTTACTGCCAAGTTTGCATCTCCTTTACTTGGCCAAACCTTTTGTTGACATCCTTTGTCTGCTGTCTTCTCCATTCTCCTAAGTTTATACCTTTTAATTCCTTTATTGTGATTTATGTGGCATTTCAGTGGTAGTGGAGATAAACATGTGTTCAACCAACCATGCTTACTGGAAGTCTTGTGTGTATAAGGGATGCGGGAAGGGTCAGAAACCCTTAAGCTGCATCTAAACTCTAGGTGAATGTGACAGCCAGTAAAAATTGACCGTCTAGAACAAGGCTTGATAAACTACAGCTGTTGGTCAAGTCTGACTCACTGCTTGTATAAATAAAGTTTTATTGGAACTCAGTCATGCACCTCCATGTATATATTACCTATGGATGCTTTTACACCACAGTGACAGAGTTGAGTAGTTGCAGCAGAGACCTCATCGACTGCTTCCGTCCAAAAATATTTACTACCTGGCCTTTTATAGAAAGTTTGCCAACCTCCAGTCTAGAATGAAGCTGGTAACAATGATTAATATTGCTAGGCTTGATGTAAATATTTTTCTATGTTTCAAACTTGTTTGAAGAATGTTAACGTTTTTTAAATTATTACATTTAATCTTAGCCTCAAAGGGAATGCCGCAGCCAGGAAAGAAATATATTTTACTAAGGTATGGCAAAAAAATATCCTTTTAAAAAAAGGTACTGATCTAAATTCAATATCTTGTATCCGATATAGCTGTGAGATAAATGTTATTCATAGAGGGAAATCTGACAATTCTTCACATACTAAATTCATGTTAGTTGACTAGCAGGTCTGTTGTTCCCGGTGCTTCAACAAAAATATTCCATTTAGAAGATTATCCTGCTTAAATTTTGTAGCAAAAGGTAGTTATAATTACACATTGCTGGCTTAAATTGTTAAATTGTACTTTTAAATTAGTCCACAATTTTCAAACCCAAATGTTCACTGTCTGATTAAAAAGCGAATCATCTTTGAAAAATAGCCCTTACCGAAAAGGTCAAAATATTTTCCAATATAGTCCTGGAAAGAAATACATAAAATTTCTAACAGTGGTAAAATGATAAGATTAAGGATGATTTTCTTTACTCCTTTCTCTATTTTGCAAATTTTTACAGTGAACATTATGCTTTTATAACTGTAAAAAAAATTAACTTCTCTAGGAATTTTTTCCACTAGGAAATGGATTAGAATTGAGTTGTGCTATTGGTTGATAAATTCAATTAATCTACCAGCTGTCACACAATTATCACAGTGGGCTAGCCTTCTGAAGGATAAGTGATGAGTTAAGTTTGTTTTATACATAAAATAATTTCAGGCAATCATAGTCTCAGAGGTACAAAATACTCAGAAACTAAGAATTGTGTCTGAAAAACATCCATTGGATATAAATAAATAGGCAGCTTTTTCCAGCTCACATGTCTCATTTTTAGTTTGAAGAATAAGATCATTTTCCCTGCAGGTGACACCGGCTGTGGAACTGTTCTGGGGAGAAGTCTTCACCTTGTCCACTGCTCAGCCCATGCCTTTCCTATATACGGGCGGTGGGGCACTGTGGGGAGTTACACTGCGCCCTCACCCACCTCACCCCTTTTCTCCTACAGATGAAAATCCACATGTAATTAATGTCCATGATAGCTGGAGCCTGCAACATGAATACTGATTGAATTCGAGTTAAAAATACTAAAAGCTTTTAGGAGTAATGCTTTTTAGATGCATATCTCACTTAATTCTCAAATATGAAATGAATTGGCCATTATTGTGGAAGAGAGACTCCTGGCCCCAACTCTGGCTGCCTGAGCCCATGCTTCTAACAGCTCTACCCCACAGCCTCACTCCTGCACTTTCCCCTCTAACTGTATGAGTAACTATAAAGAAGCTCATTTATCTGCATAGAACTAACAATGATCAGTTTTCACTAATTCAGTACTTTCTTCAATCTATCAAATGTTTTGAAAAATACCATGTACATATTGCCAGCAAATGATTAACCATTTTGCCTCTTTTTTAATGCTGAGTTTGAGATCTAATTTCTTTGTGTCAGTCTCTGTGGGTTTTCAACCTCTTATGTTGCATAACAACACAATAAACTTTTCCTAATGAAATATCGGCTATCAACCTAACCGTAAGCGAAAAGTCACATGCACTGTGAAAGCCCACTTGGCGAAAAGAGATTCAGTTGCACATTAGTCGTACACACGGCATCTACTAGGTCAGGTTCTGGGCGGGCCTGCTCCTGCTCTTCATTTGTTGGTTCATTTGTCTGTTCATTCATTCATTCACTCATTCATTCAGCCATGTGTGTTGAGCACCTGCTTTGTGCCTGGCACTGTGCTGGGCACTGAGGTAGAGAGGGTCCAGAGCCTGCTGGGCTGTAACAAGATATAGACTCAGACCCCTGTGCTGCCTGCTTCTCATCTCAGTTGCTGGGGCTGGAGTGATGCCCCACTCCAGCTCCGTTTCTGGGACTCCAAACCCTGACACCCTCTCACAAGGTGTGTGAGAGTGGGGGATGTTAGATAATGGTTATTGAAACCAGTGCCCTAAAAGCCAAGGCATTGGAAACCTAAAAAAAGGCACCCTGAGTCCTACTCTAGGGCCCAAGGAATCTCTTCAGGCTCCAAGTGGTACTGCTGTCCCACCCTGGACCTGGTCAAGGCCCCCATGGGCTGAGAAGACCATAGCTGGTGACCCAGGCTTCTGTTTACCCAGCTGGGAACTTCATGCAAGGGTAGAGAAAGGCTCCAGGAATCCCCCTTTCAGGGCACAAAGAAGCATTTTTGGAAGGTCATTCATCTGATGAAGGCAGTGATCTGTGGCTTGAGAAGGCCTAAGCTGGCTGCAAGGACTGACTCCAGCTGGACACATTGCTGCAATGGATTTCTTTCCCTGGTCAGCTGCCCACCAAAGATGTCAACCTTGCCGGTCCTCCCGGGCTGGTGCTGTGAAGCACTGGGCCCTGCACGGGGTGGGCAGGTGTAAAGGCAGTTGAGGGCTCCGCTTGCTCTTTGGATACTGAAGACATTCACTGGGGACAGCCCACTGCCACACCACTCTTTAAGTTCTTGTGTCTCCAGACACTCATCTGTCTGGACAATGTCAGCCCCTTCTGTTTGGGGGAAAGGGACAAAGAGTGAGAACACAAATAAATGATTTGCTAAGAGAAATTATTTGAGGCTCCCCCCAAGAAGGTGGTGATGGTGGTATAGGCTTTGGATTGGAAAAAAGAAGGGGAATTCTTCTCAGACACTTCAACTGATTTATTGTACCTAATCATTAATTTATCACAGGGGTGGTTCCAAGCCCACCTTGAGTAGAATGACCAGTCCCTATCTCCCTGTACAAACCTTGCCCACAACCAGCTGATTCTATGATTCCGTGTCATCATGTTTTTTTTTTGTTTATGTTTTTTGTTTTTTTTTTAAACAGTAACTGAGATGGAAGAAAAAGAGTGTGACCAAAACCAGAAAAAGATCTTTGTCTTCAAAAGTCAACAGGGTCAACATTTCAGCAATCAGGGTAGATTTCTTAACTATCAGCAAAAGTCATTTCTTGATGAGATTTTTATTATCAGTAAAATACTTCATATGGATCAGAAGAGTTTACCAAACCATATCTTGATGGATTAAGTGAAAATGAATTTGAAACACATGGATTACATTTCCTTAAAATGTGCATGAGTTTGAAAGTTAACAATAACAATGCTTGACTAAAAAGCATTTGGGAATTTCTTAAGCCCCAAGAGTTTGAAAAACCAGTTTCTCAGTTGGACTTAAATAGGTACCCTTACCCATTAAGGCACTATAATTTACATGAAAGGTATTCACAGGTAACACTTTAACAAACCAAGGATGGCAATATGCTATCAGTTTATTCTTTGCTTCGGAAATTGCTTCATGTTTTAGTGCTTTAAATTCTCAAGTAAACCCTTAAATTTATATACATACTAAATTACTTTAAGAAGACAGAATAATTCTTCTTGCTGTCACACATAAATTAAAAATCCACAATAATCCAGGGAATGCAAAGTTAACCATGACAAAATTTCTGGAAGCGTTAACAAACACCTTAAGTGTTCAATGTACATTTGACATTGGAATTATGGAGAGGCCGTACAATATCAATGTTGTAAGAATATAAAGGATGCCTATGCTTGTCTTGATTCTTTTACTATAGATTCCATTATTTTTAAGAGTGCAAAGGCTTTGTTAAAAAAAACAATCAATCAAACAAACATAAACCCCCAGGGTATAATTGTATTTATGAAGTGGTGTTACTGTAAAATAAAAATTCAGTAGAAAGACATGATAGGGGATACAGGAATAGTCTCAACTGTCTACTTTACTGGAAAAGATAGCTTTATTTAAATATTTTCAAGGTTCTTTTCAGAAAAGCTTAGAAAAAATGATATAGATTTAGTAGAGAAAAGATGGTCCAAAGTACAATGACATCAGTTCCAATTAAAAGGAATGATGGGACTTCCCTGGTGGCGCAGTGGTTAAGAATCCATCTGCCAATGCAGGGTACACGGGTTCAATCCCTGGTCTGGGAAGATCCCACATACCTCAGAGAAACTAAGCCCCTGTGCCACAGCTACTGAGCCTGCGCTCTAGAGCCTGCGAGCCACAACTACTGAGTCCACATGCCATAACTAGTGAAGCTCATGCACCTAGAGCCCATGCTCTGCAACAGGAGAAGCCACCGCAATGAGACACCTGTGCACTGCAACGTAGAGTAGCCCCCGCTCGCCGCAACTAGAGAAAGCCGGCGTGCAGCAATGAAGACCCAACACAGCCAAAAATAAATAAATTAATGTAAAAAAAAATAAAAGGAATGAAGGCCAAGTGGATTAACCTGTAAATATCAATGGTAGGTGTATTCACGTACAGATACTTGTCTCAACCCATTTTTCAAGGTTTTGCAATTTGGAAAGCATACATTGCCTCCAGCATATTTTTGCTTAATTTTAGTTCTATGCATATTTTAAGGGAAATGTAATCCAAATGCTTCTAACTCATTTACACAACTTGACTAAGCATCATTGAAGATATATTTGATACACATGGTATTCTGCAGTTATTAAAATTACCTTCTATGAGGAACTAAATGCCATGTTCATAAAAAGTCAGAAGGTCACATAGTACAAATTCAAACATATACCAAGGAGTAGAGCTTCCGGGCTTCCAAGCTTATTCTTCCTTTTTAAAACTCATATCCTGTGAGAAGAATCAAAGAACTGGAGCCACAAATTCAGTGCCATAAACAGTCCAAATGACTGAACCCCATATCCTTGAGTGTCCTTGCGATGAAAACTCATCTCCTCAGTTAAGAGGTAAGCATTAAATGAAGAGTCAATTAATTAAATCACAAAGTTACTGTAAGGAAGAAAATTATATTCTCTACTACTAGGACACTATGGAATTTCTCATTCCTGCAGCAGTACTGCTTCTTAAACTTTAATGTGCATACGAATCACCTGAGGGATCTTGTTAAATTGTAGATGCTGATACAGTAGGTCTAAGATGGGCCTGAGAATCTGAATTTCTAAGTCCCCAGGTGATGTTAATGTTGTTGGTCCACGGACCACATTTTGAGAAACAAGGCTCTGTTGCAGAGTTTCTGAGCCATTACTGATATTTGGGGCTGAAAAATTCTTTGTTTTAGTGGTGAGGGGGTCGGGGGACTCTGTCCATTCACTAAAGGATATTTAGCAGCATCCCTGGCCTCTACCCACTAGATGACAGTAGCACCTACCTCACCTCCCCAACCAAAAGTCCCCAATCTGGCCATAAGATTGCCTCCAGTTGAGAACCACTACTCTACTGTTGTGTTTAGTGGTTAACTGTTTGTTGCATAATGTAAATACCTTTTTTGATGATCTAGATTCACTGGGCACAGCCTTATCAACCAAATAAACAAACAGCTTTCTTTTTTTCCCCCATGAGCAATTATCATACTTTTACTTATGGACACTCCAGATTTTTTTAAGCTAATTTTATTTCCCTCCTTACTATGGCCGCTAGAATGCTCAGAAATAAATTTGCAAACCACATTTAGAAACTGTGAAAATTTCCAGGGATACAGTTCTGAAAAATAACTCAACTACTGGATTTATTTCTATATGTTTGTTTTGTTCCCCTTAAACTGAGCAAATTATGTCTTTTTATTTTATTATATATTTTGGTAGGCTCCTTTCTACACAATTTGAAATAAAATTGGTTTCTGTTAAGGTAAACCAAACAATTTGAATAGAAATAGACCAGCTAGGACAGACACAATGCACTAATTTACTGATCATGATTGGTCATTGGCTATTTGATAGATACTGATAAATCTGGGCAGATAGTGAGACAGGCCTCAAAAGTATTGAACAATCAACTACATATCAATAAAAAAAAAAAAGGTAAAAAAAAAGTATTTAACAATCTGGCTTATTTTCTCCCAACAAACTATTATAAATTGACAGATACAGATATCTGGACAAAGCACAGAAAATTAACATAAAAGAAAAGTGTTTAACTTTACATTAGAAATATAAAATTAGCAATAAAGTTGAGGATGATTAAAAATGTGGCCAAAAGACAAATATCATATGATATCACTTATATGTGGAATCTTAAAAAAAAATGATACAAATGAACTTATTCACAAAACAGAAATAGACTCATAGACAGAAAACAAACTTACGGTTACCAAGGGGAAAGTGGGGGGAGGGAATAGGAGTTTTGGATTAACAGATACACACAACTGTATATAAAATAGATAAATAACAAGGACCTACTGTATAGCACAGGGAACTATATTCAATACCTTGTAATAACTTATATGGAAAAGAATCTGAAAAACTATATATATATAGTTTATATATAAAACTGAATCACTTTGCTGTACACCTGAAACTAACACAACATTGTAAATCAATTATACTTCAATAAACAAACAAAAAGTTGTCAAATAACGAACGTTTTACATTTTGCCAGCTCTGACATAAGACACTTAGAATTAATTTAGAACATAAGGCACCTTAAAAAAGGACCTGAAAAATGATGCAGCTCAGTGCTTTTCAAGTTTCTTTAAGCTGTGGAATTCTTGGTTTAAACACCTATCAGGAAGACCAACGTGTAACACCAGGTACATGAGAGGTGCTCTGTCTGCAGGGCAGAGAAAGAAAGATGGGGTGTCCGAGGCCCTTTGAAGGGGCCCCAATGGTCTTCAGGGAGCACAGGTTGAAATCTCATGACCTTGTAATATACTCTTGGGATAAATGTGAGGAACTGGTGTCACAGGAGATCAAGTAATCTGTTGGAGGAATTGGAGCTGCCCAACAGCAGAGTTAGGACCTCAACTCAATTCTATAGACTCTGGGCAGACAGGACTCTGAGGAGTCTGGAGTTATCACCTGGGTCCAAGTTATCAGCATGTCTTTTTATTACTGAAGGGAGTTACAAAATTGTTGTTATAAAACTGTTACAAAATTCCAAACCTTGAAGAAATGTATACTTTAAAATGTGCAAGTTTCTCTTTCCCTCTCTTTTTCTGCACTCCCATCTCCAATCTGATTCTTCAGAGAAAACCAGTGGTGATAGTTTGACGGGTGTCCTTCTAGAACTACACACACACACACACACACACACACACACACACACACACACACACACACACAATGTAAATCCTTTTCTTTGTCCTGTTTCTTCTTAGCCAGCTCTATTTCTACTTTTTTCATGGCACTTATCACTTTCTAACGTCCTCCATACTTTATTTATTTATCATGTCTATTATTTATTGTATGTCTTTTCCTACTAGAACAGTCTCTGTGAAGGCAAGGATATTTGCCTGTTTCGTTCACTGATGTTTCCCAGTTCCTAGAATGATGCTGGCATGTGGCAGGCACTCAGAAATATTTGTAGAATTAATGGGTGAATTAATAGGATTAACAGGAAGAGCACAGAGGATTTTTAGGGCAGTAAAACTAGTCTATATGATACTACAATGGTAGATACATCCAAACAATGGAATATTATTCAGTACTAAAAAGAAATGAGTGATCAAGCCACAAAAAAGAACATGCAGGAAGCTTAAATGCATATTACTAGGTGAAAAAAAGCCAATCTGAAAAGGCTACTTGGAAATTAGGGGTTTTGATATGAGAAACAGAATCGGAGTTTCTGCAATGGCATTATGTCTCCTGAATTTGTGGCTTATTTTAATGATGGCATAATTGATAATTGATGTGAATATTTCATCTAAAAATGAGTATTTTCCATAAACTATTTTTAAAAGTCCACTGAATCATTTATTATGAAAAGAAAAAATTGCCTTTTATAATTTCTCACTGGTCTCTAATGTGGACAGGTCAAAAATGTTGACAGAGGAAACCCAGGGACTTGGTGTGCTTTAATTAGCTCTTTTTCACTGACCCCAAGTGGGTCTGCCAATATGTGACATATGAGGCTCTGTCTGCTTTAGACAGACTCATCTGCTCTTTGTAAATATGCACCTCTATGGCAATGGACTGTAACACAAATAAATGCCACCAAATTATCAAACACCTGAATTCCTGATTGCCAACTGCGTGATTGCCTACGTTTTTGGAAAAAACATTTAAAAATCCTCCATCATCTAAAGTTTGATGGTTAATGTGGAGCAAACAAGAGGAAACCATCTTTTTTCTACCCACCCATTTCCTCTGTCATATCAAAACCCTTTACCCAGCCATATAGTCTCTTTCCAGTTTCCTGGCTACCAGCTCTTCAACAACAGAGCTCAGAAATATAGATTTGCTCAGTTTTTAAATGAGATTTGATGATATCTAGGGACCATTTTGTTTCCCTACAGGGCACATACTGCCAGTTTCATAATGAAAGTAAATAAAAAAAAAACATTCACTTTCCTGAAATTTGGTTTGTGGCAAATTGGATTGGAATGTACCCTTCTGCTGGGGACCATCAGTGGCTCAGGACCATTTTGTCCACCACTGTATGCTTTGGAGTAAAGACAGTCCCCAAACAACAATAACAGAAGACTGATAATAATCTCTGAGTATGAGCTTCCCTAAAAAAAAGATAAAAATACTCACTACAGACATAAAAGTATAATGCCATATAGCCTTCTATTTTACAAATAATACATTTAGAAGAATATATTTAAGAATATGAAATATGTCACAGCGGACTACTTCTGCTCCTAGCTATCTCCTCCTTTTCTTCCTCCTCTTTCTTCTTCTTTTAATGTGGCTACTTTTAGGGCGAGATATACTGCAAGGCACTCCTATGCATTTTTTTGCTCAGTTTATGTACTTACTTTTGCTTCTGTTTATTTATTAGCACAGTCCCTTTAAATCCATTAGACACCTACCCAAGGTGGACACTATATTAGAGGAACTAACCATTTCAAGAGTTTAGTTGACTCATTTCATTTACTGACAGATAATTTCTCCCAATTTCCATACAAAACATGCTTATCAATCTCACTTTGCACTGTTTCCTAGCTGGATGAATAAACATCTCATCCATAGATAATATCAGGTAAACCAAATGCAAGTATGCAAATAAGCAGCACACTTCTTTGTCCAATAGCACAGTTAGGGCATTTTTCTTTAGTCATTTATTTGAATGTGCAAAGGAAATCAAACTTTTTATTTTTTAATAAGAGCTTGTGAAAATATAACTAATGAGAAATAAAGTTATCTGATGCCCTCTAGGAGAACAAGTTAGGTTGTGGATTTAAGTGCATAACATCCTTACCAGTGACATGGTATCTGTCTAGGCCTTACAGCTACTCTTGGCTGGGGATGAACAAGGGCAGTGACTTGATGTTAACTTGATAGAGGAGTTCAGAAGGGGTCTTTTCATATTATTTGGGTGTTTCTCATGGGCCAATGTAGATTACAGAAAGCAGGATGTGTGTGGCAGGAGAAAGTGAAGGGGAGAACCCTGCCACCATCCTACCTGTCTTCTTTTGATTCAAATCCACTCTGGAGAAATGGGAACTGGTGAGTAGGTCACCCAAGATAAATTCCAAAGCACCAAGAAAAATTCTCTAGAAAATTTTTTCCCTAACAAGTGTTCTCCAAACGAGTTCAGTGGACCACATTGGTGAAATGAGGTTCCAGAGAATTTGTGACATCTTCCTATTTTGTTGTTTTCCCTCTCAAATTGTGTGGAAAAACTTTAGGATTTTTCTCTACCTGCATATCTTACAACTCTTCCCATGGGTAAATGATTCTAATCCTAAGATTAAACCAATCTATTCTAAACAAGAAAGAAAGAAACCTCCCCCAGAACCATTAAGGGGATCAGTGTTATCATTATCCTCCAGATTGGACCAACTGAGGAGAAAGAGGTAAAAGACTGGTGTGGGCTTTGTCTCCTCGGTCATCCCAATATGAGGCTGGACTTGACTACATGCAAAATTTCAATAAGGAAGCCTTATTTATAATTAATTATGAAAACAGCACCTGCTTCTTGATATTTACAATGAGCTGCATTTTATTTTTGTAATTCTCATATCTGTTCGAGTCAAGAAAAATCAACTCATGTGGGTCTATTAGAGAAAGGACCACATTACCAGCTTTAAAATTAGCTTTCTGCAAGTCAGCTTTGCTGATGTGCTCTACAGATGGCATGTATTTTCACCCAATCAGGAAATACTTCAAAGCGAACCAAGGCAGCATTGATGGGTTCTTGTAAGATTTTATATCTTCCTTTATAGAACTCCAGTGATGGGCCAGATTTTCAAGGATTTATTTCAATATCATGTGCTTTGTTTTTAACCTCTAAATCATTTTTGTTCACATAAATGAATACCAGTGATTCAGATTTTTAAAATACCCCTTGCCAGATGAACAAAATTCCTCTGGTCTTTTATGTAAACATAATCAGGCAGGTATTAGACTATCACTCTGCACATGAATACATTAACTTTCAGTGGCTGGCAAACCTGCTCCTATGCCAGAGGTCAATGGAGCCCAGGAGAGAATAACTGACTAGGGAATAACAGGCTTTCATACGCAAAATGAACTGCTGACCCAGCTTCAGTTAAGACCTGGGGTTTGACAATTTTTCCAAATATGATGATAGATTTGTGCTGATCTATTGCCCATTGCCTGTTCCCACTGTGATCAATATCATGCAGTAATAAGATGGCTGACTGAGGACAAGAATGCTATTTGTGACTTGATTCACCACATACTGAATTCTGCTGTACAGTGACTATGAGGCTCCTGTTCTTTCAACATATTTTATTACTGAAGTATTATGTTGAACCATATGAAAGTGATGTTTTTGTCAGTCAAAATAAGGAAGTTGAACATCAGTTTTTTTCATATGATTCAAACCAATACAAAAAGAATTTCTTTAAAGGATTGTTTTGTCATGTCCTTTTAGCACAGTCTAAAATTATTCTTAATTCTTTGTTGTTGTTCTTATTTCCTGCTGGCTTATTTGTCTTTTTAATAGTGTGGAAGTGGTTTTTATGGTTCTCCTCTATGTTTCTTGATTACTTTGCATAATTTAGCAAGAAAGACTAAATATCCCTCTTTTATACCAACAATACATTAAACAGAACACAAATCCTAAGCCTAAATCTTTCATTAAATTTTTAAGGAAAGAAACACAATATTGTTGAGCTGAGTGATCTCATGACAATAAGCAAAACTGTGTCAGCCAGATGACTGCTGGAGTTTTGCTGAGTGGTTTACACAATCTGAAATAATAACAATGTGTCCCCTGCAGTCAGTACCAGTCCCTTCTCCGTGGATGTATTTACAGTGAGTCATATAAATCTTCAATCCCTCACTCATATCTCAGTGCAAGGCATTTCCCAGGAACTTCCAGGAAATTACAAAAGCATGAATGAATCCAAAATGTCAACTTAAAAAAATACATTCTCAGTTCTAGGCCATGCTTGGTAGAAAACATGAAAAGAAAAAACTTTTTTTTTTTTTTTTAAGTAAAGATGATGGATTCATTCAATATTTTGTGGAAAAAACCCAAGTCCCCTAGTTAACTCTCAAACTCCCAAAAGAATTCAAGGCCATAAGAAATATCATTTTGACAACTAGATGCTTGAAGTAACTCTGCCAGACTTCTTTCACATTTTCACAAGATTAAACCTCACTGTATAGTACATCTTTAATGATTTAAGCTAAACTTAAAAAAAAAAAAAAACTATTCCAGTAGATGAAAATGTATCTAACTTTATATTTGCTACAGACGTCCTCTGTCAAACTGGGAAATTCACTTAACCTTTCTTATATTAAATTCTCCAACGTGTGTTAAATACATAGATAATTAGTGAAGCATGCAATTGTTAAGAGTGTGTTAATTCAGTCTTATTGATTTTAGCCATTCTCAAGTCCTGGTGTACTTAATTATCCAAAACTTATATTGAATATGAGCAATATCACTTCTATTGTTACCATTTCAAAAAAGAGTTTTAAGAAGGCTAATCAATAAATTAATGTAAACACTTTTGAAAATGTCAGATTCCCTAGAGATCACCACACTAAGTGAAGTAAGCCAGACAGAGAAAGACAAATATCATATGGTATCGCTTATATGTGGAATCTAAAAAAAATGATACAAAATGAACTTATATACAAAACAGAAATAGACCCACAGACATAGAAAACAAACTTATGGTTACCAAAGGGGAAAGGGGGAGGGAGGGATAAATTAGGAGTTTGGGATTAACATATACACACTAATACATATATATAAAATGGATAAACCAACAAGGACCTACTGTAT
This sequence comes from Globicephala melas, assembly GCF_963455315.2. Lineage (NCBI taxonomy): Eukaryota > Metazoa > Chordata > Mammalia > Artiodactyla > Delphinidae > Globicephala > Globicephala melas. The sequence goes on along the minus strand of NC_083317.1, from coordinate 106,883,651 downwards.
AGTACAGGGAGCTATACCCAATATTTTGTAATAACCTATAAGGGAAAAGACTCTGAAAAAGAATATATGTATATACACACACACACATATATATTTATGTATAACTGAATCACTTTGCTGTACACCTGAAACTAACGCAACATTGTAAATCTACTATACTTCAGTTTTTTTAAAAGAGAAAATGTCAGATTCTATACAAACATGCTAAACAGTAATATTTGTCATTACAAAATGCTTGAACCGCCCTTTTCGTTTGGTAGCATGAGAATCCACCTTCCTCTGATATGGAGTGGGAGAAAGGAATAGAAAGTATAGTATGAAAAAACCCTCCTAGTACCTAAACATGAAAGGGGATGATGGTCAGTGGGTGGGTAAATATAAATTGGATTCCCCATCCTTCAGCTGTGTTTCTTTCTAGAAGAGAGGCTGCCTGGCTTTTTCTATGAGAGCTGAAACCTGTGAAAAGATGTTATGTCCTAGGAGTGGGCAAGGACCTTAATCTAAATCTCAAGGGAAGAACATGGCTGCTGCTTAAGAGTGACTGTAGGAAAGATCTAATTAGCCCGAGAGTGCCTGCAGCCATCCACACCTGCTCAACCCACTACCAGAAGGGTAAGCCTGCCCTGGACACTCTGCCATTTTAGTACCTGTGTCTCCAACCCATCATCTTTCCCGGGGCCAGGACTAGGGCACAGAATTTAAAGGAGCACCAGAAAATTTAGTAGTCAAGATAAATAATATTTTTAAAAATCAAAATTAATACAAAGAGTCCATGATAAACAAAATATCAAAACTGTAAATAAAGACATGCTCAATATTACTACTTACCTCCTTTTGCCTCAGCTCATTATGGCTTGGCAAGATGTTGTTACTAATTCTGACTTTACTTAAAATTTTACTGAGCTTTTTTGGCAACTCCTTAAATGGGGCACCTCAGGGAAGTTCCGGCCCTGACATTCTTTTCTTACTTTGTCCGTTGTTTTCTGACTAGCTCACACTCTCACTGGCTCCTGACCTTGCATCACCTCCTGACTATGGCTTCGATCTTTTCTTTTGATAGTCTAACCTCCAAGAGATCAGGGAGTGCGTCTGTTTGGTTCATAACTGAACCTTTGGCACAGTGCCTGGCATACGGTAGCTGCTTCATAAGTGCTTGCTGAATGAATAGAAGGAAAATCTCTTGGAGCTCGACGCTGCCCATAGCTTTCTTGCATGATTATGTGGATTGAAAATGCCTCTGGTTGGACACCTACCCCACAGTCTATTTTGGGGGCCACATATCCCTTTCCAGAATTTTCCTGAACACTATGGATGGGAAACCAGAAACAATATATTTTGAGGTTTGAAAAAATCAGAGTTGGTAGATTTAGGTAGATTCAAATGGAATCAAAAAGATGATTAAACTTACTGGGGGAAAAAAGCAATTAAAATAATGTAAGGGTATTTTCAAATTATCTATTTTGCAAAAGATCCAGAAGGGTATGGCGATTTACATTACTGGAGTTTTATTTTTTTGTTTTTTCTAGCGATACCTGAAATTTCTTAAGTTTGGTGAGTTCAGGTCACTTACCTTCAATGGTACACTGGTCAGGGACTGGAATCTTCTTTCCCATTTCCACAGCATATGCTTTCACTTTACTGAGGTTTTCCTTTAAGTGCAAGTAGAGCTTATCATGGTATTCTACAGGCCTTGAGGTTGTATCTGGAGTTTCTTCCTGATAGTTTTCTTTAACTGTTTCTGGCAAATTCTCAGGTTCTATATGTATAATACTTGGGTGTGAAACTGAAGAATTTACCAGTTGTGATCCATCAGTGTCTCCCTTAAAGGGCGACCTGTCATGTCCTTGGCCAAGTGGGTCTATTTCTGAAAGAGAGATGCTGGCTGGCGTATCTCCACTCTCTACAACTTCCCCATCCTCTGAACTCAAGTCATTCGTTAGCGCGGTGTGCAAAGCCAAACTCTTTGACCTACAATACAAACAAAGGGAAGGCTGAGGCAGGTAAAGAAGCTGGGCTACCGTTTACTGACAAGGAAAAGAAAGAATAATAACACTGGGAAGTAACACAAAAGTTACTTCCTCTAGAGTGTGAAACTGAAAATTGGTGCTATTAACAGAATTTGATAAAACATACACATTATGTAATAAGCTAAACCTTTGTAGATCTAGGCTACCTCCCAAAACAAAGATTTAAAAATCAGTTTCATGGCAAAACTGGCTGGGAAATGGTGAACTTACATATTTATATACTTTTTCCTACTTTTGCTTCTGCTTTTTCATCAGAAATCAAGAAAAGCTTTTGACAGTCATTCTCAATATCAGCATATTTATATTTAAGAAGTGTTTTTAAAAAATAAACCATAGGTTTGTGACTTTTATTTGAATTCTCCTTCTAATATAGCGAGCTTCTTTGGGTAACGAAAGCACTGTGGATGAATTTTGCTATAGGTAAAAGATATTTAAAAACCACTTAATAAAAGAGTGATAACAAAACTAATAGCAAACATGAAGCACATATTCTAAAAACCAGCCAAACAAAATTTATACCTATTAAATCTAATGTCTTTTCTTTCCTCCTTAGAAATTTGGTCCAAACTATATCTTCTGATTGAGCCAGGGGTGTTGCCCTCAGCATTTATTTTCTCTTCAAAAGCCTGTATTTTAACCTGGAGCTTTTCATGATCTTCATTTTCATCAACAGTGAGGCTGGCTTCTTCCAGCTTCTCAAGAAATTCGATTTCAGTGCTGGGTTTTCTCCTAAAAGAATGAAAATCATTGCATTCGATGCTCATCACATATACCCTTCAGAACAATGTTAACTGCTTCTTATTCAAAACTGAAAA